>NC_092686.1:32110234-32743567 GCF_964275005.1 Diadema setosum
ATATATATATATATATTTTTTTTTGTGCCCCCCTTTACAGAATTCCAGGATCCGCCACTGAAAATGGGCAATGAATTACTGTATGTACCATGCAAATACAACAGACTTATTACTACCTGTCTGACTTCCTATACTCGTAATGACTCATTCAAAGCATACAGTTTGGGTGACATTCACCCTTTAAACATACAAAGATAATTTTCCCTGTTGTGCATCATGCATACAAACACACATAGTCACAGAAGTGAGAACATAAGCGTGACATTTGACAGATTGTGTTTGATTCAAGGTATTAGTAGGGCCTCATAAACCATAAAAGTGAGGGTTTTTTTCCTACTTCCATCAAATGTGATGTGATTTCCAGCAGCAAGATTTGCAAAAGAGTAGAACCAAATGAGTTGAGCGGACCTTTCTGATCAAATCATTGGTGACATCTTAATATCTTCTTTAATTTACTGATTGTCTGATCTATTCCACCTGAACAAAACTTACAGATAACATGTCTACATTTAAGTATAGGTTTGACTTCCATCATTCCAAAGTACCAGTTCAATCCTTCAGCACTTCAACCAGCTGTGGCCAACCCCTCTGGAAAATTGCTCAACTACTGACTTACTGCCCAAAAAGATGTGTGTTTGTGTGTGTGGGATGTGTGTAACAATGCCATGAAACTGTAAGGAGCTAATAGGTTTGAGAGACATGTCAAGAATTCTGCTCACATCCTTTAATGAAGCTTTGTGTCTGTGCCTCCTGTATGGCAGTTCTGCACTCAGAATGTGCAACACAAAAACTACACAATATAGAAGATTTCTAGCCACCAAAAGGGTGAATATCTGCCTGTAAAACAGCCTCATGCCTAATTTCTTTGTGTGTCTGCAGAACACGACAACAATGAAATATATCAACTTTTAAACAAACAAACAAACAAACAAACAAATAAAACTTGTCCAGTTCTGGACTATGGTCAACACAGCAGTAATATCTTGTCTTAGCCCTGATACAATTTGTAGTTTGGAAACGAAAAGGAGACAATAAGTGCGTCACATCTTGTCTACCGACTTCACAATTTTCTCTCCACAATAAACTTACACTTAAGCCCAATTCCTTTTCACAGGCAAAGCTTTTATCACACTGACTGTTGTTGCAGCCGTACACAAACAGGGGGGCATTTCATGAAGGAACTTGTCGGATAAAATGTCCGACAAGTCAATTATATCCGACAAGTTTTGAGGAATTCTTTAGTCTGATTGGCTGATTTCTCTGAACTTGTCGGATATAATTGACTTGTCGGACATTTTATCCGACAAGTTCCTTCATGAAATGCCCCCCAGGACTATTATGCTTGAGTGTCAGTACAAGATTAATCAATTATGTCACACTGCTTTCTACTGTATGTCAATATAATACTGCATACTCACAACAAATATCTACATTTCATCAAAGAAGTTGAGGGGAGTGATTTGATTTTGCTTCTAAGCATCATAACTGTTGGGTTTTTTTCTTTTCTTATTTATCTATTGAAGATCTCTTCTGCTACAAGTCACGTGTAGAGAAATATTCTTACTTTGAATTTGCTCTTACAAGTGACTGTATATAACTCTTGATAGAAGAAAATACAAATAATTCTTATGCTTCAGACGATCGGATATACACTGCAGCACAAACTTTGCACCTTCCATACATAAACAATGATTTGTTTCTTTTTTGGAACTCCTTTCACACACATATTTCATATTCACCAAATATGCATTCATAATATGCACTAGTTGGTACAGTTGAACCTCTCTTATCCGGCCTCCCTTTATCCGGATCTCTCTATTATACGGACGCAATCTCGCCGTGATTTTTTTTTTTTTTTTTTAATAATTACGGGAGGAAAGGGGGATTCCCAACTCCTTGAGAACTCCTACACAAACACACATGAATTACATATTACTTCCAACATTAACATACACCTCTATTTTGGGGTCTGTTACTGAGTGTAACAATGAAAAGGTTGCAGTATACACATTACTACATGTGGTACTACAATGGGCTACATCAGTACATGTGTATGTATATGTACATGTATAAAGCATTGAGTCTCCCGTATCCGGCCAAATCCCTTATCCGGATGAGCCTCAGTCCCGACTTGTCCGGATACGAGAGGTTCAACTGTATATATCAAAGTGACATACCACTTTAACAATGACACTGCAAAAATTGTTTGATATTCAGTACATTTGAATACACTGACTGGAGTTATAGAAGAAATCCACCCAAAAAATAAATAAACTCTAAAAGCAAGAGAGAGAAAAAAATTCCTACAGAATGTTCCAAAAATGACCAAAATTGGATAGCAAAGAAGGAAGATATGACATTTTGAAATTTCACATTTTTTTTGGAAAACATTTCTTGACAAGCCCTTGTGAATATTCAAATGAGCCAGTTGATGATGTCATAGCCCTCACAATTTTCCAAGTATGTTATATATGAAATTAGGTAAAAGTGTTATTTTTAGCTAATACAGGTACAAAATATTTTAGAGTTAAGATTTGGTTTTTTTTTTTTTACTTTGAGTGGCTTTAAGGCAAGGTGTATATATACATACAGCTGAAATATGAAATTTTTGTAATTTCTGTATATGAAATGAATAAATTGTGAGAGCATGACATCATCAACTTGCTGATTTGAATATTCATAAGGACTGATCAGGGATTTTTTTTCTGAAAATTTTTGAAATTTCAGAATGTCATAACTTCCTTATTGCTCATCCAATTTTGATAATTTTTGCACTGTTCTGCAGATTTTATTTTTCTTTTCTTATGACATTGCTACAATTCTGTGGTGAAATTTCTTCTTCAAAGCAATCTTTTGGTACTTAACCAGAGTAACTCTAATACTCATTGATGTTTTCAAAACAAGCCTTTTTTAATTGCGTCATACCAAAATATACAAGTAGATTTCTGAGCACACGTACATGTACTTATAATCCAATCTTCAATATGATATTCATTTACAGGGGATTTTCTCCTGCCATTGATTCCGTCCGATGTATCGGGAGGCAGTTTCCTTCAGCCGTTACCGTATCTACTGCGGGAAAAATGAGGTGTTTCAGTTTCAGAAATGTGGCCATTGCCATGTCAACCCAATTAAACTACCATTGTATGCTCACTCAAATTGCACTAATGAATGGATAATCTTCAAAGATTGGCACATAATAGACTAGGCAGTGTACACGATATGCTCTGACAATTTTGTTTTGTTTGTCATTTTCAGGGCCGGATATCAGATAATATGAGGTTTGCGAGGATTTTTTTGCTTTGTTTTTTGTGCATCAATGCAGAATATATATATATATATATATATATATATATATATATATCAAAGAACATAATCTTATCACGGATCAAGAATATGAAATACATCAAGAATGTAATTGTACTTGGATAACTGTAGTTATACGCAATGGAAGAAGACAAACAAAAAAAAAGAAAAGCTTAATCTTTACATTTTGTTTTCAACATACACAGTATATATGGCGTAATACATCTGGTTACTGCAAAGAATGAGTGCCTTACTGTTTTTTACTCTTCACTTTATCATCCCATGTACAAAACTGAAGTGTCCACTCTACTTCTTAGGGTGCCCTTTTCATAAAAGACACTCTAATGGATTAATTTGCACCCAATGATCTCTGTCATGGCAAAGACAGCCAATCACAAATGGGCATTTCACGAGTTGCCATGGCAGCACAAATAACTGAAACTTATTACTGTTGTTGGCCTTGCTATAACATAGGTCCCAATAAACTGCATTCAAGTAATACTCAATATATACCAAGTTCTCTAATATCTACCTTCTCTAATTTGTTCTAAATGCACGCTGGCATGAAACTTACTATACACAATCGTAATATAATACACTTTTGCCTGCAACAAGCTCAATGTCAGTAAAGCAGGTAGTACTGTTTAGGTTCATCTCACACATTTTGCTCCTCTATGTACAAAAATACTTGTTCACATTACCACAAAGCAAACAATGTTACCACATACATATATGTTTTCAAAAAAAGATGGCAAGCAATATCAAATTCAGATTTATACGCCTCAACAAAGACTAAGTGGTCACAACCACGCAGGCAAGTTTGCTGACGTGGGTCACTATGAACTCCTCCATTAGTTTGTAAAAAAGAAAAACAAAAAACAAACAAATTTTTAGGAGGTACTTTGTTAATTACACACCTTTCTCCCCTAAAAGCCATCATTGTGGGGTAATTGCTACACATAAAAAAGATTGAATAAATAAATGTGACGAATAAAAAAGCTGTACACAAAATCTGGTGAAGATTTGTGCACTGGCCAATGGGAGAAGTGTGAATGAACGACATTATTGTCATATCTCACGTGCATTTTATCATAATCACTTCTACCATCGTTTCACGAAGAAAAGTGTGAAACTTTAAAATTCCATAACTTTCTCATTTTACGTCTGAGTTGGATAAAACCTCTATCATTCCCTTTATCTGACTTTATTCTATTTTTCCACACGAACTGAAACAGAGTTTAAAACTGCTGTAAACGTGTAATTCTGAAATTGATGTAAAAAAGAACCCCCCCCCCCCCCCCCCCGAAATAAGAAGAAATGCCCAAGAGCATAACTTCCACTCAAAGAAGAATGCAGCTCCATTTCACGATGAAATCACATCATTTTTGTCGACACCGTGGCATCAATGCTCTGCAGCAAGTACAGGCACACCTCACTGCTTGGTTGCGACCATTGCTTTAAGTGAAAGTGACATTTTGCTCATCTGCAAACCTCAGCATCTCCAAGCTGAACACCATGACATGTTTGTTTTTGTTTTCATTCATACCACAGCAAGACTCCCGATCTAATGAAGAGCTCATAAAAAAAAAAAAAAAAACAATGCATCTTCCTGATTCAAAAATTGATCACCGTAGTGATGAAAAACACAAGAAACTAGAATTATCACTGAAGGTGATTAATATCCCCGCCCCTAGTGTTGCTTTATAGTATGTGATGTCATAAGGGCAATGACGTTAATACCAAGTTTGTGCACTTGTCGAATTGGAAACAGAATAATTTTAGTTTACTGTACAATTACAGAGTTGACACTGAGTATAAAACTTACAGCAAATGGAAACATGCTTTCCCCCAGCATCACTACACCTAAAGACCATCATACACACCACATTTGACCTTCATAGCTTGAATGGTTTATTTTGATACAAAAATGAGTGGTTACCATGGCAACACATTTTCCTTAAACTAACACATTGGTGTCTTGCAAAACTACACTTCTAGATCATGATACATACTAAATTTGACTTTAATTGCTTGAATGATGGAAAAGTTATTCGATCTGCAAGGTTTTGGTAAAATTGTGGTTACCATGGCAACGCATTGTCCGACAAACACAAACTATACCTCAATATCATCATTTACCCCAAGTTTCACTTAAATTGCTTCAAAACTGTAGAAGGAGTTCGCAACGCAAGATTTTGCAACAGACCGACCGACCGCCCACCCGCCCGACCAACAACGCGATGATTCCTATATACCTCCTTCACACTACGTGTGGTGAAGGTATAATCAAGCAAAAAGCACCAAAACCTGTGTACTATTCTTAATCTAAAGAAGGGCCCATAAAAAAACAAGAGACCCGCGGGTCTAGCGCTCACCTGAGTATCGCAAAGTTCACCTTTCACGCAGTCACTAATCTAAATTATTCACAGCTCTACTAAAATTTGACCAGGCATTCTCAAGTAGAAGATGAAAATGTACAATAAGGGCCCAATCTTTTTTAAGATTCCTTAATTTGGAGGGAGGGGGCCCCTCTGGGTGGGGCATGGTGCCCATTTGATAAATTGAGATCCTGACCCCCTAGGGATGCTACCTGCCAAGTTGACAAAAATCCATCATGAGGTTTTCAGGAAGAAGATGAAAATGTACAGGCCCCCATTTGGACCTTCCCAACCCCCCCCCCCCCTGCCCCCAAGAGGGGCACCCCTGGATCTGCTATGAACAAACTTGAAACTACAGTCATTAATGTACTCACTCATAGTATTATCTTAGCTCTATAACTTCTGATTCTAGAGAAGATTTTTAAAGATTCCTTCATTTGGGGGGCCCCTGGGTGGGGCATGGTGCTCATTTTAACAAATTGAGATCCTAACCCCTTAGGGATGCTACCTACCAAGTTTGGTGAAAATGGGTCATGGGGTTCTCAAGAAGAAGATGAAAATGTACAATTTAGGCCCCATTAGGACCCCTCCCTACCCCCCTCCCCTGGGTCCCAAGGGGGCACCCCTGATTCTGCCATGAACAAACTTGAAACTACAGTCATCAATGTACTAATTCATAGTATTAACTTAGCTCTATCATTTCTGGTTCTAGAGAAGAAGATTTTTACAGATTCCTTAATTTTGGGGGGTTTGGGCCCCCCTGGGGGCCCCCTGGGTGGGGCATGGTGCCCATTTTAACAAATTGAGTTCCAAACCCCCTAGGGATGCTACCTGCCAAGTTTGATGAAAATCGGTCTTGGGGTTTTCAAGAAGAAGATGAAAATGTGAAAAGGTTACACACGACGCACGACGGACGACGCACGACGCAAGACGCACGACGCACGACGGACGCCGGACGAAGGGCGATCGCAATAGTTCACTTGAGTCTTTGGCTCAGGTGAGCTAAAAACCCAATGTATCTTTCTTATTCAAAATTGATCACCGTAGTGATGAAAGACATAAAAAATCAAGCAATATGCACCAAAATCTGTGGACTATTCAAATTTGTCCATTTGATTTGGTGTACGGATGTCTACTTATTTGGATAGTGATTATGCTATGGCTATAACTAATTGCCAAGAAAACTTCACTGCTTGAGTCATCTTTTCTTTTTATGATGAGACAAATTCTTGAGACATCCCCTTCCTCCTCCACCCCCCTTGATTTCAATGTCACTAGCGCATACATCGACAGTTATGATTGGAATGATGATAATATGCCGTCATCCTTGCAAATTAAAAAAGACAATAATTATAATAAGTTGCTTTCATGGTCGCATGAACCACAATGGTCCTTAAGTTAACTGACCGATCAGTTAAATGAAAGCAGAATTTAGTGCGATTCTGCTTCCTTTTGACATGAATAGCACATAACTTTATGCATTAGCTTCTCTTTATATGGGAGTGATGCATTTCTCTTACAATAAGCACGCAGCCAATGTGCAAAAAAGCAGTCACATAAATACAAGCATTGTCACCAATTCTTAAATAAACTATACTATAATATGATTACTGTTGTCAAGCTAATGAACATAAAACTAGTAGAATATACTGTCTAAATTTCTCTATCATATATCTGTAATAAAATACTCTAATATAGTTTCCTTCAGCATTGTTACTGTACAATTACAATCTTGGAATAAATGATCTTCCTTATGTCATAAGACATGTCACTATCTTCCCTCAGTTGGGCTCAAGATGTATTAAGTGTATGAAAGAGCTATTTTGCAACAAAATGCCAATATTCTTGTCACATGGAGAGTGTATTGAACCTGGGTAGCTGGAAGCAGTGGATCCAAGAAGTGTCAGTAACACCTGAGGTTTGCAGGAAGACAATAGAAAGCCCATAAATTGTTCCTCAAAAGTCATAGTTGGCAACTGGCTCTTTCATAAGTTTCTCAACCCGCTTCCACTTCTCTGGGTAGAGAGTTTTCAGCTCTTGTTCCACTTGACTGGGCAGACGCCACATTGACCTGTTGGTCTTGGTGTCAAGGAAGAAGACACGCCCTTTGGTAGACTCGCCCTCGGTATCCCGGTGCATCATCCAGGACCCAATGAGCGTCGACTCCTCCATGTATAGTCCACAGGAGCACTTCATGCGACTTAGCTGGCAGGTTTCCTTGTCCACCTCCGCACACAGCCGGAGAATCAGGTCCAGCTGGTCGGACTCAACCTTGTCCACACGAGAGTACAGGTGGCGGGTCTCGGCGTAAATGGGATCGTGGACGGATGGAAGAGGCATTGGAGGTCGCTCGTCGATCGACGGCTTCTTCTGCTCAGGGGAGAGACGTGGTGGTCTACCCCCTGGCATCGGGGGAAGGGCTTGCTTGGCCCTACTGCTGCTACTACCACCACCACTACCACTAGGAATGGCTCTGGTCAGATAGAGGTTCTTGTGTTTGACAGCAGGAAAGGGGCACCTTGAGAAGTGCTGGAGGAGCTCCGCCAGACTGGAGAACTCCTCTGTGCTCTGGATGATGCACACGTTTCCATGGCGCTGGTGCACCTTGATGTGGTAGATGTTTTTGCGGTCAACCCTGCCATGAGGATATGAAAAGGGGTGAAAAGATATGTTAACAAAGCATGTATTTCTCCAAGTATCATGTAAGTAATCACTTAAACACTGTAGTCAGTTTATTTAATTTGGGAATACACCTGACAAATCTCTTTAAAGTTCCTGCAGTATCCCAAGCAACTATAACCTCTTCATACACCTGTGTAGTATTATGATTGACTCAATTTTACATTTGCATGTTTCTTTCATATTTTATTATGATGAAATGAATTGATAAATACAAATAAAAAAGATACCAAGGAAATTATGATTTTGTTTACCGAGAGAATAGATTGTGATGATGGTAAATTCTATGTGTATTTTAGGGAGATATTAGTGCATTCACACCACCAGCTGCTGTTTCTTTTTTTTTGGTGAAATACATAGATTGATTTGTCCACAGAAGTAAGAATAGTTGGTATATGTATCTCAATACAGGAATAATTATTTCAAAGACAATCAGCGATTGCTAATGGCAGCATATCTACAATCTCCGTTTAGTCTTCCCCCTATGTCAGTCCACTGTCTAGTTCACACCAGAAAATATGAAAGTGCAGGGGCAGCCGCACAGAAACATTGTTAGCGCTAACAGCGCACTAACAGCGCTGATAGCGACGATTTGGCCGCACAGAAGCGTGCTGTTAGTCAAATTCACTAACAGCGCTGTTAGCCTAACATCGCGAGGCCGCACAGAAGCTAACAACAGTGGTGCTGTTTTATCAACTCTCTAACAGTGCCAGGGGCACCGATAGTGGCAATGTTAGGGTTTCTTGTTGCGTGCGCGCTGAATGTATGCGCTCTAGTTGTCTCCCAAGTAAACCTTCTTCGAAATTGACCCGAAAACTAATTGAGAATGTGACGGGTTGCGGGAGACGTTGATTTTGCGGATGGTAACGGCATGAGACCAAGATAAGGGAAAGTGAATTTTTCAGGATATATCAGTTCTCGAAAGCAGTGCTCGAACTGTGTTGAAATGTGAATTGGGAGTTTGTGGTTAACGCATGTTTCATTTGACGCCTAAACCACAGACTGTCAAATAACTTGAACACCATTGTGTTGTGGACAACAATTCCTTGTTGAAGCATGGCATCTTGTATTAAATCAATGTAGACAAGATGCATCGAGAAATGTTGCTTAGCATTGTCGATGAATGACCTACACCTGTTCATAGTCTGAAAATCATACATTGTACTGACATAATTCAGATTCTCATAGTTGCCCGAGGATTCAGTCAGTGACAAATACACAGAAATTCTCATTTGTCCTTTGTTTTGCACACGTGCAAATCACAACCGTGAACTCCCCTTATACACTCACGCCATTCACAAAGACAATGCGTTGTGTATCGCTGCATCAAACTGCTTCCCTTTACGCACAAATCGCATAGATTTTGCCTAACTCTAAGGCTAAATCCACTAACAGCGCCGTAACAGCGCACGTGTCTAACAGCGCTCTAACAGCGCTTTCTGTGCGGTCACGTTGCCCGTGCTGTTAGTGGCTGATTTGTTAGTGACTTGATAGCGCTAACAAACCTCCCACTAACAGCGTTTCTGTGCGGCCGGTACTGGACTGCAAAATGTGTCCTGATATCCAGATACTGTTATCCTATTTTTACAAAAACATGTAATTCTTCGCTATTTACACTTTTTCTTCTTTAATCTTTTTTTTTCTTTCTGTCTATCTATCTTTCTACAATCATTTCCTTCATTCAGGCTAGCCCTCTTTCCATCATTATCTCACAATTTTCAGTAACCAACAGACGATTGTGGACAGTCTGCTTACATACTATATCACCAACTCAACAATCATGCAATCAGTTTGACTTCGTGTACAGTTTTGGCAAATGCACAGTCCTACTGGCACAGAATAATATTGGTCATGTAGACATTGGCAGCTACAGTTGGAGGTGCACATATAAATTGTTTGAAAAGGTTGCGCTCATCACATTTACACCAGAGCTACTTGCCTGACTTCCATCACTGAATAGCAATTGGTATCAGGGCAGTATACTTGGTACATTAGAAACTCTTATCAATTGGTTTCAAGAGGATACATGTACACTACATTCCTATATCAATAAATGGTATCAGGAGATATACTATTTACATTTGATTTTTTTTTATCTTTATCAGCTGGTTTCAGGCAAATTCAGATTCTTACATCTGGAACTAGGGGGATATTCAGTACATTTTTATGGGCAATTGGTATCATTGAGATATATACACGTATGTCAATTGGTTTCAGGCAGATATACATTACATTCAATTATGTCAACACTTGGAATTGGGGATGTACATTTTAAATATTTATGTCAGTTGGCGTTACAGGGGCATACATTAGATTCTTATGTCATTGTAGCTGACAACTTCACAAATTTCCTATTAATTACGAGTGCAACAGACTTTGATACATGTAGCTAATCATAAGCTTATACACCCACACTGAGGAAGATATTAAACTTGGTGAGTTTTTGTTTTTGTTTTGTTTGTTTGTTTGTTTGTTGTTGTTTTTTCCAAGGACTGTGGATAGTGTGTTAAATGCTATGGGTTTTTCTGTACCAATTGGCACTTGAGGCAAACAAAGGATTAATCTACCCCAAGAGGGTGGGAAATAAGGCACATTTAAGTGTCCCTCTTGGCTGCCTACCAAAAGTTTGAAAACTCTGAAAAAAACTTTAGCACATTAGTCTTATTTGCACCCGGCCCTAGCTAGACCAGACGCCGTGTCGAGCACGGTGTTTTTTACAGCGACTGGGCTGTGTATAATTGGTTTGCCCCTGAAACTACAGTGTGTGTAAATAAGAGAATTTTACACATTGCTGGGTAAAAAAGTGCAGCCTTGTGGCAGAAACAGGGACGCAGGGTGTGAGACACGATTCTGATCTCAAACAGTATCACTTCCTTCCTGGCTCCGCTGTTCTAAACTCATCCAATTAGTACAGATGGCACTTGTGCACATGACTTGTCTTGTTCATTGGTAACCGCATGTTAAACTTTACGAACCCACAGAGAGACATTACAGTACTTAAAGATTGGCTTCCGTTCCGCACATTGGCATAGAAAGATGTCATGTGAGTTGTCACAGAAACATCTATTTCTGAGAACTCACACACTTATTAAGGTCTTTTTGATACCATCAGATTAGCGCAGCAAATACGCACAGCAAATGCTGTTTGTGCAATAATTTGTACCAGTATCATGTTTATTCTGGGTTTCAATGTATGTTTTAGGGTAGGGTACAAAACATAAGCTGGATGGATATATAACAAGCTGTAATTCCTTCAACGAACGGAAGTGTTTTCCAGCCAAACTCGAAAAAAAAAAATATATGCAAACATCATTAGATGATGCAAATTTTACAGATGAAAATAGGAACCTTCAAATCTGCACAAGCACAAAAACTACAGACACACAAATATTGATGTAATCACCATAATTGATATTTACAATGAATGAACTTCCTGGATTTTCTTTATTTTTCTTTGTTTATTTGAATTTTTTTAAGTAAAAAGAACAGTGTACAAGGACAAAATCTGCAAAAACTGATTAAGAACTTTTTATAGAAGTTTTCTTTTAAGCTACGAAGTTACTACTTGTCTGAGTTATAAAATACATCCCACACACGATTTCCAATTTTCACTTACATATATGTGATCACTTTTGTGATCCAACTTGCAGTCTACTAGTACATTGTGCTTGTGGTATAGTGATCTGAAGTGTAATAACAATCCAACCACTGAAACACTGAAACAAAGCTTGGACACGACAAGGAATCCTACGGAATTAAAGAATGGAAACAATGCTCCCCGACTGACAACACAATAAACTCTTTACCTATCAATTTATGTAATTCAAACTTTGTGGATTTTCCTTGTGTGTGTGTGTGTGTTAAATTAATTTTTAATTCAATCATTTTTATCACTGTAATGTACATATGGCCAAGGCAATAGAAAAATAGGAAAGTTTAATGGTCCATTCAGCATTATGTCTAGTTTTTGCCAAGTTTTTTTGCCAAGGACCTGATAACAAGCTTTTACATTAAAGCTATTCAAAACGGTTCCAAAGCTGCACATCAATACTTAGGTTCAGTTTGCATGGACAAATATCTTGGGCAAGATTTCTTGCAGTTGGGATCATCTCCTGAGAGAAAAAAAAAAGTATTTATTGAATTCATATGTGATTGCAAACAGGTCATTTGGAAGGCATTTCTGTGTATCTTGAGTACCAAACTTTAGGAAAGTGTAACAGTCACACACCACTGGTATTTGTCATTCAGTGCAGGTGACCACAGCATTAATCTTATCACGTATCCATTGGAAGACTCTGGCTGCCTTTCCCTCTCAGTGTAGCACCTAGTCTTTTCATTAAAGGAGCTACCAGTATTGTTGAGCACTCACAGTCATAAGAAAAGAGCAAGAAAACCAAAGCCAAGTGCCTCGGCCCTAAGGCCCTTTGAAATTTGCAAGTGTGATTATTATCTATGACTAAGATAAAGCAAAACTCATGCACCACTCTTGCTGATTAATTCAGTTAGTAGCTTTGACCAATGATATTGCTTGCTTCGCCCAATGGCCATCACTGTAAAAACGTGCACTTCTTTGGACGGCCTCTCCTGATTGGTCGTGATTTTTGCTATCAATTGCTGAATGCACAATTTGATTATTCCAAGGTGTAATTTAACAAAATTCGAACAGATCTTCACAGGCCCTCTTTCTGGGTCTTGGCTCTTGCTACAGGCTTGACTAGTCTTACACAGAGACCCTCTGCCTGCTCCTCTCACAATCACTATGTACAGTGAGAGGGCCTTTGACAAAGACTACAAAGTACCCTGTTAATTGACACTTTGCACTTACACAATGGAAATCACCAGGACGTCTGGTTGTGAGTTGCTTTTCCTCAACAGATAAGCCCCTCTTGTGTCGAGGTAATACTTGAAGATCTTATCCTCCTGGTGAAGTGTGTTGGAGGATGACAAGCAGAGGATGATGAATGGAGGGGGGTAAAAAGGAGGGAGACAATATGATTACAATGACATCAACAACTTTACACTGACATGACACTACCAGAAGAACAAATTGGAATGTACAATCAACACAGCAAGAGTTGCAACTAGCTTTTAAATGCTTTCATGTAAACATTCAACCCTCCGACCTGTAAATATTGTTCCCAAAAACATTCCATTGTTCTCTAAAAACATTTTCATGCATAATACACAAATATTTTCATCCATCAAGTGAGTGGTATATAAATCATGAGACAGCAGCATCATCATTCACAGAGCAGGTTGAGGAATTTGGGAGGTTTTAAACCTGTTAATTGGCTACAACAACAAAAACATAACACAACAACAAACTGAAATCTCCTCATCCCATAAAAATAACCCTGAAACTAGAAATGTCGCTATGGCGACTGATGCCTCCGCCATAATGCATGATTCTCCCAATAGGCGTATAGTACAATGTCTTCACAATGTGTGATCCATGACAGTTTCACATAACTGGCAAAATATTGAAATGACAGGTTTGTCAGAAATGTCTTGAACTGGGTTTGCTTTAATTTTTTAAGAGTGCAGGTACACATATATGGGGAATTGAGAATTTTTACTTGAATTCTGACAGACCTTTTTATAAGTTTAAATGCATTGAGTAATTTCCAAGGTATGAAGAAAGAGTGCAATGACGGTACAAAATGTATTTTTTTTTTTTTTTTTTTTTTGGGGGGGGGGGCATTGAAACCTGGCGTTTGACCCTTAACCTTTGACCTTTGACCTTCTTGCTGGAAATTTCCCAGAGAATCTCCATTAGGTAATGCATGTATTAAGTTTTGAAGCTAATAATGCAAGCATTGCATATACTAGTATATGAGGGAAATAGTACAATTTTGAGATGACCTTGACCTTTGGACCATGACCCCTAAATTCCCTAGATAATCCCTGCCAGTCAGTACATGCGTATGTACCAAGTTCCACGAAGATACATTGAACCATTTGCGAGAAAAGTGATATTGCAACATTTTCACCTAACCTTTGAGCTTTTGACCTTTGACCTTATGACATGAAACTCTCTCTGGAGAATCTCTACGCAGTAGTACATGTCCACACCAAGTTTCAAGAAAATACCTTTGGGCATTGCATAGATATGGGGGAAATTGCAACATTTGTAGCATTTGACCTTGACTGTTTGACCTTTGACCTCTTGCCAATGTCACTAAAATCTACTCAACTAATTGCCCCATCATACATCATCCTTGGACCAAGTTTGGTGAAAGCTGCTTCATCCAGTTTTGAGTTATCACATAAACAGATAAATTTTAGGATTTGACCTTGATCTTTGACATTTGACCTCTGTCAGATTTCACTGAAAAACTAATCAAGTAATTGTCCCATTATACATCATCCTCAAACAAAGTTTGGTGAAATTTGCTCCATCCAGTCTTGAGTTATCGCGTAAAGCCTAAAAGGGATACAATTTCATGATTTGACCTTGACCTTTGACCTTTGGCCGATTTCACCCAAAATCTAATCAAATAATTGCCCCATCATACTTCATACTTGGACCAAGTTTGGTAAAATTCCAGTAAATATTACTCAAGTTATTGCGCAAACGAAAGCGGACGGACGTACGGACATACGGACGGACGGACAACACGAAAACATAATGCCTCCGGCACCACTTCGTGGCGGAGGCATAAAAAAGAAGAAGATGTATCCGTATCTGTACTGATCGCATTTGCATAAAGAGATCATGACCAAAAATTAAGAAATGAAAACTTGAAATTACTATACCAAATGACCTATTAAAGGTGGTATTCAAAAGTTTTTCACATGTCACATACAATAAATCAAAAAGATTATACAACTTAAAAATCAGCTTAAATATGCATACAAACAGGAAGCTCTGTTTCTGTGAACAACGGATTGAGAAATAAGTCTGATCACACAGACTTGTTAACTTGTTTTGTACATATGCATTTAGCACCAGTCAAAGAAAGGATCTTGTATGTGATAACATCTTTCCTTGTGTTCTTATGTGTTTGTCTTTGATGTGCATGGAGAGAATTTTGTATGATCCATATTTGCAGCAAAACATTTTACATTCTAGTGCAAATATTCTTCAGAAATAATCATTTACTAGGAAGCAAGATATTTTCACAGCATGAAATTTTCGTGGATTGGAGCCAAGGCCCTTTTCTTGGCATGAAATTTGTACGAATTGCCACTGGCATTCAATGCATATAGTGTAGACAAGATCTTTTGAGTGCATTTTGATTTATCAATTCTTGGTTCTCACAAAATTCACAAAATTAAAATGCATAAAAATATTTCTGGTTTTACAGTATTTTGCCAGGACAGCAGGACAATACAAAGGCCATTTCTGATACAGAAGACTAAATTAGACAATGCAATTTCCTGATCTAATATGCATCTGTGCATTGATCAATGGCTTATTTGATATCCAAAACAAAACAAACCAAAAAGGGGAAAAGGATCCAGAAGTATAAAAGTCACTGTGAATGTTTTTCTTTTATGGCTAAGTATGGTCAGAGAGAAAATACTGTGAAAATGGAAAGGAAAGTAAGTACCGAAACATCTTTATGACTTTCAGTTCACCCCTTCTCATTTAGCTTCTTCTCTTCCTATAGACACCTTGGAAAGTGTGTGGGTCTTGTATAACCACATGGCTCTAAATGGCTGACATGACAAAAGTAACTATCTACAGTCCTCTTGGACAGGACAGCATACTGCCATAAATTTCAAACTCAATACTATCACACATTGTAACATTCATCTGTTAGTTTGTTAAGTTTGTTTCTTTCTTTCTTTCTTTCTTTTTGGGGGGTATTTTCATTCATTTTCCATTATAATATCATTATTTAACATTTATCCCACATGTATATATGTATGTATACCTGTATCTTTCTATCTATTGTATTATGTATTTATTTATCTATCTAGATTCATTTATTGATTTATCTATTCATTTATTTATTTCTATTTACTTACATTATTGACTACTATTTTTGCATAAGTTCAAAGTTGCAATGTGGATGCTTACCTCACTATTGGTCAGCTTTCCATGGTAGCAGTCCATTTGCTGGGCACTGTCAAATATGGTTTGCCTGGCTGGAAATGGGGGCATCAGGGCATCCCTCCCAAACACATCTCTTGCCATGATAGATGAAACAAGTTCTTCTCCCCCTCTCTCCTCCCCCTGTGCTGTAACAGAGCAATATAGCAATGGTATAGTTGAAAATGAAAAATAATCTTAATCACTAAATCCTTAAACATCAACAAACACCCCCTGATATATACAGTGTATATATATATATATTACTGAATCATGTATCATGAATTGAAGTTTTTAAAGTACTGTGATATTTAAAGATATAATCATCATATTATTAATCCTCATTGCTTCAAAAGGAACTGCTAATCTATTTGTACAGGAGATAAACAATACACACTATACTGTACTTCCTTTTGCACACCGTGAGGAACATTATTATGATCATCTAGATATATACTATAAAACACAATATATTCGCGGCATGAAAATTTCGCAAATTGGAGCTGACAGCCTTTCTCGCAGCATGAAATTTTCGCGACTTGCCACTGGCATCCAATGCATATTGTGTAGGCAAGAACTTTCGGGTGCATTTTAACTTTGTGAATGTTGCCGCTCGCAGAATTCACGAAATTGAATTGCACGCGAACATTCCTCGTTTTCTAATAGAGTAAAAGTAGCGGTTTGTGGCCGCATAAGGGTTTTTCCACTCTGAAACGCAAACTTGCTAATTGCTTTAACCCAGGTTATATCATAGCGGTTGACCACTTACCAGTTTACAATATTGTGAAAATCGCAAGACCAATGTCCATCGCGATAGCAAAAAAAGACCACGGCCGCGATCCGGTAGAGCGTCCGCTGGTTTGCGACCGTGGTAGTCTGGTTTGCGGCCCAATGTACAATTCCTATGCGATACATGCGTGCTCCATGATCTTCTGCTAAACGCCTTCATTTTGGCTCACGAACGTTGCATAAGCGCCAAGTCCCATTGCGAAAGCACGTGAAAAGGGCTCGTGCGCTTGCACTGACCGCAAACAGGCATGGCGGTGTTATTGTTGTCTTTCTCATGCTTTTCCTATTTTTTCGGTCGTAACATCCACTTCCGGAAAAAAATGGCGGCCCAAATCGGCTCGCGAAAGTTCTATTTCTACGTGAGGACATGTATTCAAAATCCGCAAACATCGGGAAAACGACAAAATATCCAGTTTCTTAGACCCTTAATCCTTAACTGTGATGTTAAGAAGTACCGAAAATAGAGTTTTTGATGCGAGATGTCATCATTTAAGTGAGAAAATTTCAGTTTTGTTGGAGATTTTTTCCACGTTATTGGTTGGTTTTTGTAGAATGATAGTGTGTTAGTAAATGTGTGGTATACATGTATAAAGTGTGTGGCTGTGTTCAGCGTTATATTACCAAATATGCTGTAGTGGCCGCAAACCGCCAGACGGCCGTTAACTGGAATAATTACTCTACAGTACACCCAACATGAACAGACTTGGCTGGGTTCGGTAAAAATACAGTCTGTAAATTTAATAGTGGACAGCATACAGACTTCTACCTGAAGTTCACTATTAGTATTTGATTAAATAGTATGATTTCTTTCTTTTTTTACACTTGTTGCACTGCTTAACAAAGAAAATACTGTAAGTCTTTGAATATAAATGCCTGATAATTGGCCAAAAGGGTGAGCCCCTCACGCAGTAGTATTAAATGTACGGTCTGATTCAACAAGCTATAAAATGTATAAATGTAGTATGGCTCATGAACAAGGCAAGAGTTCCATACAATGTATGTACCCCCCCCCCACACAAAAAAAAATGGGAAAAAAAATGAAGCGAAATGTATATAAAATGATAGATCATTAAATTTCAGTGGCTTTAAATAATTTAGGGTTAGGGTGAGGGTTAACGTTGATCTCAATGTCCTCTGGTAACACGGACCCCGGAGTTTTAGATTATTGGGGCGTACATGGAACTCTTTCCATGAATGAAAGTCCTACCTGCCACAGAATAAATTTTTGTAACTTTCCTTTTAATTGTCTTGCCTTGTCTAGCTAGACCTAGAGGCCTAACTAATATTAGTAAATTCAATAAGATCTACAGTTAGTGTTCAATGACGTAGTGTCGAGCTCTAGTCATTTGTCTCTGCACACGACAGTGCGAACACAGTTGGGTTGAATCTCGGTTCGATGTTTTCACTCCTCAGTCGTGAAAAAAAAAGCTAATTTGTTTGTGTATAGATTAGGCAAGTTGGAGATTTAGTCTCATGTGCGATCAAGGTCCACGATAACGTTAGGCACCTGCATCCTGAAATTTTCTTTGAGCTCCTGGGCCCCATTTCATTAAAAAAAAAAAAAAAAAAAAAAAATTGATATGAATTATGATTGATAGCAATTCTTGCTGGAATGGCAATTGTCATAGTAACGACAAGAATCAAGCTTCCTGACTGGCTGTTGCTATTGGAAGTTGCCATTTCAGTAAGAGTTGCCATCCTAACATCTTTTATGAAATGGGACCCTGGGCCTGATGAGGCGCTCGTCTATCATTTCACGCGCCACGGAACTTTGGACAAAACCAGACACAGATAACAAGGAACGGGACTGTCAAATGACGAATTGACAGTGAATATCACTTCCTGAAAGAGAATACAATTTTCATTTATCACGAAGTAGAATGAATACTCCTTTTACTTACCTATTCAGATTTATGATATGGTACACTTGAAATAACACAAGTAAACTCGAATTTCATGAAAACGATCTGTTTCAAGCGAGTGCGCGATACCCTTGCTTGCTTGCACCTGCAGGTAGCAAAAATCTGTCTTCTCCACTGATTCGTTGTAGCTGAACTGTAGTGGTACACTTCGTGCGTGCAGGGTCGATCCAGTACACCCAGAAGAAGCTAGCTGTCAATACACATAAGCGTCATGTTCTATTTATAGCATGTCAGGGTACTTCCAGTAGGGTATTTCGACAAGGGGCCATTTCGGGTATGTCGGGTTATTATACAGTAACATATAACTTCGGATCCGGAAGATGTGTTGTCAAGACAAGAACGGCCAATAGCAACAAGTGTGAAAACAAACAAACAAACGAACAAACAAACAAACAATCCAACAATCAATCAATCAAAACAAAAATGAACCGCAGAGATGATGACTACATCCAATTTCAGTGGTTTGCACCAAAACATAGAGATATAAAAACAATCAACAAAGCTCATTACCATACATGATGTCAATGACTTAGCAATTACAATTTCCCCCATTAGAATTGCTTGAGGTTTATTTATAGGTATATCAAATTATGATCATATCAACCTGATGCAAGGAAAAAGTATATGATTTTAATGGTATGGCACCAAAAAAAAAAAAAAAAAAAAAGGAAAAGTAGAAATTACGCGGTGCGTAATATATGTCCCCGCCGGAAGTAGCATTTTGTAGCAAAATGTGCAATATAGGTAAAAAATCAAGGTCAAAGCTCAAAGAAGTCAAAGGTCAAAATTCTGTGTAAAAGTTTTGAAGCCCTCACCTAGTGCCATCACATAAAGCAAACAGAATCGAAATCGGGTTAGAAATGGCGAAGGAGTAGCATTTTGTAGCCAATGTACAATACAGGTCAAAAATCAAGGTCAAAGGTCAAAGAAGTCAAAGGTCAAAATTCTGTGTAAAGTTTTGAAGCCCTCACCTAGTGCCATCACATAAAGCAAACGGAATCGAAATCGGGTTAGAAATGGCGAAGGAGTAGCACTTTGTAGCCAATGTACAATACAGGTCAAAAATCAAGGTCAAAGGTAAAAGAAGGCAAAGGTCAAAATTCTGTGTAGAAGTTTTGAAGCCCTCACCTAGTGCCATCACATAAAGCAAACGGAATCGAAATCGGGTTAGAAATGGCGAAGGAGTAGCATTTGTAGCAAAATGTACAATATAGGTCAAAAATCAAGGTCAAAGGTCAAAGAAGGCAAAGGTCAAAATTCTGTGTAGAAGTTTTGAAGCCCTCACCTAGTGCCATCACATAAAGCAAATAGAATCGAAATCGGGTTAGAAATGGCGAAGGAGTAGCATTTTGTAGCAAAATGTACAATATAGGTCAAAAATCAAGGTCAAAGGTCAAAATTCTGTGTAGAAGTTTTGAAGCCCTCACCTAGTGCCATCACATAAAGGAAACGGAATCGAAATCGGGTTAGAAATGGCGAAGGAGTAGCATTTTGTAGCAAAATGTACAATATAGGTCAAAGGTCAAGGTCAAAGGTCACAACTGAAATTCTGTGTAGAAGTTTCAAAGCTCCCATGTAGTGCTATCATATAAAGCAAACAGAATCAAAATTGGCTCATAAATGACAGAGAAGTAGCAAATTTAACATTTTGATCACACACGGACGCACGGACGGATGCACGGACGCACGGACACACAGACACACACACGTACGGAGCCCGGTTCATAGTCCCCTGCTCGAACTCGTTCGGCGGGGACAAAAAAAAAATGGGGAAGTGAAGATTTGTGGTCAGGTTTGTGTAGGAGATTTGAGAGGCATATGGGTTCATTTTCATCTAGTTCAGTCTGCATTTGCTTTTTTTTTTTTTTTTGACAAACATCACTTTCTTGAAAACACCTGAAAAAGTTTAGTTTGTGCAATTTCAATCAAACTTCTACCAGTATGTTTTCTTGATGTGGCAAGTCACTTCATTAGAAAAACAAAACAAAACTAAATAGTAATAATAATAATGATAATGATGATGATAATAATAATAATAATAATAATAATAATAATGATAATAATAATAATAATGGTAATAATAATGATGAGGATAATAATAATAATAATAATAATAAAAATAAAAATAATAATAATAATGATAATAATAATGATAATAATAATAATAATAATAATAATGATAATAATAATGATAATAATAATAATAATAATAATAATAATAATAAAAATAAAAATAATAATAATAATGATAATAATAATGATAATAATAATAATAATAATGATAATAATAATGATAATAATAATGATAATGATAAGTACACCATTGTAATGCGCCATCGATCTAGTGGCCTATTCTGAGGCACAGAGGGAAATTTAAAGAGAATAGCATGCATATTGTATTATACAGTTGCACATATTCCCTTTTTTATGTTTGTTTATGCACAATTTCTCTCCATGCCGTACGTTCAGATGTGAAATAGAGAATTGTGGAATATGAAAGAGTTTCAAAATTTTCTTTGAAAAGTGACGTTTATCAATTTTACATTGGCAGGTTGGATTATGTCATGAACTCACAACTCCAACACACACACACACACACACACAAACACACACACACACGCAATATGTACCCAGGCATCAATTCCTGGACTACTACAAAAATTGATTACATTGAAGAGGGACATGTACACGTATTGATCACTCAACAGTAAAAAATGAGAATAAAAAAAGTTGGGATCGCAAATTATCCTGGGTTTGATGGTGTGTGTTCATGCACTGATCCCCACATTGTACCCGCGATGAGTACACACACACACACACACACAGACAGACAGACAAATGGGGGGGGGGGGGGATTGTTACTATAGTACAAAAAAAAAAAATAATTCTTTGATCAGTATATGAGCAAGTACAACCAATGCCCCCCCCCCCCCCGATTCTTGCAACACTCCAAGATTTGTTCATGCGCTTTCACTTTTAAAAAAAAAAAAATTCCACATTTTTTAGGTCTAATTTGATGATGAAATCAACCATTGCTTATCTTATTTTACTCCATTGATTAAAACCAACAAGAATATGGTGTAGAATTTGTGTGTAGTGGGCCAGTTGATAGCTGAATGCTATAGCCAGATAGTGTAAAATGGGAGTGGAAAAAAAAAAACAAAAACAACCAACCCTGCAAGATTAGATACTGCTTTCAGTAAACAATCACCTTAGTTCTGATTGTTTATTACAGGAATGAGGGTACGGAACTATTGATGCCATATCGGGTAAATCCTAGGGATAAAGTACCAAAGGGGATTTGTTTCCCACAATTCTCTGTGATTGAAGTGTGCCAGGGAATATCATATAATGCCTGAAGAGATCCTTGTCATTTGATTGGGTGACATTTCACAATGACGTCATCATCCGTGCAATTGTGGCTCCATTTACCGTGCAATTTTGGATCCATACGATTTGCTCCATTGCAAGCTCGCTGACAGCCCGGCACACTATGCGTGTAGAACGCTTGCGTTTGCAGTGTGTGTATGCGACAGCGCGCTAGTGTAAAGCGCTCAGTGATCACTCTCGAGATCTCAGATTCTCTCTTGTTTCTAAATTAATAAAACATCAAATGACAAGGATCTATTTTAGGCATTATATAAAACATATAATAAATGTTTTTCATTCGTGCAATGGACAGAATATTTCATTCTGTGAAAGACGAAATGTTTGAAAAATTCAACTCTGTTGCGCCTCGTTGAATGGATCATTTCATCTTTCACCTCATGAAATATTCTGTCCATTGCACTCATAAACATTCATTATTTGTATACTACAACACCCTATGGAGGGGGGGGGGGGTCCTTCACACAATTCTCTGTGACTGAAGCGTGCACACAGTGCCCTGGACATCAAAAAATAATACCTATTCAAAACCACTTCACAAACTTGTTCAATGAATGGTTGAAACGAGCCCTCGTTAAATGATAAAGTGTGGAGACATTTTCAGAGTGGCCAATAAATGTGTATGTGGCCTTGTCAAAAGTAACTTTGCAGGTCTGGAGAATATTCCACAGAATGTAATCAAGACTGGCTAACGAGGAAGGGCAGCATATTGCTTCTAGTGGCAAGCAATTAAGCTTTAGCAGAGAGAGTAAATGCTACGGTACGAGGGTCATTTACAGATGTAATAATACACACACGCACGCACACATTTCTTTTCCTCTCTCCCTCCTCCTTATCTTCTTTCTCTCACTCTACAACTATCTCAAATTGCTCTTAGTTTCAGTTTAACGGAAAGGTACTACAGTGTACTTCCGTCATAACGAAGTACTCGCGACTGGCCGTTTTCTTTCGTGATTACGAAACTTCGTTGTGACCGAACAGCCGAGTATATGTTTTAAACATATATAAAAATGATAATTTTGGAACCTGAATTTTGATTTTGTTGTAACAGGAATTTCGTTACATCCTGTTTGTTATAACAGGAGTGCACTGTATTACATTTAAACCACAGCTGGTATTCTCTTTCTCAAGGCAACTGACAACATTTGGTGACAAGAGTCGAGACTTCTGATCTTTATACAAACTTTAATGGGTAGTTTACAGACATGTACACGCTTGCAAGTTAGTCAAGACAGGCAACAAAGTTTTACAACTGAATTCATCACATTCCAATCCATTTCCAAAAAAAAAAAAATAATAATTTCAGAGTGCAAAGCACCTGTGATGATAGCAGTACTCATTCACCCGTTCAACTACCCACAAAAATAGATCCTACAGTATTAACACCGAAACCATTTTGATTTCATTTAAAATGTGAATCAATGTGCATTTTGTTTTTGTTTTCGTTTTTGAATACCAAGTACATGGAATAAAATGCACAACGCTACACCACCGGAATACAACTGCATGTGGTTGCTAAATTCTGATTTTGTGAATAGTTCTCGTGAATACAACATCTGCATGTATACAACAGGTTGTGAGTTATGCTGGTGCAAAATTCAATAGATATTCAACCCTTTTCCCACAAGAATATACATTCTAGATATATATATATAATTATGAAAAAAAAAAATCTTTGTAACAATCTCAAAATGGGTGAATTCATCAAATCAAATAAGGATCAACCCATGCAAAGTCTTCAATACTTGGCAAGACTGTCAGGAAATGTTAACAAATTTTGTGACCAATTTGATTGATGGCGAATACAATGTCTACCCATGCACAGTGTAGAAAATTAACCCGTGTTGGATGCCATGGTCTTACATCAGGCCTTCAAGTTTATTTGAAGTCAATTTCTATATGATCTGATATGAAATACAACAGCAGGAGGATTATTCCTGTTAAGTCATAAAGTGAATACATTCTCTACAATTAGTGAATCTCAATTTCAGACGAAAGTTTCTGGAATAACAAATTCATTGAATACAAGAAATATGGTTTAGTCAATCATTTCTGAACACTAGAAAAGAATTCATCATGAATTTAAAAAAAAGAAGCGATTAATATTATTCAAAACTTGTTCATGTAGACAAAGGCATTTCCTTTGGAGATCTTGCTCACTAATAAAGCACTGTAAAAATTGAGAATACCGCCCTCTCTCTCTCTTGTCAAAGACAGAGCATACGAGTCTTCCCAACAATGTACTTACATGCTTCTCTCTTTCACTTGTGTAGAACTTCCTCAAACTATGTGTACCTTATGATTTTCCATATAACTCATACCACTTGACGTTTCTCCAGTACAATTCTAACAAATACAGACAAGCTTATTATGCAGGAGACACCTTTGTTGGTCTACTTAATCACAATCAGGATCACACGCCCTAGCAAAGTCTGCTTAGCCAATGATGTTTGAGACGAACACAGTCCTTGAATTACGGAGAAAATATTAACTTGTCCAACTCACTAACCACTATGAAATAATATACAATCAAAGGAGTAAAACAAGACTACATTGGCAATAAAACAAGACTTGTACACAAAATTATATGATAAAATTATACAGCATATTGGAACAGATTCAAACCAAGTAAAAACGTAGCAGTATATAAGAATTCTGAAGGGAAACAAAGTACTGACTGTTTCAGTTTTTCCTTTCATTCCGATACTTCTTCTCTTTTTCTTTTTTTGTACAGGTGTGTTCATGCATAAACATGTGTGGAATTTTTACACTTTGTACATAAAAGTAATGAACACCAAACACAATGGCTTAACCGTACAAAAGCACAGAGAGTTGTCTAGACTTAACTTAATTCTTAAAAGTTGTACCGGATAGTCTTCACACGTTGGACACAACAGGGTCTTAGTCCAGGCACCTAAGTCTGCTACCATAGTCTTTCAACAAGCCACTGCATGTACATCACAAAAGCTATTTACTGCCCTTGTGGAAGGTCGCAAGCAACAGAACTCTGTCAATTTTGAGAACAGAGTGGAAAATATGTTTTGTGTCCTTCAAATTTCCAGCCATTCTGTTTGAGCTTGCCAAGTACGTGGTTGTACACGTGCAAATCCCTTTTGACTGGCATTCAAATTCCGATTATCACTGAACATGACATTATTTCACCTAAAACGGACACTGCTGGACTCTCTTTTTCAAGCATGACTTCAGGATGTTGATATAATTTGAATTACATTTAGTGTAATAGAATGAAACAAAATAAATCACAGAACACCTGAACTTGACAAGACAGGGAGTTCGGATTGTTACATCCATCCTGTTTTCTCGCCAATTATAGAGACAGTGACAGTCAGCCTTACTAAGAGGTATTTCTCTTGTTCTGAACAAAGATTTCATTCATTTTATCAACATCACTTGTTCCTACTATTCCCTTTTGGATTGTTTGGACACAAAGGAGAGAGAGAGAAAAAAAAAACCTACTCAAGATAGGTCTAAAATTCATGCATTCACAAAAATTTTAATAGCAAAGATAAACACTGCATATATAAAATGTATTAAAATCCTGTTCATATGCACAAAACTATCATTACTGAAAAAGTTCATCTTTCTAACTTCATTATGTTTTCTTGGTGGTGAATTTTCAACTCTGAACAGACTGCATGAACAAGAGCTGGCAGTATGTTGCTCCGCCTTTGCCACAGTACTAGTGGAATGATAAACATGCAAAGGAAACCTTTAAATATAATGTGCAGATCATTCAATTCTGTTTAAAATGATTCCTATAGTTTCCATCTATTTTTGTACAATATCCAGAAGAAACCAGCTGGATCATTCTTTTAAAAAAAGACAAATTTTTAAAGCTACAACAGCTTTTCCTGTACAACTTTCCAGAAATTACATGTATGTGTCTATAATATTGTTAGTGAGTAATACTCATGCTTTACAAATAGATCAAACTCAAAAGACATTTTCTTTTTTCTTTTTATTTCAAACAGTATAAGGCAATAAACCAATACAATAAACAAAGGGCAGTGCAAAAATAATTCTTTCTGTTTTCATTTTTTTTTTTGCCTCTTTTGTTCTATTATTCACTGTACTGAATGATTTTGTTGAGGAATGTGAACAAGGCATAGAAATCAAGGTGCTTCTAGTCTTTTCACGGTTCACACAGAGACGTATCGACCAGACGGGCGCGTCTTGTCATTGTCACTGAGCGCAGGCAGAATAACGACAAAAAGACACATGTCAAAGGTCAAGTATGAATGGATCTCTGAAGAGATGGCGACGTGATTCATCCACAACGATTATGCACACGTGCGACAAAATTAAGGCGGTGGATAGTGATTCAGACACAAAAAGCTTGCTTGACTTTCACAGGAAATAAATGATAAAGTATGAACACCTTTATTGAAATATCACCACAAGCAAAGAGTGGTAGAAAAGAGGAACAGGAAATGAACGAACATGAAGAGAAGCCACATACAATTTGAAAGGAAAACTGCCAGTATTGTGCTTAGCCCTCTAACACTTCTACACTCAATTTCACAGTAAATGCCCACTATTGTTCCGATTTCGATAACATGAAAATTCAACATGCAGATCCAAACACACCCTGAATTTGATTGATTTGAAATTCTTCTAAAAAAAAAAAAATCCTCAAATTTGAGGGGCATTCTTAGGTTGGAAAACAGCTAATGGTGCAACCTTTCTCTGCGAAGCTTGCTGTTCAAGATTTTTAAAGAAAGTGCAAAATTTGTTTGATCATTTATGAAAACACAAATGCCTTTACAAGAGAAAAAAAGAAAGAAAAGTTTGTGCAAAATTCTATGCAATCTTTTTGCTATGCCTATATATCATTACAGATATGGATTGTATAACTGAAACAGAAAGAGAGAGAGGGAGAGAGGAGAATCAGACAGCATGAATTACAGAAACTGGATGTCACCACATTAGGGAAAGGAATTCAAGTTCATCTGAAACAGCGACAGACACGAAAAGAGAGGAGGGACAATGTGACAAGACAAACCAGGATCCATCTACTGTATCTTCTCTCATGTGCTCTTTTCTACTCACAAATTATCAGAGGAAATATCTTTCGCTTCACAACTTTGATCTCTGTTGTGAAACATTTTCACTGCCTATTACTTTGCCCTTCGGTCAAATTTGAAAAACACAATGCCCTCAGTATAAATCTTCCTCAAAAATACAGTAGATATAGAATATTCTCAAGCATTTTTCTTCCAAACAGCCTACAATAGATTCCATTCGAACATGTGACATCCTGCAACAGTCTCCGTTTACCGGAAAAGACTTTGAATACTGAATAATACAGCATATAAATTTGTTCTACAATCAAGCGCAAAATGTAAAATGACACTTTTTGTCATGCTACTTGAGACACTTTGAAAGCTTGGAGCCAAGAAATACAAACAGTGGAAGTATTGGTCTCCAGAAAACTTCAAGGCATGAATCCAGCATGCCTACTTGTCGATTGCTTCCGGCACTCAACTCACTGCTTCCGTGTACAATTAATATACGTGTAGCTACACTTTAGATGTGCTTGAAGGAGAAAAAAACAGAAAAAAAATGCCTATCACTCAGAGTGAATGCTAGATCACTAGATGTAGCTGATGTGCAAGATTCGTATCAATAATTCCCCTAAATTAACAGAAAATGGTAATTAAGGCTGATGCAGTTTAAATCACCTGAGATTAAGCATATGGTGAAGCTAAAGGGAAACAAAGAAATTGTTCCCAACTGTCTGTGCATCAAAGAATAATCTCAATATTCTGTTTCTGAATTGAGCAAGTATCCAAAACACATGATTTTTTTCCCTTTAAGTATTTGTTTTCGATGTGTGAGCATTTTTTTGTTTGTTTGTCTTTTTGTTTCCAGGGATTTAACTCTTTAAAACACCACTGATCCATTTGTGCATCGATCACTCGGATTTGTTACGAACGTTGGGGACACGGCCGCCGAATCAGTACTTCATGCCCCGCGGTAGACTTCGGTAGTGCCAGGCATAGTCAAAATTTTCGCCGCCGCCTCCTCCTCCTGCTCCTCCTCCTCTCTCTCCTCCTCGGTCTCCTCTCTCAGCCTCATCACTCTGAAGGGAGGACTTTGACATCGTCATGGTAACGCTACGAGGCATGGCGGGCGGGGTGTTTGCAGAGTGTCTCGGATCTGCATGACAGCAATGGATAGTTGGAAAGAAAAGGGGGCGGAGGAGAAAGTAAATAATGGTGGTTAGGATGACTACAAACAGCAATAGATTTAATAATCAATCCTATCTAATGATGATAGTATTTTTGCAACTTCTCATCAAGTTTACTGTATACATTTTCAAAGGAAGTGAATTCTATGACAATGCCATGACACATACATGTATGGATAGGGAGATATACAATGTGTTAGTTATTTGCTCTCAAACAGTGAAACGTACAAAAATGGTGATGCAAAATTGTGTTTTGCTGTATTACAGGTACCATATAAAAAACATTATGCCAACACTGGTATTAGGCATTGTGTATAGAACATGGCATTCGTGATACGAGAACCAAACTGCATCTTTTTGATGTGAGCATGAATACCATTTTATTGTTGTTGAATGTTTTCTCTGTCACACAGACATAGCAACGTTCGCATGAAGAGTGCTCTGCAGAATCAGTGAAACTTGGCAGCTCTTGATGTGCTTCGAACCCAACAAGGTACGCACTCATGCCACATCGACCAAGGTACACACTCATGCCACAATGACCAAGGTACACACTCATGCCACAGTGACCAAGGTACACACTCATGCCACACACTCCATGCTTTGACAGACACTTCCAGCACTGTAACAATGTCACTGTAATAATGGGGACAAACAATGGCACATATACATGTACATTCATCAAATGCGATGTGTAATGTATGTGGGATTTACACACATCGGTTGGTGAGATAGTGGGGAATGCGGTGCAGAGTACTTGTATGACAGATGACTCAGAATAATGATCTCTTGTCTAGGGATGCTCCAAAAGCTATAGAAGTGAGCTTTAGTTAATGTCATCGACTCTGGCTGACCGTTCACAGGTCACGCTCCATTATGAAAGGACATTGCATTGGTTTGGTGCAGATTATTTGACGAGGCAGAATTTCATCCCATACACACTATGTGCACAATGATTGAATTAGCTACCTGACTCCATCCTTTGCCCTGTGCAGTGCCAAGCACCAAACAGTAGATTCCAAGAAAACGTGTCAATAACAATGCAGCTGCAAACAATGCTGCCCTACTTTGGCAAAAGGAAGCAAGTGACATGCCATCCGAATTTGAGTCATTGATGTTTTCCTAATTCACATGATGAGCTCTTCTTCCAGGCCGAATTTCATGACAAAACACTCATCCTACTAAGAGATATGTTAGATAAGACATCATGATAGTCCATTGACGTCGTGTAAATGACAGACACATTTTGCTCTTTTACGAGAAATGTCACTTTTGTCACTTGCTTCCTTTTGCCAAAGTAGGGCAGAATGAATTACAGAGGCAGCACACAAATTCCCTCCACCGTTCACGCGTGTTAAGTTGAAAGACACAGGCGTTCCCATTCCAAAGCTACACGTGTACTGTATTCCCCTTTATTTCAGCTACCTATTTGAATTTGTTGAGGAAGCAGCCTAACAGGTACTTTGGGAAAAAAAACAGTTTTGTCTCCCCCTTATTTTTCTTCGTTAGGTCTTCTTTGGTCTGCAGCAGAAGCCATCGAAATGTGTCTTAAGCCATGTACTATTGACTCATGGGTTATTATTAAAAATAAAATACAACATTGCATTTCTGGAAATGATGTGACATCAAATTTTGATATTGACATAGGCATATAATTTTATTTATTCTTTTGTTTGTTTGCGCCATTACGCCTGGAGGTCAATACAAGATGAATTGAGCATTGAGAGACAACCAAAAGGATTCTTGGAAACTTGTCATTGCTAAATGCTAAACCCACTGGCAGCTGGTGCTTAATTTTGATGCACACTGCTATGATATCAGAAAAAAAAAGAAAAGAAATCTTTTTGGGACAAGTCTAGTAGAAACTAACACTGCCTGCAAACATATCTTTAACCCACTGAGAATGAGCCAATTTTGCTATCATACGCAATTCCCATAGACACGTGGGAATACTTGGAAATAGTCTTTAATGCGTTAACATGCAACTCCTTGGGAAAATAACAGCACCCAAAACACCTCCTGTTTAAACACCCTTTGTTTTTGCTTTTATTCACGATTTTTTTTTTTCCTTTTCGAAACCCAGCATTCCACATTAACAACACTGCATTGCTTACAGATGACCAATGGCTGGTCAAGTTCATGCTGCATTTTAGCCATCCATCAAAAGCTAACAAGAATGAATGTCACTCAATCACTGTGTCGCCAAAAACTGAGAGCTTTTCTGCCACTGCAAATCGTCTTCCAGCATTCAACTTCACATCACTCATTCAAACAAAGGACCACTAACACCTGCAGGACAAAATGATATGATTCCTGCAACACATGACGTGCACATGCTTGTGTTTACCCCACTTTTAATCATGAAAACTTTATGACAATAATGCTGAATAAATGAAAGTCACTGAGAATTGAAAATGTTCACATTTAACTCATCATATTGATAAAAACCTATCATCACCATCATTATTATTATTATTATTATTATTATTATCATTATTATTATTTTTCTTTTTTTAGCAGCAACCAACTATATGACATATATTTTTGCTCTATAAGATTCAGAAAAATACATGTGTGTGTTTGATAGCGGTATATAGTATGATGGAATTTTCAATGAAGTGCACATGGAGTGATGTTTAGAATAAAATGACTGTCTATTGTTTTTAGTGTAAGTATGATTTCTGCTAATCATCACTTCCTTTTATAAACATCTTCAGTTTGCATGTGTGTAACTGGATTCATCTAATAAACTTTTTTCATGTTTTGCTGCTCACAAAACTCATTGGAAATATTCAGTTTAAGTCACAAATTATTTCTTGGGAAAAAAATACAAACTAAAAGAACTTTGAGATAACTTGTCATATATAGCATAAACTATCAGCTCAGCAGTGTGACACCTTACCAAAATTTGATTATCAAAGTGTGGTAATCTATGTGTACATCTCTACATATATGCTCGAAGATACATCCTATATGTGAAATGTGAAACACAATGCATACCTGTATTTTGACTGACATTATGCGTGCATGTGTGTGGTTTCTACCACAGGCCTTTTAAATATGTTCAATAACAGAGGAATTACACATACATGTATTTCAGTGATTATTTGGTATATGATACAGATGAAGTGGAAAACACACACATCACACAAAACTGGACAAGCATGGATAAGGGTAAAAGGGCATATGACTTTACACCCCCCCTTTTTTCACTGCTGCAGCATAAATGGTTGTGACATTTACTTCACAGAACACACAAACACAACATAGAATTATATGTAGGTAACTGAATGCACAGATTTTTAGGGAGGGGTAACCCAGGGTGATTGTTGGAAGAAGGTGCGAGCAAGTGATTTGACACAGACATGTTGAGCCTGCTACTCACGATAAGTGTTGTAGCCATCAGCGTAACGATAGCCTGTTTTGTTAGCAACAATTTTGACACAGAACACAGACTGGAAATAAACTGAGCATCAAAGTACAACATGGATTAAGACAAGTAACGCTTGCAAGATACATAGAGTAAATCTTGAATGAACTTAAGAGCCAAATACTTAGCACAGATAGAATTGCAGTGTAAGTGCTACAATATGCACTGCTGTGAACTATTAACATTTACTTTGAAAAAAGGAAGTAGCAACAGTTACTTTGAAAAAGGAAGTATGAAGATGGACAACATCTCAACAATTAAGTAGTTTTTTTCCATGTGGTTTATATCTGAGACACAAGGGTCAAAGATGAGTTTCTTCTTGAGTTTATGAAACGGCTCTATCACTGCAATAGCCAATTAGGCAAAGCCAGTATACTGGCCTCATTGAGAAAGATGTTAGCAGTATCAAAAACCCTCGCGTATTCAAAAACAACAAATTAAGTTTCAAGTTTGCCTCCGTTAGATTCACAGCACAGTCTCATTCAAAATGGCAATAGGAACAAACAATGGTTTATTCAAATCAGCTTGTACCTGTCATTATTTCAAGCAAATCATTTGATCATAAAAATACAAGAAGTACACAGAATTGCAAAATTGTTAATGGCTGAGATTTTTACAAAGCAGTGGCAACATCTACAGAAAGATCACGCAGACTCACGAGGAAGTGATACAAAATTTTGGTCTCCTACCTCATACATTACCCTATTCACTCACTATCTATAGGGTCAAAGCATTAGGCAGCACAAGAAACAATTGATGGAAAAATATGTTAGAGTATTAAGAGGTGCATTTGCACTGTATGGCGAGTGCAGCTCCAAACAAGCCTCAACACAAGGACAACGGAAGTCCACTATCAAAACTGAAACAGAGCTAAGTCTGAACAAAACAACAGAGGTGCTTTTATGAGAACTTAACCACAATGAATGAAACCTCTCATTCACCAGTCCCCCCTGCCCCCCCCCCCCCCCCCCTGCCCAATGGAAAAATATGGCATAAATATTAATGTGGCTATAACTTAATTTCACACCAAAAATGAACTGAGAGTATTCAGTGAGTTAAATCCTTCATATGACCATGGTGACTTACTTGGGGTTAGCTTTTAACACCAACCAAATGACACAACGGCTTTAAACTTTAAAGGGGATGGCTAGTATCTGATCAGTGGGAATCAGTGGGAATGCTGGGGGATGATTGTTCCAATCCTTGTGGGATTCACTTAAGAGTACATTACATATCTATTGTTGTGTGAAAATTATTTGCTTCAGAATGGTCTCATATTCAAGTAATGTGCAGTTTAATGTTTCCAGGTTAGCATGTCTGTACAGTGACGGGGCGATCTTTAACGGCACAACTGCACATTACTTGAATATGAGACCATTCTGAAGCAAATGATTTTCACACAACAATAGATATATATTGTACTTTTAAATGAATCCCACAAGGATTGGAAAAATCATCCCCCAGCATTCCCACTGATTCCCACTGATCACTTACTAGCCATCCCCTTTAAACCTTCAGTATTTTCTGTTTCTATTGTAATGTATGCTTACATTAAACTATGAAAATTATATATAAAATTGACAACGAATCAATGGTTACTGCAAACATTCAACAAATGGCATCAATGACATGCGCTTACCCATAGAGGGCGTTTTGTATGCCCTGCGAAGCACAAGAGTGATATGGTCTCCACCGCCACGGATAGCCTCGATTGCATCACTGTGAAGCATGCCCTCCGTTGTTCGTCCGTTGATTTCAATCAGCTGGTCGCCCACCTGATGTTTTCAGGGGAGGAGTGGAAAGGCATTACACTGGTAAATCTTATGCCATCCAACATAAACCAACATCAGAGAATTATATCATTATCAGTAACTCTTTTCAAGAGAAGTTACCAGATTGGAAATAGGAATAAAATAAAGAGAAAAGTACTGTTTAGTAGTGTAATCTGCACAGATTCTGTAAATTCTCTGCGACACTAATTCTTGTGTTACGCAGAGCTCATGTCCTGTCAAAACCCTATGTTGTGATTATGAACACAAGCTTTCACTATCTAAAGGAGTACACTTCTTGAGTACAGTTTGTAATAGATTTTTTATGATTCGTTTTTGTGCTTGGCACATTACCATGGATGCTCTATACACTAATATCCAAATAGTTTTTCTGAAACAAAGATTTTAAACAAAATTGTAACTGCATGAAATCTCTAATCACATCAACTCTTTAACTTCAACAGGAATTTGTTATTTGCTTCTGTTCAGGTTGAGTGGAATAATAATTGTAGGCTTTATTCTTTGATACCAATCTTATTACTATTCTACATATCACTATACTGATTACGCCCATGGTGTAAAGAGGCAGTCACACATACACATTTGATGCACATGCAAGTCTGTAGGTCACACACCCTTTAGAATGACAACACGTACAGATACACACATCTTGCATACACAAACACCTAGCACACACATACTGATCAAGAACACACAATAAGCATGATATACACACTATCACACTCAGCATGCACACAAGCACTAGGTGTGAGTTGTACATACACACATCTACCTAAAGCATGCCAGGATTCACAGAAACATCAGTTTACATTATTACACCTAGCATACACAAATACACTAGATAAACACTCACACCCAGCATACACAAAGACACACTTAGAATACCCTAACACTCACACTACACCTAAACACGGTGTCACGACTCACCCTCATGAGGCTACTGTTGGCTGCGGGACCATTATCAGCCATCCTGAGGACAAAGAGTGGGGTGTTGTCATACTCCCTGCCACCACGGATGCTGAAGCCGAATCCTGTGCCTCCCTTCTGGAGGTCAACATTGTAGTAGTCACCGGCCTGCAGCTGATTTGGCTAAGAACAAGCCACGCAGGGAAGAAATGTTAACTTTTTGGCCCCATAAGTCAAACAGACATCAACAGAAGAAGTAACATGCAGCCTGAATAAAACTCAAAAGTTCTTTCACACTATCCCTCTTTATATTCTCATCCATATCATCACTTTTTTTTTTTTAATTCTCTTGAAAGAGATAGAAGAACTCATGGGATTTGGAATGTAAGACAATACAAGACATATACATCTTCTGACTGGATATTTGAAATGAACTGAGAGCAGAATATGACTCCAATAATGGATATAAGCTCACTAGACTTGAACTTGATGACACTGTTACACCACATATGCAATGTGCTCAAGTAAGAAAAAGGATTAACGATCAAAAGAAGAAAAAAAAAGAATTGTTCAACATGACCAACCTTAGGAGGATACATGAGTTGTTTGGCTGGAGGACCCTGCCTTGGGGGATCATTGTAACCCTTTCTGTCCATCTGATACCCGCCTGCCGCCGCCGATTTTATCCGCCGGTTCTGGGGCGGGGACATCTGGTGGGGGCGGGGCGGGTCGTAGCTCCGGCGACCCATGCCCGGTGACTTGGGGTTCCTGGGAGGGGACTGGCCCCAGCCGCTTTCTCCCCCTCTCTCCGACTGCCTGGGGATTCCCCTCAGTGGCTTGCCCATGGGCGGGGAGCCTGGGCGGGCCGGGCCGTCAGCGTAGGTCATGCTCTGGGGCGGGGCCGAGGGGGGCCTGGCAGGCTGGTTGCGGATCCTGTCCGTGTCCATCTTCCACTTGGAGGACTTGGCATAGATTGGTTCAGGCTGCTTGCTGCTCATGGAGAAGACAGCAATTAAAATATGAAAGTAAGAAGCTAGGACAACAGGTGGATGGAATACAGTGAGATTTTTTTTTTTTTCAATACTGTATACGCCGAATATTTCGCAAGGTTTTTATTTTTGCAAATTTTGTAAGGTTTTTATTTTTGCGAATTTCACGAGTCAGGTGCTATTCACGAAATTAAAGACACACGAAAATAATTACTCTGATCCCAATATGAATGTATACACACATGTATACATTTCGCCATTCAGTGCAGTACTCCAAGATCGCGAATTTAACCACTCGCGAAAATTTAGACTCGCTAATTATATATGGTGTATATGGTATAAAGTAGTAGAATCGATACTGTTGCCTACAAATCTTTGACATGAATATTAACAGGTAGGTATTTTTACACACACTATAAACCAAAATTAACAATACAGTTTTCCTTATCAACATGAACTTTTCCTTTGTATTTGAAGACTCTGAAGTCATGTTGCATGAAACTTAAAAACAAAATACCCCATGAAACAAGGATTTCAATACAAACAGGACTCTTTATCTATGGGCACATCTATGATTGTTATCCCATCCTTGCAGAGTTAAACCACTATGATAAATGCCAGCCACTATTCACTGCTGACATCATCTGGTAAAAAGACAAGTTAGAAAATTAACAATTGACATCACATCAGAGTCCTCGGGCAAGAGAGCAGGGAAGTGGATGAGAGAGCAGAGGAGAGCTTACTGGTCAGCACCAGGAGGCAGCTGGTGATTTGGCACGTTGCCAGGCGTGGCTCGGAAGCTGCTGTCGCTACCCTTGATCTGGGCCGGCATGGCGAGAGCATTCTGCATGTGTCCCGCATTCTGGGGGGAGCAAATCGAGACAATACTAGACAATCATTCCAGAACATCACAGATCTTCAAAGTTTTTAATTCACACACAAACTGCGCTAACCTTGCAAAATCTTTCTTTCTTTTTTTTTAAAGTTTTTAAGTTAAATTGTCTGCAAAGTTATCTAAAATGAGAGAGGAATTCAAAAAGTTTTGTTATTCAACACTGCCTATAGCAGAAGTAATCTTATCTCACATTTTCATAAGTGAAGAAACTGTGGAGATACAAACCTTTGGCGCTGTTGGTCTGGCGGCAGGCTCATCACCACCTGTGTACAAAGAACCGAGACGGTGTAAGTATGAACAAGCAAACAGATGACCAGACAACGTATCCTTTACATCTGAGACATTCTATTACAAAAATGCATCAAATCAAACAGAGAGTCACCCTTATAAAATGAGAAAATCATCGATCCAGTTGAAATCAAATTGAATCACATCTTGCTGGTATGATAAAAGCACAAAGTAGTGCTCATTTGATGAAATGTGTGCCTTTCAAACGGGATCATCTTTCAAGTTTATATTCACAAGAGCGCACATCAAGCAGTGCACAAATCTTTCTTATTTCCTAGAACAACATGGATAGAACACTGGAGTTTCTAACTCTGTGTAAAATGGATAGCAAATCTATTATTCTACATAGCAGGAATCAATACTATAAATAAATAAATAGCAGGAATAAATTCTAGATGATTTTACATAGCGATTAATTATTTGGCAGGTGTCAGTATGCTGGAAATGTTCTACACTAAAAAGAAATAATTCAAATGATTCATACTCTTGTGTCTTCTCTGTTTTGTTTCCATTGTCTATATTTATATCCACCTTGATTGGATAGACACAAATACATTACAGGATAAATATGATACATTTAACTCTTGAACTAGACATAAACATGCAATGAACAGAAGGATCACACAGAAGGGGAAGAGGATTTCTAAACCTCACAACTTGAATAACGTACATGTCAACAGACAGTTAGACACAAAAACACAGGACAGACACTCATGTTACAACTAAATCTCATGCAACTGAATATATATGAATTAACATCAGGGACAAATGTTGTAGAGAAAGTAGTAGTGGATGTCATTTGTTCTTATCTGTGCAGAGAGAGGTCAGATTAGGTTGTCGTACTGAGTATACGATGGCAATTTAATACGATGACAACGGAATGCGGAGCACCCCCTACCTCTAGACCCGATGGTTAGTGTGACAGAGGTGCCCGTATCTTTGATCATGTTCACGATGTCTTTGTGTTGCATACTTCGGATGTCGACGCCATTGATCGAGATGATGCGGTCGCCGACCTCCAGGTCGCGACACCTGTCGGCTGGGCTGCCCTCTATGATTTGGCCTAGAGATGGGCAGTAGACAATTGGACAAGATGCTCTAGGTTGGGCCGTAAAGGATTGCCACACATGAAAGTGAATGTGTGGGACTCCTCAGCCATATACCAATCAATATCAAAATATGGTTTAATGCTGCCTAACATAAATGGGAATAAATGACACAAACATAAATGGCAAGTTGAGAGGTACAATTGTGGTAACCCTCACAAGCACAGATTTGTAAGAGTCCTCTCTTCTGATTATCACATGATCATGAAAGTTCCCTAAACCATATTTGACAACAACCCAACTGTTCCTGAGGTTTGTTGGCAAATATGTTTGATCTTACATAATTGTCTAACATTTGAAACAAATCCTTTTATTTCCAAAATGAACTTGCACACAGAAAATTAACGACTTTGTGTTTGGGAGTTTCTTCTCACGACAAGCAATGGTATGTTCAAATGATATACCTCTTTCTCTCTTAACTAAATGTTTTGAAACTGAACTGATCTACAAATGGATGGCAAGTAAAACATGTTAAGATGAAGTAAGTCAGAAATGTTAAAAGGGGGATTGAAAATTAAATTCCTCTGAGCATGCAATCCACACATATGTTGACTAGAAAACCCCATATAGAGAGAAATATCTCATAGGAAGAGGTTAGAAAATGGTAAGAAGACATCAATCTGATATCATAGAAAAAAAAAAGAAAAATCTATGAGGAAACCTCAAAATGGGCTGCCAACTTCTGAAGATCTAAAAATACACTGATGCACCGTACCATATGCAACATATTTTGCAGGCAAAAATCATACACTGGTTTGAAATGGGGAAAAGTCCACATGATATGCACACCAAGAAACATATCAGAATGAACACACTTTTTTTAAGTTACAAACATCACCTTATTTCATAAGAAAAATAAACTTTTTCTAGTGTAAAATATACTTGATAACATATCTGCTAATACTATTCAGTCTATAAACTATGGCTGATACTATAGTTAATGTTACTGAAAATAAAGCAGAATATCACTGTAAAAAAATACAACTGAATACAGTCAGATAATTTCATAGCAAGAAGGTATATTGAACATGATGGATACATATGTGCAACAATTTTGATCTTATTGTACACATTAGTATCTCAGTTTTTGCCTCATCTTCTATACATGTACCTGTACATAACACTTTATTGCATAGATGACATATATGCACATTAATCTACAAAATGCTAATGTATTCATGTCAGGAAAAATATGATTAAAAGGTCATGGCAATAATAAAGATGACAAGTCGAAGTCCTAACAGAATATTCACAGCAATCATAAATTTACTATTTCTTTCAAAAGAGAGGCAACAAACTGTTGGACACGTACATCCCTTGTATCAGAGTAAAGCTGTACATTCTTGTCACTCTTATCAAGCAATTTAACATGTTAACGTGCAAACAATCATATTGTAAGCATTATTTCAGAGGAAAATGAAATAATTGTTTAAGTTGTTTGAGAGGAAAATGTTAAATTACTTGTTTACATTCACATTTGATTATTAATGGCCATTGACTTGTTGATTAACAGGTAATTACAAGAACCTTACTACCATTGTGAATGAGTATTGATTTTGATATCCTTTGTTAATTCATAGTTATGTTCACATTTTTTTGTTAACTTTGGCATTTTTGTGCCAGTGTCAAATAGATGTTTCAGTATTATGTAGCCAGTGCAAAAAGTATGTGCAAGGTTTAAGAAGGAAAAGAGGCAAGAGAACGATTAAAAAAACAACAACAACATGAGACCGATAATCCACTCACCGATGTTTGAACCCGACTTAAGCGTGGAGGACAGCACCACAAATCCAAATCCTTCGTTGCCGCGGCGATGGAGCTTGACGTCGTAGGGGTACTTCTTGGTCGAAGGGGAGGAGGGGCTGAGGGGTCGGGAGCCAGGCCGTGAGCCACCCGCTCTGGGCTGGCCAGGGCCCCCTTTGGGATCTGTGTGTCAGGAGGAAGTGTGCACAGAAATATAATCATTGTACAAACCGACAAACACACACCATGTCATCTGGTTTAAGTAGAATGTTCTCCTCTAGTACTCTCTGAGGACTTTGGATATGCTCACACTTCAGAATGATTCATGTAGGCTGCTACTGACACAGCTTCTTTAACATCATGGCCATACTGCATTATAAGATGAATGTGGTGGTCACTTCTGATGACCAGAGTGAAAGTATGCACAGAGGAAATTGTCAGATGCTTAGCAGCAACCATGGGCTTTACAACTTGATACTATGAAAATGAAATCATTCTGGAGCTAAAAGAGAGGTTCAATGTGTGTATTGCATTCATTTCGGCACCTTCACAGCTCTATTACTTCTGTCAAACTGCTGTAATTTTACTCAAATCCCGCAAATAAATAGTCTAATTTTCCTAGACAGGAAATCTCCTCTTGTGATTGGATTTTGTGTAAGAACACAATAACAATATATGCTGTATTTCTCAATGATTAAAAACTTTGTGTTATTTTCTCTATTCTTTGATCACTTTCCAAAGAAAGTAAAGGCTAAAATTCATTCACAGCTCTGTTCTATTTTCTCTCAGACTGACATGGAGAGTGGTTTCAGAAGTTATCACTGCTTGGTCAGCCTGAGGCCTGAGACACTCACCGTGATGTGACGGCGGCAGTCTCCGCCGGATGCCCAGTGACACCCTCCGTGCCTGACCGGCGGTGATCATCAGCGAGACCACCTTCTTGTGGGACGCACCCAGCACGGATCGGCCGTCCACGTACAGCAGCTCGTCTCCCGTCATCAGGCGGCCGTCCTGGTCGGCCACGCCTCCCGGGGTGATGGCCCCAATGGACACCTGCTTGATGTGAGCGCAGGACACGACAAAATGAGTCACAAGGAAATGGGGGCTAGAACTCATATCAACTTGGTTTCACATGTGCAAACTGCAAAAAGACGACTCACATCTCATACATTTCGAACATTCCATCTTATGATGCAATTCATATCCAAAAGATCACTTTTTTGTAGTACGAGGATGAACAACCTTTCACATTTCCACATTCCTACTCGCAGATCAGATCATTGGCTATTGTTATTGCATGAATATTTGTTAATGTTTGTGGCATACCTGCCAACATTTCAAGATGAAATATCTTACTCATGGATTGCAAAAATCTTATTTTATATGTAAACTGAAGTTAAAAATCTTGCTTTCGGTCAAATCTTCATAAAATACACATGAAAGATATCTAAATATTTTTTAAAAATCTGATTTCTCTGACAGAAAATCTGATTTTGCTATTTTTAACGTAAAAAATCTTACTGAATCTGATAAAATCTTACTAGTTGGCAAGTATGTTGTGGAATAAACTGAGTACGCCTGAAGTACACATATCTTTTTGTTTCCCTTCCAGAACAAGTACAGTGAAGGGAAATCAGAGCAATCAGACTTACATTGACAGAGTAGAGTACTATTAAGTTTGCCTCAAACAAAGTACATGTCTTTCTTCTATGGACACCTGCTTGATGTGAGCGCAGGACACGACAAAATGAGTCACAAGGAAATGGGGGCTAGAACTCATATCAACTTGGTTTCACATGTGCAAACTGCAAAAAGACGACTCACATCTCATACATTTCGAACATTCCATCTTATGATGCAATTCATATCCAAAAGATCACTTTTTTGTAGTACGAGGATGAACAACCTTTCACATTTCCACATTCCTACTCGCAGATCAGATCATTGGCTATTGTTATTGCATGAATATTTGTTAATGTTTGTGGCATACCTGCCAACATTTCAAGATGAAATATCTTACTCATGGATTGCAAAAATCTTATTTTATATGTAAACTGAAGTTAAAAATCTTGCTTTCGGTCAAATCTTCATAAAATACACATGAAAGATATCTAAATATTTTTTAAAAATCTGATTTCTCTGACAGAAAATCTGATTTTGCTATTTTTAACGTAAAAAATCTTACTGAATCTGATAAAATCTTACTAGTTGGCAAGTATGTTGTGGAATAAACTGAGTACGCCTGAAGTACACATATCTTTTTGTTTCCCTTCCAGAACAAGTACAGTGAAGGGAAATCAGAGCAATCAGACTTACATTGACAGAGTAGAGTACTATTAAGTTTGCCTCAAACAAAGTACATGTCTTTCTTCTATGGCATGATTTGTGAGGCCTTTCACAAAGGTGCGGCAGGTGCTCCTTTACACCAAATTTATCACCATCAAGGGACATGCCCCTTGATTTTCACCAGTAAGAAAGGTAGCAAATAACTGAAACTGAACTCCCATGTCTATCACACCTCTTTCCAAAAATTCTTTGGGCATTAAGATATCAGCATACCTAATATCTCTCGGGGGACTCTTTGCTGCGGCACAACAATGCATAATCATGCCAATCGATCAAAGGGAATATGACACTGAAGAATGACTTTTCTTCAAACTCGACCATCAATTATGAATTCTATCTGAAGGAGATGCCCTTGAACTAAATCTGCTCCTGTACTAAATCCCTATCAGCATTGAGGGACAGACCGCCGCCTGTTCAGATTCAAGCCAGTTCAAAAGCCGATAAAGAAACAACGTATAAAGAATCGTTGTATAGGCGACAGACCATGCAGACGCTAATCTCAACTGTTCTGGAAAACGTTGTATAGATGTGCATGGTCACGACTTCACCACTAATGACAGGTATAGGGTCGTCTTTCGTGTACGCTCCCATTAAGCCCTGCCCAGTTATACCATTCTATAGACGCATGATGGAAATGATGGAATGCTGATTTGTTATTGAGTTCTAGTTCGAAACGGTGCTCTGACCATCGTTTTGCTATACGTCAGTTTGTTATACGTTGTTTCATTAGTCAGCGTTCATACATATAAATTGATTGTATAGCTATACCATTTTGGTATCAATTTTTTGCATCTGAACACCCTGTATGAAAGGGAAAGAGAAAGTGATATAGCCATGGTATAAACAAATCCTACTGGGATTTGAACCACAGACTTGCCAGGTCTCCAATCATCCAATGAATGCCTCCCAGGCCAGAAGTTGGCACCTACCTGTGAGCCCTCCTCGTGGCCTCCGATTATCCTGAACCCAAATCCGCCGGTGTCTCTCGTCTTGAGGAACACGGTGGACTCGATAAACCGTTCGTCAGAGCGCAACCTGGGAGGGCCTCTCCTATCCAGGTCATTGGGTCCTGTCCGGAGAGAAAGCAGAGGGTACAATAAGAGCCACACTCCAACTCACCTGGGTGGTGCTTTTCAATGGGACATCTTCTCTCCTTTGCAAGGGTATTACATGCTAAAACTGTACTTTGTGACAGTGTATATGATACTCCCATGGTTCAATGTCTTTAAAAACACATTTGGCAAGAACATGTTGGTCAGTGTACTTAGTATGGCTGACTTTGGAGTTAGGCGGGGAGTTTGTATACTCAACAGTACATCGTCATCATAAATTAGTGATTCAATTTCTCTCTTGGCATGCAGCAGGTTTGGATGTTGTTTTCTTCTTCCTTCTGTGTCAACCATGCATTCCAGTCTACAGTCAAAACATATATTTTTGTGAAAGAACATTCATCCCCACAACGAATACTTGTAACAATTTCCTTCCATCTTAATTTATAGTTTATCCAGATGTATTACTGCTTGCTCATACATGTAGTAAGAAAGGAAAGCTTGTCCGCTAAAAACTTGGTCCATTCTACACTCACTTCTCATGTTATCTGGGGGTCTCCGGCCCCTGTCTCCTGGTCCTGGTCTCCTCAAGTCTGGGCTCCAGTCAGTCTCTGAGGGCTCCCTACTTGGGTCCCTGCTATAGCCAGACTCACTGGGCCTGCCCCTCCTGTCATGGTCGGCCCTCATTGGGTCTATGGGCCGCCGGTTGTCATGCGGTCTCCTCCGGTCCAGCGATCCCGACCAGTCCCCGTTCAGGTACCTGTTCGCCTGGTCCGGCCTGCTGCTCTGCGGCCTCACAACAGGCTCAGACGAGAGCCGGTCGGGGCCGGACCTGCGGTCGAGTTCTGCACGGCTGTGGGGCCTGTCCGTCCGATGGGGCGCCCTCCTGGGGTCATGCCAATCCCGGCCCCGGGGCCCACCCTTAGCGCTGTTATAGTTCTCAACTTCCCAGTCAGGGTGTGATCGCTCCCAGTCGTTTTGCTTGTCCGTCCCGTTATCCCAGTCCAGATTATTATGTAATCTCCCATTTTCTCCATTCATTGGTTTCCTCTCGTGACCGTGCCTATCATGACCTTTGGTACCTCTCCGCTGCCTCAGTTCATTCTTCATCTCGTCCACCAAATTGTCCGTTTTCCTCTTCTGGTCAGAATCAATGCTTATTTTGTCATCTTCTGCTTCTACAAAAAAAAAAAGAATGGAATGACATGCACAATAAGACTCAGAAAATTGAACACATCAATGAAACCTTCAGTTTTGCTCATTCAACACTCCTACATGGGAGCAGTAATAATCTCTGAAAGTATCAATCTCCTGATTCTTGCTAGATACAGAATTTGCTTTCAGCACATCAACAGATAGCCTCAGATGAAACATGAGTGGCATACATGTATTTTGGAACCATACAATATGGGTATTTCAAGATGCAGAATAAAAATTTTAAGTGACAAGGTGTAAAACAGTTTCCTATGCAAACATATGCAGTCAATAATATTATGCTGGAAATCACCTGCTTGCCTTACACAGGACTAATCTATGTTTGTTTGTGGGTTTTTTTCCCCCTTGTATTACCAAACGCGTCAACATTTAAACATTGACAAATAAGGGTGATAAATATTACAAGTGTCTATTTGATCTTTGCCAAACTCTCTGGAGCTCATGCCCAGCATCATTGCATTCTGCAGTAGCTGAGTAAAATCATTTAGCTGTGTAAATCATTTTGACGCATCACACCCAGATTTAATGGGCCATAGCTACTCCTCATTGATCATCAAAGTATCAGTAACAGGTTCATTTTGCTGTTAAAAACCACAAGGGGCAATATTTTTTTTTCCCCCGGGGGGGGGGGAAGCACCAACTCTGAGAATTTCACTACAGCAGAGCCACTGTAGGCTAGGCATTTATGTTTTTCCCTGGAACACGACAGAAACTTTACACTGAACGTCATTACATCAAAATGACAGATTCTTGGGAGTATCTCCGACTATTGCCCAAGATAATAGCTGAAGCCTGCCATCCCTTTGTGGTTCTTTCTCTCTCTTTTCGGGGTGCCTCGTAAATCTTTCATACACGAGCTTAGCCTTTGACACCCGTGGGTGGAGCTGCATTCGAGGAAAATGCCAAGAATGAAGCGATCTCTATCTGTGCTGACAGGTATAAAGATAACGGCATATATTGTAGAACGTTTCTGCACTGGGCATCTCTTCAAAACACTGCCGATCCATCACTGACGGTATTGCCCGCAGCCAAGAAGTACGGAATGTTTTAAAAGATTGTAAACCAACTGCCGGCCAGGAAAGGGAGAACATGAGTTTAAATGTTCTTTGATGGGGGAAAATACTCACATCCAAAAGTGAAGAAGCTACAAGTGTTTTCTTTCTGTCTTTCTTTCTTTTAATCACAAAGGCCAGCATGTTTCATCCAATTATGTCATGACATAACTTAAAGGCACTGTTTACTATTGGAAGCGGTGATTTCAAAAATGCCTGAGTTATCACATTTAATGTATATGTGTAGGTCAGTTGAATCACAAAACATCCTACCATATAAAAATTTTGCAATAACGCCTTAAATATAAGGACATATCACTATTTTCTCATGAAACCATAACTCTAAATAGTATATTGTAGAAACAATTTTATTACTACTATTGATCACATTTCGTATAACTAACAATACTTAGCATTGATTATACTGATTAACATTTTTACATTGGTTGTTTCTATGCCTAACTCACATAGAACTATTTTGAAGCACTAAAGTTGAGTTTTTGTTTCATCTGCAAATAATACCTTTAACAGGCCGACTGATTAAGACACAAAGGGAAAGATTCAACCTGTGCTGGAGGGTTTCATTTTACACAAGTTTTTCAGTGCCAAAAACACACAGCTTCAAATTCTCCTACACATTACTGACTTTGTCAAACTTTATTTTCAAGTGTATCACTTTTCACTCATTTCAATTTTCATATTTTCTGCCATACTCAATGCCCACGTTCGCATACAATGTCACACTAATTACCTTCGTCATACATGAATACATATATCTCACATTCCGTGTATCCACAATGGGGACATTCTAAATATTTTGGAGTGTTCTGTCATTCTCTTTGTTGGGCACAATTCATGGACAAATTCAGCTGCATAAACCACAGGCAAAATAATTGCCATTAAAACAGCAAATCTTATTTTCTATTTAATGAATTTTTGTTTCCATCTTTTTTAAGGATGTCGTTAATAATTTTGTTTTTATGCACATAATTTTTAGCTAGGGTAGGTTTCAGCAAGTCAAACAGAGTTATAGTTATGAGATCTACCCAAATGTGTAGGTTAGTTAGACAGGCAGTCCACTCCCTGGTTATCAGGCAAGATTAGCCCCGTCATCATTTGGTTGCAAGTTTATCGCACATGATATTAGCTGGAAGTTTGAGCTGTATAGTCATGAAAGGGGTATAAACCGGCCTCCCAAACACCAAGGTACTATTCTCTCACCGTCGTGCCCGCTGCCATTCAAATCGTTGATTCCTCCTTCCTCACGTTTACTCTCCTCTCGGGACAGCGGCTGTGGAAAAAAAAAACGAGAACAGAAACAAGAAATAGAGAGAGAGAAGGAATTAGAAGGAAATACTTTTGAATTCCTCCAGGATTTGCCTCTCACTGACTTTCCTCTCTTACTTTGCACCTGACGGGGGTGAAACAGGGCACCTGAATATTTCAGGTACAGCTTGGCTTGCCTAAGAATTGGGGAGGCACACATAACTTGCTCGTATGGCACGGTCACCTCACACTGCCTCATCCAGCATCTTACATGGTCACCTCCTTAAAGGGAGACATGCCCTACGACAGTCAATCCTATAAAGATACCTATCCTACACTAGAATCGCTCCGCAATGTAGGGCGGAGATTTGATCTTTGGAATTATCCCATTCAAAATCTAGAGGCATCCCTAGTGCACATCTCTGAATGGTGAGCCAAAGGACACCAGTTTGTGACTGAATTTACAACTTGATACATGTGTGCACTATCATTATCATTACAATCATAATACGCATGTACATACCATGGTGTGAGAACATCATAAATTCTGATGTGCATACACGATACCCATTACACTGATTAATTAATACCTAGTGCCAAAAACATGCAGAGTAACATGGTACTGTGTGTAACTAATAACTCTAGCACTTCTACAACATTTACTTTCCCATGTGCACTGATGGTGAAATGGGGTAACTTTATCCAAAGTATTGACCCCTGACCTTTCTCAGATCATGGCCTAAATCTGAAGGCAATTGCCTTGTCATCTTTCATCCATGTGGCAAGTTTGAGTTTGATGAAATGGGATAGAATATTCTCTTCTTTTTGAGTATTTTGGTGAACAGACAAATTCTAGAAAGTGGGCATAGACCCAAGACCTCCCTGATGCACACAAGATGTTGTTGTGATTCTCTGATAACTTTCAATCCATGCACCAATTTGAAAGATTATACACATTACTCTGGTTAATTTTTGGACTTATTTCTTGTCCCTTTTCTTTTTCTTTTTTGTTCTTCTTCCTGTAACCAATTGATCTGATTATGGCTATTCATCCTTGACATTTATCACATTTGCCCGGATTATTTTAAGTTAAGAGTCAAACATCAGCCAGAACCTTGTTTGATGAAATGATGTCAGCTACATCATGAGCCATTGTGCATGTCGCGAAAAGAATGGAATTCAATTTTTGACCTTGTCTTAATCCTCCACTTTTATTTAGTTTCTATTAAGAAGTGTTCATTTACATCATATGATTAGGTGTTCACTATAGAATAAAGCAGCTTGTCTCCGAGTTATATGCATGTAATCTTATTTCTAGTCAAACCCATTAACATGACATACATTGTATGTCTTGCGTCAATTCAGGATAAGTGAGGTTAAACATTACCAGTAAGTAAAATATTCATCTGCTACATAATTTATTCTCATGAAAAATGGACAAAAGATAAAACAGGGAAGGAACAATAATTTCAAACAACATGACCCTGCATCTAATTACTCTAAAAATTAATAGCTACAGAAACTGGTTGACTGCAACAGATAATAATTTTCAGCCATTCCTGTGAATACGATGGGCATGAATGACACAGGCTGACACATTTCAATGGAGTTTAGATTGCCCGGGCAAGCATTAATACAACTCCATCCCATTCCCAACAATACCATCACTACCCAGAACACCTGCATTAGACAGATTCTCTATAGATGCAAAGCCCCCTCAGGAGAAGAGACACCGAAGGATTGATTTGAAATATGAAAGCCGACTTGAGACAGGGGGTACAGGCAAGGCTCCCACATTATATCTGATTCCTTAGATCAGATTATGCGCAGGTGCAGACACAATAAGTTACACACTAGTCGTGGTTGCCATTCTTTTACGAAACCCAAGCTATATCAGTTTGTGGCAACTTTGAAGAATGCAATAGTATACAAATAATGAATGTTTATGAGTGCAATGGACAGAATATTTCATGAGGTGAAAGATGAAATGATCCATTCAACCCGGCTGCGCCTCGTGAATGGATCAAACATTTCATCTTTCACCGAATGAAATATTCTGTCCATTGCACGAATGAAAAACATTTATTTGCTTTATATAATGCCTAAAATAGATCCTTGTCATTTGATGTTTAATTTAGAAACAAGATAGAATCTGAGATTGCGAGAGTGCTCACTGAGCACTTTACGTTACGCGCTGTCGTATACACACACTGCAAACGCAAATATTTTACACGCGTAGTGTGCCGAGCTCTTAGCGAACGTGCAATGGAGAAAATCGTATGGATTCAAAATTGCACAGTAAATGGAACCACAAGTGCACTGATGATGACGTCATAGTGAAATGGGCAAAATAATCAATGTCAAACAATCAATCAAATGACAAGGATCTCTTCAGGCGTTATATAAAATCATATAACCTCTTTTCTGGTATTACACAGTGCAAGCATGAAAAAAAAAATGTCACCAAAATCCTCATCACCATCATCATCATCATCATCATCATCACAATCATCATCACCACAATCATCATCACCACCACCACCACCACCACCACCATCGTCATCGTCATCGGCATCATAATCGTCATCAGCATCTTCATTCTCATCACAACTTTAACCATTATCTCCACAAAAATAAAGGAATTTAAAAAAGTTATTAACATTTACTTCTGTATCTAAAGGACAGACATTTGATCATTAATTTCATTCAGACACCAATGTAGACCTTGTCGGTTAGTTTGGGGATCAAATGACGATGCAAACTCAATGTCCACCTAATAAGAAACCTATGACAAAGAGAGCAATTAAAAAAAGAAATAGGCATCATACGTAAACGTATCTAAATTCTCCTTAGTTTAGCACACAATACTATCTCTTCCTTGGGTGATCAAGTACTCACTGTAATGAGAATCAAATCAGGGTTCTATTATCAGTGTTTAAACAATTCATTTTGAATTTCTGTTGCAAAACGATTTTATGATTTGGATTCAAAGAAGTGTTTATTTTAGGGGCACATTCACCTTTATGCTAAGTGACACGTTTGATTACTTCTAAAAGGAAAAAAAAAGGGGGGGGGAAGGAAATTAAAATAGTGGTAATACAGAGATATTCTAAATTCCTGAGTTGGATGAGACATCACTTGAACAACTTTATATCTCACCTGCACTGGCTAAATTGGTGTTGGTATAATAATATCCGACAGTACCAGTACTGAAGCATCAGAGATAAATTTCCAAAATGTTCTGAACACTCCCATGGATCCTTTGATGATCACTTCAAGTCTTCCACGCCATGTAAATATTCCAGCTTAAACTAATACAGCGTAGCCACATGAAGTGCGGTGCTTGCGGGCTCTAGCTCGGACAGAGAAACATCTGCCCAGTTGTGGAGATTGAAGGGCTATTTATACAGACACCGGTGTGTATGTGTATGCGCCTATCAATAAAACTAGGTTGTGTTTATTTCTGCATGCCTTTCAGGGAAGATCACCACATAAATCAGCAGGGAGAGTTAATGAGGATGGGAGGAAAGGAAGAGGGGTATGCTTAAAGAAGCAATCCACTTTCAAAATGATGTAATATCTGCGATCTTAGGGTACTGAGCAGCCCTCTTTAGGATCACTGTGCTACCTCCACAGCAAGAGGTACATGTACAAACTTCGTAATTCATTCTTTCAAGGAACTCTTTCACATCATGAAGATCTGCCCGCATTAAAATCCTTAAAAGCATGTTGAGGATTTTGATCTTACAGAATAAGGCCTCCAGTTTTATTGAATTCTGAATACAGTGCCTGATAGATGCCACAGCCTTCATAACAAATATAAACAATACTGCTACGATCCTTGGAGTGGACACATTAAAGAAAAAGGAGAAAAAAATGCAGAACAACATCTGAATACTGCAACTAGCTCTGTATCCAATACATGTGGTTCAGAATGGGATTTGACAAATCTGGGCTAAACAGTTTCTATGTGGATAACAATTTAATGAAGAAAAGTTTAATGTGGAAATTCAAAGTGGGACGAACAAAAAAGGGAGATTCTACCTTTAAAGATGATGAGTGCTGTATCAACCTGCAATGGTCAAAGACATCTTGCCTAGCCAGAAAGGCAGGCTAATAATTGCATGGATCAAGATAGGGGATGGGGTGGGATAAGTGCTGAGGCTATCAGGAATTCACAAGATGCTTCCTGCTCTAGCTAATGGGAAGAAAAGATTGGGTTTGAGCTGAATTAATCACCACCATCTACAAATTACTGCCCATCAGTGGCCATCTGCTCATCATAATCTTATCAACTTCTAAATCCTGCATAAGAAATTCATTGATATTTTTACTAATTTAAACATATGGCTGAAAGTGCAATGGAATATAATAAAACAAAAATTTGGCCAACATGCCAGATTTAATCGATGAAAGGGCAATCCCTTGGAGAAAAAAAAAGTCTATTTTATACGAACTCTCACATTTTACTACTGAGTTAATATTGAATCACTTTAATAGGATGCATGATAATTAAAATAACTAAAGTTGAAGTTGCATTTCAGTAAATTTGATTGCACATATTTGTAAGAATATTCATTCTTGGTAATTAACTTCAGCTCAGAAGAGCAAGCTAAAATGATTCCACTACATTGCAAAATGATAGCAAACAGATGTCTTTATAATCATAATATTGATGATATCAAAAATATGCCTCCAGCATCCTTTGGGGCAGACTTTTTTTGGAAAAAAAAAATAGTTTCGACAGAATTTGATGAAAGGCTGAACTTTGCCAAATCTACCAACTGTGGCCCTCCCTAACCTGTTACGGGAGTTACTTTGGGCTCTTGTGAATCTGTGGTTTTGTTTGAAAGTTTGAAAGAACTTTTCATGTCAGAAACTCTCTGCCCTTCTCTTCTCTTCTTCAACATTTGCCTGATGATATTCGCCTCCTTACTCCCTCGAAATCTCTTCCCGATGACAGATCAGAGAGCCGGACTATTCCATTACACGCACGAGGGTGGAAGATTGAGTTGCATGTTTTGTTTAGGCAGAGGGGGAAACTCGATCCCAGAAAACACAGGACCCAATAAACACAGGAGACAGAAAAACAGTGTTCCGTTACATTAGGTTTGGGGCCCCGGCCGATGAATTTAATCCGTATCACAAGGAATTTAACCTCCTTGCAACCGATCTTCATACCCAGAGTTCGCTATCAATTTCATATCACCTTGATGCAACAACCTCATACAGGCATCCTGAGTAATATGAATAAAAGTTGACATCTCTAATTAATCAAAGTTTAGGCCCTGCATGGAAATGTAAAAGTAGCTACATAAAGTATGGTCTTCAATACAACTTTCATTTCCTTTGCTATATTATATATCATAAAAAAACAAAGAAACGAACAAAATATGAGAGTGAATTCTAGTAGCTGCATACAGAAATGTGGCTCTATAAAAGGTGTATGATCTTAAATAAAACTTTCATTAATTTCCTTTGCTATATATTACAAAAATAAACAAAAAAAATGGCAATGAATTCTACTAGATGAGTATGAACACACAAAGAAACCATTGTACAGGTTCTAAAATATAACATGATCTCTTCTTCGTATTCAAGTCAAGTACAGCTCTGATAAGAATCTGTAAAATTCTTAAAATTGTGATTATACAACAGACACAAGTACTAGAGTACCCACTGAGTATGAGAGTCAGGGAGTGCATTTGATAGCATGGTAGTAGGCCTACATGAAAGTGTCAATTCTGACTTTGGTCAATTTCTTATTCCCCCTAATTTTTCCAGGCCTTGATTTAAAAAAAAAAAAAAATGCTTTCCAATATCTGTGATTAAGTACTCTAGATTCTCCACGATGACTGAAACTCTGTTTTAGATTCTCCACGATGACTGAAACTCTGTTTCAGTCCATTTGGATGGAATTGGATAAACTGCACAATATTTGATTTTTAAGAGCTCAGAACCTGTCCAAGGATGTCTAAACCATATGGCCCAAATTCACGAAGGTGGTACAATCTTTGTCCATGGTTTAAACCATGGACAAAGACTGTAGTTTTGTATGGGGCGCCAAGAGTTGCATGGCCTATTTCGTTACAAAATCAGTCATTTCGTCAACGAAATGAGACGAAATGACTGATTTCGTAACGAAATAGGCCAAGCGACACTTGGCGCTCCATACGTTTGTCCATGGTTTAAACCATGCACAAAGACTGTACCACCTTTGTGACTTCGGGCCTATAAGTTTGAATATCACATCATGCTCTGGTAGCAGATGCCATACTGAATATCAACTTGGGCTGCAGTGAGGGAGATTATCAGCCCACACGCATCCAGTGGTCATGAATTACCCCCCAAATCTGCAGAATTAATTTTTATTCTCATTATTGTCATCATAATTATCATCCTCATTACCACTGCTAAGTATACTCATACTAATATTAATACTAAGTACTGCTTCCACTACTATCAGCGTAATTATTACACTGTACGTAAGAGTATCAAGGGTATTAGCAGGCATGCTTTGCCGTTGAATCTTTCTTGTTTCATTTTCATGAGATCTCCCCAAAATTATTACCGGCAGGGTAAGGAAAATAAAGTAAGACACCAAAATTATTGTAACACAACTATAGTGAGCACACGTCCGTTCACATAGATGCAACTGCATCACTACTGCAGAACTTATTGTGCAAAATACTAGTATAAAATGCATGGTGAATTTATCATTCTATTGATCAAATAGTAAGAAGACAAAAATATGATACTTGAATAACAACACTGTCAAATCAACAGGGATATACAGTGTATGCTCTGGTGATCATCTTAAATTTTGACAGTCAAGTGTGTGATTTAATCTATGAAGTAAACTCTCGGTACCATAGTTGGAATCTGTCAATCACAAAATTACTGAACTGCACACAATGGTAAACAGCTGCAGAAAAACAACAAAGTACTAAATATTATCTCAATTGAAGTTGAAAAGCACCAGACCGTACTCAGTACTCTGGTAAAAATGAGTGCTAAGTTATAAACAAATGGGACAAAGATGCACAGAACCTCACAAAGTGTCACTGTATACTTTCTGTCCATGATGCAACCAGTGGAACCTATTTAGAATATATGTGTTGCTTTATATATATGGCAACATAATCATCCCACCCCCACCCCATATTTGTTTCTTTTTCTTTTATATTCAATGTGGGAGGAGCAAGTATCGCACGTTGTACCTATTGAGTAGCACATAATTGGATTTATGTCCTTTATTGGAAGCAGTGGTAGCTTCGTGAACCTGGCCTAGCCGAGACTGTCATCACAGGGCTCCAGTTCTCGGACCAGGAAGATGAAAACTGGTCCCTCTTGAGCCTGCAAGCAATTTTGGGGAGCTATTCTCTTGACAGTCTGGCAACCTCACGCAAAGAAAAATTCAAATTTGCTTAAGCCTCCATCGAAATATACTGTATCCCTGCAGTTGTTTGGATTGTTATTATCATGATCATTTTTGCCTCATGTCGCCACATCTGATTTGATTTCCACTCGGGAGGAACCGTGGCATTATCACATCCAGAGAGGAACTGAACTGTGAAGACCAAAGAGATTTGTGGTAGAGGGGATTCCTATACTGGAAAAATGTTTAACTACTAGCAATCAAGATCAATTCAAGTGTCCATGCTACTTCACAGGTGTGGAATATCTCTTTCTGAGACTTATGTTGTACAGTGCAGACTGTGAAATGTCATCATGTCAAGATCAGAAGTGGCTTTCAAAGAATCTTGCAAATTGAGGAGAGGGAAAAGAGCAGTAAAAGTCTGCAAATTTGAAAAAAAAAATATATGTATATCATTTTGGGGAGTTTATCTTGAAATGAGATCCGATTCTTGACAAGGATTCTGTTTCAGGAGCCATCTAAATGGGTCCCAATGATGCACAACCTCACACTCCTATGAAGGGGTGAGATGACACAAATCATGCATGGAATAAACACAAACACGCTGTCTGCAAGACTTGGCACCAACACACATCACAGACACATTAAATCCGCAGGATCAGTGCAGTCAGTGTACGGGCACAACATGCATCCAACATTCCACACAGATTCAGTCTGTTCCCAGTAGAATCTGCATCATTCACTGGTCTTCACAAAGCAGGTTTATACAATGATAGTTAACGCAGAATGCGTTATGCAGAATGCGTTTATTAGATGCTCGCTACTCACCGACTTCTGGCCCTTGAGCTTGTTGAGCCCGCGGACTGGACGCAGCAGACCTGCAAGGAAGACAGGATCCAGCAGAATGTTAGCCTCGGAGGCAGGGAGGGCGTGACAGCCCGCTCCTGACATAACGTAAACAATCGACTCTCCTAAATCTCTCGGCTCAGAATTGGTGACTCTCCCTCACTCCTGCTAGCTAACAATGGGGATCCCTCCCACGTGATGTCACAGAGAGGATAGAGTCCAAGCCTACCCTCCTTTCTTTTTTTTCTTCACAAAATTACACTCACAGGCACATTTTCCTTCTTCCCCAAGTCTTAACCGGTCCCCCAATTCTGGCTCAAAACACTGTCAGTGTCAAGAATCGGGTGGAGGAATAATAACGCCAAGGTGATGAGTGAGGCGAATGAGACCAGCTAGACTCCACCGGACAGGCTTTTTATTTCTAATCTCTTGGCAAACTGACCATTAGTTTAACAACTACATATCCATGCCAAGACTAATTTCACTTTTGGTGTGATATTTCTTTATAACCAGGCATGACAATTGAACAATGCAGTGCACCCTTTCACTGGAAAAGAAAAAAAAAAATTGCTCATGTAGTGATCATCATGACTCAAGTTCACCAATGTAAGACAATGATAATCAAAATGCACAAACTGTCGTGTCAAAATTTGACCCCCCAAAAAAGATGGTTTTAAATTTTCTAACAACTGCATGTACAGTAGACGTACAAGCAGCTTCAAAGTACTGCACAGCAAATACATTCTTGAAAGCTTGAAAGCTTGAATTTGAGAGATGCTGATTGCCATGAAAAAAAGTGGGGGGAAAAAAACTGATAAAACCTGGATTGGCAGTCTAATTCCCAAAACATGTCTTGGGGGTCAACAGGGTCGTCGCCAGCGCGGCATCCATAACTTTTCCTTGAAGGCGATGAGAAGGTTTAGGAGGCGAGGTCAAACGAAGCCAGCCCCCACTTCTCTCCCAGCTTGGAGCACCCCACCATCCCTACCAGGGACATACCACAGGGATTCAGGGAGCTTTATGTTACCAGTCAACCCAACCACTGGAGAGCATTGCATTTGAGAGCAAGGTTTTATCACCAACCTTTCCCAATAACACTAACAAAAAAAAAAAAAAAGGGGGGGGGGGGGGCTTGATAATCTCAGAGTCTACATAACCTTGACTCATGCCAAACTGTTATTTGTTGTTGTTGCCTATTTTTCACACTTACAGGGGTTTTGGAGGTTTTTGTTTTTTTTTTTCTTTTGCTTCCTTGCTATGTTGGATTTTGCAACCTTTGTTATACCAAGGAGCTGTAGTAGCTCCTTGGTTATACAGTATGTAAAAAATCATCAGTGTGCAAAGGAATGGGGTGAAGGTTGTGGGAAGTTTAATAGGTGAAATGAAACAGATGATTGTACTTGGAATTGTATGACTATATCTCTTAAACATGTTTTTTACATGCTTTTTTTTTTCTTCAATGTCTGCTTTGCTCTGAAAAACCCCCTAAAATATGAACAAGATCTTTTTGTATTTTCTGTTCTAAAATTCCAAAGAGAGAATTCTGCAACCTATATCATACAGCAGGCAAAGCTGCACACTGGCACTGGTCCGACGGTCCCTGACCAGTAAAAATCACTACTGGACGAGTAACTTTTTTTCAGGAATGGACCAGTTAAAAAAAAGGAAAAACTGGGTACCTAGTAAGCCTACTGGTCAGATCGGTCGAAAAAATGGGTTAGTGTGCAGCCCTGCAATAGGCCTAGGACCGTTATATATCAAGTTTTATATTTAGGCCTATCAAGCTGAAATAAGAGGTTTTGGGTTATTTTTGTACATGAAATTAATAAGAAATTGTAAAAGCATGACATTATCAACTTGCTGATTTGAATTTTCATGATAACTGGTCAAGAAGTGTTTTCCAAAAATTTTTGTAATTTCAGAATGTCACAAGTTTCTTATTTCTTATCTGAATCTGATCATTTTTGCACTGTTCTGCAGAGAATTTCTTTTTTTTTTTCTCTTGCTTATAAATTTGATAAAATTTTTGATTGGATTCCTTCTTCAAAGAAAGCCATACTCGGCTATAATCATCAACATTTCAGAAAGTGATGTTCTTTAATATGATAATCACAACATGTCATTCAGCGGCAGACATTTATCTTGCCGAGTTGAAAGTGAAATACAATCCATCATGATACTCCTGCATCATGTTTTCTAATTTTGCAGAAATCTGATTACAAGACAGGGAGAGGAGAAAAAAGAAAAATTCAGGAGACAGGAGAGCAGCAGGATTTGAGATAGCAGAGAAATAGAAAAGGGTGTAAGGAGAGAGAGAGAGAGAGGGTGGAGAAAGGGAGAGAAGGGGAGAAAAAAGAGGTAGGGGGAGAGTTTCCATCAAGTCTGCACCCACGCCATAACTTGCACATTACATAGATTAACCCTCAGTGTACCACGCTTATTTCCTGTCCATAGGTATACATGTAAATTTTGTGCACATTAGTTTGACTCACTGGTGCAGAGAGGGTTAAAAGTATCTTGTGAAAGCAGTTTGGTTCATGCAAAGAGTACTGAATGGTTTACAAAAGCAAGCAGGTGGTACCGCTTCCCCCCAGTGGAATGCAAATCTGGGGAGCTTAAAGCTCCTATACAGTGTTCATGGTGTATCTTTTTTTTTCTCTCTCTCTCTCTTAGACAAGGGAGAAACATTCAATATTACTTTGCAATAGATACTTGATCATATCATTATCCCTCTTCTACAAACTGTGGATGAGCATGAAATCGAAAAATAAAACAAAGGAAAAAAGTGTTTTTACTGATTATGTATGCTACATATCATAAGAAGGATACAATAAATGAGTGAATGAGGTGAACATCTACATAGGAATTCTGGGGGTTTTTTCAATGAGAAAAAACCCCACACACATTGCCACAAGATTTTTGTAATTCCAGTCTTAGAGTGTTGTCTTATCTAATAACACCAAACATTCCTCCTTATTTTTCTGCATATTTGTAAACTGAGAGGGAAGTTTTGTCGATGTATTTTTTTCCCCAGCTAAATTACAAAAAAAAACAAAGCAAACTTGCATATCAAGGCGTTCAATTTATTTTCATTTTTCTTCTTTGAACAACAAAAAATAACATAATACACAAATATTGCTTTAAGAGCTCTGCCAGGCAAAAACGTCTTTGGCACAAGTGCTGTTGTTCATGAGGTGAAAACCACCGCTTGGATTTACTCCCCGGTTCAGATAGAGGGCAGCAGGTGCATCAGCTGACTCGGCCTGGATTAGTGGCGGAGTCTGTAGCAGACTGGGGTATGAGATGGGAACATGAGCTCCATCCCCACTGGTATTTGAGCCTCTTACACAAATCAACAGCACGTTTCTCTTTTCGGGTCGCTTTATGGGGGAAGGAGATGCAGTGATAGTGGAATTGACCCTAACATCTGGAGTCATTTGAGCATCAAACTGAAAGAAAATGGTAGGCAAACTGCGTGACTTGTGCGTGTGTCTCACTGGAAACATGAGTACATCTTTCCTGTGCTAAATCATTTGAATGTCAATTTATATAGAAGCGACTGGTACACACATCATCTATGAATATAGCAGCGTTTGTTCAATGGTTACAGCAATGCCTAGCACTGGCACTGGTCCGATGGTCCCAGACCGGTAAAAATCACTGTCACGCTAGTAACTTTTTTTTTTTTTAACTGGTCCAATATGACTGGTAAAATATGAAAATAACATCATCTGGGCAAGTTGAATAAAAAATACAGGACCAGTAGAAAAAGCAAAATCAGGATATCTACTGGTTTGACAGGGACAGTTCGGACCAGTAGAATAAATGGGTTAGTGTGAAGCCCTGGTTACAATACATGTCACACATTTAAGAATTGAGAGTAATGTTTCTTGTACCCTTCAGGTCCAGAACATATAAATGCCTCATAACACTGAAGCTTTGACAAGCTCAATATAATTCATGAAGCATAGCTATTACCCATGCTCCACGCAAAATTGACAAAAGAACCCACAACTGTTTTTTTTTTAAAATCCCTAAAATGAGAACACTGATCACTATAATTACGTAGATGTACCTGATCATGATATGTAGATGTAAGATTTCAGAACACTAGAATCTGCATATGTAGTCACAATCATTAATTTTACGCCTACTCGGAGATATCATTTCTGCTCCTGTTTCAAAAAATATGCAGCGGGCTCTCAAAGAAAGAGCTGATTATATCTGCTCAGTGTCTTTTTACAACAGCAGTGGTTAAAAACCAAAGCTGATACCCAACAATAACCAAGTTTTGGTTACAGGAATTGAATGCAGATGGGACAAGCTCTGTGCTTCAAGCTTGGTAAGTGCTCACCAGACCTCTTCTAACAATAACATACCATCAACTGGCCTCAAAGCAACCTAACAAAAGTGTGTATTCCCTCCAGTTTACTGGGGCATAATTCAATAATGCACTCATGTCAAGGCTGCATGTATACAACAAGCTTAAAGGGTAACTCCAGTCCATGTTAAATCAACTTTCAGAAAAGTCACATTTTTTTTAATGCTGAAAAACAGCAACAAAAACAAAATATAAATAGGGGTTTGCAACTTTGAAGTTTTACCTGTTCACAGGAAACAGTAATATCTGTACAATCTCATCATACTGATCACATGAAGTGCTGATGTCATTGCCTAACAAGTCTCAACTTGGCTTATATGCACATTTTGTTTTCCAAATTTCCTTTCTTGAGGTGGATTGAGGTGACAGAAAAAAAAAGTTCAAAACATCAAACTACATATTGTATAACAAGAGTTATAATGATATAGCAATGACTTTTTCCCTTTCAATGGCAGTAATAGTTGCTTCTATAATATTGTTGACCAAGAAAAAAAAAGGACAATAAAATCAGCATCTCAGTGAATCTGCATGTGATTTAGACTAATACTTGTGTCCCTGTTTGGTGGAAAAAAAAAGAGAGTAAAACTCACAATTTCTTAACTTTTGTCCTTTCTTATCACTTTTCTGGTATATAATGTAACAAAACTTGCATTCATCTGACTTTATCTGTGGGATGGAGTTTCCCTTTAAGATATTGTTGGTGACAATTAGAACAAGACAGGAGAGACATTTGTGCACGTTCACGCACTGGTAACCTAGATATTTAAATTCCCTATAAGGAGTTATCCACGTGGGACTACGTCAGTGTAGTCTCAGCAAAAGGTGGATGGAGTTTTATTATTGAAATTTTGTTATTGTTATTGCATTGAAATTGTACACGAATTTACGTTTTTGAGCAATTTTTGGTCTGACATGCACGTACATATTTATGCGCAACTTCTGAACCGCGCGCCCGGGCATCGCAAATTTGGTGTCTAAAGATGCGGGAGACTCAAAAGAAAAAAGTCATGAAATGTCGCAGCGTTAGCTTTTCGCGATAGTGATACATCGCGCGCAACGTCAAGGGGGGGGGGGGCCTCAGAGGCCCCCCGGCCTCATTAGGGTTAAGAGGAGAGTCGCCTGTCAAGCCTGATATGCATCACTGTGAACTCTTCGGATTTGATTGGTATATATATACATAATCTGTATTCTTTGTTTTTTTTTTGTTTTTTTTTTGGGGGGGCGGGGGAGGAGAGCAGGGAGTTATATGTGTGTGTGTGTGTGTAAATGAGTGCAACTTCTTTGCTCTTCTTAAATCTAATACCTTAGCTAATACAAAATATGTTTTTTTTTTTTCCTATCTTGTACCAGTTTGCAGTAACCACCTCAACATGGGTAAAAACTCAGTCTAAAGAGAAAGTCTTGAATGAAGGCTAAGCTGGAGTTCCCTCACCTCCTCGCCTGACTGTGATAATGGTTTCCTTTCCCTGAGGACATTCCTTGAGTTTCTGGACGACCTGCGAGTGGGGCAGGGCGGCGATGGATTCATGGTTGATTTCAATCAGGATGTCGCCCTCTCTCAGCGTCTTGCAGCGCTGTGGTGCTAGAATCTGCTTCACCTGCAGAAATGAGGGATACACTTTGTTATAAAGGTGCAGCTGCGAGTCATTTCTAGAGTTTTTGCTTCCCATCATCCAGAATCAGGCACACACTCACTTGTAAAAAAAAAAAAAAAAAAAAAAAAAAAAAAAAACACACACACACAAGCAATTCTGGCTTTGAATGTAATTCCTCCTTTCAAGAGATTTCATGCTGCTCGCATCTGAACATTTCAATGCCACAGCAAAACATAATGGATATATCTTTATAATTTTTTTTAACATGATTTGCCACAACAACAAAAAATTAGTTGAATTTTGAATTACACATAGAATGACTGCTAACAATGACTTACTGATACTTCACTTGAAGGAAAGTTTATTCACGTTTTACCTCAACGCCAAAACCATCGCCTGTGTTATTCATAATTTTGAGCAGATCTATAGACAACTTTCTCAAAAGGATAGTTTATAGTCACTTTGAATTAGCAGGTATTGGCTTAGGTTTGGAGGATCATCATATCTAAACACATTGCCAAACATATACATACAGTCATAGTCATATAAATGACAAATGGTAACTGATTACAAGCAATGCAACTGTTGTGGATCAGTGAATTAGACCAGTTACATTCAATCTTGAGGTCCACGTTTCAAGCCTGTTGGCAGCAAGTGGTAGTGCCCTTCCAGAGGAAAAGCACCTTAACTTCATTGTTAAGTTAAATCACTGCTTTAACTTCATTGTTAAGTTAAGTCACTGCTTGTTAAGTCACTGCTTTCTCTTTCAGAGGTAACATCAAACTGTATGTTGCATGGCTGCTTGTGTTAAATGCTTCTTTAGAAGCCTGGAAGGATGAATAAAACTAGAATCAACTAACAAATACTCAAAGACAACCTACCCTTTGGCCATGTGGACTGTCGGCTACAGTAAAGCCAAATCCCTGGGTGCCTTTGATGAATGATATGCTGTGAGTCTCGGCTGGTCCCTGGTCCATCGTCATGTCACTGGAGACACTGGTCCTGTCGCTGATCATGGGAGATCCTGGACCAAAGTGACTGCCCATTGAGGGCGTGGGGGTCTTGGCACGCTGGCTGTTTACCTCTGGACCCTGCTTGTTGGACAGGTCCGGAAGGGACTTGACGTGGGGCATGCGGCTCAGATTGGTGTCAGTCCGTCGCGCTGAGGGCCCGTGGCTCCTCCGCGTGTGCGGTGGACTGTAGGGGAAGTCCCTACTGTTGTAGCTGCTCCGCGATCCCGTGTCGTCTCCGAAGCCGTGTCCGGGTCCGACGTGGTTGGGAATGTTGTCGGTTGGAATGTCTCGGTTGTGTATACTGCCCAGTGAGGTTGATTTGGTCCCCAAACCGTTTTGATTTGGCACGCGAGCGGGTTCAATGGCATAGGAGGTAACGATTTGAGCGTTGGGGTCAGCTGGGTCAAAGGGCAGGGGATACCCTCGGCAGACCTCAAGCTCCACTTTCTCATTGGGACTGATTCCCTGGAAGATTGTAACTACGTCCTTGTGTGTGCAGCCCAGCACCAGTTCCTTGTTCACAGAAACCAGCACATCACCTACAACACAATGAATTGAATAGAATTGTATGGAATGAAATGGATCGGAGTTGGAATTGGAATTGGAATTGGAATTGAAGACAACAGAGGAAGAGAGATGGCTACTACTAAAAACACTGAATAATTTGTGCATATCTACATCAATGAAGGCCAATTTGTCAATCAGTTACAAGAAAAATGCAGCATATAAGAAACAAATCTCAAAGTGAGACGAACAATATGTTTCCTGGTCAACATATTCATATATTTTTTTCATCTACACCAGCACAAGGCAATAACAAGAATTAGTTCATCAAACCATACTGACACAAGATAAAGACTTTGTCATAGGATTATTAAATACTGAACCTATCTTTTAAAAGAGTAGACGAACACACTTCTCAACATGACATATCATTTCAATCAAATACTTCAAAAATGCCTGAGAAATGCAGCCTAATGAACGCAAAGGTTGTCTACAGGGTGGGCAAAATAATAAATAAAATTGACATTTCTTCCATTGAGACATTAATTACGAGTGGAATCACGTTTTCCATCCCATGGTCAACAGTGCTGCAAAAGTGGATATCTTTGTGCTCTGCCGAGTTAGATGAATTTTGCGTGTTTGTAATAATATGGAATCATGACATTACATTGTGGTACAATAAAGGAAGGGCAAATATTTACATGCTCTTATTTTCGCACTAGTTTCTGGTCACACGAAATGCACGAAAATTTCCACACAGCGAAAATGTCCACCTTTTACAGTATGATGACCATTCACACAGCTAACTTTGCACACCTGTTTGAAGGATGCCATCCTGGTGGGCGGGGCCAGATGGAAGGACATTCCTGATCTGGAGGAATTCATTGGGGTCATCGCCCCCGACAATGGTGAAGCCGAAGCCCCGCTTGCCCTTGACAAGATGTGTGATGTAGCGTCTGCCGACCAGCTCGTCAGGGTTGTTGGTAAACTTGTACAGATCCCCATCTGATAACCAAGAATACAATACAACATGAAATCTGCTTTTCCAACGTGGCTCAGAGCACTTACAAAACTACAGAATTACAGAACAGCACACGAGGAACATTTTTAAAATCCACCAACCTCAATATTGGTTTCAAAATCGTGACAGCTTCCTACACTACCGATGTGATGACATCTGATTACTCGACATCTCTCAAATGCTCTCCTCTATAGCAGATGGCTATGCCACTCTTAATTTTCATTTCATTTCTTCTGATTGTGCCCTTTACCAGAATCCCCCTTCCACATACGAAACATCACCTGAAATTAATGATTTGCAATTAAACAAAGCAAAGGAGAAACAAATACATTGCAGGAAGATTGAGGCATTTAATAATTATTTTTGCTGCTGTAATAGTAATATCTAAAACAATGACCCACAGTGACCACTGGAAATAGAGCACGTAATATACTACCTGTTGAGATCCAGGTGAGCACTTACACACCAGATTCTTTGTGAAGTTACTGCCCTACTTGTGTTTTGTTTGTTTGTTTATTTGTTTGTTTTCAATTACTCTCCCCCTTCTGAGTTGTGCAAGAATTTGTCACTGGTACCTTGGTGGAGTAAATGCCTCCTGTATGTCAATCTTTTGGTATGAATTAAGCACAAGTTTATTCTATGCTTGTTATCACTATGGATCTATGGAGAAATAGACTTTGTTGCTGCCTTACCTGGTCCTATGGACCCATTAGTCTTGGTCTTGGTGACGTCCGGCTGACTGAAGGTCCTATGTGGTGACATGGGACTCTCCGAGGAACTGTTCCTGTTCAGATTGTTGTACGAGTTGGCAGGTCGTGACCCCTCCCGGGGAGAAGACCCCGCTCCGTCGCCCGTCTTGACCGGACTCTCAAACTGTGTCTTCCGGTTCACATGGCTACAGAAAAAACAGACAAAGCACAGATGCCAAAAATGGTCAAAATCTACCAAACTCTAAAATGGAGAGGCTTCATTGATATTTCAAATTTATCTCCAACATAGTGTCATGGGCCTGTGCATGGTGGGACATGAAAGCAGAGGAACAAAGGAATATTTTTTAAAACTAAGAATGTTATTCAAAACTGAATGTTTCAAGAATAATGTATTGGATGCCCTCTTTTCATTCATACTGCCTTCATCACTGCACTGATATACATTCTACCTCTCATTCTACATGTATGTCAACCCTCCAGCCATCATGAGTGTGTCCTACCAACTACACCATGAAATTTCCATCCAACTCATTTACACACAAACAGGCATTGAGTATGTCGCGTGTAAAGTCTAAATATGTAATTTGTTTGTTCATTTTCTAAATCCTTCCCTTTATTGATTTATTCTCAATTTGAGGCTTGCACAGGCGAGGGTGGGGGGGGGGGAATTATCTTCACAGAATGAATGTAGTGTTTACTGTACATCTGACTTATTACAGCATACATCTTCTCTGGATAGTTTCCCAAAACATCACAGGGTCACAAGCAAGAATTCACCCCATGCTGGAAACATTGATACTGTACACGAGGTAATGCATTCACACTATAAAGCAACGGCTATGAAAGACAGGTGCCTATCCCTTCCTATCAGATAAACCTTTCATGTCAGACATTCTCCCTGCAAAAGAGAAGAAGAAAAAAACAAACAAACATACAAACAAACATTTATCAGTCCTGTCACTGACTAATGACAGGATGTTGATGCATAGCTGTGGTATGTCTATCGGATGGAGTTTCCTTAACCCGTTGAGGATGAGTCCTGAGTATACTCGGGCAGGTCTCTATGGGAAATGCGTGTTGTAGCAAAATCAAATCATCTTCTATGGGTTAAGGAGTTTTTCCTCATAGATGCCAACTGCAAACTTGAAAGGCACTCTTATACCTCAACTTGTAAACTGGCATAAACAACAACAAAAAAAAATCTCGTTTCTCCTTGCGACTAAGCTAGGCTATCACAGACAGGGCATTACAGCCCCACTGGTTTGCTTGCTGGGGCTGACTCAAAACTCTCTCAGGCAAGAAAAAGTTACAAATGTATAGGGAATTTGCAGGGCAAGTAAAACGAAGGGGCAATTGCCTGTTAACACATGTACAGACCTCTTGCCCAAATTCCCTTTGCGTCAATGAAAGGAATTATATCTTTTGCCCTTGCTCCATGCATCACAGTTTGGAGAAGGACTAGTTGCAAAATACCACATGATTGATACCTCCGGTTAGTAGCTTTAGTTAACTATTAAACAACACTAACTAAACTGAATTACAAATTTGTCATCATGGCCACATGTGACCTAGCCCCGAGACTATTAAGAGCTTTCAGAAAATCTGTTGAAAAGAATGAAGCCTGTCACACTGTATACATTGAACAGCACAAATCAAATCAAAGGTCATATCAAGGAGCTTTGATTGCTATTCATACAAATAATATTCTTGTAGGTGTCAGAACTTTCCTGCACCGGCACTATTCGTGTCTCAACTTTAATCCTTCTCTACTCACACCTTCCTTTCATTTGTTCATCTTTCTCCATAGTATGACAATGGTACAACCTTGCTACACCAGCCTCAATCCATGGGGGATGGGACCAACTACTCGCAAAGCAAAAAGGCATTAACTCCAACATTACAGAATAATTACATCACTGCCTATCTGCTTCTCAACTGCCAATAACTTTAAGATTCCCCCATTTCATGATTGTACACACATGCACATCACGCTGACCTGGAATACAGACTTTTCAGCTGGTTGACCTCAAGTGTCCATGTCCAGGACACACATGCATGGTGTTGTGACATGGATAAACGAGGCCCCAGATGTTAACCACGCAGGAAATCTCGCCAGTACCTGTAGGATGGGGGCAGGTGTGTCATTCGATCCCCTCCATATTTGTTCAACCAGCTAGAACTGGGCTGACAGAGAGACTTACCATTCAGACTTGTCTCTCGTTAGGGGTCAAGGTAAGATGGCTTTGATTTCTCCAACTTTCACAGCGTGGCTGTATCAATACATGACATATGCACACTTGACAGCAGTGCAACCCTCCACAAATGCATATGAATACAAATAACGACATGATGGGGGGGGGGGCACTCAAAATGTCTTTGTGCTGCATTTTTTGGTTTTCATTTTGACTTTGGCTCGGCTGTCAGGTGAATCGTGTCAATCACACCGGCTCTCAGGGCCACGGGCGCAAGATCAATAATGAACGGTCATCTCTGAAGAAAAGGATCAATGTCCAACCAGGAAATTAGAATTGGAGCTTTAGAGGCTTCCCAAACAAGGCAATCAGACACAAATAAACATCAAAAAATAGCTCAGTACAAATTTCTATGTGTACAAAACTTGATTTTAAAAAAAGAAGAAAGAATGGAGAAAAAAATCTGTGCAATTCTACAAAATAACTCTAGGATTGCCACAGCAAAAACAAAAGAAATGCCAATTCTGAAAAAAGGGAGTACAGGTATGACAAAGAAAAGAATGAAAGAATAAGGGCATGACGGAAAGAGAAGAGAGCCTTGAAATTCAAACCTTCACAATTTGATTACCATGTAAACAAGTGCATTATAAATGGGAAGTATGCCCCTCACTCTGGTGAAGTACCAGTTGATGGAGCAAATTATTATGTATTTCCTAACTTTTCTATCTAGTGGGATAAGCAATCATTTATCAAGCTTGATCTAATTTATAATTGTTTACATATACTTATTCATTTAACCACAACAAATGAACAAACAAACAAACATTAATCTGCACTGAAGAATTTTGTTCTGTATCCAACCAGCCCTCCCCCCCCCCTATTTACAATACACACAATGATATTTTAGTCTGTGTCTATCCAGCCACCTGGGTTACACACACATGTATACACACAAAGTGTCTACCATACTCCCAAACTCATTACAGCTATTTTTGTGAAAGCATTCAATTCCTACAGCATGAATGGCTGCCTGGACATCATTGCAAAGCGAAGGAAGAATTTATTGGGGATAATATTATGCTTCCAGCTCTTTGTATGCGTTGTCATGTGATCTAGCTTGCCGCTGGCATGGTCACCATTGGGCTTGCCAGTTTACTGTGCACGTCAAACATCGAAGCAGGAAATGAAACAGGCAGACTATACAATCATGTATTTATATCTATATTCAGATAATGGGTATGTAACCATAACATAAACTATGAACAATACCTACAACTAGACATCTTTCACATCTTTGTCTTTGTCTCGTGGCTCCTCATAATCATCCCATCTGATAATATTCTAAACACTATGACAGCATAAAGGCATAGAATTCTCAAAGGACCTGCATTCCTTGTTAATCTCCTCAAGAGAAATGCCTCCATATCAAAATGTGACCAGAACTGTATTTTAAGTACAGTATTCCACATTAGCAATGACAAATATAGAAATGCTGATATTTCCTTACTTTTTTTTTTTTTTTTTGCTTTGTATAGAGCATTGAGGTGTGCTTATATCATTTTCTGTCTCCTCACGTGGAAAATATCAATCTCCTCAAACAAGAATGCAAACGTAATATGATAAAGATTGACAGCTGCGATGTTGCCATTTAGCGAATCATCGATGTCACCGCAAGCCCATATCTGCGCGAGAATCTGCACGATGCCTTGCAAAGTGGGTGCGAGAAAGACACGCCAGCGTGAGTGAAATGGCACAAGGTACGGGCGGTGTGAACACCGTGCCTGTCGTGAGCGGAGGCAGCCGAAGACAGTCCTGCCTCCAGGACCACGGTGACTCACGATTTTGGTTACGTTACCCGAGAGTTGTGCTTTAATGGGAGAGTGCCGAGAGACGATATTAACCGGGGAACTAATTAGGTGAAACTCGACAGATCTGATGGGATGATGCCGGGAAGAGAGGTGTGAAGGAGAGCGCCCGTGTCACAAGATTAGCTGGCTTTTCGAGTAGGAACTGTAAGATTGCTTGTTTGGAGTGAGATGGACAATACTTCTGTGTGCAGCCAGCAGAGGACACCCATCTTTGTTTCTACAAGGGTCCCTTTACAGAAAATCCTGTTCACAAAACTTACTCTCTCTGCTGTTGTTTCAAAGCATAAAGTGTATGCAGATAAGCTTGTAGAATAGACATATACTTTACATTTGAACATTACTTTTCCATTCACGTTTGTAACAATGAACATTCATCACCATTATGATACTACAAATGTTTGTAGATGATCTATTGTCATTCTGCTGTAATCCAATAAACAAATCCATTCCCCTCCCCCTCCCCCTCCCCTTCTCTTGGACTGACAGTCAAGAGAACTCCAATCAAACTGGGAGCAGAGTATACTTGCAATGCAAGATGGAATCTGACTTTCCTCCTGACAACTTCCATCCACAATCGTTCTCTCAATTCCAGGTGACCAACTACTGATGCAACATATGTGATAAAAGAAGTGCACAAAAATGGATTTCTCAGCCTGGACATTGCTAATGTCACATTAAGAGTAATTAAAAGAATTGCAGCAGAGATAGATATGCAAGAGATGTACACAGATTCAGCATGTCGTGGCTCAAATTGGTCGCTCTCCACAGAAGCTGGAATGGAATACTGCAAATTTTTTTTGCAGGAGTACAGGACTAATTTTTCGCGCTTAGTGAGCTAAAAAGAATTTCGTAGGTTTTTAATAAATTGTGATTTTGAGAAATCCATCTTAAAGTAATGAATTCATCTACTTACTCAATGTAGTATACGCCATACTGTGGGTCATCAATCTTTTCCCATCCATACGGAAGCTCTAAAAAAAGAAAGAAAACACAGAATATATATCATTTTTACTCTTCTTTGACAAGTACAACTGCATACTTCAACATAACTGTAGAATCAAAATTATTACATAAACAAGACACACACATTTTCCTATTCATTATGAAAAAAAAGACAACACCATGGATAAAATGGTACATGGAAAATAGGAGAGTACCATATTGTCCCTCTCTGTTTGCATGTACAATGTATATCACAATATTAACATTCTCATGTTTATATGCATGTGAGCATGGTTATGAAATCTAATTATTTATGGACAGATACAGATATGGATAGATATAGATACAATGACGGAGACACAGTTTAATATATCGGTGGCAAAATGGATCTGAGTTCTGACGTCTAATATAGGTCTCCCTGAAATTACATCATATAAGCAATTTTCCATCGCTTGTGAATGCATGCCCAAATTGTCCACCATTCAAGTTTCTCCCTAAAATAGTATGTAATCAACCAACCCCGCCAAAAGGTCTTTGTTGGGGGTTACAGATAGAGAGATTTTTATCCAGTCTCCGGCGCGATAATTGGGGTCGACTGGGGAGGAGGAGGGGAAGTGTGGGAAGCATGCTACATTACCTTCTCCACCAAACTCTGACGTCGCGTGCTTCTTCTTCTTCTCCAGTCTGGGATCCAGCCACTGTGTCCGCTCATTCTTATGACTGCAGAAGAAAAAAACAACAATAACAAAACAAAGTTAAAAAAAAAAAGATTGACACAAAAATCCTAAGTAGATGTAATTAGTTCATGTTGATTAACATCATTTAGGGATACCATGAATGCTTAACAGCAACACAGATGGTATTAAAAAAAAATAAAAATGTATAGATATTAAATGAAATGCTACGGTACAAAGATAATCTGTGTGTCTTTTTTATGAAGGTCTTGGCAGTGTTTACAACTTACTTGTACGTGCCGGTTTGCCGGTCCAGTGAAGACTTAGAAATATATGTTCCTTTGTGCAGAAATGATGAACTTTGCTCAATTTGTCAAGGTAAACATGCTTCCTGTCAAGTGTGGCCCTTTGCGCATTTGTTGCAGATACAAGTTGCGCGACAACAAAGACAAACAAAAAACAAAAACTACAGTGCAGAGGGCAACAAGAGGGCAATGAAAGGGCAGCCAAAGGGCAAATTTGTAGCACAGCCACCACTCAGATTTATCCACGTGTGTATTCATTCTCAAAACATACATGGAGCCTCACAAACATCCTTCAATATGGTAGCATCTCTTTTTCAACTATTTCAAATGCTGACCTTAAAGGGACTGTACAGTACTGGTTGAGGTGGGGATTCATGTTTTGAACATTCCTAAGTGAGATAATGAAAAGCCTCTTATGAAATATGAAAGAGCATGTAATTTTAAGAAGGATTCAACGTTTATTTGATGAAAATTGGTTTTCAAATGGCTGAGATATCCAAAAAAGTGTTAATAATAAAAGGCGACATGCCACAACTTTATTAGGATCTCTTTGTTTCACCTTGTTTTTAGATATCTCAGCCATTTCAAAACCGATTTTCATCGAATAAACTTTTGATACCCCTTAGAACTGCATGCTCTTTGACGTCTCATACAGTGGTTTCTGAATACTGTAAAAGTGGAAATTTTCGTGCATTTCGCGCAACCAGAAACTAGCACGAAAATAAAAGCCTGCGAATATTTTTGCTTGCCGTATGTTCCTGTGCGTGATGTCTAGATTCCGCGGAATTAAAAACACGCGAAACTCTTCTGACCCGGCCAAGCGCGAAAAATTAGTCGTGCGAAAATATCCACTTTTACAGTATCTCGCAAAACGTTAAAAGCTAAATCCTCACCTCGACCAGAACTATACACACCCTTTAAGCATTTACAACTGAAGCTGTCTTTAAATCATGAAATATTGACCATCATAAATGGCACTCACACATACGCATTTGGTGATCCAGGGCTTTTGGAAAAATGGCACCATCATTACGGAACAATCTCCCCCCCTTTAGGTATAAGTACAGATTTTGATAAATCCAAATCTGTGTTGAAAACTCATCTTTTTGATAATTGTTGATATGGCAGTACATGTACATATGGGAATATTGAAATGTTTGAATGATTTTATTTCCATGTGTACACGCAATGAGACTAAATGCATTCTAAGAACCGATTGTTATTATTATTGTATACCTGTTTATCATCACGTCGTATCATTTGACTCTACACTGAGCAATAGCACTTGCTTGCATATTGTCAGCGGTTTATTGCCAATGTACCATACAATAGTTGTAAGGTCTGCACACGCTGGGGGAGAGAAGTACAGTCATATCAAATCAAGAGAAGAACCATATCAGTGGGCAGGGAATGCTGCTGCCAGGAAAAACAACAAACTGCACAGTATAGACTGGTCACGCATCTCTACAGAAAAACATGCATGCCGTACGCTCTACAGCTGAACTCCCAAAATTATGCATGGCACAACAAAAACAGCTCTCATCCATCAATTTCATTTTGTTTTTCATATTCTCTTTCTGCTGCTATTGTTGGTGTTGTTGTTGGTGGTGGTACATAATTGTAACTTCAGCTGTGTTTACATTATGTGGTCTCAAATTAACATTTTTTCCAGGAGGAAGCGTTGCCAAGCTTGACATGTCCTGTATATGTAAACCCATCGCTGTTCCCCAATTATACAAAGGGGGAAAAAAAATTGTATGCTGTTTACTATAAGCCCACATTAGACTTTGACCTGCACGCCTAGCCCTGCACTGTGTAAAATATGTTTATGCACACCACTCCCTGTCTACAACCGCAGCAGTGGTGATGGTGGCTTGGCGTGTGCCTAGAGTCTCTCTCATGTGTGTATGCATGCACCATACACTTTTTTTTTTCCCTTTTTTTTTTGCAATCGTCAAAATAAGCCATCAAGCAAGAGAAGACAGGGCTCAACTTTCAGTGAACCCCCATGATTTTTGTCTGACCCCACTCCCATACTGAACTTGTATTCTCTCTTTCTGTCTACTACTGGGGTCACGGCACCATTGAGGTGTTGGATTCCAGCCCTGGTCACATAACCCCAAGCCATCAATGGGAGAGGGGGGGGGGGGGGGGGGGGGAAAGAAGCAAATCGTTCCTCTATCAGGGTCTAAGAAAGATCATTACCATTATGACTTTACCATCACTAGTCACACACTACCCTTCAGTGGTAGCAAATAGAAGAAAAAAAAAGATATTTATATTCATCTTTCCCCCATTGGTGAAGTGTGTACATTAAAAAAAAAAAAAAAAAAAAAAGAGGGTAAAACCTGTTACTGTCAGTAAGGGGCCATGAGTGCTCTGACTCTTTTATCAAAGTCTCCCCCCCCCCCCCCCACACACACACACACAAATGCAGGTGGGAGATGTGTCACTTTACATGCTACGTAATTTCTGCAATCTGACGGCTCTAGAACACTGACATCCCTTTTTATATTCTCTTGCCCCCCCCCCTCCCCCCTCCCCCCTCCCCCCCCCCCCATCTTTGTTATTGTACAAAGTTCTTGTCATCTTCTGTTAGTATATTATTCAAGCAGTGCCTGTTTACATTGAGCAATGCCTGAATACTTGCTACAAAGCATACATTCCCTACACTTTGTTCCAAATCCTCCCATTTTGCTCCCCCCCCCCCCCCACAATAGCTGGTGTCCCCAGAAATCAATGATGATTAATGACGGGATTGTCAAAGAATTTGACCCATACCACCACAGCCATCGGTATGTACACTACACCTAGAGTATACACCCATCAGTTGGTGAAAGAAAGGGAGATCCTCTCATGCTGTTCCAAAATCCAGGGGCAAAATTCTCTCAGCGGGAGGACAGGCCCATTCAGTTTGTCATCTGGCCTACAAACATTCATCCTTTACATTACCACTGAACTGATTTAACTGAACACTTTCATACTCTGCTGCCATTAAGGTCACCAGGTGCTCCCCTTGTCAAAATGATAAAAACAAAAACAAAAACAGAATCAACCTACGCCAGGAGTTTGTTCCCAGTAGTTCCCAGATTGTTTGCCATCAAGCCATTGTGGTACGCATTCATCATTTCACTTGACTCCTTTTCAACCCTATATGACAGCTTCCTGTGATACACAAAACACAGACAGACTCATACCACCCACACACATACAGCATATGCCATTTCTCTCCCTACCAGTTCATAATCCTTATTTGAAAAGGTCATATATTCAACTATATCCAAACAAACTCCTGATGTCGCTGCAAACTAATTTTCCAATTTGCTTCATCACTGCCGAAAACTTGCGAAAAAATCTTCATTGCTGTGGGGAAGAAAAGGGAGATGTGCTGAGAACACCAACATCAAATTCAAGACACTCAGCAATGCGCTGACCATGTGATAGCGCTTGGATGTGCGAGAATACATGGGCCAGGATTCCTCCTCCAGATCTCCCAGTGTCTGTGAGACCAGGGCCCCATTTCACCAAAAAGTTGGCATGATAGCAACTCTTGCTGGAATGGCAATTGTCATGGTAACGACAATAATCCAGCTTCCTGATTGGCTGTTGTTGTGGGAAGTTGCCATTCCACCAAGGGTTACTATCCTAATATCTTTTATAAAATGGGGCCCAGAGCACCATTGACAAAAATAAAAGTGCTAGGTCTTGTTCCCAGGCACTTGGCTTAAACTTGCCAAGCTTTTCCATCAGCATTCAGTAATCCATCCAAACTTGACCTAATTGTGGATCAACATACACACTAAAAAGGCCTAAAGGTGTAGCAATGTATGGGTAGGCCATGGTGACACAATAGGGATGAGGTAGACTAGATAATCCCAATCTATTAAGTGATCCGAGTATCCTCTCGGATCACCTTCTGTATCTGTACTGAATCTTTCTTCTTTCTTTGTTTCTTTCTTTATTTCTCCTCAAAAGTTGTGCAGAGGTTAGCTCAGAAAGTGCATTGCCTCTCAATGTCAAACTTATACCATATATGTATCATGTCGCAAAGACGACAGCGCAAGTAAAACCAGAGTGATCAGTCGACCGTGACGTCACTATGACGTCATTATATGAAAACACATTTTCATGCATATCTCATTAATGGAATAGAATATTTCAATGAAATTTACGTCACATATATTTCAAGTCATGCGAATTCTACTCATATTCTCAAAATTCATTTTTTATCTCAAAACGCGCGCGTACGCGCGCGTTGAAATATTTGTATGCTCAAATCGAGCTCAAAATTTTTTTGCACACGTTTCAGACCATTTGGAGCATTTTTTGAAAAATTGAAAAAATTGGACGGACGCGTACGCGCGCGCACATATTCGCACGCACAGCTCATATGAAATAGAAATTTTCAATTTTTTCACTCGGATCGGATGTCCGAAATGTCAAGGAATATTTATACCAAGTTTCAAGTCGATCCGATTCAATTTGACGTCATACGGGCCCGTCAAATTCAAAATTCCGCGCGTGCGTCAATGGGGATACACAGTGCAACTATGCCAAAAAACCGCCAATTTTAAATCGGATTTTACTCGTCAGAATGGACGGTGACCCCCCATTTTCTTTACATATTCTGAAAGTTGATGAGTTGTACATGTCATTTCATGGGCTGGCTATGCTGACAAAATGATTAAAAGATATCAAATTTCTTAATAAAATAAAAAAAGTAAATTTTCAAAATGACGTCATCAAATTTCAAGTTTGCTCGAGCGTATCTCACTTATCCTTTGCTAATTTTCACCTAAATTTCAATATGTTGTAGCTTATGAAATGCTCTGTCATAAATGTAATTACATATTTTTGATTAGATGACGACATCACCTCGAAAAAATGGATTGAAGGTAACCTTGTCAAATTTGACCAGTTTACGTGTAATCTCTATGGGAGTGCAATTTTTATGGAAATGAAAATTGACATGACTATCTTTATCGAGCACTAGCTCACTTATGCTTCGGTGAATTTCTCTAAGATTTTAATATGTTGTAGCTGAGACGTAGGGCTATCGTTAATGTGCCCTTCGTTTTTTCATACGATGTCGGGATCACGTCAAAAAACTTGGTTGAAATTAAAGTTTATCTTCGATGTATTGAAATATTTTTCTTTTTGCAACTTTATGTGCAATAACTCAAGAGAAACATACCCTATCACCACCATATTTTGCACATGTTTAGTTCATGTCACGAACATTATTTCATAAAATAACAACTACTTGATCAGACGCCATCTTGGGTATGTAAATTAGGGTCAAAGGTCATAAATGTATCATCCTGTATCTTGGTGAATACATGTCCTATCTTTCCAATATTTTGCACGCGTAAAGTCCATGTTACAAGAATCATTTCACTAAATAACCACTTTTTGCTCAGATGCCACCTTGTCTGTGCAAAGTGGGGTGAAAGGTCATATGTACTTTTTTCTGTATCTTCGTCTAAATGACGTGTTATCTCTATGGGAGGGAATTTTTCTAGATGTTAATATTGACACGATTGTCTTTATCGAGCACTAGCTCACTTACCCTTCGGTGAATTTTTCTCAGACTTTAATATGTTGTAACTCAGACTTTGCGCTATCGTTATGTGCCCTTTTTTTTTCATATGATGTCGGGATCATGTTAAAATACTTGGTTGAAATTAAAGCTTATCTTCGATGAACTGAGATATTTCTATGTTTCTGCAACTTTCTTTGGAATAACTCAAGAAAAACAGCCTCTATCACCCCCATATTTTGCACATGTTTAGTTCATGTCACGTAGATTATTTCATAAAATAACAACTACTTGATCGGACAACATCTTGGGTATGTAAATTAGGGTCAAAGGTCACAAATGTTTCATCCTGTATCTTGGTGAATACATGTCTTATCTTTCCCATATTTTGCACACGCAAAGATCATGTTACAAGAATCATTTCACAAAATAACCACTTTTTGCTCAGATGCCATCTAGGTTGTGCAAAGTGGGGTCAAAGGTCATATGTACTTGTTGCCGTATCTTCGTTATTGTGTATACAGATTTGGTACCAAAGATGGCAGATATGACTCCCTTTTCTAAATGAGAATCCAAACATCACACGGCCAATGTCTCTGAACACAGATGAAACCTGCATGGTCATGCCTATTGCGATCAGGACTTGAATCATTGAGTAAAAAAAAATCGGATCACCTTAATTTGTCAGTGATGACAAATTACAATCTCTAGTTATTCATTGATATTAGTTTCCAGACACTTGTGCCAATTTGTGAAGAAAGCACTCTGGGCATGAGAGTCAATTGGGGATCAAAGCACAGTAAGGGTTAAATTCGGTAGAGTTAATGATGCAGATCACCTTCTGTGAACACAAGCCTCTTTCTTGGTGGCAGGCTCCCCAAACACTGTCTCAATCAAAATCCTGCACACGTGGCCAAATCATCAGCATCATATTAGCATCCTCGTCATACTTGCCTATTAAAGAGGGTCCATCATTGGTAATACCAGTGACATACTGCCGGGGCTAAGGACTTCATTAAAGGGGGGCACAAGTGCGACCCTGGGGCGCATCATTACACCCTCCAGTGAACCTCAACAAAGGATTCCCCTTTATTGTGTGCCATTTAAGTCCTGTGTGTGCGAGTCTACGACTGTGCCTTCAATCATTTCCTCATCTTCTGTGTCTCTTCCCATTATCACGGTACTGACAGCGTACGCTACGAACAAACTCCTCGTATCACTTTTAAAACCAATTCTGTGTAAGATCAAGGACTGTTGTCTGCACTTTTTAGCTGCACAAAATTTCAATGATGAAGCCACATTTTCAAATGACCTCATTCCACCTTGCAAAGCAGTTGAAGAAGTGATAAAGCCATAGCCAGCCATTATTGTCTCAAAATACTTGTGTTTTGAAGCTGTGTCCCAGCTCTCACTTAATTTTCACAATTTGCTTTGTTTTTCTGGATGACTGCCCAGTCCATCAAAACAGGTTTATGGACATCTAAAATGAAAATATTTCCATTGTCATATGTTCTGCAAAAACATCACAGACCATCACGATAATCGCAAGCAGGTGCTTCAGGTCTGCTTGTTTGGTTGTAGTGAATGCAACTGATGCCAGAGTTAACCACTGACTTTGGGCTCCTGCTTCATATAAGCACAGCTACATTGCACAATACTACTCTATCTAAATTACAGATCTGACTGGTCGTAAAATCGTACAGATCATCTAATGTCATCACTACCATTCATCATTTCTTCCAAAAATGGGTACATTGGTGCCTATGATGACTTCTTCATTCAAAAAGCTTGGTATCAAAGTTTAATGAATGCTCATTTCAATCCTTGTTTAGTTGAATGCATTTATTATTTTTCTTTCTTTTTTTTTGCATTTCACACTTCAAGCGCTTTCCACTTTCAATGCCCCCCAAGCAAATCTTCCCTATTACTAACACACACACACACACTAACACACACACACATACTAAACAATGAACAGAAAGATAATGACTTTATGCGAGGCTCAACATTACTGATGGCCCGGGGCCACTAAAATTTGACGTTGGGGCACCAAAATTTCCAAAGAGGCTATCTTTTGGTGGCCCAAACATGGTCCAAACATTCAAAATGGATTGTTATATTTTCCTTTATTTTGGGCCATTACATGTCTTATTCAGGCCACCAAAATTTCAGATTAAAAGATTTTAGTGGCCTGAGAACTGGTTACCAGTTAAAAAAAAAAAAGTTAGTGTCAAGCCCTGTTACACCATCAATCCAATAATAACCATGTTTATAGACATGAGCAATTCTGCTTAGTTTCTATGAGATGAGAAAGAGAGGGTTAAAAAAAATAGGGTTTTGTATTACACCCGGGACTCACTCGATATAGTACATGTCTCCCTGCTCCGTGAATGCAATCTCCCAGTCATCCGGCAGTGGGCCAAGGTCTGCCTCCAGTTTGTGTATGTCTTCCAACTTCTTCTCCTCCTCAGGATCCTCTACGACGGGCTTCTGGTTCAGTGTGGTGGCTTCTATCGTCGACTTGTTCCGCTGCCGCTTACCCGGAGCAGATGGCTTGGCACCTGCAAGCAGATCCATTTACCAGGGGAGGGGGAGTGGGGGGGGGGGGGGGAGAGAAGAGAGAGCCAAGTTATGTATAGATTGCCAACAATGTGTCATACAGGTGTATATACTGATAGATCATGCCATCAAATAATATTTATAACAGGGTTTAATACTTTGATGAACTCTTAAACACATTCAAGCAGGGTGTTTGGGGACTCAGAAAAGGGGAAACACTCATTGTTGCCTTCCTCTTGTTGAAATTGTATACAAATTCAACAACAAAAAAAAGGAACTGATAGATGAAAACTAACTTACTCAATGTTTGGACAGCTTTATGAAGATACACAAGACACACTGCAGCACCACATATCACGCTGGGCAGAGTACAAATCCACGCACAACACACTAGAAACAGGTCCACTTTGCTCTTGACACAAAATTTCTGGAGATCACCGAGTTACTCTTTACTCCATCACAGAGGGGGTGTGTGACAGACCCACACGGAGACACCAATCAGGAAAAGATACACCCTCTACATCTGCCAGGGGGATTACATGCCACCAGGAATGGCCCAACAATGGCGAACATTTCATCAAAATCCCTCGCTTCACAATCCACCCCGACACCTAATAGCTTTTGCAGTGTCCAACGACCGACTTGAATCGATGTCTGCTACGGCACTCAAAAGTAAGTCGAGCTTGTAACGAGTGCCGAAAGCGTTCAACATCCGATAGCAGTAATGTTACGTAGTCATGAGCACTGGCAGTGTCCCCTTGGTATGATGCTAGATACTGGAAGTGGGTAGGGGTAGGCTGTTTGATGCTGGGAAATCTATTCGTATTTCCTTCTCTGCACTAGCTAGGTAGAGGACATTTATATTCGGTATCGTCAACAAGGAAGCAATTCTGCATCACCGCAAACATTTCGAGACCAATAACAACGTCAAGAGGTATCAAGGCATAAGACATGGCTCAGGCAGCATAATGCCTGAAACAAGAAGCTTGGCGTGAGAATTCACACAACATATGAATTGACTTCAATTTTTTTTTTTGTTTAAATGTCTCTAATCAATATACACACAAACCATCTAAAAATATAGTCATTTTTTTGGACATGAAATAAATTTTGTATCAAGTGTTTGTTTGGGTCTCTGCAAGGGTAAATAGTCCAACTCCCCCTTCCCCCCCCCCCCCTTTCTCCAATCCCAGCATCGCCCTCTTGTTTAAAAAAAAACAAAACAAACAAACCAACCAACAAACAAACAAACTGAAAATATGGCCAATTCAGTAAAACATATTTCCAAAGTGACCAAGTGCCACTGAAAGACTGGCATACTGTACCTGGTCGAAAGTCTTTCTTGGCGTCTGCTGGATTGCTTGAAGAGTTGTTCTGTTGTGGTTGAGGGGATGTTGGGCTGGACGCAGGGGTGTCGGGAGGGGGTTCCTGGGGAGGCTTGGGTGTCCCGTAGTGGTTACCTGGAAGGAAAGGAGGGAAAAAGCTCTCATGTCATTGCCAAATGCACAAAATTTAAAACAAAAACAAAAAATTACCGAAAAAAGCTAATCAAAAGAGTCTATAAAAGACTGGAATGAAGTGGACATGATTGCAATCACCATAGAAATCAATCACTTACATTTGAAATATAAACATTAAAGAAGCACATTGATGCATTATGGAAACAAAAGTAAAATCTTACATAGACAAAATATGATTGACTTTTTACTTCAGATACTTCAGGCACTGGTCAGCTTTGATGCTGGTTGTGATTTAGGTAATCAATCTCTTCAAAGGCATATTCCAAGAATGGGCTTCTTGGGATCAAAAGATAGAATTGATAAAGCTACAGAATATAACAGTCAAAGTCAAAATATCATATATACAATGTAAACGTATCTCAGCTGAGAACATCGAATGAAGGTTTTAGAGCTGAGAATGCATGAATGGCTGAGACTCTGGTTGAATGTGGGTGCTATCTATTATAGCATTGAATGGTCAGTCTCTAAATAGCACACAGTCAGTTATGATGTATCTTTCCAAGGGGAAATGCAGAGAAGATCTAACACAGAAGTAATGCATAGAGTAGCCCTACATGTAATGGGCTTTATCCAAACAAACAAAGAAACAAAAAGAGAAAAATGATACATGCCAGGATCCGCACTTCAGACTCACACTAACGGTCTTCCAATTCAAGCATAAACTGTAACACAAACACTGTTTAGCATAACACTTATCTCCTAAAGAAATGAAAATAGAAATAAAAATCTTACAAAATGAAAATAAATGAATAAAAAGAATATAAAAAATCACATTATTTTCAGATTAAAGAATATAGAATCAGCTGCTAGAATCTCTCAAAACAAGGAAAAGTAGAATTTACGCGGTGCGTAATATATGTCCCCGCCGGAAGTAGCATTTTGTAGCAAAATGTACAATACAGGTCACAAATCAAGGTCAAAGGTCAAAGAAATCAAAGGTCAAAATTCTGTGTAGAAGTTTTGAAGCCCTCACCTGCTGCCATCACATAAAGCAAACGGAATCGAAATCGGGTTAGAAATGGCGGAGTAGCATTTTGTAGCCATTGTACAATATAGGTAAAAAATCAAGGTCAAAGGTCAAAGAAGTCAAAGGTCAAAATTCTGTGTAGAAGTTTTGAAGCCCTCACCTAGTGCCATCACATAAAGCAAACGGAATCGAAATCGGGTTAGAAATGGCGAAGGAGTAGCATTTTGTAGCAAAATGTACAATACAGGTCAAAAATCAAGGTCAAAGGTCAAAGAAGTCAAAGGTCAAAATTCTGTGTAGAAGTTTTGAAGCCCTCACCTAGTGCCATCACATAAAGCAAACGGAATCGAAATCGGGTTGGAAATGGTGAAGGAGTAGCATTTTGTAGCCAATGTACAATATAGGTAAAAAATCAAGGTCAAAGGTCAAAGAAGTCAAAGGTCAAAATTCTGTATAGAAGTTTTGAAGCCCTCACCTAGTGCCATCACATAAAGCGAGCGGAATCGAAATCGGGTTAGAAATGGCGAAGGAGTAGCATTTTGTAGCAAAATGTACAATACAGGTCAAAAAATCAAGGTCAAAGGTCAAAGAAGTCAAAGGTCAAAATTCTGTGTAGAAGTTTTGAAGCCCTCAACTAGTGCCATCACATAAAGCAAACGGAATCGAAATCGGGTTAGAAATGGCGAAGGAGTAGCATTTTGTAGCAAAATGTACAATATAGGTCAAAGGTCAAGGTCAAAGGTCACGACTGAAATTCTGTGTAGAAGTTTCAAAGCTCCCATGTAGTGCTATCATATAAAGCAAACAGAATCAAAATTGGCTTATAAATGACAGAGAAGTAGCAAATTGAAGATTTTGATCACACACGGACGCACACACGGACACACGGACACACGGACGGACACACGGACGGACACACACACGGACACACACACGTACGGAGCCCGTTTCATAGTCCCCCGCTCGAACTCGTTCGGCGGGGACAATAAAATTCTGATTCAGAACACATCTTTAAGAAAAAAATTGGCAGTGAACTGTAGAGTTTAAAGAATTCTCTGCTAGGAAGTATTGGAGGGGAGTAGTATTTGGCATAATTGTAACCATCACATATCATGAAGTCCTTTTTACTTAAGTCATAGCTAGATATATAGATTCATATCTATCATGTTATGTTTGCCATCTAGATTATTACAGCTACCTCAAAATCAATGCGATACATTTGCTCACAGAATTGAAGCAGGGTTTTTCCCCTCTGCCCACATTGTCAACTTTGGTAGGTTTGAAACTCAGCAATACACTGACACGAGCAGGAAGCAAAAACTGGCTAAAATACACTGCACATTGTGGGTAATGAACATTCATCGAGCAGCAAACTAATCTATCAATTGTACGTCTCGCTCACATTAGGTCTTGCATATTTAAAGATCTAAAACTATCATTGACTAATATGAGGAAGTCCATATGATAAATTCATCTATCGAACGCTCAACACTTTGATTCATCATTGCAGTTATTTGTTGTGCCTGCAATTACTCATGGGGAAACAAGTGTTAAATAAAGGGCAAAAGAACCAAGCACACAAATATACATCATTTGTACAATAATAGGCCCATTTACACTTGCTTGGAAAAATCATGATTTTTCTAAAATCGCGACATTTGGGTGCAAGTTGCTAAGCAACTACACCCAAACGCCCTCGAAACATCGCCAGAAAAATCGCCAGCTGGAGTGCGATTTTTTGAAACATCACGATGTTTGAGGCGAAGTTAGCAAGTGTAAACCCAAGCTGCAGAAATATCACAATTTTTCATCGTGTGACTTTCGGTATCGTATTGCAACGGGAGTTTACGCGCGCTCCCGATCCCTCTGTGGAACGTGTAGAGAGTACATCGGTCACTGGCCAGAGTACTAGTCCACGGTACAGTGTACACTAAACGGCCGATCCTCGATCGGCTCGTGGTCTCTCACCTCCCTCTCCCTGATGAAACTAGTATGTGAAAACTAGTAGCAAACCTGAAGTTTTCCAACCACGTATCATCACCCCATGACGACTTAACAAAATAATGTTCTCCCAGAAATGCGTTGATTGTGGGAGTACCCATACTGCTCTCGGTATACGTTGTTTGTGAATACCTGAGTACGTAACAAGTGTCGGTTAAACAATGGCGAGTTCTTGCTGTCACCTGATAAAATACCAGTCCTAACTTTCAAGTCCTACTTCTCACTTTCGTCATATCAGCTAAATTTCATAATCCTCCTGAATGCTGCTTTTATCAACTTTTCCATACTTAGATGAAGTTTTACACACCTACTACGTTTGTGATACGTATGTGTTTTACCGTAAGTAAACACTCGACAGAAACACAAATTTATGTGTGCATTGTACTGATAAAAAGCCCTGGCTCAACGTTCCAACCAGCTAACTGTGAACAAAATATATTGCACTGCAGTGAAAACGAACAGAATAGAGAATAGCGCGCGCTTCCACCCAATTAGGTCAATTACACATGCGCACTACCGACCAAAAAATCGCGATGTTTCGTGAAGCTCAAACTTCGCATGTTTTTGCGCAAGTGTAAACGGTGGAACCAAAATATCGTGATTTTAAAAATCACGATGTTAGTAGGTGTAAATGCGGCTAATGTGGGACTATAATTTTGATGCTCACAGAATGCGATACACTACACTATGCCCTGGCTTTTCTATTGAATTGTTATTTGTTAACTCCTTTCAAGCAATAGAGGGAACTGTAATATCATACTTTGGTTAATACTGAAATATGAATGTATGTTAATATTTTTTTTTAAAGGGGGGGGGGGGGGAAATGGAACACAATTACAATTTACATCAAACCCCAATGTTACATTTGCTGCTGGACTAAAATATAGTAATAGCTGCCAGAGCACTTCAATATTCCACATTTAATACAACAATTGCAAGACGCAAGGCCTGAATGTACAAGTATACTGTTTGCCTGCATTCTACAGGGAAACACTACTACTCCAGTATGTGAATGCTTCGTGTGAAAGTGATCAATATTCAGTATTATATAACCCACTCTTGAAGACATTTAATTTTTTTTTTCAATATTTCATGTAGATCAGCTTTAAAGGGATGGTACAGTATTGGTGGAGATGAGAATTGACCTTTTAACTTTTTGCGAGATACCAAGAAAACACTTATGATAGAGTACAGAGCATACCATTTTAAGAGGAATTCAAAGTTTATTTGATATAAATCGGGTTTGGAATGACTGAAACATCCAAAAACAAAGTAAAACAAAGCGATAGTAATAAAGTGTGGGTCCCACACTTTATCAGAAACGCTCGTTTTTTGGATATCTCAGCCATTTCAAAACCAATTTTCATCAAATAAACGTTGGAATTCCTCATAGAATTACATGCTCTTTCATATTTCATAAGAGGTCTCTCACTATCTCACAAAAAAAAATGTTAGAAATCTGAAATTAGGTCTCAACCAAAACTATACGATCCCTTTAACTGTAAACAGAAAGAAGCTGTTCTCAAATGTGAAGCAATTCATGTTGAGCAGTGTTGTACATCATCTAAACAGTTTTCGTGGCTGCCATATCAATATCAAAACGGTACCAGATACAACCTTCCAAAACATTTGCAGTCAAATTGACGGAATGTAGGATGATAGGACAACTTGCCATCAAATGCACAGATTAATGTAGTTTGGGATTTTTTTTTTTTTTTTTTTTTGGTAAAATAAGGTGCACAGTCCTCCATGCCACTAGAATCTCTGATATTGTGTGAATATTGAGCTATGGAGGGGGGGGGGGTATTTCAAATTTTCATGCTATCATATAGCAGTCAGCAGACCTTGACAGTTCCTAAAATTGAACTATCAAAATGTAAAACACTTCTGTTAGTGTTTAATAAAAGTACAGTACATGAAATTTCATGATAATAAAAAAACTCTCAAAAGATATGGCACTACAATGCACACCTGGTTTGACAGACACAGATGTCGCATACTGTGTATTCCTCTGCTTGCAAAGTGAAGGGCGATGTACTATACATGGGGAGTTATACTTGTATGCCAGATGCCTCTCCCAGGGTGAGACATACATGAGATCAAGACTTAGGGATCGACAAATTTGGTTCCATTTCCTCACAAGCCGTGATCTCTTTAAAAAAAAACAAGCATGTTGTGCCCTTTAGTTGTTAATAGCAGGTATACCTTCCCAGCTAACAATGTGGTTTCAAATCCATCATTCGCTATTCAGCCTCTAAGTCTCTTTAGAGTACACACACTCAATAGCGATAATTCAAAAGATGCGCACTACCAAACTGCTTTCGAGACCTCTTGAAAAAAAAAAAAAAAAAAAAACGGGGAAAAAATCTCAAGATTTAGTTCAAATGAGACATGCGAAGGGCTCTACTATGTAGACTGCTACCCCTGGTACTGTTATTGACATAGTTTACCCATAATCTGGACAATATAGCGAGAGGGGAGATGGTGTGGGACTGTGCCTGCGAGCATGATGATATGCAAATAATTGCAGCATTCATTGCCAATCCGCAGTTGAAAGGGACCGTGCAAATTCAGCTCGTGAATAGCATTTAGCGCAGGCAGTGGGGCACGCTCACAAAGGGCGACTGGCACGCTTGAAAAGCCAAATGATTGAGATAGGCTTCCAATACAAAATGAATTTACGGGAGAAAAAAAAAAATCACTAAATTGCTATCATTCCATCCTCTTCTTTTGATACTCTCCAAACATGGATGCACAGTGCGAGAAGCCCCCATTTAATAACGAGCATCAACAACAGGTTGTAGCATGAAGTCAAGCTTACTAAAAAGCCTACATGAGACATGAGAAGAATGCTATGGCAGCACACATTACGCGATTATCGCTACACTACCTAGCTCATGAGATAGCCCATCATTGCACAAATTGAAATGTCTGAGCTCTGTAACACACTCGTATAGCAGCTCTTCTGCTGGATTATCGAGGCACCTTTCCACGAGACTCTTTCTCCTACCGAGAAAAGTATAACACCCAGTACACGTAGCTTTCACAATTTCAAAGGGCACAATAATAAGGAAAACCAACATACCATTCACATCATACATGTTTCAACTTTGCTGTCACGAGTCCATGCACAAAATCCTATTCATTATGCCGTTGGCACCAGGGCTGGAAGTTTACCACGTATGTGTACATCAATCTAATAAATACTTCACCAAACTGGTTTCCTAGATACGAATGGGGAGCTAATTATCAGGCAGACGCTGCACTGGAACGGCGGCAAAACACTATGATGTCATGGCAATGATATTCATCTGAATATTCTAAATACACTCATTTGCCTCTGGAATTTGCTCTGAAAGGTTGGTCTGTCGCTTACTCTGCTTTGTTGATATTATTGTCTTAATAACTAACTAATAAATAATATTACCTAGCATAGGCAAAGGATATTTAAACAGTTATGACTCATCAAATATGAGTGCTATCCAGCAACTTTGTTGTCCTTGTGGCAAAAGGGAGAACAAAACGACTACCAACATTTTATACTGGTAAGCCATAAGTTTTACTGAAAGATAATTTAATCTCACCAATACTTGTAAAGTTGTATACAACCACTGAATATTCCCTTCATACTGCACATGTTTGCACACATTGTTTTTTAACTTTTATTATTATTATTATTATTTTTTTTTTAGACATTACAAATGTTTGTTAAGCACACAGTGAACAAAAGCCATTCAAGTTTTACAATCTGGTGAGTGAAACAAACAAGCAGAGTACTGGGACACCCATCAATGTACTGGAACTTTTCAGGCTATTATACAAATGATGCACAGGATAGTGTGTGTTAGTGGAGATGTAGCGCACTCGAGGGTATTTACAATTGTGAAACATGCACGAGGCGTAGCCGAGTGCATGTTGCACTACATTGTAAATACCCGAGAGTGAGCTGCATCTCCACTAATGCCACGAAATAATCCTGCGCATCCTTTGTTTTATTAAATGGGTCGAAAACTAACAGCATTTTTCACGTACCTTTGTGGATCAAGATGTCCGAAGATGTTTGTCCCAAACATTTACGCACATCGCACTCGGAAATCCCGCACACATATAAGTACTGTACGTATATTATACGTATGCCACACATGTTATGCACACAAGAAAGGCCGGCCGGCAGCCGGAACTAGAAGTTGTTTACAGGATTAACAGCGCGTATAGTAGCGCGCGAAGCACTTGTAACAACTGATTGAGTGCGCACTGCTAGTGCAAACATTGTGACGTCCCGTGCATGTTAGTGAGAAATTAATACAAGCACACGTGACTCATTTCAGCGCTTCCAATTGGCTACATTCTTGAACCCATTTTATAAATAATTTTAACACTACAGTACTTTAAATACATGTGGTATGAAGCAATGATCACCAACAAAAGCTTAATGCTAGGATTTTTTTTTTCCAGGGTGATCCCCACCAACAATAAATACACAACTTTTAAGCTAATACCAAAAAATAGACACAATATAAATTGAACTTTTTAGATATAAAGAACCTTGCACAGGAGGTCACTGTGTCTGTAATCTTACTGAAAATCTGCGAACTGGCTGAAGATATCTGTCCGAAGATGACAGGTCATTCACTTTGGCCCAAGGTATTTGAAAACAGACATAACCATGCAGAGAAGATCTACATGTACATGTAGCACCCGAGGACTTTCCTGGACCCTGACCTCCAAAGACTTACCACTTTATGCATTCAACATTCATTCATGTAGGGGTTTTATGCTGAAATATCAAGTTGTGGACCACCCTGCCACTGAAAACAGTGTACGGTAGACATTCCGTCAAGCCTAGCTGTTGCCGATTTACATCCTTGCATTATCCTCAGTTGTTCAAAGATATATTATATGATACAATAACATAACATACCATATACGTATAATATGATTGATATAATTCATATTTGTACCACACAAGAGATCTCAGCATCAGTTCATTAAAGGCAGAAATGCCAAAGTGTATAGAGCCTGTGGGAGATAAAATGACACTTGTTAATGACTATTCAAGCTTCAATAACTATTCTTACATTGATTTCATAACTGATGTGTGTGTATGTGTGTGTCTGTGTGTTTGTAGAGTACATGGAGATGTTCTTACAAGAGGAGGTAAAGATTCGTGAAACCACAGTTCAAAGACTAATTTCAATTCAATTCAATTCAATCATCTATCAATTCTTTCAACAAAATATAAAATATGTGTCGTAAAAACTGTACAAAATAGTAAAATTAAAAAGACACCAGCTCCAACTGACTTTATTAATAAGTTTCAACAACTTTAATACAAGCACATTTCACAGAACAACTTAATTACTGTAATGCAAAAAAAAAAAAAAAATCGCAGCATGAAAATTTTGTGAATTGGAGGTGACAGCCTTTTTCACAGCATGAAACTTTCACGACTTGCCACTGGCATTCAATGCCTTGTGTGGAGAAAACTTTGGCGAATCCTGGCTCCACAAGAAATTTGCTGAAGTTTCATGCGCATAAAAACGTATGTTTTTACAGTAATATGCTGATTACTGTTTTCTTTTCTTTGTGTGTGCATGGGGGGGGGGTCACCTGTGCATCGTTTGAGCACTGCTAAGATTCATGCAGACTGCAAATTCATTCCCTAGTATATCCTACTATGAATCGGCTCATATACCAGTGACACCCACTTTCGCGTCCTTCTTTACCGACTGCAGAATGCACGTTTTGCGCAGAATGTTGCTGACGGACTTACCATACGAAGCGGAGGACACCAGCCGTGGTGGTATATCCAGACATATCAATCCGAAGCACGCTACGGCAGCGTACAGCGAAGCAGAGAAAGCTACAGGCTGATCTGTAGACTCGGGGCAGACTGTGGAAGGTGCTACACTAGTTCTGACACCTTCCTACCCTATAATACTGCCACGGTGTGGCTGCCTTTGGCTTCCGTCACAATGGAACTCTTGGAGCGAGGAGCATTCTATGCACGCAGCCACTGGCGAACCTCTCTGGTGAAGGCCATATCATATTATGATTGTAATATCTCTTACAACTACAACAACAATAATGTAGGCAGTTGCGGTTTGAAGCAAATAAAACAGACATACGCACCACTATTATTCACGAATGTCCCTCAATGGAAAGGAGATAGTGGCATTCTCAGGGATAGCAACAAAATAAACTCTTTAAGAATACCTATTATGACAACACCTTCCTAAATGGGCTTTCTTGTTGGTATACACCAAACAATGCATAGGTTCCTCAAAAAGTTTTGATAAATGCTTACTAGTGTTTGGTTTCTCTGATAGCCTAAATACATCAAGGACTGTGACACACACAGAGCCAGCCTTGCCCAACTTCTTTTGATGACCGTCTATCCATCCAATGTTAGTAAACACTAACTCTTTCTGATGAACACTGAATGTGTCTTGTGTTTGTCAAAAACAGCATGAACATTGGGACCATCACCACAAAAATACCGTGTGTCCTCCTCATCGACAAACAACGTACATGCAACTGTTCACGAAGTGTACGCTCATGTTATTTCATGATCTTTGCATATTGTCAATGGCTACAAGTAGATGTGGGTATCCCAAGTGAAAAATGTGTTTGGCAACAACTGCTGATAGTCACCTTGCCTTTCTGATGCAGTATACAGGAGGCTTGGAATGCACAATAGTGCAATGTCAAAAGGAATTGTCAACAACACTAAGTAAACAAAAATGCTGACAGAAAAAAAAAAAGAAGAGCAATCAACAGGTAAACTCCTGCAAGCACAAAGAGAAAAGGAATTTCTTTTGTTCAGTGATTATACATGCCCACATCAGTGGGAGGCCGATAAGACTCCTGACTCCAGAAAGCAGTGGGCACTGACCACAATAACAAGCATGTGTTCCAACCCCAGCAAGAAATGCAGAGCTACAATGTAGTTAACGTTTTGCGGTATTAAACACAAGTTGTCCTGGCATATCTGTTATGTTGCAAAAGTTATGCTCAAACGGTGTTTCTCAACTCAATTTAAGCTGACTTCGACAGTAAGCTCTAGCCCCATAACTACAAGCAAGAGTCTCAATCGATGATTAAACCACAGATCCGGAAGTTTTGCAAGGACCCCAGAATGAGGGGCACTGTATTCATGTTTGGGAGGTTGACCCAGAAGCAAAGGGGAATGGGGGTTTCAAGGACTGGTCATACTTACTTTCAAGTTCATTGATTATCCTGTCGACATGTTGCTGATAGATAGAGTGTAAACCCTGAGAGCAGGGAGGTGGGTCTCTTCCCACCTCCCTGCTGAGAGGTCTTGTGGTTCTTATCATTATGTAATCTTGAGTTAGCTATTAAACTTTCCAGTGCATCTACATGGTACTTAACTATGAGCTTTAAATCATCAAAGTTATCTGAACTTGAAGTTACGGAGCATTGTGTGAACATAACTAGAGTGACTTCTTTATTCTTTCTCCTTACAACACGACAGACACAACTCTACTGTCAATGTACCGTACTTTATAAATTACCATCTCATGTATTATGCTACAAAAGCTAACACACTCACACACACACAGGCACACATGCCAACAAAACACAAACCCACAAAAACACGATACAGAGCTGATGATGATAACATGATGTTCTACTGGTCTTCGATTACACAAATCTGAATTAAACTAAAATAAAACCCCAAAATAAAGCTCCAAGACCTACTTTCAAATATGCCACTCTCCAAGAGGTGTCCACTTTTCTCCAGGGCGAGGAATTCATCAACTGTCAGGAATTTGTAGTCGACTCCATCTACCTCACCCTTGCGCGCTGGTCTGGTTGTACCTGGAGAACATGAAATGAAGTAGAAAGACATCCGTGCACGTGACATCTGAAATCCGCAGAATATGCAAATCTAAACTCCAGCCCTTGAGGACATTTGGCCACACATACAATGTACATGTACATCACTTCCCAAAGTATGAATGTAACCAGTGTAGTAAAAGAAACAGGACAAGAGCTTTGTAGCATTTGGGGGGGGGGGGGGGGGTTGTAACCTTTTCCACATGGAACTGTTCTCTGGATTTGCAGAGTCAGTTGGAGTACCTAAAAGGGATTTCTCAATATACAGAGTAGAACTTTTGATTCTCTTTATGCTTCTCATGTAGCAAATCAGGTAAATCAGAATGCAAATTAAGGAATATGTTGTGCTGTTTTGCTTCCATAATTTTTCCTGCACCTAGCAAGCACCAAGCACGTACAGCTGTCGTTGCTATGGCAATGTAAACACAGAGAAAAACCTTCGTGCAGCTGATATTAATGATACGGTATTTCAGCATTCTACACGGCATGTCCTGTTGGTGGCTAAAATTAGAACTGCACCACCACCCCACACCCTCTCACTTTCTGGCGAACCCAGTTATATCTTTCTACAGCAGGATGAAAGTCTCTGCCAAAATACTGAAATTCCTTGGATGATATTGGTTTGCGTTTGATTTCCTATTATGAAAAGCCTTCAAGAAATATGAATGCTGTAATACTTCCCAGAGAGAATATACTGTATTTGCCAGTGATAAAGCCATCCTATTTTTAACAAAAATAAAGAAGTAAAGTCGGGGTGAGGCCTACCATTGTATGCACCAGCACAAGCAAATTATTGTACTGTCTTTCCAACTCATGTAAGAATGACCTGGCTAACTGACACACATAATCATGTATGGGACTATGTATTGTGCCGATTGTTACTGTTATTCTTAGGAAACATGTGGAAGCACATAGATTAAGAACAAAGTTTCTTATAAAAAATAATTAAGAAAATAACAAAGTTTTGGTCAGAACAAAATCTCTCTGATTTTTTTTTTTCTTCTGTTTTTCATCACCAAAGTCAGGATGCAGCTTATCCAGTGTTGTGGCCTTATCGCCGGCGAATACGGTATACTGAAAATGCAGGATACATCAACGATTAATTTTAGGGAGGGACAGATTTCAGTGTACCTGGTGTCTGATAAAGTTTCTCTTCAAGGTATCCAAATGGCTTAAAATTACCAGTTTTATACATCTTCAATGAGCATTTGTGATAAAAAAAAATACTGTTCATAAGAGCTGCAGAGCTTTAGTTTCCATGAAAAAAGACTTTGAAAAAAAAAATCATCATCATTATGACATCAATATCATGATTATTGTCACTATTACTCTTATTACTATCATTGCTATTATTTCTTTTTATTACTATCATCATATCAAAGCAACAACTACAATGATAGCAACGAACCCCAGTTCTTGAGTTTTGGTGGAAACTACCACTCTCTGATCCCCTTTGACACACAGCAGGACATTTTCAACAGACAGCCTCATGCCCGTCCTTGGCTGTAGCAATGGGCTTGCTTTGTAGTGGAGCGGGATGGTAGGGATGGGGGGGGGGGGGGGTGGGGGGGGAGACAGGAAGCCTCCTTGTATGTACAAGTGAGCTCACATCTTACATGCCCAATGTTGAGTTTTGGTTGCCCCAGGCAGGTGTGCATGAGAATTCAACACCTTGCCTTATACTGCCTTGAAAATTTCACACACAGATACAGTATCTTTATTTTCCAAAAGACACGATGACCACAATAGGAACAGCTTGCTAACTGTACACCATATCTCAAACGTAATTACATTCAGTGAGTGCAAGTTGTTTTCCGTTATTTCAAAATTGTTATTCCACTTTAGACTGAAATTACTGACTTCATTTCTTTCAGTTTTTGGACTTTTTTTGAAGACTACAGAGGGGTTAGAATTCCCAAAAAAAGAATTAAGAATTTGAAAAAAACAAAATCATATCCTTATCTAAATAATATTGGGAGAGAAAAGTCATCATTTCGAGAAGACTACAAATGGAAAAAAACACACCAGGGAACTTTTGAAGAGAGTCATATTTTCATCAAACAGTTTCGCTGAGTGTTTCACTCATAAAACTCTCAATATTCCCTTAATCCATGTACGTTTTTGAGGAACTACCCCCCCCCCTTCACAAACTATAACAATGTGTTCTATCTTCTCTTCTTCCTCTGAAATACAATTACTGTCAATATCACATTCAGAAAGACGACTCTCTAGAACAACTCAGGAACTTTGAATACAGTTGCAAAGTTCTTTGTCTGCTTACTGAGCCTATTATTAATTTGTATGTGATTGATAGCTGCCACACATGTTAGCCATTCAAAGCGCCACCTATTGTGCGCTGCATCACAACAAAATTGGCTCACCAGTGCAGCTCCTAACGGCAATCGCCCAAATACCTGGCATACCGCTGACAACAACGACAGCACACGCACTTTTCTAATCCTGACCTTCAGGCGGCACTCACAGATATTGTAGACAGGTCTGTTTTGGCTGTAAATACAATTTCCACTGCAAAATACCTGGTATTATAGAACATGGTTATATTGCAGTGCAGCGTGCAGCATGTGGCTGAAATCTGATTACTCCACTTATGCAGATGCTATACGGAGGTATTTCTTGCTGCACGTTTTCTATCAGGAGCAGACGACACTTATTGCATTACTCGGGGTATAGATGAGGGTGACAATACTTTGTCTAGCCTGGGGCTATCCAGTTTGCAGATAAATACTTTTGGAGTTTACTCATCTGTTAAGAACTGACATCCATTTGCAAGGAAGAACGATGATCACGGTAGTGGCATTATTGAAATCGTAAAAGTAGAACAGAATCAATTGTGTATGCAGTGATTTTAATATTGTAAATTGGCAAATTTATGATAAGAAAGACAAAATATTTGTAAGTGCATTACTGAAATCTTGATTAGTTTAATGTGCACACTCATTATTCTGAAATTACAAAAAAGAAAGGCGCACTTGCTATCAATGAAGAACTTATTCTAAGGCATCATTTTACCTTAACTAGTAGTTGTATTTAATGTAAAAAGTACCCAATAAAACTTCAGTCTTGATTGTTAATATAATGATCTATTAGGATGCACATAGCTGAAAAAATAGAAATGCACAAAATGTAGCTATAGAAACTTTACCACAACATGTACAGATAACTTACTGCAAGAAAACCACTCTTGCATCATGTGCTATCAAAGGCAAAGTTATTTATTTCATTCAATTGCTTGTTTAGGGGCTAGGAGTTAACCACTGGTCTGATCATGAAATCATATACAGTACACTGTACATTTGCATATATTCCTATGCTGACTTTAGCACCATACAGTGAAAAGAAGCTACTGCCCAGCAAGTAGCACTCTTCCTTTCTCAGGGACCTATTTCATACAAGTTTAAAAGGTTTTCAGTAGGTTTCTCCAAAACAAAAAACACACACAAAAAAAAAACAGTACAATGTAGTGAACTGCACTTAAACCTTGTAATTTGCTTTACTTCAAGACTAGTAATCTTTACTTCTGATTTGTTTAAAACAGTATTATGTGCAATCATTATCAGTTATGTTCCAAACTTCAACGTGTTCATTTTGAGTCACATTTACATTGGTATATAATGTGAAAGTAGAAATAAATGTCAATTTAAATTCACATTCAACCCTTACTTTCTGACGGAATTCCTTACCAATAGGGAATGTTCCTTTTGGGATTAATGTCTTCCTCTGAACTTATACAGAATACACTTCTAGCTTGAAAAACAAAATGTTTTGAGTTTTTTTTCTTCAACCCAAAATGTGAAGATTTCTGCATTCTTTCAGGCTGAAATCTATCAACCCTGGACAATGAAAAGGAGCACACTTACAAGGCACTGTGCGGACGTAGAGATTTTCCCTGATTGTCTGTTGCAGCTCATGATCTGGAGATCCCTTTGGCATGCGCAAGCTCAGGTAACGTCGTAAGTCCTTTGGAAGATTTTGCCCTGGAGAAACAAAAGCATCCACAATGTTTTAATGAAAAAAGTTGCCTCCTAGATGATTGTTATCAAAGAGTTGAGCAGCCGAGAAAGAGAGAGAGAGAGAGAAGACACAAAGCCAAGAACCCAAGAGATAGAAAATGCATGACAAAGTGGCTTTAAGCTTTATTAAGTTGAAGAAATGAGCATCACAAGCCTTAGCTCTTAAGCCTAACACATTCTGTCTGACCTAAAAAAATAAACCACTTTCCACAGAAACACATACAGGGTACACACATACACGCAAACAAACATACAAACTGACAGACATGCACACAACCACTCACACACTAGTAACTTCCAAATCACCAGGCAAAAATGCTCAAGACGAGTAATTTTTCGCGCTCAGCAGGGTTAGATGAATTTTGAGTGTTATGAATTTTGCGGACAGTTACGACAATTGAGTGAACACTTCCAACAGCTCATCACTGTCACCGCAGTTAAGGGCTTTGGCAGCATACATGTAATGTACATTAGTGTATGTAAAGGTTACTGGTCCACACTACGACAGGAGATTCACTCACACTACAGGACTAGTAAACATGAAGAAAACTTCAAATACACAGAAAGCAACACTTATTTTTTCATGCTAATTTCATGTCCTGTGACATGCATGCAAATTTCAACTTTTAAGTAGAGCAACTGTGGGGGGGTTGCAGTCTGACAAGAAGCTCATTGTCACACCCGAGGCAAATTTCTTGGCCAATGCCAGTGCAATGGTTGTGATCTCAAGCAAATCAGACTAGAATTACTTTGTAGCCTGTATTTGCATACCGAATAACAAACTCCAAAACTGACCAATGTGCTGATCAATGTAACTGAATATTCACCACACTGTAAAGCAAGAAATATTCACAGCATGAATTTTTTTGCAAATTGCCACTGGCATCCAACGATGAATAATAGTATAAACAAGAACTTTTGTGTGCATTTTCATTTTGGCATGCTGGCTCTTGTGGAATTCACAATATTATAACGCACGTGAACATTTCTGGTTTCACAGTGTACACCTTCAAGTGGTCAAGGCTACTAGTCTTGCAACAATATCTTACAGGTTGAGTTAGACATCGGATACTTGTGGTCAAAATCCTGCGAGGATCTTTCTCACCGAGTAGCATCCATCACTGCCTAAAGCCGGCAATGAGGTGGGATATCTCGGGCAGACTATAGGATTTTTTTTGCCACAATTATGGTCAGCCATGAATATATAATTGTATTTCTTCTAAGACCGGAGCTCAACACTCAAATGGGAAGAGGAGATGAGGCAAGAGGACGGAGAAACATGCAGAAAGAGAGAGAGAGGTGTTGAGTTTTGGTGATTTCAAGAAAAGAGGAGATAAGGGGATGGAGAAAAGGGAAACAAGAGGGTGGGGGATGGGAGTATTCTAGAAAGTTAGAGATGGATGCTGGCAATACAGATGAAAGAATGGTGTGAAGGAATAGGAGGAACAAACAAACAAACAAACAAACAAACAAACAAAGAATGAAAGACGAAGACAAAGAAAGTCATTGACAGAGAGATCTCCAACATAAGATGAGCAATAAACACCATCTTATGTGTATGAGTATTCCACTTTGAAAATCACCACACAAAATCTGCACAACAATACATACAGGCCTATTAAACGAGTGTCAGCAAGAGACTTCAGTATAACGGGTTTGAAAATGTCAAATCACCATGCGACCCCTAGAGATGCTGTAAATCGCTTTAATTTACATGTAAAATACGCCGTGGCTGTACCCGAAGGATGCAGAAATGCCAATCCTATCACTTGCCTGCACTCTGCAAACAGATTATCTGCACTGCTAACATAGTGTAGGTATTTCATTATCTTGTCATGTACTTGATTCTGCTGATGAAAACAAGTCACAAGACAAGTGATCTCATTTCTCATCCACTGGTACAAAATGTTCACATCAAACATTTCCACACTCAGTCCTTTCTGAGGACAGAGAATGGAAATATTCTGATAACTCATGACTTTGAAGTGGTAGTAGGAGAAATTACGATGGCCACTACAATCAGAGCCCCACATATAATCATCTATAGTGATCGTGTCTTGTGGCATAAAATGCTCCTGTGAATGACTGCAAAATCATATGTACAGTGTGCACTTCACCTTTTTTTCTTTTCTTTTTTTTTAATTAATGCGAGGCACAGATCAAATGCAATGGAACTCAAGTCCAAATCTGATACTATTTTCTGGTTAGCTCTGATAAAGCTGATATTTGGCAGTCCTAAAAATATATTCTTAAGAGCGAAATGACATCTCAGCATTCCCCTGTCTCAGAGATTACCAGGGCTTTGAAAAAAAAAAAAGAGCAATCTTGTATTGTGTTCAAGGTGACTTGAATTACTACAACTGTAGAATAAAATCAGATGAACATGACTGAAGCAATTTCATAAGAATCAGCTACAAAATGAGAAAGTTACCAAATTACAAGGTTTAACATGCTTGCACTGAATATACAATGTACGTGTATCACATCATGTACAGAAATTGGAGGCTGAAATGTCATCGCTTCGAAACAGTGGCCTGTGCACAAAAATGTTATAAATATCATGTATTTGGTGAGTGATCAGCAACTCCCCATTATACTTTTCCCCACGGAGACAACAATAATTTGATGTGAAGCTTATCTTTATTGACTTCCGGCAAATATGGAAACTTCATGAAGATTTGTTATTAATGGCTAAAATGGGAAACCTGTGGGGCGATGACATCACCACCTCTGTAGATTTGAATGTGTGGTTTTAACTTACTGTATGATACAGATTCACGAAAACATGAAACCTTAGAACCTTCCTACTTTAGGTCTAACGATGATAGTATCTCTATCATTATGTTTGTCTAATTTTACTCAGAGTGTGATGTCATTGTCATTCATCGCCATGGAAACTGGTTATAAATAACCTCACCTGGCCTGCTGCGTGTTTATGCATCTACAATTATTGTGCACCTGGTTCCAACCCAGGCTATGACAAAATACTGTGACATCATCACTTTGGTATTCTATTTATTACAATATTCACTTGAACACCGAGTGGAATAACACTCTGAGGGTATGGAATGCTAAATCTCCTCAACTGCTTGCTAAAACTTCCCACGAAATAGACAGACATGCTATACACACAGACAGATAGACAGTATGTGTGTGTGTGTGTGTGTGTGTGTGTGTGTGTGTGTGTGTGTGTGTGTGTATGTGTGTGAGAGAGAGAGAAAAGAGGAGAAAGATAAACACAACCGGTATAAATGCTGACACAGTGATACATATTACTTTTTGCAGAAGTTTGCTGGGCTGTCTTAATCTTGCCACAGGTATTTAAGATTAATGTTGGTTGTATTACCATGGAAACCAGTCAGAGGGTCATGCGTGGCAAAACACTCCTGGCTAAATGAATGTGCAATCCCCAAGATTTGCATTCCCAACACTACTTCTCAGGTCTTCTAGATGCGATTTTATCCACAGATCAATTTCAAACCCACTTAAAAAACAAAACAACACCTACATTATACCCAAATAATGTGAAATCAATTTAGGATGCCTTTGGGATGCATTTAGGATATGCAACTTTGAAGACAACAATCAAATTGAAAGGAAAAGTTGCCTGAAACATTGATGTTGAGCAAGCATGTACATGCATACAATGTACATCTCTGTCACAATGCTTTGATATAATTTACACTTAAAGTCTGTCTATTGAATATACTGTACTTCAAAAAAAAAAAAAAAAAAAAAAGTGGACATGTGCTGCCATTATTTCGAGAAATTGATTCAGTTACTGAGAAAAGACCCAATTCAGCCTTGCTAACTGAACACTTCATAGATAAAACATTCCTTCCTCGAGCACAGTGCACTGGAGAAGTAACACACAGGAATTAAGGGGACAGTGAGTTGCATAACGGTGATGTAATCTTTGAAGGCTTCCGTGGCGTTAGAAGGTTGGGTGGTAGAAGGCTTAACGGTGCACCATGTATTCTTTCTTGGGTATGTTCGTGGCCCTGAAAAGTCGAGAGTGGGTAGAAACGTCAGAGTGGGTACGCCCTTTTTAGGGCTACATACAGTGTACATACCCAAGAAAGAATATATGTGGTGCACCAGTAAGCCTTCTACCACCAAACAATGATGTCTTATTGTAAATTAGTATCCTAAGACAAACAGTATGACATGATTCCATCTGAATATGTTGGAACATCACAGGGCAATAGTAGTACTCTCAAGCCACCATGGCATCTTTCACAGATGATGAGAACACGTCATAAAACACCACCCAAATACTCTCACTACAAACAGTGGGTATAGACACCAGGGTATCTGTCATTTTTCGTATCAAATCCCCAACTTCTGAAAATCCGAGCACTCCGAGGACATGGAAGAAGTGGCAAGATTGACACTGTTCGCTACAAAAGATCTTTAATAGCACACATTATTTTTACCATTTCTTCTTTTTTCTTTTTACATATGACCACACTCACACTGATTTCTTCACTTTCATGAAAAATATAGCTGTACATTTGTACCTTCACAACTACTTTGTACTATCCTCATACCCTCAGTGGCTAGTACATCAATGACAAGTACTGGTTTAGTTTTGGTTCTACTGTGTTTTGTTTTCACAAAATCTAGACCCTACATTCTGTAAAGCTTGAAAAATAATCTAAATCACATTCACAACAGTATTTAATAAGCTTATCCTAAATGGTGTACATTGTATGCAATGCCATGATAGGGATCAACATGACATGGATGTGCCTCTTTCCTTCAAAACAAAGCAAAGACCTAGTGCCTTTGAGCAGCACCCTTGCAGTGCATTTATGGTGGTAGTGTGTATCAATGCTTGCAGCACTTGGTAGGCACTCCTAATGACTCATGCAAATATCACAGGCCTTTACAAACACAGACACTGGGGTTTGCACTGGTGGCCATAGCTTAGTCTTCATCTCTGATGACTTGATAGGGACCACACCTTCGTGTTAATTGTTTGACACTATACTGAGCGAGACAAAGGGTGCTGGTGGCAATACATGTACAGTCTTGTTGTTTTCTTTTTCCCTGTTGCATCAACTGTTATAGAAGAACTTAACTAGCAAGAGTATAAAACTCTGTTGATACATTTCATTTTTAGGGGTGAAGGTAATGTGTTTTGTTTCCCATAATACATTATTGTAAGTACAGAGTATACCAAACATTATTCATCATACATGTTTATACAATATGCATCTATGGAGGAAAGGTAAAACAAGACCAAAAACAGAGAGAAATAAATGCAAAGAATCAATGTACAAACTGTATGTGCATGATTGACATCTTGCAAACATTTCTTTCAAAAAGCACTAACGAGTTCAAAGAACAACTTACAGAGGTATCTCCAGTTAAATCTAGAACAAGAGGCAGTATTGGTTTATCTCTACACCAAGAAGAAACTTCAAGTCATAAAATAATTCACTGTATTTTTATGATTCCATTTGACAGGAATATCATATGGCTTTTAATATCAACTGGAACACAATGATTCAGAAATGCACTGCCCTACCATGTAGCACACTATACACCATGTACCAATAATTTCAGGGAAACATTTCTCACTGCACATCTGTCTTTATTCTTTCAGGAGAAATTGACAGACCATAGTTAGCCATGAAAAACAACAACTGCAATGATTTGCACGCATTCCTTCTCTGCCCAGATTTGCTAGGAGCAATGAAGCTTGGGCTTCTATAGATTATGAGAAAACAAAAAGCAATTTTACACAAGAGTATCATAATTGAACGCATCAGGATATCAGAACTTTTCAGCACTTTGCAGAGACATACAACATGCACTCTGCTCACAGTTATCAATCATGTATCAAGGTGCAGCAGAAGGCTTAAAGTTTATATGTCCCTTTTGCAATACTAAAGCTGGAATATTGTAAAGGTTACTGTATACGCTATAATTTTCGCGTACATAAATTTTCTCGAATTGCCGCTATCACACATTTTCGCGAGTGGTTAAATTCGCGATTGGGGGACCAGAGAAAATATGAAGTGGCAAAGAAAGTGTGAATTTTCAACTTGTTACTAGGCCACTAGCAAATAAGAATGATACTAGTTATACACTGCATGAAAAAAACTTACCAAACTCTGCGAACTAGTAAGTTAGAATTCAATATTTATGATTTTTGAAGTGGTTAAGTCCATCGCGCTAGATTTCTGACGAGTGGTACGAGGGGTACTAGTAAATTCAGCGGCAACCAGCTGCTGGAGCATTCGAAGCCCCGGCCCCTAAAGTTGTAAAGACGTAGCGGCATGCAAACGCAAGAGCTAGTACTAGTAAATGTAATCAAGGGTGACATGCCGCGTGTTTGTAACGTTGTGGCGCAATGGATTGGCTCTCTACACAGTATTCGTAAGTAGACGTAGACGTGGACGTGCTGTACGTAAACAAGCTTAGCCAGTATGGTCTGTTCGGTAAGCCGTGACGTGGTACACTGGTACTGAAATGTTCGTATCATCAAGGCAAGGGATTCATTTTGGAAGGTAATATTTTTGCGTGTTGTTGATTTCGCGAATAGCTCCCGACTCGCAAAATTCGCGAAAATAAAACCCCCGCGAAATATATAGCGTATACAGTATTCTGTCCTTTCCTTCAAATGACAAAAATGAAACTTATTTAATATGGAAGGGAAATGAAGACTGCATGTATCCATTTCCTGTGCATTTATTTGGATCCCCCAAAGATTCCAACTGCTATTTATCGGTACACATGGGGAGTAGCCTATATTCTTGTGTCACATGGGTTTATTTTTTTATTTCTTGAAAAACAAAAACAAAAACTAACTCTGAGGTATGTTACCAAAAGATTTCATGCCTGATGTTGGGAGACAATACAGTATTCTTCAACAAGGGAAAAGTTTGTGACGTCTGCAAAAGGGATATAAGACCTTTAACGGTGTACACATTCTATTTCAGTTTTGATACAAGAACCACATCGTGTCCTCATACATCACTTCTGTTTAATCCCTCACAGATCCAGCCATCCATGACAGCAATCTTTTTTTCGAGCCAACAAGGCAAATTTCCCTGAATAGGCACTCCACTCTGGACCTGGTCCATTGTTTGTACCTACTACCCCCATTCATGACGCAGAATTCATCTTTGGCTACGACTGCGTGGGCCAGAGAAAGAGAGAAGGTTTAAAAAAAAAAAGAAAAAAAAGAAGGTTCCCATTGTTCTCCTTTATGTGTACATGTTACCAGTGTATGTCACTTGCTGTTGCATGGCTGGAGCTGGCCAATTTTTATCTCTTTTATGCCTATGCTACTACCACTACTGCCATGAATGGAATCTACCATGCATGGAGGGTTTCACTGAGATTTTGGAAAACGCTCACCATGACAGACATGTGAAACTATATGTGGGACTACCACATTTTTTTGTTTGTTTTTCAAAACTTGTGATGAACTACAACATAAGTACATGTAGATGTGCAGATTAGTTTCAAATACATTTAAAATAATTCCCATCACAATTGTAAACAATACAGCTGCCCTACACCATACACTGTACTTGTACAGTTGCACTGAGCACTGACCTACAGTGTACAGTACACAGTTCTATAATGATGTTCATGTAGATTTTAAAACTGCTATAAAAAAAAAAAAAGAAGTAGACAAAGATCATCAATATCAATGCAAATTCTCCACCATTTCAACCTTCTTAGAGATTAGGCCTACATTCCCTAAGTTTACTGTGATTCTCCTTTTAGTGACCACATCATTGTGCATTTTTCTGTATGTCATTTCAGGTTGAAGGAGTTAATACTGTAGCAATGCCCCTTGTCATTCAATTATTTTTGAGTAGGGGACATACAATGAAATGAAGGATGACCTCCAAATACAGGTGAATGTAAGAGTATTCAATCCCGCCATAAAAATATGACACTTGACTGGAATGCTCTCTCCTTAATTTTGCTCTCAGGAACTTATTTATGACCCATGTCAGTTACTACAACAAACAAACATTGCAGTAAACACCACCTTTACTGCCCTGCATGTTATGAATGAGTAAGGAGTATCTTGGGGGACATATGCCCTGGACTGACACACAGGGACATAAATCATACCAGTCTGTAAAATGCCAGTGGTTGAAGGAGTGGCATACAGGGGTCAGGTGAGGTCATTCAACACACATGATTGGGGGGAAAAAATACTTGCACTGAGAGAGCATATTGGGTGAAGGATAACCTAGCCTTTCCGACCAGACTTTTCATACAAGGGTTTGCAGGATACAGTTGTGTTGGAGAACGCAAATCTGCAATGCTTTCAGTATTATAGATGGACTCACATACTAAGATAAGGGTCTGTCTAGACCAAACAAAAATTCACATTTAAACAAAACTTGTCTGGTTTTCAATTAGTACATGCATAAATGAAAATTTATGAACTGCTCAAAAATGACACTAAAAGAGCTACTGGTGTTCATAAAATACATTCACAAAACTTACAACACCTACATTGTACTTGTAATAACGAGATGGCCCCGCTAGCATTAACACTGAAGTTGACGACTACGCCACATATGGCAATGATATACAAAAGCTTTCCATGGGATACTCCCATCTAAACTAGCAAAATCCCTCATGCACGCTCATTTTCCTTTGCATTCCCAGCCAGGTTCAAAAGTGAAAGCAGGGCAGCATTGTGCTGCAGACACCTTGGAATTTTAATTCCTCCTGAAAGTGACAGTTTTTCAGACATTCCAAGCACTTAAACTTCCTCAACAGTCTTAAGGGAAAAGGTCTGTTCCTAGTCCTACTGTCATCATGTTCTCACATAGTGTGTGTGAAAGTATATTAGACCAGATCATCATATACAATGTGCATGTACACTGTACAGCACCTGTATCTTTTTTATTTAATCATCTGTTCCAACTTGCACATCTCAGAAGCAGGTGGTTTACAATATCAAGTACTTATTTGGTATTTTAATACTCATCACGGACATAATGTATGTGTATCAAGGAAAAGAAAAAATAAGTTTTACATAAAAGTGTTATCATGCAAAGGTGCGCACAGACGGCCTATATGTACATGTACATTGTATGTAGGCTTACATGACAAATGGTAGTCTATGATTTGTATACCACATGCCAATGTGGGTAATTCTCAACAAATAGGAAAATACACCATACTGTACAGGTAAATGAATGTACATATGTATTCCAATCCAATATAAATACACGCTTATATAAACAATTGAGAGAAGTTTGTTCACATCAAGAATTCACTCCTTGCTGCTCTATAGGTTGTACCTACTGACATTTAGCTGAGATTTAACTTCTGAAAAAAAAAGTAGAAATGTCGCTACGGCGACTGGTGTATGCCTCCGCCATAATACATGGTTCTCCTAATAGGTCTATAGTACAATGTCTTGACAATGTGTGATGACAGTTTCACACAATTGGCAAAATATTAAAATGATAGGTTTGCCACAAATGTGCTGAATGTTCACTTTCCTAGAACTAGGTTCAACTGGATGAATGATTAAAACGTCAGAGTGCAGGTATTTGGGGGAACTGATGATTTTCACTTGACTTTTGGCCCTTTTACAAGTTTATGCATTGAGTAATTTTCAAGGTATTGAGAAAAAGTATAATTTCAGTATCAAATGGTAAAATAGTATTATCGAAACCTGGCCTTTGACCTTTGACCCCACAGTTCCAAAGAGAATCACTGTTAGGTAGAACATGCATAAATATGTAAGTTTCATGACAATACCTTGAGTTATTTTTGAGATATGGAGGAAAAAGTGCAATTTAGCACTTTCACTTGACCTTTGACCTTTTGACCTTTGACCTTTTGGCAAGAAACTTCCCACAGAATATATATTGGGTTATACATGCATACATCAAGTTTTTAAAAAAATCCTTCAGGCACTGCATAAATATAAGGAAAGTAGTTATATTTTGAGGAGTTGACCTTGACCTTTGACCCCTGACCTTTGACCCATGACCCCCAACTTCCCTAGCTAATCACTGCCCATCGGTACAAGCATATATACTAAGTTCCATGAAGATACCATGAACCATTTGCGAGATATGGAGAAAAACATGAAATTTCAATTTTTTTTTCACAAAATAACCTGTGACCTTTGACCTTTGACCCTGTGACCCTACAATCCACACAAAGTATCATCCCCCAAGGATATACCCTCATACCAAGTTTGATGCAAAACCACCACACGGTTCTTGAGATACCGACAAAAACAAAACGGGACGGACGGACGTACGGACGTACGGACGGACGGACGGACGGACGACCCGAAAACATAATGCCTCCGGCCACTTCGTTGGCGGAGGCATAAAAATGCCTTTATTCAAATCTATCCGATATTGTGTGCCATACACAGTTACAACTTGTAAGTTACAGTACTTATTATAAATACAAAGCACTTTCCCCTGTAACAGATCAAGGAACTATAATGGGAAGCTGATTTCTTGGAGTATTAAAGATAATAAAAAGTTTTGGTACCTCAAAAGTTTCCCTGAATTTCCGTGTTTCAGGTTAAAGTACCTTTCAAATAACTAATACTGTGAGACTTACTCGCCCCAAAGTGCTCTCATTTCTTAGTAATCATGTAATTAACTGCGACCAGCAGCCCCATACGCACAGCGTAATGGGGCTTCGCATTGTAGCATTCAGGATCATGACAGATTTAGTATCGCGGGTAAATATTAACTTAAAATCAAAAAAATTCTTCAATTTGAAGACTTACCAATTAAGTTGAAGTCTTGAAAACAGGCTTCGCGCAACGTTTGGTTCCGCCAATAGTCCCTTTCTGTTCGAATTGATGACTGTATGTGACTCTGTCGAGAGGACCTTGGGAGAGCTACATACACTGATTACTACGGCCAGCGCATACGCACACATCACATGCGAACAAATTTCAAATCCACGAACGGGTAAGATGTTTGTGTGTGCATGCGCTGGCCGTCAATTCAGAGTAGCTCTCCCAAGGTCCTCTCGACTGAGTCACATTCAGTAATCAATTCGAACAGAAAGGGACTATTGGCAGAACCAAACGTTGCCCGAAGCCTGTTTTCAAGACTTCAACTTAATTGGTAAGTCTTCAAACTGAAGAATTTATTGGATTTTAAGTTGATATTTACCCGCGATACTAAATCTGTCATGATCCTGTAAGCTACAATGCGAAGCCCCATTTGGCTATGCGTATGGGGCTGCTGGTCGCAGTTAGCTACTCAGTATGCGTATGGGCTGCACGCTGCTGGTCGCAGTTATCATGCAATAATGGTTTCGTACAATACGTGTACTACCTCGCCGCCGTACGGCGGCGGCTCTGGTACGAAACCATTATTGCATGATTACTAAGACATGAGAGCACTTTGGGGCGAGTAAGTCTCACAGTGTTAGTTATATGAAAGGTACTTTAACCTGAAACACAAACTAAGACAAGGAAATTCAGGGAAACTTTTGAGGTAATACCAAAACTTTATATTATCTTTAACATTTATAGCACATCTGTACCCTATGGAGACCCACAGTGTATAGGCCTACACTGTATTTGATTCACCTGCTCATATACAACACTCCAATACCTGTAATCCAGTATGCACAGTGGCCCATTAGTGGTTCCTGCGTCATGCAAGCCTAAAGTGCAAGTTTCTTGTTGTCAAGAGCAACCATGTCCTACACATACTGTATGTCAAGCATGTGCATGTTTTGGTAACCAGTCTACTGGGACGGGAAAGGTATCGAAGTGCAACATCATCAAACTTCCCTTCTTCTAGTCTATTTATTCCAACTGTGAGGATTTACAACATTGCTCGATGCTGCCACATGTGTGTTTAGTGTGGGTCTACATGTACAATGTATAACTTCCTTCGGTCCATTTTATCCACACTGCTGGGCCTATTAAATGCTCCACACATCTCTGTCAGGGAATAGCGTATTCTAATGAAATAAACCCAGGAAAACATCCTGAACAATGCATCTCAGATACTGTACGAGCTGAAATTTTCGCGTACAGATATTTTCGCGAATTGCTACTTGGAGGACATTTTCGCGTCTTGTTAATTTCGCGGTTGCAAGGGTCTTACTGAACTTAGTTATTCACGCGTTGTTATTTTCGCGGTTCAAAGGCGATTCGCGAAATTCGCGAAAATAAAACCACCGCGAAAATTTCAGCTCGTACAGTACAATACACTTTTTCAAGGTAAAGATACTAAAAATGGTACCTGATTTTTCCAAACAACTTTATTTCATCAGCATTTCCAGGATCAGCAGCTGCTCATATCCACAAAAATCATGCAGTGAACATGACACGGATGACATTGCAGTACTTACTCAAAACTATTTCATTCAAAATCTCATTATATCTCTTCGTTGCATCACTCCCTGACATTAGACTTTCTGCGCGTCAATGCACACTGCTCCGATCAAAGGCGCTGAAAACGATTGGCCCAAATTAAATTTCCTCCTCCCAGCTCTTGACACCTAATGACTTCCTCCTTCAGCAGACCGAGCCCAGGCATCCTCCTTCGCAGCAGCCCTGGTTTCCGCATTCATCTTGTCTGAGGCTCGCAGCTGCCTTCTCGTCTGGATCCGTTCAACAGCATTAGCGCTGGACTAATGCACTTGGAAGACTTAAAAATCTATGAACTATTTGAAACACTCACAAGAAGACTGTCTGCAGTTTGTGTAAGATGCAATGTAAACTGTGCCAACAGTTTGGTACTTGGTAGGCAACTGAAATGCATTATATGCAACAACAACAAGAAGTTTCTTATTCATTTCTGTGATGTAGTCCTAAGCGATGCCACTTGGGGAACAGAAAAATAATATTTGTCTACGATATTGGGTTTACATTCACAAAACCTGAATTCTGGGATTGAGATTGGTTTTGCATAAAAACTGACATTAATTTCATAGGACTTTTATTCCATCATGTGTGTGTGTGTGTTGTGTTTTGTTTTGTTTTTTGTTTATTTGATAACCTGTTACCATTGCTTCTTGATCAATAAAAGGTTAACACTGTTACAGTACCTTAATCCTACAGCTGGCGAGCTCTTGGCTAAGGTAAAAAGCAGGTTATCACAGCAAATTTAGAAGGCTAAAGATCAGGAGAAAGATGTAGCCCCACACAGCCACTCTCATGGGACAGTGGCCTCTTGCAGCTCAACAGCAATCCCTGCTATTGAATACACGAAGGGGGCCTACTTCTTCCATGGTACACGCAACAAAGCCAGACAGAAAAGAAAAAAACACAGTGTGATAGAGTATAACAACTGGGATGGATTTTGAAAGACTTTATACAAGTAGGCTCATTCACTTGGGAGAAATCTATCTTGCAACACAAGTCAGAATCAAATATTGACAGGACTTTGTCAGCTTTGTCTATCACATTCTGTATATTTTTCTCCTTTTTTTTTTTTTTTTTTTTTTTGGGGGGGGGGGGTAACTTGAACCTACATTGCCAATGGCAATTCTTACAATGTGCATTGGCTCCTACAACAGTTGAATTTTAGAATCAGCAATTACAGCACCTCTATAAAGTGTTTTAGGTCAAAGTACTGTTTGCACTATTCAATTTCTTCAAATACTGTTGAAAACTAATCTTTGCAGTTTCAAGACAAAGTTTCATTTTTCTTTCTTTCTTTCTTTCTTTCTTTCTTTCTTTCTTTCTTTTTTTGAGGATGGGGATAAATATATGACTTCTTTCCTAGAAAATATTTATAAGAAAATGAAGCTTCAACATTTAGCAACCTTGTGCTGTATCTTGTGCACAGTCATAAATGAATAAATAATCCATGGAATCAAATAAGGAGCATATCACTGAAAAGAAGAGCCATTCTATGCACAACTGTGTATACAGTCACAGTCAGCCTTTGATTGCCATGGCATTGATGAGATACACTAGAAAGAAATGAGAGATGATACAGATTTCCTGACCATTCACATAGTCTTTTACATATTTTTATCCATGATGTTCGTGACTGAATATCATGTGTCACTTTCGAAAAAAAATTAAATACAAGTAGTTTACTTTACCACACAGAGAGTTTCTGTGACATACACAACTGTACATATGGTAGTTTTAATTGATGGCAGTGAAGCGCGAAATGAAAAGAACATAGAAAATCCCCCCTCCTCATGTCAACAAACCTACATGTTGTAAACTCTAGGTTTCCAATTCACTACAGCAACTGCATGTATCATTAATACAAAGTTTGGGGTGATTAACAATGTAATCGTACATACAATTTTCATGTGCATATATGCATGTAGAAGAATGCAAAGCAACAGAGACTCATATTTTTTCCTTAATACCAAATGAAAGGATATCTTCCAGTGCATGATTAAGAATGAGTAGTCTAGTGCACACATCATGGTCAGTACAAGCTTGGTACTTGAAGCTGTTACTCAGAATTACTAGGCAGCTTTCAATATACGCAACTTCAAGCATGTGGGCACACACATAAGTCACGCATAAACACACTATATGCATGAACACACAAAGCCCAACAAAGAGATCAGTACTAAAGTCGTGGGAATGCAATCAAAACTTATGTGTGAGAGTGATTCTTTTTTTTTTTTAATTCAAATCTTTTGCATTGTTTACACCAAACGTTCACTGGTTCGCCCACACAGCTTAAATCAGGTGCAAGGTACTGGTATCAAAAAGACTGACTGATGAGAAAGGTGATTCACCATGCATACAGCCATTGTTGTGTCTCATTAAAGGGGAAGGCTAGTAACTGATCAGTGGGAATCAGTGGAAATGCTGGGAGATGATTGTTCCAATCCTTATGGGATTCATTCAAGAGTACATTATATATCTATTGTTGTGTGAAAATTATTTGCTTCAGAATGGTCTCATATTCAAGTAATTTGCAGTTTAATGTTTCCAGGTAAGCGTCCCTGGTCAGTGACGGGGCATTAAACTGCACATTACTTGAATATGAGACCATTCTGAAGCAAATAATTTTAACACAGCAATAGATATACAATGTACTCTTGAATGAATCCCATAAGGATTGGAACAATCATCTCCCAGCATTTCCACTGATTCCCACTGATCAGTTACTAGCCTTCCCCTTTAAGTTCGGCATTCTTTCCCTTTGAGCAATGACAGACCCTGCTGAGTGGTAGTGGCGTGTATGGCGGAGGACATTAATATTTATACTGTACGCACTGTGTATTCAACTCATACCAACCGTGATCACTCAGATCATTGTATGAGAATTAAAGTACACATTACAAATCAGCTGCTTGTACTTTTGACCCCTACTACATATCAAGGGGGGGGGGGGGGGCACACACAACACATACACATAAGCTAACACATACACACACGTCACAGAATTTCCCCCATCTCAAAACCAAACATAAACAGAATGAATGTTAAGTTTGTGTAATTACCAATGAAATGCCCCAAATAAATTCTGCAAAATTGTACTAAAATTGATTAACAAGTACCTCACAATATCTACTGTCTAAAACACCAATTACTCTTACTTTTGCTCAATTGATTGCTTGTCAGATGATGGCAAAATTTTGTACTGCATAATTCAGCTACAATAAACCTGAACCAATTTCAAGTAAACCTGAACCAATTTTCCCAGCTGCAAGCTTTGTTTACTCCATTGCTAAACCCACCGTTGTGGTCAACTTTCACATTTATTTCAACTATAAAACAAGCTAATGTTTTAAATGCCCTCACCTGCATACCACATCCCAGTAAAATACCAGGGTAGTTGAACAATGAACATTTACAAAGTTGTAACTCATGTCTGGAAAAGAGAAGTATTATTCATTAATCGAGGTAACTTGGGAATTCCATGCTGGTGACTAATAGACTCACCTGATTTGACTGTTTTCAAATGAAGCGGTTCTGTCAGAGGGTTATTGATGACAGATTTCAAGTCCCATAAGGTGTATCCTGACAACTTGTGGCCATTTAGTTCTAGTATGATTTCATCTGCGTGCAGTTTTCCCTTTTCGAGTACAATCTTGTCAGTGCGTATGTCCAGTACGTAGGGGAACTGCCCGTTCTCCGCCCCTCCACTGACTGCGAAGTGAAGGGCGCCATCAGACGCTCGTGAGATGACGCATTCATTGATGTTTTGGGACCAGTGTTTGGGAGGTTTCGACCCCTTCTTGTCCTTCATGGTGGCTGCTACGGACGAGATCAGAGCCATCTATGCGTGAACTCACAACACTGGATGCTTTGCGACTTCATTGGTCTCAGAGCTGTTCCATGTTTATTCCATCATACTGTGATCTGTATTCCCAACGTCACCTTATGAGCAATGATAAAAGAAAAACAAATCACTTGACAAACTGTGCAATTGTGTGTCACCATATAGTGCCCTCAGTTTCAATTGTAGAACTTGATGATCGACGAGTAAACTGCACGATTATAAAAAGAGCAGAACTAAAAGCTCAGACAAATTCTTTCACTCTTATGGTAAATTATATTGTAGATCCCTACAAATAATTGTAAGTATCTTAAATCTAACAGATCAGCCACAAATTTTAGTGCAAAACCCTATATTTTTGTCTCTGGTCCTGCTAATACTAAGCCACATCGGGTTGTCCTGCTGTGACCCCAACACGAACATGTTGGGGTCGCCATTGCGGTTAAGTTTCTACATGTAACCGGCGGTCATAGTTTCGACAGTTTAAATGGTCAAATTATGGGTGGCTTGCGTTATATCCCGTGTTGGTGAAATTTGGTTATGTGGAATTTGAGATATTTACACAGATACATAAGTACATATTAGAGCCAGTACGATCTACACACGTAGAGTCTAGTAGTCTAGTAGACTCAAGATCATCTACTAGGTTCTACATGCTGTAGTAGAATCTACAACTGTAGGGTCTACTAAAACAACCAAATTTTCTTGACTGTTCTACTACTACATTCACTGGTTACTAAATTGTACTCTAGACCTAGTTTGCAGGCACAAACCCTTGTTGGTCGTAAAGGAGTCTGCGCCAAGACTACTACATGCACCACTTTGGCACTGTCCCATAGGCCCTGTGTTGAAGCTTCTCCCAACTTGTTGGGAGAGGCTGCAGTGTAGTGGTGCGTGTATTAGTCTTGGCGCATGCAGACTCCTATACGACCAACAAGGGTTTGTGCCTGCAAACTACTCTAGACCTGGGCCCTGTTTCATAAAGTTGTTCATAAAGTTATGAACGACTTACGAATGACTGGTGATCAGTTCTTGTGGTGAATTATTGAAATTCTAGTAAGTATACCACATCGCAACTGATCACCAGACGCTCATAAGTTGTTTGTATCTTTACGAACAGCTTTATGAAACACCCCCCCTGGTTCTACAAAATGTCTATCTACATGTCATTTAAGATTGGCAATCATGCACTTTACGGCCCTATATTATCGGTACCTCATTCCCGTCCCTGTGTGCCAAGGTGATATCCCATAAACCACCATGCACTGAGGTGAGCAGCCGGCAAGCTGCTCTTGTTTTATGAAACGCCGTTTGACAAGTGATAACGTCACTTTTTAGAAAGCCCTCCTCACCCTGCAATTTTAACACATCGAACACTGCTTAATATGATCCCCTGCTTGAGATATGATGCAGTATCCATTCGTTTAAAATCATGAATGAAGAATGAAAGTTTACAACTATTGAGTTGCGTTGCGTGCCATGCGTGCACAGCACCATCTCTGCTCGATCACGCCACGCAGGGGGATCAGGGGAAGGGCATTAGGGCAACGGTGTGCCTTACTGTAAGTGCCACTTTCAATTACGCGACAAGCATCGAAACAGTGCAGTAGAGTACAACTGGGTACATGCATGTACACACACATCCAACAAGAGATCCCACACACCTGCATACAAACTCACAGTACCGGTACCGGAACACAAGTCACAAGCTGTCGACCCACTCTTAGTGCCTTTCTATCGCTGACAGGTACTCAAATTTGGATGCACTGCTCGATTTAGGATAAACTCTTGTACCAATAATATAAGGCCGTTAAGTGCATGATTGCCTTAACTTTTAAGATTTAGGCCCTACTAATTTTAGTTAGCTGTAGACAACTTCAAGTTACAACTTCAAGGTCAGCTACGACTCAACTGCACTGTCTAGGTAGAACTCTACACAATCGTAATCCTTTCTGCTGTGTGGCATCCGTCAGACTCACAGTCAGTGCAGTGTCATTTTATCCCACAGGCATGATAGGCACTGACTACTATTGGTACTAGGGCCTACTATTAATAAAGCTGAAGGCCTACAAATTGTACTGTCTGTATGTTAATTTACACATCACATAGCGTCATAGGCCTACAACCAACCATCCATGCCAACCACTCGACATCAACACAGTCATGACCGTCTGACAGCCCACAACATTTACTGTACTAAATGTCACTGTCAGGTTACTTTACAGAGAACAGAGCCCTGTTTCTGGCTTGTCATGATTTCTACGCAATGTTGTCACTCAAAATCAAAATACAGAGTTTTCTACCGAGTTATTTGTGTACTGAGCGGCAAGCGAGGCACAAAGATTGACTGCAGTAAAGATTGTACTTGTTTGCCGAAGTTCACTCGCAACAACCACCCACGGCCCACCGTACACGCACGCGCTATCACACCGACCCCTGCTCGTTCTGATCTGTGATCCTACACGCTCCGTATCTGAAATTGGTGGTAAGAAGTAAGTTGCCACACACGCCAATCTTGATTTAACAAAATTTACCTGATCAGTCGTTTGAATGAATAAATGCTCGCACCTTCGAAGTACTGTATGAATCGCACACCTTCTTTATTTTCTGAATGTAGCCGAAGTGTAAGTTTTACAGAGTACCTCACGTTCAAAGTATGCTGTCGATGGCCATTCGTCATTATCGGCTACGTTCGTTATATATTTAGTGTACATATCACATACACGTACACTACACACGCACTGGCTGGACTTGCAGCGTATCGCGTTCATACAACAGTAGGAGCATAACAGCAGTACAGCGCATGCGTGGTTCGCTCGTGGGTACCTGTACCGCTGTTTGGCTTTGGTGAAACCCCATCACCCGTGCAAAGCTACTCCTAACTGTCAGCCCAATTTTTGTAGGGCTCCTTGGTCAGTCAATCCAGTCTATAAACTGTTAGGGATAGTACAGTATTGGTGGAGATGAGAATTGGGCTTTTAACTTTTTGCGAGATACCAAGAAAACACTTATAATATTGTACAGAGCATACCATTTTAAGAGGAATTCAAAGTTTATTTGATGAAAATCGGGTGTGGAATGATTGAAACATCCAAAAACAAAGTAAAACAAAGCGATGGTAATAAAGTGTGGGTCCCACACTTTATTAGAAGAGCTCTTTTTTTGATATCTCGGCCATTTCAAAACCAATTTTCATAAAATTTAACATTGAATTCATCATAGAATTACATGCTCTTTCATATTTCGTAAGAGGTTTCTCATTATCTCACCAAATAATGTTAGAAACCTGAAATTAGGTCTTAACCAAAACTATACGATCCCTTTTACATTCGACAGGGCCTATCTACTCGTCTTTATCAGTATAATATGGGTCACAACGCGCTATCAAAAGTATTTTCTTAGTATTTTGATGAATACACAGTAGGTCTAGGGTACGTATTTCCCTTTCTTTTTTTCTTTTTTTGTTCTTTCTTTCTGGGGGGGGGGGGGGGGTTAGCATAGCGGTATTCGTAGATATTAAAAGACTCGTGTCTTTCAATAGGAAGACCAGACTAGAGTACCGTTTCATGAAAGTTGTCAGTCTGCCAATTACCATAGTAACAGTCAGTGACCAGAGCTTCTCAGCCAGTCAAAAAACGAGGATTTTACTGAAATTGTCAGAGACTGACAACTTTGCAGGGCTGACAACTTTCATGAAACGGTGCCCAAAGTTCGAATTTAGTGCTTACGACCTTCGACAAGATGTTTTTACCCACCATGTCCCTCTCGACCGTAAACGAGTTTTTTTTTTTTTTTTTTTTTTTTCACTACCTACTCATAAGTTCTTTGTTCTCGACCCAGGTGCATAAATCAATGTAAATGGCTATTTGGGTGATAATATAGGTTTTCCAGCCCAGTTTCATCAGACTTGCATTCGATGTATTGATGCGATCATTCAAGTTCGAAAGAATTTGAATGATCACCGAGATCAACGTTCAAGAACCCTAACTAGGCTGTATAGGTTTTCCTGCCCAATTTCATCAAATTTGCATTCGAATCAATGAAAAGGCATTCAAATTCAAGCAATTTTGGTAACTGCTCTACTCTCACGGTTCATTTTAATTCTTTGTGTATTCAATTTCATTTCATGTCATTGCTTTTAGATTGTATTTAATTCAATTTAGAGAGAAATCATTCAATTTAACGACTCAAAGTTGGCATTAAATTTCGCGCCAGCTGGGTAGACGTTCAAATTCATGCCAAATACCAGTTTCAATTTCATTTACAGATGCACAACTTCGCACTTTGAACGTTCGAATTCAATCAATAACAATTGTTAAGGGCCTTTTTTCACTGTCATACGATTGGATGTTACAATTTTCATTTTCATTTCAAAGTCTCATTTGCCATTATCTTAATTGTATTGGATGTATTTCTCTCCTGTCGACCCGCTTTCTGTCACTTTCAATTCATCCCTAACAGTATGGATGTAACATTATCAGGAAATAGTCATATCCCAGAATATCGTATAGGGGTCCTACACGTCCAAATCAATATTGATCAATTTTTATTCCATTCCTTAGTTCCCCGTGTCCATATCATAAGTTGCCGCAATCGGATCAGCTGTAGATAGACCTATATATTTCAACAAAGGGTTATATCGCCAGCTTTGCTGGTTGTCAAGGTACTGCTTCATCCACTAAATCTGTCCGTATTCGAAATGCTAGCACATACTTTGTATTGTATAGTAGCGGCTAAAATCGTATATGAATAAAGTGTAAATGTATGTGTTTGAAAGTGGGGTTATACGAGTTATTAGCTAGTATGAGTAAAAAAAAAAAATCACATTTTAAGGTATATTAAGTTTGTATATTCAAACAGGTGAGTGACTACAAAGAATAAAAGCAACAACGAAAAAGATTGCCCATACTTTGGAGTTGTTTGCCTTATCGTGAATTTGAATCCATTAACGCTCTCCACGGCTCACCGCGGCGGTGCTGATGCGAATTTGAATGCGTTGCACTTGCATTTTTAATTTGATTGCCCTTTTTACACCCTTGTGTGAGAAACTCATGAAATCGCATGCTGATGAAATTTAATTTCATTAACTAATTACCTTTTTGAATGTCGATCCGGTGATCATTCAAATTCACTCGAACTTGAATAGGCCTATGCATTCATTCATGCACGACTTAGGCGGCTGCTCGAGTACCGGTATACTTAATCAGGGCCCTGAAAAAGTTATAAGATCAAATATAAGTCAGAAAATCAAACATAAGTCTCTGAATACTCAATTCTGATTGGCTGATACCTGACTTTTATTTGATTTTATGACTTAATATGTTTGATTGCAACTTTTTATGCAACAGGACCCATCAGATTACATACAAGTAAATATCTTGAATCATGGACAGAACTGTAGTATGCCTAACGGGTAGCTGAAGCATAACGGGCCTATAAGGCCTAGATCTATATCATCTGTCAATATACTCATAGAAAAAAAAAAAAACAGATCTACGGCTGGGTCGACCAACGAACTAATGTATAGGCTTCCTTAAAGATACAAGAATTAAAAAAAATACCATGCGGAGAGGTCCATGATAATTGAAAGAGAATCTATGACCATCTCCATAAGTGTTATATCAATTTATTGCTGATATAATAAATAAAGAGAAACTGCTTAAGAAAATACATCAAATGCACCTATATATGATTGAAACTTTGAAATAAAGAAGACATTTTGTAACGTGTATAGACGGGTATAAATGCGGTATGAATCACATATAACAGACCTTGTTTATGTTGGTTGAATTCGAATGTTTAAGTTCGAACTTGTGTGCCTAAATAAAATTGAACTGGAATATTTTGGGCAAAATTTAACGTCTATCCAACTGACGCGAAATTGCAATGCCAACTTTGCGTTGGCATAAGTTGAATGAATTTCTCTCTAAATTGAATGAAATAGAATCTGAAAGGAATGACATGAAACGAACTTGAATGATAAAAGAATCAAAATGAATCGATCGTGAGAGCAGAGTGTTGACGAAAATCGCTTGAATTCGAACGCCTTCTCATTAATTCGAAGAGCGGCAAATCTGATGTCATGAAATTAGGCGGGAAAACTTATAATGGCGCAGGGCCCTCTAAATAGAAGAGTGGCAACACAGGAAAGGCTAGCCTGGTTAAACTTAAAGAATTGAGACCAGTTTCGTCCATTTTGTGTCCATTTAAATTCGTATGTTGTTGAAGCGGTGAACGATTTAATTCGTTTAACTAGCACCCAAATTAATAATTGCAAAGCTCAAATTCTGATGTAATCATCCAGTCTCGTGTTGGGGCATGACTTCTGAAATATCCGTGCATTCATAATCATATAATAATGTGCACTTCTATTTGGCTCAAGTATACTTATGTTGTACTATTTAACTTCCCCTTATACAGGTATAATGAGTACGTAAATTGTAAATAAGTTTGATGCATTAATTGTTGAGAAAGAATACACATAATCGTTTCATATTGATGTATGACTTGATGATTGATGTATACAGAAACACAAAGCAATTATTAATTGTGCAAGGTTGTATAGGATGGTACTGGTTGAGACATAGCTTCAGGTTTCTTACCTTCGATGGCGAGATCGTGAGAAGCCTCTCATGCATGAAATATGAAAGAGCATGTAATTCCAAGAGGAATTCAACATTCATTAATGAAAATTGGTTTTGAAATGGCTGAGATATCCAAACAAAGCATCGGGTGCAATCCTTATAAAAAGTGGGACCCACTTTTGCTCTATAAGGATCGTTTTGTTTCACTTTGTTTTTAGATACCTCATCCATTTCAAAACCGATTTTCATCAAATAAACTTTGAATTTCTCTTAGAATGGTCTGCGCCGTAACATTAAAAGGTTTATTAGTATCTTGCATAAGAAAGTTAAAAAGCTCAATCCTCATCTCCACCAATACTATACCATCCCTTTAATCTGTTGCGTTATACATTTCGGATACAAAATGGTAATGGAGTTTGCCCATTGATCACTGGAGCCTGAAGCACGAGTTCTGTGCAAAGAAAGCACTGGGTATGCATAACTTGATTTTTATTTGATGAATAAACATGTTTTGCAATAGTGTTACATTGATCGAACAACGTATTACAGAAAACAACAACCAGGGAATCGCTGGTAATAATGATGATTTCGCCGAGTTATCGTATAGTTAGTTGATTGTGATTGGTATTACCCCATCCATCAACATTACATAATAACATTATAAAAATTAAGAACGGTGCTGAAAACATAGATCTATAAATCAGGTCTATAAGGGAATCAAAAGGGATTTGTCGTCAACTATAGCATTATTCAGGATTATAAGAACAGAAGGGCAATGTCATGATAGTCTACATTATTGATTATTCGTGGGGAGGCGTTATTTCTACAGTCACTGAAAGCAAAACATCTGAAGTTTTATATAATCTGACGAGTTTTGACGTCTATAATGTTCATAGTTTACAACTGAAATTCGATGTTCCACATCCCTGCTTTTAACTTCAATTTCAATGACATGTTGCCCATATGAATGCAAATAATGTCCAGCGAACCATGCAGGGAAAGGCCCAAGGAGAGATTAGAATCCAATGAATGGGAATCTTGTACGAATCCCTGCAATTAGCCGATAATCTTGCTATTCACCAAGGAGGAAATAAAGCCACAACCCAAAATCACCGCAGTATCGGCAGAGAAAAGGGGGCTTACGGTTTCACTTGACGTACAAGAAAAGAGGTGGCCCACTAATCTCTTTTTTTTTTTTTAGTTTAGGGATCAGTGAGGTGGCTGTGTTGTGTTGAATGCTGGCAATTATTCAGCTGAGAGGGCGGTATTAATGAACAGCGCACCATGAGCCAGAGACCCCAGATGCAAGGATTCTACAACCAGGAACGGAGGTGGACCTTTCCACCTCCCTGCTACAACACGCCATTGCCGTAGATTATCAGAGATAGAATCTCCTGGCATATTATATGGCACTGTAACGTATGCGTACCTGCAGGTCAAAGATGAATATAATGATGGCCCACAGAGAGAAAAGACAATCACTGACTGAGCTTCACACACACACACACACACACACACACACACACACACACACACACACACACACACTCACACTTTTTTGATTTTCCTTGATCTTTGATTTCATTCATATCATTCATGAATAAACCATTCTGGGTGTGACATGAACAAAAACAATACAAATACAATTCAAAACACAAACAAATCAATTTTTTCAATTCATACTGCAAATAATCTCTCTTACACACACGCACACACACACACACATATTCATTCATTCATTCAAGAACTACATTTCACTTTCTCATCCACCTACATTCTCTCCCTCTGTCTCCTGTATCTATCTGAATATCCATCTGCCTGTATGTATTTATCTATCCATCCATCCGTCTATCTATCTATTCATCGATCGCCCTATCAATCTATCCATCCATCTATCCATTCATCCATCCATCTATCTACCTACTACGAGTATCCAACGTTTATCTCTCTCACCACTGGGTCCTCTTCAATCATGAGGAATGCTGCCATTATATGGTAATAGTCTTAATTTTCATTACATCAATAGAGTCTCGACTTGATTAGACTCAATTACAGCCCAACATTAATTTTGTAGTGACCCCTATTTGACATTCCGCTGACATCATCCGATTAATAAAACACGGACGTGGGATGCTTAATGTGGTATGGATAATAAACTTAAATGAAGCAAGCAGAGAAAAAAGAAAAGGAAACGGGGCTAGCAAATTCCAAGAACACATTTGAAATGAATAAAAAGATAACGCGCGAAGGAGCTTTCGAAAGGTTGATTATGCACTTAAAAGAGTGTGTAAGTGATAGAGAATCATGTCGGCGGTAGTGAGGTAGGGTCGCCCTTACGAAACGTTAACTATCCGTTTACCATGTAGGTCTTACGGGGGGGGGGGGGTAGAAAAGCAGGGATGTTTGATAGGAGTCCCGTTTTCCTTGTTTGTGTGGCCTGGTGATGTAAAATGCAAATCCTTTGAGTTTTCATTACTAAAGGATATCGGACATTTTGATCAATCTTAGCCCAAGTCTCTTCCTTAATAGCTGTGATTTTTAACATGACCATAATAATGCATATCACTACAAAGAAAAAGAACGCAATAAACGAAAGAGGAGAATGCTCAGTTATCTAAAACATGATACACCAATGATATACATCATATAACTACAGTTACAAGTTTATCTTTTGCGTACAGTGTATTGACATTCTCGAATATATGTCTTGATGTGTTGTCCTTTTTAATATGTAGCGGAGGGATCCACACCGCGTCAAACACAGTTTATTTATAAAAAGATACAGGCACACAAAAAGAATAGTACCTTTTATTATTATCAGTTGATTGTGTGTGTGTGTGTGTGTGTGTGTGTGTGTGTGTGTGTGTGTGTGTGTGTGTGTGTGTGTGTGTGTGTGTGTGTGTGTGTGTGTGTGTGTGTGTGTGTGTGTGTGTGTGTGTGTGTGTGTGACAGTGACTGACATGGACCTAATTTGGCATCTTTATGGCGACTTCACGTTACGAAGTGCGATTATGGTCTGCAGTGTGCATGGCTACGTGATTACTATACTTTTTACCGAAGAGATCGCACTGCATATAGTTGAGAGTTTTCACTCTAACATTTGGAAATAATAAACTACATACACTTTGAATGAAAAGCGACACCAGGCTATAGCGAAATGCGTAGAAATATTGTTAATCATCAACTGTAAATTTTTCTTCTCATTACTTTTCTGTATCGCGTGTACTATCTCCTTCTATGTACGAAAATACTGGCTGTCCGATACACTGATCCATAGTCCACTTGTTTAAATCAACAAGTTTTTGGTAATCTCACCCCCACCCCACCAGCTCCCACCGATCATTTTTTATAAGCAATCCCAAATTGTTTACATTTTTGTCGTAACCGTTTATTGACTTAACTTTTCCTTCAAAAGCTTTTCACTACAATACATCAATGTCTGCTTTCCATTCATGCACTTTACAGAAAATTCCAACACATAAGCCCTACCAAATCCATCTAATCCATTATTCATGTTTATAGCAGACAATTTAGTATTTTTCGCTGACTGGCGGTTATACAATCTGGCAGAAGTTCCTACAGAAACGCCAAACAATCAGGGGGTGTTTCATCAATTTAGTCAGCGTTGACAAGTTGTTAGTCTCTGACAATAATCATAGCAACAGTCAGTGACCAGAGCATCTCAACCAATCAAAACCAATGATTTTGCTGAAATTGTCAGGGCTGACTAACTTGATGAAACACCCCCCCCCCCCCTCCGGATACGCGTATCATATCGTAACCAAGAGAACTGTTTTCTGTTTTCTGTTTTCTTTTTGTTTGATTTTACTTACATAAGATATGTAAAGAATCACTAACATAGTGTTTGTCACATTCCGCTATTATCAACTGTGATATACAGGGTAGATACATGCTTGCCCAAGTGGCCTTGATGAATGAATTAGAATTTTCTGTGTACATTTCAGAGAACTCTAGAGTTCTGTAGTACATTTCCAAGAATGACTGGAGGACAATCAGATGATAATTCTTTGAGAGCGCCATCTATTGTTCATGACTAGCAGCGCTGAGTCGAATATACCTGGCATTTTTATATTACATTGTATTATTATTAGTAGTAGTACTGTATCAACTTTATCATCATCACCATCATCACCACCATCATCATCAATATTGTACAAATATACTCTGCCTTGAGAATTTCTGGTTAAATTACAGTAGGCAGAGGTGATTTCAAAAAGTACTGTTTTAAGGGGCACAGCCCCGAATCGAATAGTAGTACTACAGGAGGCACCGAGGCCCATAGTCTTCACCAGACACTCGGAATTAGACAGAGTATAATCTGTTTATATTTTGGATTAATAATTTAGATAAAAGAAAGGGAAAATGAGGCAAAAAATTCGTGTGCATGATGAATGCGATGTTGTGGAGGGATCTGACCGTGCGAAGCAGGAAACGGTGTCACGCACGAAGCAACGCGCGATGACGAATCACAAGTGCTTTGTGATGTAACAAAGCAACTGTGACATCACAAAGCAATTCTGACATCGCGCACTACTTCATCTTCCGTCACTTTGTGAAAATGTAACAAAGCAATTGTGACATCACAAAGCAATTCTGACATCGCACCCTGCTTCGTAAGGTCACTTTGCGAAAATGTACCAAAACAAGTGTGACATCACAAAGCAATTCTGACATCGCACCCTGCTTCGTAAGGTCACTTTGCGAAAATGTACCAAAACAAGTGCGACATCACAAAGCAATTCTGACATCGCGCCCTGCTCCGTATGATCACTGTCGGATCTCTCCACAACACTGCCCTGAATCCACCGCGCTACTGCTAAACCCATACTTCACCTTCTTTTGTTTAAATTTTTGATCCAAAACATATGAAAAATATATTCTGCCTAATTTCAAGTTTCTGGTTAAAACTACGGGTCTCGCTGCCTCTAAAAGCAATGTTTACTTCTGGGCTGCTCCCCTCATCAGGGAATGGTGCTATTTTCTATTGTCTCCTCTGCGGCCCATACAGTTTTAACCAGAAACTCTCAAGGTAAAATATATTTGTATACTATACAATACCAAGGGGTTGTTTCATAAGGATTGATCGTAAGATTGGTCTTACGATTGATGCGATTAAAAAAAAATACTCTCGATCTGCTATTAAATCGATGCTTCACATCAATCATAAGCATCTTTGTGAAACAGATTTATTATCAGGACTGATCTTATATGCTCGATTCGCTGAGTTATGCTCAATAAATCGAGAGTAAGATCGATCGTAACACTTTATGAAACATGCCAAGGCATCTTTTTAATTCACAAGATTTCTCCTCTACAAAATGCTTATAAGATTTTATGCACATCCTGGAGCACAAAATAATCATCGTCCTCTTTTCTGTTTTCCCCCTCTTTCACACAGTGACTTATTGTAGCCCGACTTTGGTGGGTTGAGCGTGAGTGTGCATATCAGTGTGTATGTGTGTGTGTGTGTGTGTGTGTGTGTGTGTGTGTGTGTGTGTGTATGTGTGTGTGTGTATGTGTGTGTGTATGTGTGTGTGTGTGTGTGTGTGTGTGTATTGGGGGGGGGGGCAATAATTTCGAGAGTATAAAGATCGGGAACGCTAACCAGCATTATGGCGTGCTTTCCAATTACTGTCAAGTTGCGCAAATAAATTTAGCGTAAGTATGCTCCACTGAATGATGATGTATATTTGCACTTAAAAGTATTCTGTCATGGCGTTTGTCTTCTACTCTAATGGAAAATTTGTCCAATGTGTGTGTCATCATACACTCGTATGGTGAAATTTGTGTGTGTGTGGTTTTTTTTTTATATGTTTTCCTGCATTTCAAGCAAAAAAGCAAACAAACAAAATACAAAACAGAACAGAACAGAACAAAACAAAACAAAAAATGATACTCAAATTCATTGTCATGACTTATACATCAGAAAATAAAATCAAAGTTACGTGAGAAAAAGTCCTGTTCATGAAGCCGTTAAGGTTATTTTGACAATAAAACAATGTGAAACAATGAACACAAAATAAAATGTAGCATAATAACGTACTTATCAGCTCCGACTTATTTTGCTTAAAACATTTGAAGTCAAACTTATGCGAAAGGAAGTGAGCTATAATTATACCAGCCATAACTTGCGCGAAGCATTAATTCGGACGATTCGGCAAATTAAATAACTGACATCATTATAATGTCGTTTAAAAAATAATTTCGATATGCAAATATCGATGATAAGCATGACTGCCTTATTTGGGCATTTCCAGCTGCTGCACGTGCTGTCTTTTTTTTTTCATGTTCATTTGTTATCGAAGTTTGAATTTTCTCTTTGAATGAGTTGTATGTGTTAAAAAAAAAAGAGAGAGAGAAGAAGAGAATAGGATTTTAACCGCCCCCGTGTCAAATGGACTCGGGCCATTAAACATTACCTTAGTGGGGGTACCACTGCCTTCCTCTCACTTTCACACCAAGTAGGCCCTCCCTTTGATCGCGACTCATTTATCATAAAATGCAATGATGCAAATATTTGCTTTTCTCAGTTTCTCGGCGCACTGTCGTAACGATGGACAGGATAGAGTGACCACACACGGCAATATCTATATGAGAATGTCGATTGGTTTCATCCTTCTAATGGCGGGAGGCCTACTTTGTTTATCCATCAAATCACGGTCGAGCAGCACGGAGGGGGGGGGGGGACAAAAATATAACGTGAAAAAATAGAGAATACAATCAAACATTATGAGTGAATGACAATTTACTGTCATCATTTTAGCTGTAATTAATACTATAGTTACACCACATACAGAAACAAGAAACAGCAAATAGAATCCCGAAGAAATCTGCAACCAGAAAATAAAGGGATGAATAAAGTAATGCCAGTATATCTATAGACTACTCGGTCATTTACCTACTTCATAAATACCATTCGCTGCTTATATGATGTATAATCTTCATAAATTATGCAATTTCTTTAGCCTGAAAACCGGAAATTAATATCGTAGGCTACACTGGAATGTTTTCGACAACGAAAAATAAATAAACAAACAATTAGGCCTACATTATAATATCAACGACCACAAGGTACTAGTAACTAAATTCTGCTGAAAAGAAAATTGTCCATCTCGTTTAGATACTTAAAATTAGGGAGTTACGAACGAATTTGACTGCAGGAGAGGGAGAGACTGTACCACGGCCAGTTTGTTTCATTCTCCCACCTTCCTTGGTTTGATCAGACCATGCTCCATGATCAGACCAAGGTCAAGGAGGTACTAGGCGAGTACCTCCTTGATCAAACATGACCCATCCAGAAGGAACATCGTAACGTTAGATGTTTTATAGTCGTAAACTGTGTTCGCTGATGGGAGGATGACAATGGAAGATACGACGGGCTATCAGCAACGCACAGATTCACTTGCGCTCCGCATCATCGTTGCCTGGTGGTGGTACAACGGGCAAGTCGCTCACACACCTAATAAATGGATGCTTTTTCTCTTCCGATTGCGTGCGTGTGCTGGGGCAGATGCGCAGATACCATTGCATCTGTCGTTCGGTTGTGTGTGTGGGGATGAGTTGTGCATCTCATCTTCATCCCTGTAGATAGTAGGTTGAGGGTACTGAAGCGTACTGCTAGTCATCGGCAAAGAGCAATCCCTTTGTTGTCATCCCCCGTAAATCAACACCATCCGAAGGTTAACCGACTATGGTGCTCGGGTCACCGAGGTGGAAACTACTGGACCATTTGAGGGGAAATTTCGAGTGAACCAGAATGTATACAACGCGCCGTTCTCCTCTGACGGACCAAGGTGATTCCAGCTCCGGTGGTAGCTCCACTTCCGCCGCATCTTCCAGCTCGTCCGACCCGCGCTCTCCATCAAAATCATCGAAAATTAGACCCCAGAGACCCGAACTTTCGGGCCATCTTCCGATGGAAACAATTCAGTCATTCAATGCAGCGTACAATGCCGGTCCTGTGTACATAAGCGAAGGGTTAGGAAGTCCAATTCATGGTAGAGGATCGCCGAATTCTAGCTCCAGTGGCAAGTCCAATTCGCCGACGCACAGTAGATCTAGCAGCCTCGGGTCTAGCCACGGCATGACGAATAGCTCCCCGCAAGCTCAGGCGGCGATGCAAGCTGCAGTCATGGCGGGGCAGCAGGCTCACCCAGACGACATGCGACATGCTATTTCAAACAGGGATCTACACATGGATATACACACGCAGTTGAGGGAATATCAGAGAGAAAATGAAGCCCTCCGCCAGGAACTGGAAGGCAGGGAAGCCAAATTGAATTCTAGCATGAACAGCATCAAAACCTTCTGGAGTCCGGAACTGAAAAAGGAACGTGCCCTTCGAAAAGAGGAGGCGAGCAAAATCCAGTCACTGAAAGAGCAGTGTCGAGTAGCAGTAGAAGAAAACCAGGTGAGGAAGGCATTTTTCTTTTGTCGTGTAATCCTTACTTATATTTTAGGCCATGGCAGACCATACCTGACTAAGTGAGTTATCATGTATGGTGTAAAAATCATTTTTAGGGACGGGAGTGTTGTATCCGATCCAGTCCGAGTAGAAAGCCCACACCAAGGTTCAACCTTCCATGGCAAAATTTGACCGCCTGGGCCCGCTTAAGCATAGCAGGTTTCTTCATGCAGCCAGTGGTTGAATCTTGGTGTGGACGGCGTCGAATCAAGGGCAGCTTGCTTAGATCCTATTCCGATCCATGTATTTGTTCTGTAAGTAGTCTAGTGATTGTGTTGTGTGGTATGTGAATGAAAATATTTTGAAAGGAAGGAACCATTTGTATGACGTGAAATTGCATTTCCTGTTAATGGCGTTTTCTTATACATACAACAGACCACCCTTGTATATTGCAATTGACTGTCTTTATACTATTAGTATTTGCATACAAGGTTTTGTCAGAGACATTTATGAGCCTGATATGTTCAAAAAAATGCACACAATGCTGTGTACAACTTTCATACTGTACACATGCTAATGTAATCTGTGGACTTCATTGTAATAAAAGCAAAAAATTACAATAAATATTATGGTGACCTGTTTATCCCTGTATGATGAAATTATGTAAGGATTGTGACACTGAATGTGTGGTGTGAGATATTCTGTGCCAATATATGACTATCCTTTGTGGTTTCAGAATTGTGAAAGGTTTCACAGTCATCATGGAAATCCTCACAGTGAAGTGTGATAGTTTCACTATCTATTCTTGTACAGCTCAATTGCACTGTAATGTATTGTACATGTATAATATTTTGTATATACATCACTATGTATGTAGGCCTATTTTGTATCCCACACAGCTATAGTGAACAGGAAAAGATTCAGCTCCTTTGTTTGTGAATCTGTCCAGTCACTGCTATTGCAGCTGTATCATTGCAAAGGCGACGGTTGTCATCCATGACCTGTATTAAAAAGCAAGTAATGATGTTCATCCAGTTGACCCTAAGTACAGCCAGAGGTCAACTAAATGCTCTTGTTGCTACCAGTGGCTCAATAGAAAAACATGTTCAGCAGTGACAAGAAACAAAAAACAAAAACAAGAACAGAAACATAACAAACAACCAATTAGTCTTAAACATTGGCGTGGCTATTATGCACCAAATTTTGTGACATTGAGATATATACCGGTATAATAAATCATCATAAATCAAGATTTATGGTAAGGTAAAAGTTTGAATGAAATTGTTAACATTTTAGTCACACATCAAGTAAAAATACAAGGCCGTATTGGCAGAGTATGATAATTACTGTATGGTAGCCCTACTACATATCGACCACCCTTATTGAAACCGACCGCGTATAATTCGCGCACTGAACACTTAATACGCACTTCTCTGCGCGCAAAGCACATAAAAATGGATTGGCTTTGAATGTAGATTAGGATGGTGTGGGAAAACGCGATAATTCACTCTTCATTAATGGTTTTAATCAAGGACAAAATTTCGAATGAATATTTTCACCGAATCGTAATGACAGCACAATGTAATGTCTATGGAAGTTTCTAAAAGGCTTCTAAAAAGCTTCGTACAACACGGTGTTCAATACAACTCGGTTTACGTGCATTGTCAATGCAAAATCAGCGGTCGATCCTAAAAACGCGATTTACCGCGGGGAGCTGAAACGAGGCCACGCAAGTTCGTCGGCGATATTTTTGCACTGAAACTTCGAATCGAAAAGGGAACAACGGCATTTGATAGAGCTGGATTTTCTCAATCACGTAGGTCAAGTTTTTTACGTGAATTTCAGTGTTAAATATTCTTATCAAGCAAATAAACATTAGGCGGTTGATTAGTAGTAGGTCCAACCCTACATATTGTCAGGCAACTGGTGTGTATGAGAAAGACTTAGGAAGAGTGCAGGAGATTGGGGTGGATAAAGAAGATGAAGACAAGGGGAAAGAAGTGGGTGGAAAGAATCACATTAATTAAGGTGGGCTCCCATGCATCTTTTTTAAAAAGTATGCTACATTGTACGAAAAGGACAATGCTATCACATCATGTCTTGATACCATGCAAGTGGTAGTCTCATTTCATTTACATCGGCTGGTCTGTTCAAATGAAGTAGGCACCTATTGTATTTAGCTGTTATTTTCGCAAGATGTTGTTTTTGCGTATTGAAACCTTGGCTATCATATGTAGTGTACTATTATCCTAGTGCATAGCGACATTTTTTTGTGTCGTTAAATTCGCTGTCCAAGAGTGATTCACAAAATTCGTGAAAATTAAACCCTCTCGAAAATAGCAGCTTATACAGTATTAAAGCCATGCAAGTAATGAAGGAATCATGACTGTAGTGTTGGCAAATCATTTCACAGATGTCCTATTACCATTTTATAATGCCATTTTCTTACATGACTCTATGGTGTTACTTGCAAAGTACGCTAGGTTGCATTTTAACCCATTTGTTTTTGTGATGAAAAGTCAGTGATGTCACATTGTATTTTAAAGAAAACTCTGGCAAGTACAAAAAATCTATACATCTTGTCTCGAACCAGACTCAAGATAATGTATTAGTGTAAACACTATGCTGACTTCACAGATGAAATTATACAATAGAGCAAAACACCAAAACGTTCATACTGAGGGGGAAAAAAAGTTTTGTACTGACTCCATGACATTAAAGGGGTGTCTACACCATGTTATTACCGACATCAGTCTGACCTGAGCCAATGGGAGGTCATATCCCCTGCTCCGAATACCACACATATTCTCACTGTGTTGTCATGGTTCCCAGCGTGTTCCTTGTTATCACAAGACGTGTAGTGGTATGCAGGATATCCAAATGGTAATGGTACATTTGTGTAGTGAACAAATTGCACATGTTCATTTCCTATGTATGAATGTGCGATCTTCCTGGTTGGACAAATGGTACTTGTAACCTAGGCTTTTCTGGATCATTGCCAAATTTTGACCATTAAAACAAAAATAGTACCAGAACGAATTTCATATTGCGTAGAATTTGCACACAGGCAGAGAAAAACAAACTACATGCATGATGTAAATGTCTGAAAATAGCTCTCTAGCAGATATAAACAGTGAGTGAGAATATGAAACTGGAATAAGCATGTTATGAAGGATATAGGCCTACATGTATACAGTGGAAATCACAGACCCTGTGAAAGCCTTTTCATTGCCATCTTTATGACTGTTAGACAGCCTTTATACAACAGTCAGATGTAAATCCACTGGTCACTGTGTTAAGGTAATTAGTGATTCAATGACAGGAGTTCTGATTGAATAATTAGAGTGATTTGATTACAATTCTATGACCAATATAAAACAAACGAAACCAAGATACAGGCATAAGGATTCTACATTCTTGATGAGCACTACAAACACAATGAGTAGGCCTATTGTACTGAAATACAACTATGTATGGGAAGGCAAAAAAGTTTAAAGAACATGAATAAGTGGCTACCTGAAGTGGAGACACCTGTGGACAGTACAAGTGAAAATGTTATGAGAGATTTTACATTTGTATTATATTCTGCTCATAATTTCAGTGACTAGTATTTGGTACACCCAACTTTCAGACTAAAAGGAATGGAGCTACAAAATATGTAGCAAATTTATGCAAAATTGTAAAATGTCCATTGTCAGCTTGCCACTGTATGTGCGCCAACACAATACACAAACTTGTCCAATTGCAAGTTGGCTTTAAAGAGCTGAAGTTTTTAAGCTTGTCTGACATGTGTAGCTGCAGCATAATTGTGACTTGTAAATTGCCCTGATATTTCCATTGCTGTTTCATAATTAGGGCCTTTCTCATTAGTCTCATTAGAATAGAAAAAATACAGTTATCATGAAATGTTACATGTACTTCAGCTGTATGCTGTATGCCAGATTACTCCAGAAATTTCCACAGTAGTACCATTCTCATTGCATTCAAAATAATGTGTTATTTTGGGTTGCAGTCAGGATCGTAACCCAAATTTCAAAATTCTTCTAGCATGAACAAAAGTATAATGCATTACTTCATGAAATTTGGGTTGTGATCCAAATTGCAATGCTTTGTGTGATTTTTTTTTTTTGTGTGTGTGTGTGCAAATAAATGCAAAGTTGTGCAGTGAGAATGGTGACCCCCCCCCCCCCCAAAAAAAAGGAAAAAAAATCTGCAAGAAATTTTACATTCCACAGTACACTGTGCATGTTGCTCCTTATTATTTTTACCAGCTGTGACACACTGTGGTATATATTGAATTGGTATTGTGACATAATAAGCATACTGTATCATTTATGCACATGTGCAGGGCAACTCTTTGCAAATAATCACAACCCAAACAGTTTCAAAATTCTTTACAGCGAGAGCGCTGAATCAAAGAGATGCAACCCTGATCATGACCCAAATTTCCTGAAATTTTTGCCATGAGAATGACACTACTGTAAAATATTTCATGTGTAACAGAAATAACTTTAGAATTACTGAGCTCATTAGCATTTTATTTTTTGTAACTTTAATGAAGTCAAATGACAATCTACAACATATGCTTTATAATACTAGCTTAAAGAGATGAAAAGTTTATTTTGACATATATGTGTCATTAAAAAGAAAACAAACAGACTACCACTATTACTATTAGGCCTGCCACATTCTGAAGATTGCGCCATTGTAGATCCACCCACATTTTGGTGCAAGGGATGGCACGTTAAGACTCTGACAACACCAACCAGGTTCAAAGATCAATTTGGATGTAGTCAATGATTACCTGGTAAACACCTGTCCTGACAGGGGCTATCTGACTGGAAATCACAGTGGGGTGAAATGACAAATGAGAATGCACCTACAACAGGAGACATACATGTACATACAAAGAGAACAACGTGTCCTTGAGACTCTATCAGGAGCTCCAGTGTACTTGACAACATTCATTTATAGATTTATTCTTAGAAGGAATATAAATTTAGTGAGAGATCGAGGCAGATTTCATTCAAGAAAATCAATCTGGTGTACACGTCGCATAGCTCTTAACATTTGGAATAAAGGCTGCATTTTATATATATCAACAGATGTAGGATATTTCATGTTGTTAACACAATTCATTGCAAATCAGTTTTCTGCAGTACTTTTCCTTCCATATGCTCAGAGTGGTGGCACAATGTCAATAGTTAAATCCGGTTGCATAGTATTTTATGGTAAACATGGAATGACAGGGGAAAATATGTCAATATCATTTCACAGTTTGCACTTGACAGTCATTTTTCAGGGCTAGCCAGATGGAAGAGTCACTTGATTATAACAGAAAAAAAAAGGAATCAAATCCAGTTCATTAGACTGACTGCTCAAAATGAAAATTCAGACATAGATTGTTAAAAAAAACAACAAACAAACAAAAAACAACCCTGCCCTGAGTGAAGAGGGATCTATGATAAACCCAAACAAACTTTGATAGCTTTTAATTACTATACTTCTGTAGTTTAAATGTCACAAGTACTGTAGTTAAAGGGGCATAGTCCGGGTAGTGTAGAGGGCGCTCTTGATGATACTGCCGATCACCGTTAGCATTGATACGAAGATTACCGAAGTTTAGCTGTCATCAAGAGTAAAGTGTGTAGGTGTTGTGATCCGACCACTGACTACAGTGAATCGGACTTCTTCGGACTCGGGAAAGTGGGCCAAAGCGTAAGCGCTAAAGAGGAGTCAATAGCGTAGGTCTCTATAGGAAACTTGCGCTGTGCGCCCGCGTACGCATTTGACTAAAACACAGGGACCATGCACCTTTAAAAAAAAAATTCTCAAACAGATCCTCTTGTGATACAGCAGCATACTTAATATACGTAATACAATGTGCAATAGTCCTACACAGGACAGGAGAGAGATTGCCAATTATCACAATAACCGGTAATTTTACCTACAGTGGTTGACTGGCAGCACAAGTGAGGGCCTTGAATTGTGATTGTGCAGGGAAGTGGATTCCCACCTCCCTGGATTGTGTGAGCAAAGAAGCTGCACGTAGAAATCTCATCAAAGTTTTAAACTACCGAATCCAGTCAGAGGCGGATCCAGAATTCCCGGGGGGGGGGGGGGGGGGGGGGGTGTAAAATAAAATATTAAAGTGGGCGCACTCACCTCCTTTCATTTTTTTTCTATTTATTTATTTTATTTCACACAAAAAAGGGGAGGCACCTGGTGCCCCCCTGGATCCGCCACTGCCAGTACTCAATTTCTGAAAAGGTCCATTGTCACCATGAGCACAATATAGCCTTCCTGTTTTTTAGTGTCGAATTGATATATGCCATATATTTTGTGTTATTTTTATTTTTTAAAATTTTGGGAATTGCATGTTATTTGCAAATAAACATGCGAGCATAACTCTGATGCAAACGTGAATGCAATGTACACACTTATATTTCTTTATTTATTAATGACCTCCATAATTGCGAATTCAAACACTTGCAAAATTTTTAGGAAGTCCCGATTTGTGAAAAGTTAGACTCAAAAGTAAAAATTTATTTGTAGGTCATAAGCTGTATAATACAACATTATACTGTCATACAATGTGATTTTTGTACTGCATACATGTAGATCTGGGAGAGGAAGCTGCCTGCGCTGTCAGCTGGTAGTCTGGTTGACATTTGATGGACTAGTATGTTTTTTTTTGCAAGTTTCAGGAATCACTGTTGGGCCACAAATTCAACAACACACGGACGTATTGCCACCTGCTCTTGATCGCATTAAATTTACTTACAGGCATTAGTGCACTTACAATAGTCATGATGTTAAATCACGAAAATAACATCTCGCAAAAATATCTGTGATCTCCTCATACGAGAAAATTTCTTTACGAAAAATGACAGCTTTTACAGAAAGTAGAGAGCTTGAGAAACCAGAATGAGAATGATCGATGCAAAAATGTCCAATCTGTGCTGTCAACGCCTGTAGATACTGCCTATGGACTATAGTACTTTTAGTCTAATTTCAAATGGAAATATGTTTTAGTGCAATTTGGAATAATTTTTCCTACCATCATTTCTACTCATAAAATTCTTCACACACATTTTCAGAAAACATTATTGGAATAGTGCTGTTCCATTTCACAAAATTAATTTTCAGGGTAGGCCTACTTGATACACTTTCTTTAATTTTGTAAACCAAAAAGGCATAGGCTATCATTGATCTGTGGAGTTTGTTCCTTGTGTATCAATTTAAACTGCCTTTCTACCTAGAACCAACATTCTCATTCGCTTTAAACACTGTTTTATTGACCATTTTCGAATAACAAGGTACTATGTCACTGTGCGTAGCATCATCCGTGTACGAGCTACGCTTGAAGCTCTTTGAAAATTTCACACAGTACTGGTTCAACTGTTCTGAATGTTCCATGAATAATTTCTATGTGATTAGGAAAGGTGACAGTGCAAAGATAATTTGGAGCCAATGATCGATTCGTCACAAAAGATGAGTTGCACGGGAGAAGCAACACCTTTTTTGATCCGTAAGAAACTGTCTATTTTATACTTCACTTACACTATATCAAGTACAGTATCAGGATGAATATATTGTGTGATGGATTGACACATTCTGAGTCTTTAAGACCAACAAATTCGATGTGTTTGTTGTAAATGGTAATAAAAAATAATAAAAAAAAACATGAACTTGCTACCAGTCAGTTGGGATTTACATTGTGTACATTTTTGTAAATACTACTTTAACACAAGAATATTGTGGCCACTGTTCGAAGGAATATTATTCTACTGTTGAATCGGATGAGACATCAGTTTGATAGGACGAAGTAGAAACTTTGCTATCATATAAAATAAAATTTGTTATACTGACGTAAGACAATTCAGCTATCAGTTTTGCAAATTACTTCGTATACATTTGTATGTGTACTTCAAGCCCCGATATGAATTGATAAAAACAAAATGTACATTGTAGCATAAAAACTTGTCTTCTGTGAATGCATACAAGTAGTCATTTACATTACAAATACCAGTAGTTTGAGCTTGGTGATAGTATTCAAGTGTGTGCAATATTTACAGTTACAATGGAACATGTGTGTATATTGTGTAGTATTCAGATATTGATCTCTGATCCCTTTTGAATGAACGATCACTGAATCAGGACAGAGCTCTCACTCATGCAGGCTTGGCGATAGCTTCCGCAAGCCCTGCCTAATTTGCATTAAAGTAAACAACTTGCTTACACAAACCGCATGAGAAGTGTTGCAGGACAACCACAATATCTTGTCTTTAAGAAGCCACCAAATGATACAATCTTCACAGCATAAAATAGAAAAATATTCTCAAACTTACACAATGCTAGTTATTTTGGGTTTCATTAGAATTAAACCTATGAAAATAACATGGAAACTTGGCTTAAAAAAGAAGATTTAGGTCTTTAAAAAAAACCCCAGGTATTCTTTTTTGCATATCGTCTATTGCCCCAAAATGAAGCTTCAGTGTATGACCTGTTAGCGTTACTCTGTTCCAAATATCTTTTATGTGATTTATGTCGCATGGTTATATACAACTGTAGGGAAACATTTAGATCATTGTCATTCCTAACCCATCAAATCTTTGTTCCATGCACAGGCAAAATCCATAGCACAAGTGTTATGCAGTCCGATATATTGGTTTCCATGCTGCATGCAACAGTTGAAGCACAGGCATGGGTTCATCTCAAAACCTATCGCTGAACCTGACACAGCTGATCTGCTGAAGCGTGTTCACAAGCATGATAAAGTGGCTGACCAACAGGGAACGCATGCACAGATCAAAGATCTAGTTGTGCATGTCCAGTATTTTCTCATGAATTTGTCCTGATTTTAATGTAACTACTAATTGTGCCAACACGAAAGTTCTCAGGTAGTGAGTCTGGGGTATACAGACTAGCAGTATGTTTATTATTTGCATGTTGTGCTAGAGCAGACTTGTGTTGGGAAATAATCGTAACCCTTTCCCACGATCGACTCTAACAGAAAAATACAAATATCTTGAAAGATACAGATTGGGATTTTCCCCCAAAATTAATATGGAGGATAAGATATCCATATTAAAGTTTCAAGGGATTTGATGGTAAAATACGCAGCTAGGTGAACTTTTAAGAGTTTTTGTCCTTCGCTTCGCACAGTGCTGCGATGACCATTATGAATTCAAAAGCTTAACAATTGTGTCTTATTGTGGAGTTACTTGCAATGTATTGCTAGGCCTACATGAGTCATCCTGCTTATCTTCTGCTTACATGTATTTGCCTAATTTATTTGTGCCTGATGTATGGGTTTAACAATGTGAAATGTTAGAGAAGTTGTAGGACGTACTTGTCGTACGTGTATCTAGCATTTATTGCAGCATTATGTACGAATGTGAAAGAGAAAAGATGCATTGACAATTCTAATGCTTAAGAGTACATGCCAAACTCATAACAGCATGGTAGGGATGAATTAGCATAATATATGCAGGACCCGTGGCTGATATGATACACTGTATGTTGCTATCAACTTGGGTTGAACTCTGCATGGGATAAAATCCATTTTGGTGGGGACTGTTCAGTCGTGCAATTCCATGGAACCCATTCAGCAGTAAGCACCCATATAAAATACAGGTCATCTTTTATTGATGACGTGATCCCCATAAAGCCGGTAATAGACTGTATTGAAGGCACTTTCATTTGGCCTGTTCTCAAGAATTCTGGTTCAGTGCTAATGACCGCTCTGACATATTGTATGCACATTATACTGTACACATGATTATATGCCTTGACGGCTCCACGGAGACTGTTTTATGCATAGGCCTTGTACAAAGTTTGTATTGTATACATTGTACATGTGCAAGCATGTGTGTGTGTGTGTGTGTCTATCTTGTATGGAAAGCAACAAATCAATGAGTGTACATCTGTCAGCAAGTGATGGAAATGTCCTTGATGTCTTGACCAAAATATGCACATTCCTACATTCCTCGATATCAGCAACAATCTAGTACTTTTATAAATGTTATTTTCTGCCTCAGTTGAAACCTTAGTGTAAGTGTGTATCTCGAGGTCTGTAAATGTAACAGGTGTTCACATTCTGATTGATATGTACCCCCCTTGCTCCATGGTCATGGGTCAACTCTAAAAGTCAGACCTTCAAAGTACAGACCTGGGGGTGTTTCATCAACGTTAGTCAGCGCTGACATGTTGTCAGCGCTGACAATTTCAGCAAAATCCTTGGTTTTGATTGGATGAGATGCTCTGGTCACTGACTGTTACTATGGTGATTGTCAGCGCTGACTAGCGTTGATGAAACACCCCCCTGTTCAGAGGGTTTTAAAACACTGTAACTTATGTTAGCCATAGCTGGGCAGCTTCCAAATTAGGAAGAAAAGATGATTCAATTGATTATGCAATGAGTCAGGTGCATTGCTGTGTCAATTAGTGCATAAATCAACTACTGTAAAACACAATGTTTTCGCGGCATGAAATTTTCATGAATTTGAGCTGATGATCTTTTTCACGGCATGAAATTGTTGCGAGTTGCCTCAAACATTCAATGCATATATACATACATGTATAGTGTAGACAAGAACTTTCGTGTGCATTTTAAATTCATGAATCTTGGCTCTCGCGAAATTCGCAAAATTAAAAAGCATGCAAACATTCCTTGTTTTACAGTTAGGCCTATAGCTAGAATTACTGAAACCTCAAGTTATGGGTGAAATGGACCACATGAGAAACATCACCCAAACCGAACAGGTTTTATAGGCCTACCTTAGTGGTATTTTGTGATTAATTTCATGATTAATTTCATGTGGAGATTATTTTGCTTTATAAATGTATTCATATTTAACCCCCAATATCTGTTCAAATCTTGATTGTAATGTGCACCCTTGTAATAGTATCTCTTCTTTGTTTTTACTTGAAAAAAAAAGACCAAAAGATAAATCTTGCATCTATTCCAAAGAAGTGAAGATTATTTAGAAAAATATTTCTGTATGGGACATAACCATTGAAATACATGAGAATAAAAAAGAAGAAGAAGTAAACTTAATGTATTTTAGTAGGTATGACCAATACCTTTTCTCTGTGAAGTGATGTGTGGGAATGATTGCGTAAGAAGTAGAATTTGTCCACTCCTAAAAATGTTAATTTACCAGCTCTGGAAAATGATATGTAGCCAAGATGAGTGTGTAAAGTGCATACAGTCTATGCATACATGTACCAATCATCATTGCTTGTGTTGCTTCTACGAGTGCAGTCTTCTACATAGATACGAAAGAGAGATGGATTTTTTTTTTTTTAATCATCCGCAATCATCACACATGATAATTACAACACTACAGGTATAGGAATATCCTCTGCCATACCACTGTCAAATTAAGATTTGATTGTTGCCTCGTGGCCATGTGTAACAATACGGGGCCGAGTGACTCAGACGTTCGACGGCTGCATACTATGCCCTGCTTTGCAGTACATATGAGGGAGAAACCACTGAGCAGATTGTCTCTTCTCCTTGCCTGTACAGTACTACGTACACCACGCAGTGATGCACACACGCGGTGTGTGTAGCGCTGCGGAACGGATGCCCATTACGTCGGTACGATGGATTGCATTCAGCGTGGAACATCATGGTGGCAGACGTGCAATTTCTGATGCGATGCGAGCTGTGTCGATTGTAACTCATCAACAGTCACATCTTCAAAGTGCAAAATTTGTGTGCATGTAATATGTACATGTATCAATCGTTTCATAAAGCATGGACTGCTAATTACGATGAAATATATCAATCTTGCCTATTATATTGTGATGCCCCATCTACCGTGAAAATGCCATCATGATTTACATTCTTTGAAATGTGCAGGCACTGCTCATGCTGGCTGCGACTTGCATGCTGAAGGTATCTGGAATAACTTACAGCTATACATCTCCACCTTTGATTCAACTAATCCTGTCCACGTGTGATTTCTTTGAATCCATGGTGTACATGACAGAACTAGAAAATATAAAGCCTGATGTCATACAAATATACATGTATGATGATGTACGTCAAACAAAACAACGAAAGACACCTTATTGTACCTCGGGTACTGTCAATACAATAACAGATATACAGATATATTTCTTTTTGTCAATGTGACATGATATGGCTTTGATGGAACATCATTTAAATGCATTCAGAGCTTATCCATGATCACTTTTGAAGTTTGGTTAGTAGCATTATGAGCCATCAAGAGGTAGATTTAGGAAGATACATTGTCGTTTTCATGTACTGTAAAGTTGATATTTTCACGTGAGTAATTTTTCGCGCTCAGCTGAGAAGATGAATTTTGCATGTTTTTAATTCCATGAAATCGGGATATTAACTACTGGAACATATGGCATGCAGAAATATGCGCATGCTTTTATTTTCGCACTGGCTTCTGGTTGCGTGAAAAGTGCAAAAATTTCCACATGAAGAAAATTTCCACTTTTACAGTAATCACACAGAAGGTATACAGAAAGCTATCAGAACATGCACACATGCATGAAAATGCCCTCAGGTCTGAATAGAAATATTGGTATTAACAGTAATAACTGTGAGGATATTGCTATAAACGTGTATTATACAGTATTCATCGCATAATCGGGACAGGTTGGGAGTAGCAAACACGGCCCCTTTAAGCGGGGTGCCCGATTTCGCGATGAGCACTCACCATACACTAACGGCATACGACATGTACATGTAGTGCACACACACACACACACACACACACACACACACATGCATACTGACGTACTGTACATGTACATGAATACACAACCACGCTACCCCTCGGCGTGACCCTCTAGCTCTCCCTGCATTCTCACAATGATGTAGTGTAATCGCAACCGGGTTCTTCTTCTGTCACCTCTCTCCAAACACAAAATATGTGGATTAAAAGCTAGCACTTTCTTAAACATTCGTAGAATTCTTGGACACGTAGGATGTTCCATATAAATACATATCCACAACCATGGGAAATGATTACCCAGAATTGATGTGGGAACGTCAATGAAAAGTCCTTCAATCATTCAATCATCACGGCTTGATTGTTTACTTGCCGCGATCACTGCACTGTACATGTGTTGTCAATATGTAGCGATCTAGCTCGCCATATATATGTACAGAAAAGCGAAGGCGGGCAGCGAGCTGAAATGTACGTGTACTGGATGGACGGAGGTCAAAACATACAGTCCGAAGCTTGCTTTGTAAGTTCGATGTAAACGACAACTGATAGGGAATCTTTGAAATATTGTTTTGTGTAATATTTTTTGTGTAAAATATCAACAAAATCAAAGATCGCTTGAAGAAAAATTGTTCCGTTTATCAGAGGTCCCCGCCCGATTATCCAGTGAAAATAACGTGCATTGGAAATGTTTCTGGGAAACGTATGTCATTTAAGCGAGGTTCCCGATTATCAGATGCCCGATTATGCGATGAATACTGTACTTGTAACATATGAGTGTGAGTATTGCAGAAGAGGAATGAGTGATGACCACATACTGAATTAAAGTCGACCATCTACTTAAAAGTGGGCTATATATTCAAGTTGCCTGGTACCTGACACATTTATTTGGGCTATACAAATTTCAGCACGCTGGCAACTGACAGAAAAATTGTCTCCTCAAACCTAGAGTCCTGCTGAGGGCTGGCAGTGGTCATCCATCCTACTCGCATTTGATCTTTGTCGGAGAGCTGGAGACCACATGCTGTTTTGGGGTCAGGGAGAGACTGATACACAGGATTGCACATCGCTCTCGGTATTAAACCCCCGGTATTAAACCCCCGTGTGGAGGAGCCATGTGCATTAGAATTGTATGGCTGCCAGCGAGATGTAGTAGCCAATGAATGGGCTAGGGAGCAATTGGGAGGATTGTTGGCGTTGGAGGAGAGACTCCCCCCTGTAGAGAGGGGTCACATGCTTGGTCATGTCAGCTCTATTCCTGGATATTGTAAACTCTCATCTTGTGTCTTCATCTTGCTTGTCCTTTCTGTTTGTGAGTTTGTGTGTGTGTGTGTGTTGTGTGTACCAGTGCCATAACAGGATTGATAACCCAAGCAAGCGGGTTGTCTTCTGAAATTGAGGGAGAGTTGAAATTTTTAAAGGAACATATCAGTGAATGTGGCACATTAAATGAGAAAAGCACAGAGAGCTCAGACTTTCGCCGAGCAGCTCATTTTCACCCATACTCTGATTTCCACCTTATATACTGTATATGCCATATATTTCGCGAGTCTTAATTTTCGCGAATCGGGAATTCCCAACAATTTCGCGAGTGGTTAAATTTGCGATCGTGGAGTCCTATACTGAACGGAGAAATGTACACGCATACGTAACATTCACGTCGGGGATCAGAGTCAATATTTTCGCGTGTCTTTAATTTCGCGAATAGCACCCGACTCGCAAAATTCGCGAAAATAAAAACCTCGCGAAATATTCGGCGTATACAGTAGTCATTATTCCATCCTCTATAGTCAGACATTGATATCATAGATCTGCATTATTAGATTCCTTGACCATTGCATGATGCATGGGCTATAAGTTATCTAGCTATTTATGCGCATACATGCTGAAAATGGCCCTACATTGTTGTATGTCCCAATGATTTCTAAAAGAATTTTTCTAAAAGAATTTTTCAAAAAATTCAAAAAAGAAAAATTCCTGGATCCAGGTAGTGATTTAAATTACTGCCAAAATTGAATCCTTTGTTCCTTGTGTCATTCATTGTCAGCCTTTCGTGAAAATTGAGTCCAAATCCATACATATCTTTTTGAGTTCATTTTCAAACAGACATACAACAAAGCAATGCCGCCAGCAAAAACATACTGTAAAACGAGGAATGTTCCCGTGCATTTTAATTTCGCAAATTTTGCGAGCGCCAAAATTCACGAAATTAAAATGCATGCGAATGTTCTTGTCTACACTCTATGCATTGAATGCCAGTGGTGGTTCGCGAAAATTTCATGCTGTGAAAAAGGCCTCCGGCTCCAATTCGCGAAAATTTCATGCCACGAATATATTATGTTTCACAGTAGCCTCCTTTGCAATGGTAACAAGTGATTGTATAAAGAGAGCCCAAGAATCCTTGTGATGATGTGAATCATGGCATTCTGTTGGCACCTAGAATCAGCCCACATGGTCTTGTAGCCTTGAATTTTGCCCAATACTGCCTTGCTGGTTTTATGCATTATACGGTCTATGTTTGGTCAGTAATTCCACCTTACATGCATGTATGTGTGAAGAGTTTTTATTTTTTTTTTTAAATGCAACATTTTCTTCATGACTCTGGTTAGAATATGATGTGAGCAATTTATTTTTCATATAGATATTCCAATCTATCTAAAAATGATGATGAATGCTTTGAGCTAGGTCATGATATCTATTGTAATCATGCATTGTACGGACAGAAAGCAGTAACATTTCTCATGACACTTTTTTTTTTCCAGATTTCTGGAAGTCAGATATCTAGATCTTTTAAGTAACATAAATTATGTTTCAAGATGGTTTGCTTTTGCTAGCATACATTGTAACATGCACATAGTGCTCATTCCAGCAGTGATCATCAACAATTTAATTATATATCAAAGCATTTTGTTTTTGTTTTTGTTTATTTTTTCCTTCAGTATGCTGTTGATCCACTGATCCTCGCAAGTTTTTGTGGATCATGTACACCATATTACTTTGCAAGTCATGCATTTCATACACATGCAAACAATGGCCTTGAAATTTGATAGTACCTCCTTGAGAAAGTACATGGCAGCGAATTCCAAATCAGCCCATTAATCTTACACTGCATGCTATGAAAAGAAGAGTGCATTAAAATAGATTGAGGTTCTGTGCTAGAGGGAACCCTTGTAGGAAGTAAAACTTGCGATCAAATAGCCCAGTGATCTGAAGTAGATGTAGACTTAATGTGAGACTTTCAACAATCCGCACACATTTGACTACTTTGTACTGCCACCACTTTTCCCTATGTTGATGCAATATGCTACTGAACAACAACCAGTTCTACTACTGCTACTGTTACCACCGCTACTACCACAACCACTTCTACCATAACTTGTACTGTTGTTGCATCTGTTGTTGCAACTTCTATTGGTGTTGTTTATGCTGATGTGGGTACTATTTCTCCCACAGAAATTAATCTTTTCTTCAGTGGTACTACTTTTATAGTACTTCAGTAACAATTACTCATACTACTTTAATACACCACAAATACAGTTGTACATACAATACTAGTGGTACTACTACTTCTACTACTACTCCTGCTTCTACCATTTCTTTTACCACTAATACTATTTCCATGTGTTATCCTCTATCTACTGCATTGTCAAGTTAATGATCTGACTGATGCTACCTCTACTGTGAATGTCACAAGGGCGACTTGATATTTGACAGTCACATGGATGTGTGTGGCATGACCAACTACATTGTACATGTTTCCCTCTTGCCTGAATGGGCATATGGGTATTAAAGGGCCCTTTACTTCAAACATTCCAGTGCCCATTCATTGTGCTCATCAGTACTAGAATAGTAAACTTTACTTATCATGGGATAGTGGGCATGTGGGTTTATACATTGTAGCTCCCTTGTGCATCATTTCTCATTGTAATCTCCTCAGAATGTTTTCATCACACACTAGGGTACAGGACTGTTTGACTGTACAGGACAATTTGACTGTTGGGCACATAAAAAAAAAGATTCCTTTTGTTTTAGATGAGTGTTATTCTCTGTTAACTTTACTTAATGTTCAAAACTCTTTGGCTTCAGAAAATATTTAATTTGTTACATTTTGTGTATAAAACATAAGTGTTTTATACCGGTGACCTTGCACGTTGAGATTGCACATTAAATGGCTATCTTACATTCAAAAGAACTGTAAAGTTAATCTTCTGTATTTTGGGCCAATTTTCTTGTACAACATTATCCCCTACTGAAATACAAATTACATCCTTATAATCTTCTCAAAGTGCTCACAATGAGGGTTAAAGTTCAGTATCTTCATGTGCCTCTTTGTAGCAACCAAGCCTCTTCATGTTTACGTAGGCACCTCAGGTCATGAAGAATTGATCATACTCATAGTCTGGTCAGCACAAATATGCATCTTGTCGGTAGAGGCTGGTAGATGTAACACTTCTCACCCTTACAGAATTGTGTTGGTGACTACAATATCTTCTATGACAAAGTACCTAACACTTCCCATTATGACTGCGCTGCACATGAAAAATGGGGTTGAATCATCCATGCATCTTTTATACTGGTTCTGGCAGCGATCAGAGAGAATGTGATGCTCCGTCATAGTCAGTATAGAATTGCATTTAGCAGTCAACTGAGGAAGGTGATTTGCTGAGAACATATTTTGGACATCATGTTCTAACAACTGTTGTGAGTCTTTTTTGTTTGTTTTTTGTTTGCTCTATTAAACTTGAATTTTTCTTCCCTTTCTAGAGATTTATGGAAAAATGTACTCCTTTTTGTTGTTGCATTTGATTTTGCATCTTTGCTCCGAATCACCCACATATGCAGCTGTCTTCAGAGAGAAAGAGAGAGAGAGGCAGAGAAAAGCAATATTTGTTTTATGCGGAAATGAGTTCTGGCGGGATGCTGAAGGCCATCTGAGCTATGATGGGAATGATGACCTGTCCCTGTACCAGGCTGAACATTGCCACATGATGTACTCTTAGCCTTGACAGATCTTCCACACTTGTGCCATTTATCCACCTGTCACTAGCCATGAGAGTTAGTCTTCTTCCATACTTAAGAAATAAAAAAAAAAGGAAAACATTTTTCATGGCAAATACAATATGTCTGTGCCCATGCTGTAGATGTATATATTGACCCTTTGCAAGGTGTAATATACAGTACAAGTAGGCTGGGTGTCTTTCTGCTATGCTATGTTGTGTTTACGGAAGATAGGAGCAGGGGTTGCATTCAGAAAGGTACAGATACCAGACAGATGAACAGATGTGGACATTGGAGAGATAACTCCAATAGAGAGATATACAGAGACGGACAGACAGACAGGGAGGTATAGAAGATGTTCTTTATCTGTGATTGTTATATTGAAAAGCAGTCTTTGAACAAAACCCAAGCAGCTTTAATGATTACTGTATACGACAAATATTTAGCGAGTCTGAATTTTCGCGAATCGGGAATTCCCAACAATTTCGCGAGTGGTTAAATTCGCGTTCATGGAGTCCTGTACTGAATGGAGAAGTGTACAAGCATACGTCACATTCACATCCGGATCAGAGTCAATATTTTCACGTGTCTTTAATTTCGTGAATGACACCATGACTCGCAAAATTCAGGAAAATAAAAACCACACAAAATATTCAACATAAAGATTTATACAGTATATGAGTGCTGTTCAGCAGTGTTACTGGATGCTTATTTATTTTGATAGCATTTACATTTGGATGTTACAGTACATTGGGAACATTATACAAAAAGAATTAATATCACTATAGTGACATCATGGCATTGAGTAATTGGATAGCTGTGTAGTGAATGCTCCCCCCCCCCCCCCACCCCCATGGTTGTTAGCTTGGGAGGAGAGGAGGAGGAAGAAGAAGAGGAGGAAGAAGAGAAGGAGGAAGAGGAAGAAGTGAGAGGAGGAAGGGGAGGCAGAAGAAGAGGAGGAGAAGGAAGGGAAATGGGGAGGAGGAGGAGGAGAAGTGAGGGTAGGAGGAAGAAGAGGAGAAAGAGGAGGAAGGAAAAGAGGAGGAGGAAGAGGAGGAGGAAGAGGAGGAGGAAGAGGAAGGGGGAGAATGTGGAAGAAGAAGAAGAGGAGGAGGAACAGGAGGAGGGAGGGAAAGAAGAGAAAGAGAGAAGAGGATAATGAGTAGGAAGAGGAGAACAAGGAGGAAGATAAGGTGGAGGAAGAAGAGGAGGAGCAGGAAGGGAGAGAAGGAAGAAGGTGGAGCAGGAGGAGAAAGAGGAGTAGGAAGAAGGGGAGGAGAAGAAAGAGAAGGAAGGGGGATGAAGAGGAAGTGGAGGAGGAGGAAGAAGGAGAAGAGGGGAAAGGGGAAAGAGGAGATGAGGAGAAGGAGGAGTAAGAAGGGGAAAGTGGGAGGAGGGGGTGGGGGTGGACAGTAAGGCGGTTAACTTTCTGTGACGGGGTTCCCGAAACGGCAGCCAACCGAGCCATTCACAAGAAGGAGCTCGTCGTACACAAAATGCACGATCATGACAGGTTGCTCCACGCCAGCCATCTGAACCAAATGCCTGAGCAACCTGCAGTCATGTGATCGCAAGACTCGTACCACCACAGTATAAAGGGCAGGGAGAGTATGCATGTGGTGTGCTCCCACGATAATGTCAGTGAATGCATGTTTCGTAGCTGAAGGTTACACGCTTAAAAGGGGGTAATCAGAGCCTTGCTTTTTTTAGCCTTCTCTTCTCTCTCTCGATCTCAAACTCTCTTTACCTTAACATAGTATACAAATGATGCTCGGGTCTGAGTGTCAGTAGGAATTGTGTGCATAACTATGGAATGCTTAAAGGGATCGTATAGTTTTGGTTGAGACCTAATTTCAAATTTCTAACATTTTTTGGTGAGATAATGAGAAACCTCTTATGAAATATGAAAGAGCATGTAATTCCATGAGGAATTCAATGTTTATTTGATGAAAATTGGTTTTGAAATGGCTGAGATATCCAAAAGATTCTAATAAATGTGGGACCCACACTTTTTTATGATCGCTTTGTTTTACTTTGTTTTTGGATGTTTCAGTAATGCCAAACCGATTTTCATCAAATAAACTTTGAATTCCTCTTAAAATGGTATGCTTTGTATTATTTCATAAATGTTTTCTTGTTATCTCGCAAAAAGTTAAAAGCCCAATTCTCATCTCCACCGATACTGGACCATCCCTTTAACCCATGAGGTGAAGCTGAGTAGATTTAGGCAAAATTCCAGGGTTACCGCTTCCACACAATTCCTTCTGACACATGAAAAGACATGTACATCATTTGTTGAATAGAATGGTGACAAATTTTGCCTGAAATCACATTTCTGACAGTTAACAAGTCTTCCTTTTTGGCTTGCCATAGATGAAACCATGCATCATTTTTTACTGATGCATGGTACTGATGCATCTCTTGCCAAGTGCGGGAATGCGTGCCAAGTGCGCAGACCCGGTCTACGCGGGTATGACAAGCCATTTCTTGCTTAATGCGCGAATGCTTACTAGGTGCGCCAACTCTTTGTTATAAATACGCACGACAACATGTTTACCGTGTTTATCGCCAGTGATCAAGCGTGCTGCCAGTAAAAATTGATACATGACTCTCGACCAATGAGATTGCAGGATTCTCTCTACCCGTTTTATAACATAGTAAATAACACTGAAGTACAGGTGTATGTGCATCTGTATAGTTTCAATGATGTACTGCAAATGCAGAAATTTTTGCGGTACATTAATTTTCGTGTATTTCACACTACTTCTGGCTAGCGTGAATTCTAAAACCGTGCGAAAATGTCTTCACAATTTTCTTTGCACATTGTGAATGGTTTGACAATATACATTGCGCAGCGCAAATTCAACGACCTGCTAATATGGTTTTGAGCTGCTCAACACGAAAATTTAATCACGCGAAAATATCGATGTTGCTTAACTGGTGCGTGACTGTCATTTAATGAAAAAGAAGAAAGAAAGGAACAAAAAGGTATGCATGTTCAAATAAATCTGTAAGTTTTCCCTTCAATATTTTGTCATCTCTATGCCGTACAGGTCAAATTTTCAACATGTTTGGAAAACAGTCTTGAAGAGAAATCTGTTTGCTATGTCCCTGTCATCATGTCTTCTTTCCCCTAAATCCAAGATGTAAGACCATACAAACAATGTACATGTGTTTTGTGTGGGTGTATGATGAATGGATGACATACAATGAAGCTGTTATCATTGCCCTCCATTGGTTACAATCACAAACTGTTCTTCTGTTACATTTTTGATAGCAGAAGATGTTTAGCGTCTGTATCCTGGCATTGATCAATCTGCATTGGAAATTCTAGATGCATAGTCCTATGTGATGTGTGTGAATGACCGGTGAACAGGTGATATGTGTGAAAGTGGAATTTCAATGATTTTTTTCTTTCTTCCTGGGATGAAAAAAAAAAGGAGGATTTTGTGTTGTGTACTCCCTGACTGGACATGCTATTACAGTCAGTGGAAATTCACATCATGAACAAAAAAAGTGCTAAATTTATGCAAATATTCGCTGGTTGCACGTGTACTGCACCAAGCAAAATGTGTGAAAACTTCCAGGCCGCAAAAGATATTCCACGTTTACGCGAGGCACACGTCAAAAGTGTGGTGGTCGTCGTTCATGGACTTGCTTTAATGTGTGATAGGATAACCACAGCTGGCATATCATGAGAGCCAGGGTGTATGAAGATGGATGAGAGAGGATCACCGTTAGTGTGCAGTGAGTGCTACCTCTATGCAGGGGAGCGCAGCGCGGGTCATTTGTATTTTGAAGGCACGGGAAGCGGCTGCATCTTAAAGGGAAACACCACTCCCATGTACAAATTGACCTTTGGTACAGGGAAACTTAATTTGAACTTTGACAAAACGTAAGAAAGTTGTGGAATGGCCACTCTGCAAGTCATTATGCGTGATGCTTCTTACAGCAATGTCCTGTGTCCAGACACTGACTGGACATGTTGTACCAAGTGGTTGCTGACCAATTAATCATGTTTCATACAACTGGTTGATACAGTGTATCTGGTTTTCCTTTGTGCAGTCAATGATAGTGTGAGGGTACTTGTTCACATACGAAATATACTGACATTAAAATACACAGGGTTAATTAGGAGGTTGCAATTTCCGTTTGAGTCGATCAATTAATTTGATTATGGGATCATCTTAATTGAAAGTCAACAACTTTACATTAGGATGGATGTTGGGCCTGTTTATCAGATTATTCTTTTGTATCCTAGTTCAACAGCAGAGCACAGTGTGGAGTGTCTGAGGGACTTTCAAATTCTGATTGCCTTTGACTGGCAAGGTACAACTTCATGTCAGCTTCTCTTCTGATTTGATATGGGACTCATTGTTTGACCCCATAATCTATGAGAATGTTGCATAATTCTGCTTATAAGTCAACAACAGTATTAAAAAGGCATCAGGGCTTGCCATTACCGGTAGCCCAGGGCCACAGAAAATTGATGTCGGGCCATCAAATTTCCAAAACCCCTATCATTTGCTTGCTGATCGGGGAGCTATAATTCAATTAAATTTGTGTATTTCCTTTATATTTTCAGCCAATACATTTTTTTCATCGGGCCACCAAAATGTCAAATTCAAAGACTATAGTGGCCCAAGTGGGCCACTAGAGACAGAAGTTAGTAGCAAGCCCTGTACATACTTTCTGTGAATGTGCCTGACCAAGACATTTAGCAGTAATAGCATTAAGTGTGTGTTTGGTGCTTTTAAAGTGTAAGTTGTCCACAGATATATTTGAGATATTGGGTATGACAGAGCTAAGAATTGCAAATATGATCAATCCAACTTGGTAGGAATTTGGATTTGTGGTATAAGGCAAAACATCACAGAATATAATAAAGATAGGTACTTTTTCAAAAGCTCATGTGATGCAAAGAGTAGACCTTGGCTCACAAAATTTGCCAAATTTTCATGAATTAAAAATGACTGGTTTTACAGTATGTATTAATTATTTCATTTTATAGTCTTGAATTTCATAAATCGATATTGGTACCATGTAATACAAAATAGATTGCTGTAGAAGGATATGTTAATCACACTATGCACGTAGTGAACAGCACTGAATAGAATGAGATAAAAGACTGGTGGTGCTTCAAGCTGTACTGCAATATTAGGAAGGACATGATGTAGCTATTAGTTGTTAAAGTTTCCAGTTTCTTCACAAATTGCTTTAGGACTATCACTCGAGTTCCCAAACCGTGATCTAACCGCTGGAAACGTGACGGATGGCACGCCGGGCAGAGCCCTGTCGAAACCGCAGTCCCCGCGATCTCTTTGGATTAGCGAGAAATGGGGGATCGATGAAGCCGCTCAACGCCACAGATCTAGATCAATACCAGAATTCATTAGGCGGCACCCCCAACCTAACGCTGTGGGATGTACAGGCCTAAAAATTGTGCTACTTCTGAGATACTCAGTCCACCATAGAAACAGAGAGGGAAAGAGAGAGAGAGGGGGAGAGGGAGAGAGCATGGGATAGACAAAGAAGAAGCATAAAAGAGTAAGAGAAGGAGAGAGAGGGAGAAAGAGAGATTGGGGAGAAAGAGAGATTGGGGAGGAAGATGGGGAAGAGGGAGAAAGTAAATAGAAAGCAGTATGTCTAGTTATTGGATAAAATCCCACTATTATCAAATCAACATGTCTGGTGAAATCAAGAGTCTGAATGTCAGAATTCCTGTGAAGTGTGTGGAAACGTCAAGGCAGATCAAGGCAGTGCATGTTATTTCTCTTCCTTCTGATATCGAGTGCGCTGCCGTAGATGAGGGATTCTTGCATCGTTCAACTCCAAGACTTCAAGAAATAATATCATCCCCGTATCTCTTTCTCCTATCTTTCCTGTACTTGTGATATTGCTTCAGTTCACCACAGATGTGATCAATCTTCAGATTTTATAAGAAGGGGCTTTGTACAGATTCTAGTCATTTACACACAAATTGATTTGGATGGGACTGAAGAAGTTGTTCTGGCCACATCAACAATGGCTTTGGTCACATAACTTATAACTGTAGAGATAGCTGTGGCGATACTCAGAATTTGTTTCGCGAGTGAATTGTGATTGAATTGAAATCCTCATAAGAAATGGCCTTTAAAATTTACTCTGACATAGCCAGATATGCCAAAGACGTTGAAAGCATGTTAACACACATTTTGCATGACTGAAGAAGTTTATTCCGAGTGGTCTTCACATGGTGAAACAAATTCAGATTTTTGTGAAATTGGTGAAGAAAGAGTCACATAACCGAGATAGCTATTTCCAGGTGCATATCTAGGGTAATCCACACGATTTACATACAAAGACAACTTGCTACTTAAAGGGACTGTTCAGTACTGGTTGACGTGGGGATTCCTAAGTGAGATAATGAGAAAGCTCTTATGAAATGTGAAAGAACATGTAATTTCAAGAAGGATTTAACGTTTATTTGATGAAAATTGGTTTTCAAATGGCTGAGATATCCAAAAAAGTGATAATAATAAAAGGCGACAGGCCATACCTTTTATTAGGATCTCATTGTTTCACCTTGTTTTTGGATATCTCAGCCATTTCAAACCTGATTTTCATCAAATAAACTTTTGATACCCCTTAGAATTGCATGCTCTTTGACATCTCATTGAGTAGTTTCTGAATATCTCACAAAACATTAAAAGCTAAATCCTCACCTCGACCAGAACTGTACACACCCTTTAACTGTCATAAGTTAATGGCTGTTTGATATTGTTTAAACTTCAGCGGATCTGTAGATGTGATTTTCGTAGTGGCAATTGAATAAATCTGTCCTTTATGGTAAATATGTCTGGATAGGAATCACAGTATTGAGTGAAGCGACTCTTTTGTGAGCGATGGACCGGTGTTAGCCTTGCTCCCAGGCTATTTGGTCTTCCAAACTGAACTTTGGGAGGGGAGGGGCTGGGAGTTAGGAAGGACATAAGAAAATAGTCAGACAGACAGACTGACATACAGACAGACAACTGGAATTTGTAATTGTGAAAAATAGTAGAACTTACAAAGATTGAAGAAAGATTAAAGTTTTTTTTTTTTTTTTTTTTTTTTTTGGGGGGGGGGGGGGGGCTATACTACACAGCAAATACATGTAGTTAATTTTGCCACCCCATATGTATCATGGTCTGTAAACCTTTAGCTATTAGGAATGTGAGAAATGATAATCTGCAACCACTCGCCTAGAAACTACTTGTTATCTTTTGAGTTACAAAGATATGTGGTCATGTGTTTCGCCTTCGTTGATGTCGCACACGTTTCCTGTTTTGTTTTCACCTGAAGCACATTCAAGCATGATAATGCATCTGAGGGTTTACTGTGTTTGAAGAGTCTATTTCAAAACTGGTGTATGTGCATGATGTGAACTGGTGTAATATAAGTATCAGTTTTGAAGCATATCCTGCAGCCTTGAAGGGAGGTTAAAATGAGCGTGTGCTGCTCCCATGACAAAGGCATCATAACATGTCCCATTACTGGTACCAGTTTTCTACCCCTGCTCGCCTGTTTCTGGGTTAAGCCATCAGCCAAATTATGCCCCACATCTGGTGTATACAGGCTCCCCTGAGGTGAATGCAACCTGATTTGATGGTTCTGCATAAGATTTGTTTCCATAAATCATCTCTGTATAGAAATTGGGTCATGTACTTGTGCAGATAGCAGACTGTACAACTATTCAACTATGTAATTTGATGGGATTGCATTTGTATGATAAAGGAAAGAATATCTGGAAAGGTACTTGCAAAGAAGTGACTAAAATTACAATCTACTTGGCCTTTTTAAAGTAAAAGTTTGTGCATTTTGTTGTTATATATTGATGATCTGTGGATACCTTTCAAATATTCTTGTAGTGTAAAATGTGTGAATATTAGTATCATTGCTTTGGTGATAATATCTAATAGTATCTAGAATCAGCTGATGTGCTTCCTGATATTTTGATTTTTTTCCTGCTACTTCTGTTTTTCTCAGTGATAATCACTTTACAACATGTGGTAGTCAAATACATATCAAGAGGAATGTGTACACTTTGAGACAAAAAAACAAAACAAAACAACAACAGCAAAAAGCTACCCAAGCATTCTATTTTGTATGTCTCTTAAACTACAGCATCATTCATTTCATCAGTAATGTAATACACATTGGATGGGATGCAGTTCAAATGCATGCAGCACTCAGTAAAAAAAAAAAAAAAAAAAAAAATGTGTTGGTTTGTGTAAAAGTAGCTCCTTATTCTAGTTCCTTTAACCCTTTGGAATATGAACCACCAGCAGTCACCCCTCTTGAAAATCAATGAACTACCTGTGGCACTCCTTTCTCACATGTGTGTGTGTGTTGTTTGTGTTTTGTAGCATATTTTACATCATTCCCGTAATACTCTTTTCAGCAAGTTAATCTAGACAAATACCCAATCAAATTTTCTCTTTCTACATTGATAAATATCATGAGCAAATAGCTAAGCCAAACTTTGAATGAAAGTATAGACAACACTTGCTTTCTCACACACATATTCCCTGCAAGTCTTCATGGAAGAGGTAAAGGCGTCACCGCCTTTATCATCGCCCAAATCTCAGCAACGTTCGCAGGTGCATCTAAGTGAGGCATTGCTCGACAAGATGCCTATAGAAATCACAGCATGAGAACATCGCCGGTGCTTAATTACAACACGAATGGCCCGCATTGTGATGAACGTGTGCATGGTGCAGCGTCGCCCGGCAAGCGAAACAATCTCGACTCGAAGAGCTAAAGATCAAGGGCCACTGGCGGGAGGGGAAGCATTGCCAGCTCGTCATCATCATCATCATCATCATCATCATCATCAACTTGCTCTGAGATGCCATCGACCCGTCAGCTGTCAGCTCCTGTTCCTTTCCCTTCCATTGTCTGACTGTCAGGGTTTCAAATTAGCAACCTTTAGCATTTCGGACCTCCATCTTCACTGTAGCTGTATTCCTCTCATATTTTTTTTTTCAACTCTCATTGGCTCTCCCTTATCTGTCCCCCCCCCCCCCCCAATATCTTAAAGGGGCATAGTCCCGGTAGTGTAGATGGCGCTGTTGATGATACTGCTAATCATCGTTAGCATTGATACGAAGATTACCGAAGTTGAGCTGTCATCAAGAGTAAAGTGCGTAGGTGTTGCTAAGTAACGTTGCCTTTGTTGTCTTCTTTGCGCATTGCGCAGTCTGTAGTAATGCCAGGGTGCGTGCATATGTGCTTGTTATTGTGACATCACAAAAGAAGTTTGCTAAAGCTGTCATCCCCCTCAGCTGATTCATGAGCCGAACTGTGATCGGACCACTGACTACACTGAATCGGACTTCTTCGGACTCGGGAAAGTGGGCCAAAGCATAAGCGCCAAAGAGAAGTCGATAGCGTAGGTCTCTATAGGAAACTTGCGCCGTGCGCCCGCGTACGCATTTGACTAAAACACCGGGACCATGCACCTTTAAAGGGATCGTATAGCTTTTGTTTATACCTGCAATGTAATTTCAGGTTTCTAACATTTTTTGGTGAGATAATGAAAAACCACTTATGAAATATGAAAGAGCATGTAATTCCATTTGGAATTCAACGTTTATTTGATGAAAATTTGTTTTTAAATGGCTGAGATGTCCAAAACAGAGCGATTCTAATAAAGTGTGGGACCCACCTTTTATTACAATTGCTTTGTTTTACTTTGTTTTTGGATGTTCCAATTTCATTCCAAACCCGATTTTCATCAAATAAACTTTGAATTCCTCTTAAAATGGTATGCTCTGTACTATTTCATAAGTGTTTTCTTGGTATCTCGCAAAAAGTTAAAAGCCCAATTCTCATCTCCACCAATACTGGACCATCCCTTTAACTTGGACTTTTTCTCTGCAAGTTGCTCTATTGATATGTTGTGCAGGTGAACATGTCACGTGTGCCTCCATGTAGATTTGTACACACCCACAGAAGTGCATTGTGTTTGATTTCCAAACTCCAAACTAGGACTGTTAAAGGGATGGTATAGTATTGATGGAGATGAAAATCAAGCTTTTAACTATTTTTGCGAGATACTGAGAAACCACTAATGAAATGTTACAGAGGAATGTTATCATTCTAAGAGGAATTCAAAGTTTATTTGATAAAAATCAGTTTTGAAATGGCTGAGATATCTAAAAACAAAGTAAAACAAAGCGATCCTAATACAAGGTAGATTCCATCTTTTATTAGTATTGCTTTGTTTTGGATATCTCAGCCATTTCATAACCAATTTTCATCAAATAAATATTGAATCCCTCTTGGAATTACATGTTCTTTCATATTTCATAAGAGATTCCTCAGTATCTCCAAAAAAAAAAAAAAAATAGAAACTGAAGCCAGGTCTCAACCAAAACTATACTATCCCTTTAAAGGCCTTGCATTGCTCTCTCTCTGTGCCCAAGTTCCAGACTTGGCCTAAGAAAGGCTTTGCATTTTTCTCTTCTGCCAGAGTTCCACATTTCTGAGAAAGCTTTAGATTTTTGCTATTCTGCCCAAATTTTAAAGGTCCTGTTTACCTTTGGGAGCAGTGATTTCAAAAATGTTCAAGATATCACCTTTGATGAATATGTGTAGGTCAGTTGTATCACAAAATATCCTACCATATAAATGTTTTGCAATAAAGCCTAGAATATAAGGAGATATCACTATTTTTCTCATTAAACCATAACTGTAGACGGTTTAATCTGGAAACATCTTTATTATAACTATTGTTCACATTTTGTATATTTGTTAATACTTAAAGGGATGGTACAGTATTGGTGGAGATGCGAATTGGGCTTATCACTTTTTGCCAGATAACAAGAAAACACTTATGATATAGTACAGAGCATACCGTTTTAAGAGGAATTCAAAGTTTATTTGATGAAAATCGGGTTTGGAATGACTGAAACATCCAAAAACAAAGTAAAACAAAGCGATCGTAATAAAGTGTGGGTCCCACACTTTATTAGAATCGCTCTTTTTTGGATATCTCAGGCATTTCAAAACCAGTTTTCATCAAATAACTGTTGAATTCCTCATAGAATTACATGCTCTTTCATATTTCATAAGAGGTTTCCCATTATCTCACCAAAAAATGTTAGTAACCTGAAGTTAGGTCTTAACCAAAACTATACGATCCCTTTAACATTGGTTATACTGTTAGAACTATTTTAAAGCACTAATGTTGGGTTTTTGTTTCATCTGCAAATGGTAAATTATACCTTTAAGCTTAAACTGAGAGTCTCTGCTTTTCTCAATGTTTGCCTACACTCATTTCAATGCGTAATGTCACAATGCTGAACATCAACTTGCTGAACATTATGCTCACGTCCACATTATTGCCAGTTTATTCTGGCTTTGTCCTTCCCAGTTGAGCATACAATACATAGTCAAGCTGTTACTTCCTTCTTTTATTTTGTGAATTACCCTTTTAATGACATCCCTTTCTTCCCATGCCCTTGTAAAGTACTTTAAAAAGTTCCACCAATGTATAGTTTCTTGTTTTCTTTTTTTTTTCTCTCTCTCTTTGTTGGCCTATAGCACGAGAGTTGCCAGTAAATTAAGTTGAAGTAAATTACAGACTGCATACTCTATGCATTTCAGGGGAAAACTTAAGAATCAATAGCGTATCCAATAACCAGATACACTGGTACACTGTTACATAAAAAGGGGGGAAAAATCAGTGTGATGTAATTATCATAATCTTATGAATGCGATCTTGAGTGAGCTTTTTGTATCATATAATTAACTATTCCAGCAAATTTCATATTGATGTGGAGGTCAACATGTACTGCATGAAGAACCACTCAGAAGAAACTTTTGAATGTTTTTTTAACAAAATGCATAAAACCTGTGTTCATATTGAAGCTGTGCAAAGCTGTGTAAAGTGGGCCTTTAAATGTTCTCACCATCGCATTACTTGACATGGTATCTAGGCACCTCTGCAGCCTGCAGGTTTTGTGATATATTCCCTCCCCATTCATTTGTCGCACTCCACGGATGCATCGACATTTTAAATCCAGATGTGTGCAGCAAATTTGAAATGCCCCTTTCAGCATGTGAATGTGGAGCACTTTGTAATGCTTATCCTCTGTGCAGTGTGCACTTGAATATGGTGGTGAATAGGATTACTAATCCCATTGTGAAACCGAGACACGCAATCGGCAGGGGTAAAGTTCAGCACTGTGACTTTCCGTGCTAGTCTGTGCAGAGAGCAACAAACAGTCCAAGAGTCAGTTTACAGCAGCATGTGAATGATAGAGGCACCACTGACTTTGGAGTCTGTACCACGAGCTTGAAATTGAATTACTGTAACTAGGGGAAAAAAAAAAAAAAAAAGGAAGGAAAAGAAAAAAAAAAAGAAAGAAAAAAGCTCCACAGCACTTCCCTATGATATAATATGGTACATACAGTCATAAGCTCAGTTCAGTTTGACCCATCCTATGCATATTGACTGATTATATTCATTAAAGCACTCCCCTGTGATATATCGTCGCTGGGGTGACAAGACCTCGTATCTCAAAAATGTCAAAAAATTTTTTTTTAGCTTAATGGTCAAATAATGGGTCAAGTGATGTCTTGGCCAAATCCTAACTGTCTTACTCCAAAAATGAAGCCACCATGACATGTCAAAGAGAAGGCTTTCCCATTCACTATAGTGCTTTGGCCACCATGTTTTTTCGCTCTCCTGAACATTTGACAATTTTGAGATATGAGGTTTTGTCACCCCAGCGACGATATGGTGCATTTCTGTTCAGTTTGACCCATCTTTTAACATACTGACTGATTATATTCATCATGGCACTCCCTTGATATGATACTGTATAAATGTATGAGTAGTCATTCGTAGCTCAGTTCAGTTTGACCCATCCTATTCATGTTGACAGATTATGCACATTTCTTTTAGGACAAAGGTTGGCATGTTTTATTAACACGATTCAATGTTCAGCGAGGTACTTAACCCGTTGAGGACGGTTTGATTTTTCTACAACACACATTTCCCATAGACGCTTGCCCAAGCATACTCTGGACTCGTCCTCAACAGGTTAATACAATTGTAGGTGCTTTATTGAAAAACTTGAAGAAAGCTGTTATTTTCTTTTGACCTGTGATGGTGCTCACCATCTTTGAAGTTTAGGCAGAACATCCTATTTATAGTAAATACAGTTTGTAGGTTTTTAATTGGGATACTGCATTTATGTGATAAGGCTAATGCATCTCTCACAGGTATTTGAGTATGTATGCGTATATGTGTGTATGTTTGTATGTATGTATGGAGGAGATGTACATGTGTATGTGTATATCTGTGTATGCGTGTGTTGGTGTGTGTGTGTCTTCCTGCACTATTTTTAGCTTTGACAAACTAATCAAAATTAATGTTTTAATGACCTAGTGAGAGCTCAGTGCAAGCCACATTAAGTAGAAGGAAGATGGTATTCACGTCACCACGTTACGATGGCAAATTGGTGGAAATGAAAACATGGTGCGATGATCTAGAATGAACTTCAGTCCAAACACTGCTTCGGTGGTGGCACATGTACAATTTCTACGGGCTTGGCTTGCCAGAAGAGAACCATTCTGTATTAATCCCGTATGCAAGTGATTCATTGCGCTCTTAATTTGATTTGATACCGATAATATGCCCCGACACATCTTACCTTGATGTGATTTGTAATTCATGTTTCACTTGCTCCTTGACAAGAGAAACCTGTAAAAATTATAAATCTCTGATTTATTTTTCCCCTTTCGTCCCGCAGTTGGGGATGAAAGGACACTTCTCACAAGACTTTGCAAATTTGAAGTCGAACCAGAGCTTTGGAAGTTATGAGATCTCAGAGAACATTTACTGGCAAATACAATTGTAGTCACCTGTTTAAGTATGTGGTTATGGATGCAGTGTGCAATGAATGCAATATAAAATGCATTACAGTTGTAGACAGTGACACCATACATGTGATCAAGTTATTGCATTGAACATAATACACTGTAGCTACACTGTATGCTTGAGAGATACATTGTACCTGTGCAGATTGTATGTGTCACTGTGGTGCAGGGATCCATGGTGTTTGTGTTTGTTAGAAGCTTGTTGCTACACAGGCCACCATTCTCAGATACATTATACATCTAAATGTATACTGTACTTGTGTATTAATGCAAGCTGCCTTGTTTCGCACATGACATAAAAAAAAAAAATGATAACATTAATGAACAAGTGAATAACTTGTGCAGACAGCGTGCTGTCTGTAATATAACCAAATCAGAGGTACTACTATATCACAATGTAGCCAGTGTTTAAACAGTCAAGTGCAAACTCATTAGGTCTCCCTTGCAAAGACGTGTAGCGGGCAGCCTTGATTTCAAGACATTTGAATCGCACAACAGGAAATACAGCCACTGTAGAGTCCGAACCTTGTAAATACAACACAAGTATTGCATTTAAGAAAATATCTTATTCATGTCATTGTTGTCAAATTTCTGGAATTTATGAAGGTTTTTTTTTTTTCTTTAAGGATGACAATTTTTAGCCAGTTTTGTTGTACGACAAGAAGTTGACATCCAGTTAAGCAAATGGAAATCACTTGTCATTACTAGACATCATTTTGTCAAATTTCGGGAATTTACCTTATTTTATGTCTTCAAATTTGGATAAAGTAAACTGTATGTATATGCTGAATATTTTGTGAATTTTTTTATCTTCCAAAATTTAGCGAGTCAGGTGCTATTTGCACAATTAAAGACACAAACAAATATTGACTCCGGTCCTGATATGAATGTGACGTACACGTATACATTTCTCCATTCAGTACAGGACTCCACGATCTGGCATTTAACCACTTGTGAAATCGTTGGGACGTCCTGATTTACGAAAAAAAAAAATAGATTTGCCAAGTGTATGGTGTATACAGGAGTTCATCTATTTGTGAGACAAGAAGTTGACATCCAGTTTAAAGCCAATGGAAATTACAATTGTACTTGCAAAGGTACATGTAGTACAAATGAATACATTCAAGGCTTGAGATGGGGGAGGGTGGAAGTCGGGTCGGGGTTGCCTTGGGAGTGATTGGATAGATAATTAATTGCCTTTGTAGTGAATGTAAAATATGCATGTGGCAATTTATGAAACTCCTTGCTCATTAATATTTGACATATGCCATGGCCTTTGCTTCAGAAATAATGCCAAAAGTGTTACATATTTCAGGAAAAACAAATTTGAGTGCTTTTATTTTCACGCTAGTGTCTTGTCATGTAAAATGTGTGAAAATTTCCACATTGCAGAAAATTTCCACTTTTACAGTAGGACCCTATGGCCCGAATTCACAAAGGTGGTACAAATGAAACCATAGTTTAAACCATGGAGCGCCAAGTGTCGCATGAAATATTTCGATACGAAATCAGTCATTTCGTCGATGAAATTATTATTTTGTAACGAAATGACATCATTTTGTAGCTAAATGAACATTTCTTCCAAGAAATGATAATTTCGTTACCAAAATGGTCATTTTGTCGCCAAAATGACCAATTTCATAACGAAATATTCTGTGCGACACTTGGCGCTCCATGGTTTTTGTCCATGGTTTAAACCATGGTTTCATTTGTACCACCTGCGTGAATTTGGGCCATTGTGTCACGTGGTGAGCAACTCTCAATTGCAAATGTGCAATAGCTGCATGATAATGTACACAGTAGTCAGTCATACTGGTGTCAAGTAAACATGCAGCTATCCTATGATGTTTCTGATGATAGCAGCCTGCCCTCGCTTGGTGGTGGATTCAGGAGCAACAAACAAAGCAGAGGACAGAGCACAGTTTAAAAACAGCCCAAGGCACAATGGACCAGTTAACTACAGTCAATGAGACACGAACATGCCATGTACACCAGTCATAATGGCATCATTTGTGTCATCTTTGAATGGGAGCTTGTCATCACTGTGCAAGAGAGAACATATTTCTCTCTGATGGGTACACACTATGTAGTAAAAGAATCAGTGTGCACGTAGGCTTGGATATTAACCCAGAGGTGCAATACATTAAAAAAATTCATTGTCTCTTCTCATTCTTAGGGATTGGTCAATTCATGAACGTATAGTATATACATGAGCATATGTGCAAAGGCCAAGTATTAATCCCATATTTGTTTGAGTGGTGTGTTATATTGCTTTGAGCGTCATTGGTGTGTGTAACATAAACATACATACAGCATTATCTCTGAGCTGGCGAGGCTCCATAAGTATGATGCATGATCAAAATGGATTGCGTGCCAAAAGGAGTGTAAGTATAATATGCATCATGAGGGAATGTGTTAGTGGTAGACACAATGCAACAACACTTGAAATCCCCTCTAGGGATTCAAGCCTTGAAATGGAATTAAACCGAGAGTGACACTAATGTTCAAGCTTGAGGAGGCTGAGGGAGAAAGACATGGTAGAAAAAGAAACCTTGCCTGACTCTCCAGTCGGTCTGCTCTCACTTTTTTCTCTGAAGCAACTTATCAAATAAGGGCCTTGAGAACACCTTCAATCTAGGTTTTGTTTCCAAACCCAATCTGGGCAAACTTGGATCATGAACCATTGCAATGACATTGTGCGGAGGAAAAAAGTAGAATGTGCCCCCGAGCATTAACACATAGTGATACAACTGTATCCTCTAGTATATGCCTACACACTTTCTTTCCCTTGTAAACAATCATCCCAGACACTTACAGATTACATGATAAGTTTTGGTACCTCCATTGGGATGTCCCTTATATGAAAGTACTAACCATGAAGAGATGTGTTTGTAAGATAGATGCTTGAATTACTATTTTGCACCATTTTCTCCCTCTTCTTAATCTGCACAGCAATTTCTCCGCACCATCCAGCAGCTGAAGGAACAGCTCCAGCAGCGGGAACCAAGTCTGCGGCACTCGCCCAACGGCGACATCCCCAATGGCTCCTCCTCCTCGTCCTCCTCAGCGGCCGTGGCGGCGGCGGCGACGGCGACGGCGGCGCACCTGCAGCACGAGGTGGAGGCGGTGCGGGCGGAGCGGGACCGGTCCTCCCGTGAGGTCTTCCTCCTGCGCAAGACCCTGGAGGAGATGGAGCTGCGCATCGAGACGCAGAAGCAGACCCTGACGGCGCGCGACGAGAGCATCAAGAAACTGCTGGAGATGCTGCAGAGCAAAGGGTTAAACACCAAGCGGCTGGAGGGCGACCAGGAGGAGATGGACCGGATGCGCTCCCAGGTGGTGGAGGCCGAGGCCCGCGTCGTCAAGCTGCAGAAGACGCTGGAGCAGCGGGACCGAGAGATGACCAGAATGATGGATGTAAGCTCAAGTGGAGATGTAGGGACTTTGTCCAACCCTCCCCTAGTCATGGCACTCTTCTGTGAAAAAAAAAAATTATCTTTATAAGAATAAAAATATAAGCTGTTATTCAATATACCCCCTCCCCCATTGCCCCATGAAATGAAATATTCAATTGGTAGCATTCTGACAAATATATTTTTATATGCATATAGACATTTTGGAACAGTGGGGATTATGTGCCAACCGGCACTCAAAGATCACAAAGGGTTATAGGAGATGGGAAGTGGGCTTTTCTTGTTTTGTTTCTTTGTTTTTTGTTAGCGCTAGCAATCTTTCAAGATGGGAGCATCTACAGCTTCAAGCACATGTTGTGACACACAGACATGGACACAAACCCACACACACATACTTACGGGATACACTCAAGAACGCTGATGGTCTTTTGAATGCACCGCTGGTTCATGTACAAAAGTTTCACATGTCCTCGGGCATTCAGAAATTATGGAATGTGTCTTGTGTCTTTAATTCAATTACGACACCCCCAGAATGCACTGGAGCAAGCTTTATTGAGTACTCGACTCCTTCCTGTCCACACGCCATAAAAAGACTTTGTCTCTTACAAGGTTAGGTCCAATTACGAAGAGAAAACAGACTTTTGACTCTCTCTCGAAGTATGTTTGCCCAAGCCTCTTACAGTGTCTTGGGATTTATATTGTCTGAAAAGAAAAAGCCCAACTAAAAAGACAAAACAAAACGAAACACAGAAAGGAAATTCTCTCCCATCCATACTCAAGAGTGCGAAAGCAATTGGGTATAGTGGATATGATGGCCATACTGTACTAAGGTGGGTGGGTAGTGGATAATAGGCATCTTACCTTTGAAACATAGTAGGGGATGAGGAGGAAGCGATTCTGAGCATGATCTTGAATGCAGATGACCAAACGTGCTCAGTGTAATAGAGGCTGCACATTGTCGGGTGAGAATGATAAGGGCATTAAGGTGCCTCAAACACTTAAATACCCCTTTCAGTAACCCTCCTGGCTTGGGCCAGGCCCGAGATAAGTCATAAAATTTTGAGTTTATGAATGGGTCGGACCAAAGTGGCCGTGCTGCTGCAGCCTAGCACCAGGTGTGGGTCAGGTGCAGGCCTGGTGCTGATCGAAGAGTTTCTGAACGGTAGCAGCACCAGGCTCGGGCCAAAATTCCTTGCATGGTCAAAGGTCACAATTACCTGGCTGTGCCTCGGCTGGAGCGCGCGTTCAGTTACCATGGTAGTTATCCCTTACGTAAAAGTAGCACTGCTCGTGTATAGTTACTGAATGCAACTTTTACTGCTTGGTGCAGGCCAATTTGGCTCGGGCCAGGAGCTGGCCAAAAATGCATGGGTAACTGAAAGGGGTAAATGGCTTTAGTGGCAACTTAATGCTGTTATTATTCTGAACGGAGGACATGAGCTTACTGTATACGTCATACAATTAGCGGATTTAATTTTTCGGGAATCAGGACTACACGGCAATTTCGTGAGTGGTTAAATTCTCGATCATGGATTTCAAATAATGACAAGAAAAATGTATGCTTGCACGTCACATTGGGATCAAAGCTTATAATTTTGCTCATAGTTAAATTCGCAAGAATTAAAAGACTTGTGAAATTTGCGAGAATAAAAACCTTGTGAAATATATGGCATATACAGTAGTTTGTAGTGAATTCCTAGATCACTGTTAAGTGTATTTGTGAGATTAATATGTATTTGTGTGTTGTATGTGTTTGTAATTGCTCAGAAGTGAGAGGGGCTCTTTGCATTTGAGGGCAGGGAAGAAGAGCTGATCAAAGTGTCAACACACACCGGAGGATTGTCATGTATTGCGGCACATTGGTGTAATGAGTGCGTGGAATATAATGGCCCAGAAGTGAGGGGCAAGTTACATGTGTCGCTGAGTTGAGTGTGAACTCAAACACAGAGCTTGTGATATCTTGTGGCAAGATGGCTTATGGAAGGTTGGATTTGGAGGGGGGGGGGGAGGGGTTGGGGATGGGGGAGGGAAAGGGGGAGGGGAAGTAGGATGGCTGGAGATAGAGACTTTCAAGGTACCAATATTGGAAAGACAGGCCAGAAGTAGCAGACCATGGCTGATACATGAGGGAGAAGAACCGATGCAAATCCATCAGATGTCATTGGGGGCATGTATCTATGTCAGGGAGAGAGAGAGAGAGAAGGAGTCGAAAATAAAACAAGGGGAAGACGATATTGCATTGATGCTACCCACTGAGTGTGTATTTTTAGCCCAGAGACTCGCTGGAATAATACCACATAAGGTGTCAGTCCAGAAGGGTGTGTGCCAGAAGATTATGACCGGAGAACATGTTATTGCCTGAAAAGAGCATCGAGGAGCAGTGCCTCCACGGAAAGATGAGATAGACTGGAGAGGAAGGGGAAATAGGGAAGGAGCAGGTGGGCTCAGTGGTTACCGCACCCTGAGACATGGAAGGTTTGTGGTTCAATTCACGAAGAGGGAATGGGGTTTAAACCAATGGCAAGAGGTGTTTTTAGTGTCTGTGTGTGAGAGCTTGCATATGAATCTCTTCAGAAATGCAGGAGGAATCATTGTTGCTTTTTACAGTATTTGAGAATTTTTGTACATGTATGTATTTGATGAATAGAACTGTGGAACCTACAGAATCACCATCTCGTACTTCTTTAAACTCCTTCTGTGTACACACTGTCTATCACAATGTTTTTACTTTTGCAAATTTTTTGCATCGATCGATATTGACAAAATTAACAACATGGTAAAGCATTGCTTCCAATAACATATATATGCCTTGCATTTATCATCATAAAAGGTGGGAAATCCTGTTTCTCTTAAAAGGAGATCTTACTTCAATTTCTCATTCCCTCAGTGTCTGTCTTGATTGCAAGTTGAACAACTTGCCAAATTGTCTCATAAGTCCCAATTTGCAAATTTGTGCACTCACGAAATATTTGGCGGAAACAATGTGTGTATCAGGATGGAATATAATCGACCTATAATCTAGATCAAAAATATGAATCTTTTCTCTTTTTCGCTCCTGATAATGTGTGCTGCTAGTGTGAGATTGGAATTTTTTTGATCTGGGCACTCATGACTGCTCATGTGCATCTGAGTGAAACAGATGCGGCAGATAATTTGTCTGTTCGTACGTACGAATTGTCCGCCTTTGTGGGAATTCTCCTCCATCTTACCTAGCCTTTTTCCAAAGTCCCTCACGCTGTTGTCAGCCCTGATGGTCGTGAGCGAAGAGCTAGAGAGCCGAAGCTGTGTGCGTCCACTGTCAGCGCAAGGGCACATTGATATCTGCCATTGTAATTATCATCTATGACTGGGATAAAGCCTTAAAGGTCATATATCCCTTTTGCAAATGTCACAGAATTTTGCATAGTTGAAGAATAATGTCTCCCAACACTGTTTATGAAATCTCAGGGAAATACACTTTTTTTTAAGGAAATGAAAAAGTTATCCCCATGTCACTCTAGAATATGCTCCCCTTTTGTACGAAGAATAATGGTTGGAATTTTTTTCGGGGTCCAAATGAATTCACTGGAAATCCATAGTATTGTGTCCCCCTCCATAATAGAGAAGTTTCCAGTTTGATCATTCTCAGGAAAGGTTTGAATTACCTTACCTGTGCAATATACCAACGTATGGAAGGAAACTGATTTTCAGGGTTGCTGAAGGGACACACAGATTTTAAATACCAGTGCACCACTCCTACTGAATAATTCAGTTAGTCACCTTGACCAAGATGATTACGTGATTGGTTCATTGGCTGTCAGTGATTCTTGGCACATTGTTTCCTTGAAAGTTTATTTGTGTCCTTACAGTTCTATTTTGGTGATAAATTTAAGGTTAGTGGTTTGAAAACAGAAAAGTATTAGTAGTATATGACACCAGATGAAGATGTTGGACAGAAATACAATCAGATTATTTCTTTCGATTAATTCTAAATATATTTCCCTGCCCTAGTCCTCTACACATATGTCTTTTGCGCTATTCTCATACAAATTGTACTCCCACTACAACTATATATATATATATATATATATTTTTTTTTTTTCTTTTTTTTTTTTGGGGGGGGGGTGGAGGGGAGGGCAATTTCCATCTCCAGTAGCTGGCTTTGCCAGTGACCCCGAAATGTGTGCCAGCCAAGACATTAACCATGGACCAAGCAGTGCATATCATTTATAACAGAGCACCAGAAATAGCAGACTGCTGTGTACTTGTGAAAAGAAGAGCACTGAGCCAAGGCAATTGAATGCCTGTTGTGTGTGATGAGAATCTTTACAGTGCGGTCACACTTTTTATTACTTCATATCTCTCTCTCTCAGTCTTCATTTTCTCTATCTGTTACTTCCAAAGGCGCTGTACATGCCAAATATTTTACAAGGTTTTATTTTCACGAATTTTGTGAGTCAGGTGCTATTCATAAATTTAAAAACACACAATAATATTGTCTATCTATTCATTTATCTATCTATCTATCTATCTATCTATCTATCTATCTATCTGTCTATCTATCTCAAGACTGCGGTGATTGAAACCCTGTGAGAGATAGGAATATAACAAGTTTGCGCCCATTGGGCATCGTCAAGATATTCATATCAATAACATCAATCTTTGAGATTAGTTAATAGCCATCCTTGGAGGCAAATCTTCAATCTGATCATCAACATTTCCATCACAGGCTCATTCATGTTGTTATTATGTCCATATTTTTGTTCATGGCAAAATTGTAAAATTTTCATCATATTTCAATCTAATTGCTGTCTCTCCATACTCCTTTAAAAGCTGTTTGAGTGGAAAACTGTATTTTGATCACTCTTTGTATTTATTCATATTCCTTTAAAAACTTTTTGAGCAGAAAACTATATCTTGATTGCTCTTTTTTATATATCTGTCTGTCTGTCTGTCTGTCTATCTACAGTATCTATCTGTCTATATATATCTGTATGTGGAGAGGTATTTTCTCTGCTATGCTCTGAACATCCTTGCTATGCCCATAAAACACTCTGAGGGCAATATTTTTTTAAACACGCCCTCTTATTTATCACTGAAGTGACTGGAGACAAACATGATTTATATTGCCCTCCAGTCTCAGTCAGAGTGTTGATGCTTCTATTCTATGGAATTAAAATGATGGTATTCATCCATATTAAAGACACTTATTGTAGTTACTTTGAGAACACCCACAATGTATGTCACAAAAAGTGGAAATTCCGTTCAAGATAAAGTAACAGAGGCTTTATGTTTACATAGAGATTATCAAAATGTAAGTGCATCAGATTGCACCAGATTGAATGTGACAAAGATATCTAAGAACTGCATATAACATGTAGATGTGTTTAAAGTAATGTTTTTTGTAGTCTTTTAATTTTTTGTTTTAAAGGGAAATTATATCATGTTATTTCAATCACAAACGAACAGATCATATCATGATTCATCCTCTTGTAGCTCGACCTACACTGTGTACTGTGCATTCTCCAAATCAGCAGCACTTTCTTCGTGTAGAAGATTAAATTTCTGTTTCACTCTCAAAATTGGCAACTTCTTTTTTTGCCGGGGGGGGGGGGGGGGGGGGGTGATAAATTGCTTTCTGATTTCATGTTGGTTTTATGAGTCAAACTACCTCAATGTTATCATTGTCCAGCATGAGATATGCAAGAGTTGCCAAGTTGATGATGAAGGAATGATAATTTCAGCGGTGTAATTTCCCCCCCCCCCCCAGTTCTTGATGGGTTAAGTGAAATGGATGCTCGAAGGAGTAATGGGAGGGGCAAACTAAAGGGCGATAATTTAAGGGTCTACAGGCTCAGCAGTCATGCTCAGGGCTTCCAAGGCACTGACCCCCTACATGATGGGAATTTTTATATCATATATATATCTCGCATGGCCACAAGCTGTGAGTACGAAATGTCCTGTATGATTTACCTGCACTTCTATGAGAGGTGGCATGGGGAGTTGATGTTCTCTCTCTCTCTCTTGGCGATGTTATTTCAAGACGTGCGGATGACTCAGCGGAGGCATCTCTGTATGAACATTGACGAGCTGGTGTCTCGAATGTTATTTACATAGTTTATTATTGTCATCAAAAGTCAATGTTTGGTTTGAGGGGGAGCTGTGATTTCTCACAGGGGTTGGACGTGCCCGGTCCAATCAGCGACGTGCATGCACATCCATCCTGCTGGAAAATCGTTCGAAGCTGCTTTAAAATAGCGCCTAGATCGGAGTTTATGAACAGCATTGTCATTACAATGGATGGCAAAAGCTTTCTGTTGGTTGTGTAATTTCTTGACAAGGAATAGTGTTTTGATATTGATATTAATAGTTTGATGGATATGATTAATGCCATGAATGATTATGGCTTGAAAATTGACATTTTAGAAAATGTTATTTTAGGAAAACATGAAACAAGTTCAAGATTTATGATATCTGCTCTGTCCATGCTTGTACTGTATATATACATGTAAGTCTATTGCAAAGCACATTATCTGGTACACATTTTTTTTTTCAGGTGTATTGAAACATCTATCAGCTACTACTTAATAAGTAAGATTGCAAATCTTCTGAAATATTAGATACTAATAGACATGTTAGACACATTCTTGGAACCAAAACTTTATTCGAGCTGATAGGGATACATTTAGCAAGCCAGTTGGGGTATGTGTAAAAGCAACTGTAGAATTGAAACAATAGAATGAATTGTTTTGTTTTGTTTTGTTTTGTTTTTTCATTTCCATGGCAACAGGAGAACAGAGAGGACGGATCAAGGACGAGATCCAATGGCATGATCGGGCAAAATGATGACAGTCATTCGAGATTAAAAATCAAGGTGGGAATGATCCCTCTGTGCTTGTTCTCTCTTGCTCTTGACAGATCTACTCTAATTGGATGGAGATTAATCCACACAGACATTAATCCACACAGACATTAATCCATACACACATTAATCCATGCAGACATGAATCCATGCAATTAAAGTTGATCTAAGTCGGGAGCAATGTCCGCAGCTCGGTCGTTGAAACCGTTCGAGCTGAACTGCTCTCGTTGATTTTTATCTATGTCATGAAAAATTCAAATTTAAGACAGATATTCAAAATAGTTATGATTGGACATAGCCTGAAGTTATCAACAACATCTCCCCCCCCCAAAAAAAAAAAAAAAAATAAAAAATAAAAAAATAAAAAAATGAAGCAAAAATACACTGAATTTGGCTCTCTGCCTTTCACAATTTGAAGTGATTATGTGATGATGACTTGGATGAGCAGAGGGGAATTTGTCAGCTAACCAGCCAATTTGGTTGATATACAGTATATGTAAAGGTTGTCATCAAATTAATTGCATCAGTATCCTTTTTGGTACTGAATTATAATTGCATGAGTATTCTTTTGACTTTACATGCCCCAATTGGCATTAAAACCCAGTTTAATTTGTAAAGATGACGAGTTGCATCGAATATGTAGATGTGGCAATATATGATGAGAATTCTTCCCAATTTGACTGAGAATTAGGGGCAAGTCAGTTTAATTCTTTTGTAGTTACTGTATGTGAACAGCGTGATGTTGCATTCATATAAAGATGTGTCATTTGTAATTATGATGTCACAATGACCATTGAGCCAATGTGATGCTATATTTGGTGCTCGAGTTGCTCCTTTACTCCGAAAGGAACCCAGTTTTATCCATGACTCATCTAGATACTGCTCCAAACGAGGACTACTACCTGTACTTTCTGAATGTGAACCCTACTTTCATCAAGTGATTAACATCGCCCTAAATCATGTCTTGTTGATTTTGTCGAAGAATCGTCGCAGCATTCTTTTTTTTTTTTGCCCCCTTCTGTTTGCTCTTTGGAGCAGCTGGATCAGTACAAAGGAGAGCTGAGTCTGAAGGTGGCGGAGCTGCAGGCCCTGCAGACCAAGCTTGAGGCGCTGCGACACCGGGAGAGGGACCAACAGGCTCACATCGACCTCCTCAAGGAATCGCTGGCGGCCAAGGAGCAGCACTCCAGTATCCTGCAGGCAGATGTATGTAGGAAAAGACTAACCCTCCCTTCCCTTCCTCCTCCTCCCCCACCCCCCCCCCCAAAAAAGGAAAGTAAGCTTGTCTTTGGGAACTCCTGTCATATGATATGGTGTGGGCTGGTACCCCATGCTCACTGTCCCCCAAGATCTATGGCCTTCTTTGACAATGTGTTGAATTCTCATTGTATGAGAGGATTTATATGAGCATATGATCTAAGTGGCACTATCTTATCCTTTTTGTCCATCATAAAGTGTTGTTATATGTAGTCAAGGTTTAGCAGCATTGCTACAGGTGAATGTGGCTTTCATTTTGTCAAAAAAAAAAAAACCCAACAACAAGAAGACACAGACACCCAAAAGAAAAGTAAAGACATATGCAAAATATTCTGGATGTCAAGATAATCAGGTAAGAATGACATTACAGAATTGTAATGTGATGGTAATTGTAATGGTAATCCACTGTAATGTAGGAAGCCCAATTTGAATCCTCTCCATATCCACATGGATTTTATTTTCTCAAAGATTTCTGTGGCATTGTATCAATTACAAGCTTTGCATACCGAGCTCATTCCCCTTCAATTTCAAGTATACTAGCTGAAAACAACCCGACACTTAATTTACAAGGCTTGGAATAAGTCCACACAGTTAGTAGGGGTTACCTGTGCTGGCTTGCACCTCTCTCTCTCCACTGCCTTTTACGCTGGCTGACGGCGTAATGTTAGTCAGCCATACCTACAAGGTCACCTACCAAGAAGCGACTGAGCCAAGAGATGAATTAAACATAGGGCTTCACTCATATCAGAGTCATGACTGGAGGTTCCTTCCTGGTGGTGGGCTCGTAGGAGTGTTTACTGAGGTTGCATCAAGACTACACAGCCTTCTCCTCCTCCTCCTCCTCCTCCTCTTCTCCTTTTCCTTTCCGTTCTTCCTCTACTCTTCATCATTACACCATCTCATTCTTCTTCCTCTTCCTCCTTTTTCTGTTGTTGTTTTTCCTTTTTTTCTTCTACAGTTCCCCCTCTCCAACTTATCATTCTTCCTCTTTCTCCTTTTCCTCCTCCTCCTCTTCCTTTCCCCCTTTCTTTCTGCGACAGTTTCTCCTCTTTCCACCTTCTCATTCCTCTTCACCCTTTTCTGCTTCATCTCCCTGTTCTCACTGTTTTTCATGCTTTTTTTTCCTTCTTCTTTCCCTTTTCCCCCATTCATAGTCTTTCAGTATCATCATTGCCAATACTATCATTGCAAGGAACTTTCGCAAATTTTGTTAGGAGCCAAGATTTGCAAAAGTAAAATGCACACAAAAGTGTTTTGTCTACTTAATGCGTTGAATGCTAGTGACAATTTGCAAAAGTTTCATGCTGCGAAAAAGACAGTTGGCTCCAATTCGCTTCATGTGGCAAATGTTACAGGTTTTACAGTAATTGCAAATGATAGTTAAAGAGGTAGGCAATGAAGAAGATTATTGTGATTGTCATTTTTGTCATCATTATTGTTTACTCTGTCATAAAAGTAGCCAAGTCAGAGACCAATAATATCGCAGGACACAGTAGATATTGGTGAAAGGAAAAGACAGTGAGGTGATATAAGAACTCTCACTCAGGTACATAAAGCAAAACAAAGAAGACTTGCATATCACTCAATCTCCCAGAGATGTAAGGTGATGACTATGGCAAGTGTTATGATCTAATCCACAAAGATCAAAGCAAAATCACCATCACACATACCTAATTAGGTTTAGGTTGCATGATTTTACAAATAATTTGCATGATTCCATCAGTGTACTTTAAATCTAAAGTGTGCAAAGATATAGTGTCTTGTCAACGATCTCCAAAGTAGCCAAAAGAGATTCCATTATTGCAAGAGCTTTTTTCCATCAATGAGATTTATCATGAAACCGAACGCGTAAGAGCGGTCTTGCTGACCCCTGCCAACCCCCTCCCTCTCCCCCATCTCTCCCTCTCTCTGGGCAGGTGGAAGCCCTGAGATGCCGTCTGGAGGAGAAGGAGCACCTCCTCAGCAGGCAGGAGGTCGCCATGACGTCCATGAGCTCAGACCAGAGCAAGCAGTCCTCGGAGGTCCTCGAACTCCGCGATGTCATCGAGCAGAAGGAGAGGCGGATCGCCCTGCTGCAGAGGAAGGTTGGTATTCTCGACGCTCTCGATGTTTAAAACTCCGAAAGTTAACCCTGTATCACTTTTTCTGTTGCTACAGAGTTGTCAACTAGTGGGAAATGATTAGATATACTGTATGTCTTTATAAGACAAAAGGCTCTTTTGTTGTGGTTGCAAGAGTTGGAATCCTAAGAAGATATGAATGTTTTTTTGTTGTGAATAATCATATATGATATTTAAATATGTGTTCATTCTGAATATATCCATGAAAAATGCAGACATTTGACTGAAGTATGAGGAGTCAATCCCCTGTAATTTGTGGCAAAGTGTAGGAATGACTGGTCCATTTATTCCTGAAGTGCACTTTAATATGGTGTCCAACGTGAACAGCTTGTCTGATCCAGTTGTTCGTCCATCCGTTTGTCTTTTGAAGTACTTGCCTTTCTGTCTCTCCAGCAAAGACCGAAAGTCATTTTACATGGATTGAGTCATTTGTATGAATTCATTTATATCAGTATGCAAGTCGATGAAAGCGCAAAGATGAGTTGATGCTTGGCCAAATATTTAACAAGTTAAGATGTGACAGTGATGATGTTCCTGGAGAAAGAATTCTAACGTTTGTGCTTTTTAGTTCTCAGTATGATATTTTGTGGCTTCTCAACTTGTGCCAGCCAGAAGGTCGGACAGGCAGTTGATGTTGAGCTATCACCTCGATGGCCGTACAAGGTCCTATGACAGACTCGGACATGTTTTTGAAGATTGTTCAAAATCCGGCAGGTTGGGTATGATAGAGGTTGATGGATGACCTGATAAGGTGGTGAGAAATACCAACAGCAATCTAGTGTGTTTCAAGTATTCTCTCTTTTTTTTTTTTCATTTTTCATTTTTTTTTTTTTTTTTTTGATGCCATCGCCTTTGCTGGCTCAGTGGTGATGCGATAGTCCAAGCACCATTGTTCAAAAGCATTAATCCAGCTAATGATAACGGTGAACATTAACGGCTGAATGCTCTGTTGATCAAGTGCAGGCGAGTTCTGCAAATGAAGTCCATACCTTTGATAATTTCCTCCTTTGTCACAGTACATGGACACTGTCATGACTCCCATTTCTTGTAATTTTTCTCTTCGAGGGAGAAAAAGTGCCATATTGCAGAGAGATTTTGACCTTTTTTAAATACTTTTTCTCCCCCCCCCCATTTTGTTGGTTTTCCTCTGAACTGATTGCCAAATTTGCACAGTTTTGCATAATTTGCAAAGAAAATGCACGGAGTGTGCTGCAGAAAGTTTTCACTTCAAGCATAAGTGTCTGTCCTGTTTATGCTCATTTGTTTGTCAGTTAAACTTATGTTTAAACCACTACAGATTAGTCAATAGCAGGGTAAGAGCTTGAAGAATATTGAGTATTCTGATCATCATTCCAAATTCAGGTTTTGTTTGTTTGTAAGCACTGGCTAGTTTATGGAGTTTTACACACACACACACACACACACACACAAAGCAATGCAAATGCAGACTTGGTAAAGCGATGTAACAATGTCTCCAAAACCTTAGGCTGATTCTCTCCCTGATTCCACGCCAATGGGCAATCCAATGTTATGGTGCAGGAAAACTTCCAATACCCCAGACTCGTTGTCGTACTGCAGCGTGACGGAAGGATGTGTGGCATGTCCGATACATTACAAAAACATTTATTCCGTCCTTCCTCGATATTCAAGTCGTGTTGCATTTCCTGCACTTGCTTGATCGGCTTTGTAGGCACACTTCCATCTAATTTGATGGGATTAGATGGGATATGTCCCATCTGAATTATTTTACTTTTTTTGATGTTAGCCAGCTAACGAGGGGATTCCAAGGGGAAAGGGTTTGAAGTTTCCAGTGAAGCCTCCAGAGTTCCAACCTTGAGGGATATCTAAAATTGCAGGAAATGTTGGCACTTATTGAAAAGCAAGCAAACAAAACAATAAACAAGCAGTTCTGATGAAACCACTGTAGGATGGTGATTTCTACAATTTTGACTCAGTTTTCAGATTTCAGCTTGAAACCTTGATATATCTTGGCTGTTATCCTATGTCTTTGAATTTTGATTCAGTTTTCAGATTCCAGCTTGAAACTTTGATATATCTTAGCTCTTATCCTATAATATACATGTATGCCTTTGAATTTTGACTCAGGTTTCAGATTTCAGCTTGAAACCTTGATATATCTTAGCTCTTATCGTATGTCTTTGATTATTGCATAAAAAGAAAAAGAAAAATCCTCAAATGATTCAATATATAAAAAAAATCATCAGATAGCTTTAAAAAAGAAAAGAAAAAAAGATATATGTTAATGTGTAATTTGTCAAGAACAATCAGCACAAAGTTTCATTTTCTTTGGGGGAGGTGGGGGGTAGAGATGAACACTTTTTGTTAGTTTTTATTGAGCGTACCCGCAATGGCAGGGTTGAGGATTTGTGGTGCTGGGTGATGGCGTGCCTGAGTGCAAGAATCACGTGCACGGCGAATGGAGGAATGAATCTTTCATGAGGGCAGTCTTGTTACAACCACCACCAGCCGCCAGAGGAAAGGGAAAAGGGGGGAAAAACACAGCAATAAAGATGCACAAGAAACTGTACGAACTGGTGCTCCACCCAGAATATGTAATAAGGAGAGGTCTTTTACTTGTGTGTGTGTGTGTGTGTGTGTGTTTGTTTGTGTGTGTGTATATGTGTTTGTACAGATGTGTGTGCCAGCTTTATGATGTGTGATGCATTCTAATGGACTCAGCTGTCCTTGCTGAGTTTTTTTATTCTGTACTTTTGTCCTTCAGTAATTATATATTAATGCCGCCATGAAATGTTCGCAGTAGGACCAGCACAGCAGAAGAACCTCCAGTGTATAGCCTTTATGAAAGCTGCTGCATTGTTGATTCTGCACTGCTTGAGTGATGAATGCTCTCTAAATTTCATGTGTCAATAGGAACAGCTTTTCAAACATTGCTGCTTTTAGATTCCTGCAACTTTTCATAACACATCAATCTGCAGACTTGACCCGCTCTGTTCTCGGACAGTCCCCCAAACTAATATCCTGTTTGAGTGTCTGAAGCATGTCATGCACATGTAACGGTTCCTTAAAAAAAAAAGAAAAAGAAAAAAAAAAAGAAAGAGATGATAGAATTGTACCAAACTGCCATGTTACAAGGTCTCTGGATTCTCTTTTGTCTTCTTTATGCAGTAAAAGATAACCAAGTCAATTCCATTAATCTTCTTTCCATAAAAAAAATAAGAATCATATTCTAGCATGGTGAGAAATCCATGAAAGGTTTGTTGTTTATCTTTAAATGAATGGCATGCTCCTTGATTACCATAGATGAAGTGTTGCCATGGCAAACAGGAGAAATAGAAATAAAATTTACAACAGAGGCATGGTGGATACCCTGTGCGTAGTGATGGTAGTGGTCTCTCCGTTCCTCCTAGTGTGTCTGTCTATGTATGGCTTCCAGATGTTACAAAATCTCACCAGGTTTGACTGCTGTTTGCTAGTAGTCAAGGGATTCTCCTAGGAATGAACATGTCGGTCTTCGACTGAGAAATCTGCGCTATGTAAAACTTCATTTCACCACCAAAATCTTATAGCTAGATTAGGAAAACGTCATATTTCAAGGATGTATGCATTTGAAGAAAAGAAAAATGAACAGATCTCGCCCATACAGTGTTGTTCCACTGGGTATTTCCACACAAAAGTATCTAGATTTTATATTCTTCTGTAAGCTTGTGTAGCTATTTTTGAAAGCATTTTTCACTCTATCTTAAATCATTCCTAGCTAAATTTAGCAATTATCTTTCAATAGTTCAAGTGAAACATATATTCAAAACCCACGCTTACACAGTCATGTGGCTGTAATTATGAGCAAGGATCTACTTAGGGCCCCTTCAAACGCAGCTGAGTTTGTTACTCAGATGGTAAGTTTGCCAATTAACTACGAAAGCTGTGTCCCTAACCAGATACAGGCATTTACAGAGCTCTTATGTTTATTCTTCGCAGGAGCTACCTGGCAGTTATGTAACAACATTGTTTGCACCCCTCATTATAACCCTCCTGTTTGTACATAATTGGATCGGAGATTCTCAATTAACTTGAATCAGATACAAGCTTGCCCCTCCATGTATATGTAGACTGGTATAAATTGTACAGTGTGGTTCCGATTGAATTAGTCAAGTGAATTCATTTTGGTTGTTTAATGAAAGGTGGGGTAGGAATGAATGTAATTGTGAGGGGATGTGCAGAGACATTGCGAATATGTTCATTTGTGCAGTTTGAGAACTTATTTCTAATTAACATTACTGACTGGCTGGAGATAATGAGATGAATCCTCGTTGCTGTCAAAGAGAATGGCAGCATGAGGGATTAAAATGTATGAATACTCCATTAATTGAATTATTTATCATGAATACATTGTAGCGACATGCATCAATGACTTAATACTTACTTTTATTAAAGATGTGGAAACATTGTATGCCCCCCCCCCAAAAAAAAATGAAAGAAATTGGTATATTAAGATTGATATGCTCAACAAATTTATCAATAACTATCACATTTGTTGTTTCACTCTTTGTGTGATGACCTTCTCAAACTATCTCCCCCAGCTCACCTACCACCAAAAAATTAGTAATAACAAAAACAAAGACAAAAATTGCCCCATTTCATTTCAAAATGTACAGTTTTATCACCCCTTCTTTGTTAGCTGTGTAAAACCACTTAAAACTAAAACTCAAAAAGTAGCAAAGAAGAAAAAGGAGAAGAAAAAGAAAAACAAGAAGAAGAAGGAAGACAGATAGAAACAAAAATCAGCCACCCAATCTTTCAAAAAGACAGAAGTATCAGGAGATCAAGTAGTCAGACCGATGATGAAATACGATGACATGACTTTTGGTTCTCTTTGTTGGGAGAGACAGTGCAGCCTTTTGTATCGCCTGGTGTTGAACACCGGTGGTAAGCTTACACCAGTGCGCACCACTGGGACATTCTCACACATGGGTCTGGTGGTGGCATTGTGCCTACCTGCTCTCTAGTTACAAAGCTGTTTTTTCCTCATTCTTTTTTTTCAAATTTCTGAACAGAAATATACCTGTTGTGCCACAGAAATGTAGCTCATTATGCAGTTTGAAATCAACATTACGATAAGATGATAAGTTACTCTATCAGCCCAAAATTGTAACACTTTTTTTTATTCATTTATTTCTTAATTTTATATATTTGTATATATATATATATATATATATATATATATATATATTTTTTTTTTTTTTTTTTTTTTTTTTTTTTTTGCCACACTAACTGGAGGAAGCCATGTGGCACTGAGAAGAAAAATTGTACAGGAAATTTAGGAAGATCATATTGAGGAAAATCATTTCTTTCTCAATGTCAACTCAGGAGTTGGTGTGCTGTTGCATGGTACATTCTGATCGCAAATACCATCAACATGTTTCTTTCCTCTTTCTTATTTTCTTTTGAAATGGGAAAATAGGATACGAAAAACATATTTTTTTTTTTTTTTTTGGTTAATGTGTGAAGGGCTTCTTTATTAGAGGGCTACTTCTTTAGAGGGTCACTGCTTTAAATGGGTCCGACTCCATCAGGCTTCTACTGTATGAGTCTACTACATAAGAATTCATCCTTTTGTACAAAGGGCAAGTATAGTTAAAGGGACCATTACTGTGAATGGCTACTATTTTGAGTGAATGTATTGAAGGACCAAAGGTGTTAGGCTGTGTTCTTTGTGAATTACCACGGAGTCCTCTTGGATATGTGCATCATAGTATGGTCAGATATAAAGAAAATAGAAGTTGTTGTTTTGGTTTTAATGGCGTGTATCACTTACAAGCCATTATGCAATAGTCTCTTGCAAGGCCATGAACGCTAAGGACAACTTTTCTGTCTAGAATCTTAAACATCTTTATATCTAAATTCAAAGCAATCTTTATTTTTGGCACAGTTTATCCACTTTTGTATTTGTATTTTGCCAAACAACCCACAAATTTGAAGATGATAAAGCTGATCAACTACTATATCTGTTTATATGTTTGTTTATCATCAGCTGTTGTTGTTTTTTTTAAATACCATAGGCACCCTGATGGCACCACCCCTTTAAAGCCAGTGCTAAACTGAATAGTGCAGCTGGTAGCCAGCATTGATACGCAGTGTGGTTTCTATTCATGAAGTTCCCTGAATGGAAAGTTCGGAGGACAGGAGTTTGTTTTGTGCCATCCCCGAATTTAGTTCAGTGTCGGCACAGTTCAAACTCTCAGAGGGTTTATGCTTGATCTTTTTTTTTTTTTTTAAATCTAGAGAAAAAAAAAATCTTGGACAAGTGAACTTCTAAATTGGAAGTAGTGAGCCATTCATCTAGAGTTTCCCATGTTTTGGGCCGCAATAATTATGACTGCTTTGTCATTTCTTCTGATCAGGTAGAGACCACAAAATATGACAAATGAGCAGGAGATAGAGAGAGAAAGAGAGAGGGAGACATTAAAAGAGAGGGGAGAGAGGGGAAGAGATGAGAATGAAAGTTAGATAGAGAGAGAATGGAGGAAGATAATTCCTCATTTTGATGCAAAGGCAGTCTCTGAAACACAATTTGATCATTAACAGATAAAAACTTATTGTAATCCTAATATGTGTCTAATTGATAACACCCGCCACTCTCATTGATGGGCGGCGTGGTGATCAGCAGCTGCTGGCCAGTGAACCAGATATTTCCGCCCAGATGTCGCTTGTCGAGTGGAATGGTATTCACTGATGACCTGAAATGCAGCAGCACAAATGCCGGACTAAGATGTTGCTGGCGGGGGCTTCAGTTTTGAGTAACACTTAGTACGGCATGCATTCTCAGACTTGGTGTTAGATTGGTTTTGAGAATATCATTATAGCCAGAACGTGTGATGATTGATGCCTTTCGCAGAGAATCTCACCAGTCAGCTGCTCACAGGTTCTAATTTGTGCGTTCATTCGTCTAGTAAGTATCTACGACTTCCTTACTTTTCATTGGTTGATGCAATGTTGGAAAGTTATTAGAAGATGACATATTGCACTTTGATTTTTTTTTCTTGCTGAACATTGACTTTTGAAGAATATCTGTTTTTCTATACCATGTACACCACCAAGCATGCTGATATGACCAGTACAGTGGACCTCCAAAGCACCAAACTCGGTGTTCTTCAGATTAAGGTGATAACTTCTTTACAATGTCATCTGGCTTTTCATCCTCAACCTGACATGGCCACTTTCACTATATCTCAGTCCGTGCGCCATGCCATGCCATGCCATCCACACCCCACCCCCCTTGGGGAAAGAGAAATGTGCAAAGTGTGACCTGTTACCATGGCAACCTCAGATCCATATAAGACTCACCAAAGACCAAATCCTGACTTGATGTAAGCAGTCTCTTTCTGTCATTCTGTTACAGCCAAAAGCAATATTCACTGTCATGAGCAATATCCATGGAATTTTGGAGACAGTGATGCTAAGAGGGTTTAAGGGCTCCTTGCTAAAAAAAAAAAAAAAAAGTTCCAGCCTTACAACATGTAGATCCAAATCCATCTTGAGATTTTAGGTCTAGACACCAGGGCTCATGAAAAGTGACTATGTGTGATGCTATGCTTATATCTATTGCAGTCTTATCAAGAGATAAGTTCATCAGAGAAGAATTGTTCTCACCCATATTGATCCCCCAGCATAATTTTCACCAAAAAGAAAAAGAAAAAATGTCTTAGAGATTTTGGGCCAAATTTGTGTTAGAATGATTGAATGCACAATTTCCAACTCGTCATTCATTCTTGATTCTATGTGACTGGTATTTCATTTCATTGCTTTAGTTCTAGATCCGAAATTAAACCACTCCTGAAATTTTCTTTAAAGTCCCTATTTTGCCAATGATTACGCTCACAAAATTCATGCTGCATACAGAATATGAAGTACTCAAATGTGATTATCTGTGAACTCTGCAGTTTTATTGTAGCGCTTCAGGGAAGGCTTTTGGGAGAGATCATTTCAGGAGCAATGGTGGAACTAAAAAACAACAAACTCTTTCTTCTTTAGGCTTTGATGTGAGCAAGTAATGATTGGGTCTATGTGGTACCAGGTCACACTGCAATGGTCAAGCGAGCACAGGACAGCAGACTTGGACAGAACCAGTGGAAAGATTTCCATCCCTGATGAGATTCTGTAGCATTCAAAAGAAAATGTTCAGCTGTAGAAGGCATTTGTGTTATTGGGTCACATAGTCCCCACATGGCATGGAGTTGAATGCTGTCATGCATTTTGGCAGTCAAAGTATACTAAATGATACCTTTTAAACCAGTTTTGAACCATTTAGAGATATTGAGTGGTGGATTACCATTTGAAAATATCAGGCTTCCCACCATTGCAATAATGTTTCTATTGTGAAATTTGCTGATTTCGGCTTATTAAAGAAAGCAATACAAATGCATGGCTAGATTTACCATATTTGTCAGGGATTGAATGAACATCTGCTGGTTTGTCCATGTATGTTTGTCTTAAAATGTCTCAAACTATGTGCATTATTTGCCCAATGTTCCTTACCGCGTGTCAGTATGTTTGTCAGTGTGTGGTAGTATGTTTTGGGGTGAGTAACGGTGTGGTGTATCCTTACAATCTTCATCAAAATGTCAGTAATCTCAAAGGCAGTCGAGAGTGTCCCGTGGTGAATATCACCCACCGGAACTTGCCATGTAGTAATGGTTTCTGTATGGGACCACAAAACTTTTGATTGACCTGGGAAATAGATTCAGCACATCCTCTTTTGGTAAATGAGACTTTGTCAAAGTTGATGTTCCATCAACACAGCACAGGGATTCCACTGATCCAGCAGTCATTAATGAAAAGACACTCTTCAGCACTGGTAGTAAATGAAGTTGTATTTTTATTTATTTATTTTAGAGCTACTCGTGTAGTTTGATGTAATCCAATCAGTTGGGGCACATTAATGCTGGTAGCAAAATCTATATAAACTTCTGTTCATGTTATATAGGAGCCTGAAACTTGGTCCATCACTTTTGATGTTCAAATTCAGTGAGAAATGAGCCTGACAGTACCATGATATAATATATTGAAGTAATTATGCTATTTTTTATAATCACATAAAACAGATAATGGGAATGAAAGACTAATGACCTCCAGTTAGTTGTATACATGCACACATGATGTGTTGGATCTTGTCAAACAGGTGTTCATGCTTACCTGTGCATGAAGCAAGCAACATAATTGATTCTTAGTGATTTCTTATCCTGTTCATCACCAATGTCAGAATATGGACCCTGTAAATCTGACACATGATTATCAAGGCAATGCACTCTCACGGCTTTGAGATTACTTTCATTTTTGATCTTCTGAGATGAAATGTTGGTTGTTACTACTCGCTATCAACACAATGTCACTTTTCATAGTGTACCCTTCAACTCCTCCCCCCCCCCCTCCAAGTTTCTCAGTTCTTAGTCATTTCATATGACATACCTTATTCTCTTACTTGGGTGTCCAACATTTTCTGCTGTAAATGTTTTAATACCGTTTCCCCGCTAGGAGAGCTAGCAGCTTCTAGTGGCACACTGGACTAATTAATGTCTTATGTGCAGACACAGTGCTATCTTTTTGCAGTGCAGGCATTCTCTCTATGATAAAACTTGAACAGACTTTCAAAATAGTTCCTCCAAGATATTTCAAGACATTGTTGCTAATAATGACTGATTTTCTTTTCCTTTTGCAAATGCTCACTTTCAGTGAGCACAATGTGCACATTTCTTAGTTGCCGACAAAGAGACAGAAAATGCTATCTCTCTTTTTTTCTTCTTCTCCTTTATCCCTCAAAAAAAAAAAAAAAAAAATGGTGATTGCCGCTCCTTGAATGCACACTTTATGCCTACTTGCAGTGTATAGTAGCCGCAGTAACCATGGCTGCAACATGGGAAGTAGCTATGGTAACGTAGTGAGTAGAACTTTTGATGCTTGCTGAGTTGTCTGTTAGGGAGGGTCCAGGTGATTTTTTTTTTTAATGTCTCTTGTGAACAAGGATTCAGTTGAATAAGCTGGAATGTTCAGCAGTGCATATTCGGACAGAAGTGAAGACATTTTTGTTTTTTTTAAATGCTGAATACAGTTAATTTTTATACTTACACAAGGTAATTGTTTTAATATAATTCCTCGAAACAAACTATGCTCTTATACATGGTAGCCCTTGATGTTAGTACACCATGTACTTTGTGTCAAGATTTGTAAGACTCTGTACTCGACCAAAGAATAACCACACTACCCTTCATGTGAACTCATTGTTTGTGAAATCGGATCATTTATCACTTATATTGTAGTCACATTGATTTGTATACAAGACGCTGTGATCCTTCTGTGAATACCCCGGTATATCACTTTGTGATAGTTTCTAATAAGGTGTGTATATTGTGTGACCAGTATTAGAAGTTTTGTTTGGTGCATATAAACATTCATAAGAGTATCACTGTAGAAACCCAAAACCATTCCCTGTGGCTCTAGTTTCACCTTCACACATATATGCAGGTTACGATAATCACTGGTCCAAGTCTCATTCCGTGTGTACACTCTACACTCTCCATTTGGTATACCATATCTCAGAGACCAAATCATTAGCTGTGTCACTAGTAAAAATCATTTATTTTGATGTCACTTGAGGAAGCTTATTTTTCTTTTTCATCTGAGTCTAAACGACACGACAGTAGTAGTTACAAGTTTTGACTCTGAGATGTTATTGCTTGAAGATGAGGGAGTTGTACATCGGGTACTGATTTCCAAACTAGTTCAGGAATATGAGGAATACAGTATAAGGTACAATGTAACAGTGGGATAATATACAATGGTGGCTATATTCATCCCTGTGCATTAGTCATAAGAAGATATTTGAGTGGAAATTCGTGAGAGAAACGATCTGTATATAGAGAAGCTGAGGATATTGCACATAAGGTAAGAATTGTTGACTGTTTTCCTTTCCAAAAATGATGATTCCAATTTTTGAATGTTCTCAAATATAGGAGTAAGTACACATACATGTACTTGTATATTCTGAAGATTTAATGAACATCCAATTTATGATGTACACTATGCAAATCACAACTGTGTTATCAACATGTTTCTATGTTATGAACTTTGATGGTATGTTGAGAATGTAGTCAGTGTTAGTTTAGTTCATGTAAATTCACTGCTGCTAGGAGAGGAGAAAACCTAATGTTAGAAAATACTGAGTGCGCTGACGTTTTTGTGGTGGTTTTATCTTCGTGAGTTTGACAAATAGGCTCTTGATCACAAGAATAACAACAAAATATCAACCCTGCACGCAATGTCCCAGGCCAGCACACTAGCATTACGATAGCAAATGTCTACCGGTAGTGCAGCCCCGATGCTGTGCTATTGGGGGCCCCCTGCTCAAATCACTGGAATACAGGTACTTTTTTTTTTTTTTTGCTGAGAGATTTGATTGCATTTCAAACAATTTTTGGGGGGAGCAAAATAGTTTTGTGAACTCCCTCTCTTCTGAATATTTCTGTTGTGTGCTATTTTTTTATAATTATCTTGATATGGAAAAACCACAAAGCTGGAAATTAACAGCTTGTAAAAATGTTCCATCAGCTTCCATTTGCGATCTCTGTGCGCGAAAATGTCGGCTTGTACAGTAGGTGGTGGAGGGGCGTTTTCAGATTTGATGCCTCCTCCTCCCAGCAGTGTTTCTCCCTAGTGATCACATGTTTTTTCTTCCAGCTAACGTTCTCCCCCTCTTGCATGAGAGATGAGCGCATTCGTGTTCGGGATGCAAAAGTGGATTATCGAAGCTGATTACTAAGCCCCATCCCATCAGCATTTTGATGCTCCCTGCACCAAGCAGTCTTGCTTTTTAAAGGAATGTATGCTGGATGAGAATGTATCACAGAGCATTTTACAGAGCATTTTGTGTGAACAATAGTAAAGATGGGTTCTGTTGCAATTTATGTGTAGTTGGGATCATGTAAGATTTGAAAACCCTCTGTCAGAGAATGTATGGCTGATAATCTTTCACCTTCAGAAATTTAATTTTCTGTCATACTTCCACTGCACTGATATGTGAACAATCATCCAGTGACTATTTGAATGATCTCTTAACATCCTAGTAACTTGTGTTTAGATGGGTTTATGTTTTTTATACCTTGAAATCTTATTATTCTTACCTTTGGTGTATTTGTCCCATCTGATTATAATCATTTACTGGTAGTTTTTTTTTTTTTCCTGATAAGGAAGCATGACATATTTGCTCTGTAGGGACAACAGAAACTGAGAAAAAAAAAGAAGGTATATCACTGGAGCAAAACTTTAATATGTGTATGTATGCATATGTGTGAATGTGTGTGTACGTGTGTGTGTGTGTGTGTGTGTGTTTATGTAAGTGATTGTGGTATTTCAATGCCTGCATGCATATTTTCATATTGCATAATTACATGCATTATTAGTTCATTCTTGCTCCACATTCCAAGAGCAATAACTCGCAAGTCATGATGAAATCAAACGCATAAAGTGAGCTCTTGTGCAAGCGCAAATGAAAATTAATGTTATCGATATGAATGCAAGTGCGTGGTAAGTCTAATTTGTGGATACTTGTGTATCCATGTGCTCTGTTTTAAGGAGTGTACACTAAAGCTTGCTTAAAAAGCAAAAAGAGCAAAGAAAGAAAAGTGCATTATCACTGTGCTGTATTGAGAAGCCTATTATCCAACGCACAGTTGTGAATGATCCTTTAAGTGATTGGTATCGGTGTGTGTGTGTGTGTGTGTGTGTGTGTGTGTGTGTGTGTGTGTGTGCTATCTGCATACTGTTCAAACTCACTCCGTACTATGCCAAGGAATCTTCCATAAGTTCTATTTGCATAGTGTCTTGTTTCTGAAATTCAGATAGCTATGGCGCATATTGAAAAAGAAAAAGAAGCGCTGAGGCGTAGTTTCCTGCACAGACCCAAACTTTTAATATGCTCATCTTTTGTTAGCATTTTTGTTCCCCTTTTTACAGCTTTTAATACCATGAGGGAAAATTAATCTTAATAGAATAAAAAGGTCAGTGTTTCTGGTCATAGATTTTCATCTTTTGTGAGGGGAAGGAGGAGTACTTTGTCCTTTACTTAGTGGAAGTTATGTATCTACGTTCTTGCAACTTTTGTTCAAAATGATGGATTAAAAAAAAATGTTTTAGTTTCTCTGATAAATTTTGCTTGGAGCTGTTTGTTTACATCAATTACAATGGCTGTATTGGCCAGTTGTCCCTATCATGTGCTTTGAAGCTAACATTCTCTGTTTTATTTTGAATAACCAATGATTTGAAATATATATGTGATTATCAATTAAGTGATGTTTGGTGTTATGTGCAATGTCTATGATGTTGTGAAGGTGTAAATGTATGTAAATATGATGATAAATATTTCACCTAATTCATTGCTCGTTATTACTCTTCACCTGGTGTATGTTCAGTTTCTGACCCTTTAAATCCATGGTTTATTGTTTTTACTCTAACAAATGCATAATGTTTGAGTGAATGTAAAATCAAAAACATTTTTTCTTTCATGATGCTTTTAACTTCTGTGTTTTGTTTAAAGTCATTCAATTGAAATGTTATCATGCAAATGAAGTTACATCTTGTATCCATTTGGCCTTAACTGTGTTTCCCCTTATCACACCATCCATCATACGGATCAAACTATATCTTAACAATGTAGTGTTGTACGGTATCCATTGTTGGCATGGATTGTAGAAGTCTGAAATGGAGACTAGTGAAACCTGGTCTTCCGTGTGTACATAGTTCATAACCATAATCAATCAAGTCATATTTACCAGGCAGCGGTGTAACTTTATATCAAGGAAGTCTCCGAATGGAGAGGCCCCATCGCTTGAAAATGGCTTGCCCGGCCCTTTTAGCGCAGAAATTTATGTCCTGGGCAAGCTAGGCATACCTTGACTGGGGATGATGGGTAAAGAAAGGTGATCAAATTATGATAAAAATCAGAGAGAGGCTTGAAAAGATTCATTCTTGATGCATTATTTTGTTTTATGCATGCAAGAGTTAAACTCTGTATTAAAGACTACAGCAAGAAAGGTATTGTCTTATATTTCATTCAGCAACGTGACAGGTTCATATCACGAGTATTGTGCTCACATATTTATTCCTTGGCTGAATAGCAGAGGAACTAGTCACAAATTACCATTACATGTCTTTAATAGTATAGCAGTCACAATATTTGATTTGGTGCTGTGATTTGCTTTTGTGGTATCATGTTTATTAGCTTTTTTTTTCATATTCAAATTCTGTTCAGCTTCAAATTACTCTGACTTTGCAAATATGTTTGTTGACTTAACAAATAGGAGAAGTACAGATGTATTTGTGAAATGTCAGTAGATGCCTTAAACTTCAATAGTCTGACAGTCTAGGTGGTCTAGTACTGTCTGTGGTCTTGTCTGTATCTTAACCCACTGAGGACGAGTCCCGAGTATACTTGGGCAAGTGTCTTGGGAAATGGGTGTTGTAGCAAAATCAGCCCGTCCTCAACGGGTTAAGTGGAATGTGAAATTCCAAGGAATGAACCATGAGCAAATGTTTTCCATGTGCTCCCACCAACTTATTCCTTTTTCCATTTTTTTTTCCATGCACAATGGAAGATTTTTGTGCATAATCAATCTCCACAATAAATGTAATCAACATCTCTTCATGCTTTACAATCTGATCAAGACATCTATACAGTCAAACCTGTCGATAGCGGCCACCCAAGGGAAACAAAAAAATTGGCCGTTATAGACAGGTGGCCGATATAGACAGGTTATCCAACTATATGTGTGCATTGCCTATGCATGTACATGTATCATCACTGTATACATCGCATAGGTATAATATGTACTTAGTGTACATGTACATGTGTCCGTATGCACACGTGTGTTTCATGCATTGAACAGTGCCGGTGTTCATGAATTGTTGCATATACATTATAGTAGCATGTTGTACAGTCGTGAAGAAAGCTTAACACTAGTGCATTATTATGACTGAACAAGTGACGATTGCAGCGGTGGCGATCACTGAAAGTTGCCCATGAATGTCTGGCACGGCCACAAGTCAGAAAAACACGCTGAATTACCGGCTCTGTGGCCGCTATAGACAGGTTAAAATCTACCGCGGGAAACAAAATTTGTGGCCGCTGGCGGCGTTAGACAGGTGGCCGCTATACACAGGGTCTTTAACAGGGCTTTTCTCTCGGGGGGATTTTTCAGTGGCCGCTATAGACAGGTGGCCGCTATAGACAGGTGGCTGCTAAGGCAGGTTTGACTGTATTTGTCTTTGTTATTACTGTTTTTTTCTTGAATAAAAAGAACAAACTTTTTTATGTTAAATACTTGCTGCAAAGCATTTGGTTTTCTGGTCTCAAACATTATGATCAAGGTCACATCTTCTTATATTGCGTGTCATGTCATATTGCTGAAGCTAATGCATTTTTTTTTGGGAGGGGTAGGGATGATAGAAGTGCTTCATTGTGACTATTATTTCTTCCATCATGCTCGTTGCCATGACTACAGATTGACAGTCTCCAAGAGCAGCTGAAGGAGCGAGAGGGCCAGACGACGTCGCTGCGGGAACGTATCACCTCGCTGCAGGCGGACCGGAGCAGCTCGGACAGCGCTGTCTCCAGCCTGGAGGACGCCCTCATAGACAAGGAGCGGTCAATCGAGAAGCTGCGGGCAGAGAGGGAGAGGGAGGCAGTCGAGCGGCAGGAGGCCGTAGGGAGGCTGACCAGGCAATCGGAGGACCTCCGCGGGCAGGTGGAGCAGCTGCAGAAGAGTGTGTCGGAGAAGGAGGTGGGTCGGAGGCGGGTCACATGGAGATTGGTCGTGGGTCGCTCATTGGTTGGGCACGGGTCACATGTGCGTTGGTCTAGGATCAGTCATGGGTTGTTCATGGGCCTAATGTGGGTTGGTCTAGGGTTGGCAGTGGCTTAAAGACATGGGTCAAACATGGTCTGTATGCAGGTCAGGTAGGCCTGTGGATTGATCATGTATTGGCTGAGGTTCAATAGGAGGGTCAACTATGGAACATTTATGCTGCATATCAAGGGATGGCTAATAGAGGGATAATCTGAACCCACTAAGAAAGATATACTATCTGACTTGAAATAGTGACCTTACATATTTTGATTTTGACTGTGAACTGAAAATTAACTTTGAGTGGAATAAATGTGGTATTGACTTGGACACCTCATTTTATGTGGCCTTTATATTTGTGTTTTCATATCATGGTCAAACCAACTTAAAAAAAAATAGAGAAATGTATTCAAATTATGAGCACTGTAATGGGATCAAATGTATGAAAAACATGGAAGCAATGCTGCAAATTATTGATCTAATACCTTGCTTGAAACATCTGAAATTTTAGCACAAATTTTGGGATCCTCTCTTGTAAAGAATGAGCAATTGAATTTGATATTAAAAACAAAAATGATAAAAGATGAAATTTTAACCTAATACTTTTGGGGGTTCTGTATTGTGGAGCGTGGCAATTGAATTTCACATTGATATCAACCAGTGTCGGCCAACCATGCTTTTTGGAGTGTGCCGCGAGTCATTGGGAGCTCTCTTCAATAAAAGCGCCTTGGTCTACGGGAAGGAGGATTAGGGTGTGATACATACAGAGACATGGAGAAGATGGAATGATAAGAAATGTTTAGACATGGAAGGGAAGGCAATCAGGTTATGAGACAGAGGAATCGGTATCGGGCGGATTCCGAAAGGAGGTGCAGGTGGATCAAGCCCTCTGTAGATTAGGCCCGAGTGACATATTAAACCTTGATGAAAGTGAGACTGCAAAGAGAGAGAGAGGGAGTCAAACTCCCTTCTCCCGACATTTGCAGATCCCGTGGTCGGTGGGGAAAAGGTCAAGGAGAAAGGAGAAGCCTGGTGAATCAAGACGCTGACACCGGGGCTTAGAGAAAGAAGTGTAACTGGCGGTCTGGCCATGCCAGCAGTGTCAAGGCTGTGGGCACCCAATACAAACCCTTTAAGTGTGTAATTACAGAAACTTTGCTGTGTAACAATTAGCAACAACAACAACAACAAAACACTGGTGCCTGCGTTAAAGGGCATAAGAATGTGACACAGTCAAGACACACCTGTAAGATGGTTTAAAACAGAGATTGTGTTTTCGTGCATCACGTGTGCATTCTGTATAGATGAAGATGAGAAGGTGAGATGAAAAATGAAAGGATGGTATGAATGTGCAATACAGTGGTGGAGAAGGTGGTATGAAAAACGAAGGGTTTTGAGATATTATACAGTGAGAACAAGGATATACAAGGTCGCACCCTTTTATCCCCCCCCCCCCACACCATCTATCCCTACCCCCACCATCTATCCCTACCCCCACCTTCTCCTGTTTGCAGGCATCCTTCATGGACCTCAAAGAGCATGCATCCACGCTGGCTTCAGGAGCTCTCAAGAAGGACTCCAGGATCACCACCTTGGAGATCCAGCTCGCCCAGAAGACAGAGGAACTCAACCAAGTGGAGACAGAACTGAAAAAGGTGATTAGTGTGTCCCAGCCCCCCCCCCCCCACCCCAAAAAAGAAAAGAAATATTTATATGAAAGCAAGGATGACCAAGTTTCTGCATTTGTCCGCCTTTGAAACTGTCTTGATCTCTTTGGTTTAAATCCACTCATAGCCGGATATAGGGTGTAATTGTTTCTGTGTATGTGTGTGTGTGCACATGAGTTTGTTTATTGTGTGTGTCTGTATGTGTGTATGTCTGTGTTTGTGTGTGTATGTGTGTGCAGTGCATCTTTCTCTTTGATATCACAGACTCTACCCCATGATGCCGTGGTTTCCAGTCATCAAAGAAATGTACCAAAAGCTGTCCCTTTTGTCAATACGCCCAAAGGAGAGTACATAGTCATATGAAATGGCTTGTATGTGTGTGCTTAAATCCTGTTGGTTAAAAAGAAAAAAAGTAAAAACAAAAACAAAAACAGTAAAGATACTGATAAACATCCACCAAATTGTAGTCAAGGTTTGCCGTAGCAACCAATGACATAAATAGTCATGACAAGGAGCAAATCTGTTTTCTACAGCTGATTTGCTTGCAAATGAGAATCTTGATTGAAGGAATCATTCCGAATGGCACATTACCAGGGCGCATAGATGCTCTGTGGGGGATGTGCCACATCGCATTTGGACCACCTCTTTCAGATTAAAACCTGTAATTGATTAAAAGGTTTGTGTCGGGACCTGAAACATTCTAGGTAAACAGGAGATAGAATTGGAAGAGATACCACCCATGCATGTGTATTTACTTGCACTGGTGCATATATGTAGAGAGGGTGACTGTTCTGGTTGAATTTACCTGGTATTTGATATCAAGATGTAGCAGTGGAATATAATCACTTATACAAAGATTAAGCATTTTATAATGCAGGATATTTTTATTTTACATTTGCAATCTGCAATTGCAATTTGTTAACAGAAAACCTTAACAGAATGAAAATACATTTGGTGCAGAAGAAAGGACTCTACATTATAGCAGTCCTAAATTTAGTATTATTTCCAGCATTTTTTTTTCCTTTGGGGGGAGGGGGGCTACCACATTAAAGTATTAATTCATGATTTTTTGGGAAAAAAGAGACAATGTGTTAGCTTCCTTGAACTTGACAGAAGCGATAAGATCATTTCATACAGCCCACCCACACTACTTCAGCCACCCATGCTCGTAGCATGTCCAAATCCTCTGATCATTATGAAGAGTGCCCTCTTTAGTTTGTTTGTGGTTAGTCAGTTGTCCCCATTTTGTCTGGAAAACTGAACCAGTGTGTGGAGTTTTTGCAGTATTTGCAGTATTTGCAGTGAAGTACCCACCTGGTAGTGACAGAGGCCCAGACCCATAATTACTGCAGCCTTCCCCCTTCCCCCTTGAGTTTGATTTGCATGTCGTGAAGAGTAGTTGGTCAAATGGTTCATTATTACCTCAGAATTTGCAGCATGGAGGTCGTTTTTTTTTTAATTGAAAAAAGAAAAAAGAAAAAAAAAGAGAAGATGAGGCTGGGGCCTGTTACGTTGAGTTGTACAATCATTCCTAAGTTTAATTCAATTGATCTTAGGGACAATTTTGGGATCAATCAATCTGCAGAATTTAGGATCTGTTTCACTAAGCCATTTGGGAACAATATCTTGCCACATTGTGGAATACATTTTGAAAGTCTATGTATCCTTCCTGACTAGATCTGATCTGAATGTATCCCAAATGTGGGTTAATTTTTAGGGTCAATACAGTTCCCATGTTGGGGAAACAGGGCCCAAGTGGGCTACAAAGTTTAATCTTTCAGCAGCTGTTAAATATTACTGAAATTATGTCTGAAAGGAAATGCTACAGGCATCTAAAAAAACAACCACCTTTGTCATCTGACTTATGTAACTTAAGGGAACTCCTCAAAAGTACTGTTGGGAATACAAGTAACTTTTCCATTTGTCTTGAGATTTATTCAAATTTGCATGGGTTTGCCTTTTTATTCTAAAACCTGTGTGACAGATAACTGTGGTGTCAGGATCAAATTCCCTTCAAAATCTCATCATGGCTTTGCAGTGACAAGAAAATCACAGGATGTTGAATAGTTTTGTAATGAGAAAGGACCTTCTTCTAAGACACCCCTTTTAACCTTGTTTCATACATGCTACGGTATTTTATAGGAGATTAGCTTTGAGTGTTGTAGTTCAAAGACATAGTCCATTTTTGTTCAGTTTGCCAAACTAAAGCCAAATGCCCACTGTGTGATATGCGCCTGTGAATTAACACGGCTTTGGATCTGTGTGAATCACACCAGTTTGCCACAAGTCAACCCAGTGTCATGCAATCGAGGCCAATCTGTGCGTGCTCACCACGCGATTCTGCTCGTGCTCAACTGGAGCTGGAGGTAGCCAAGTTTGTGAATGTATCAGACACCAGGCGATCGCTACCAACACCACCCTTACGGACGGCAGTTATGGTAATCAGTTGCGGCCGTTGGGTGCCCACTACGCAATTTCTCCACGGATCATAGAAGCTCGCTTCCAATCTGGCAAGACCTTGCTAAATAGCTAGGTGCATATCGCACAGTGGGCATTTGGCTTAAGCTGTCATGTGTGAAACCGATCCCTGTTTGTTTTCTTTTCACTGTGTTTTTGTTGGTGTGTGTGTTCGTGTGAGTAATTTCATCCACATTCACCCGTTTCCATCCCATTTCTCCATGCTAACTCATAGACTCAGCGAAAACTACAAGCTGTAAGTATTCCACCGGGCATGTATTGTGGTTTTGTGTGGCAGCTTATGGGCATGCTTTATGTCGCTTCACTCCACCGGAATATCACGGTCAATCCTATGCAACCTCCCTTTGCTTGTTTCGGCGTGTTTAAATGTGCATGTTAGTGACCAGTAGTGACCTGGACCATTTGTCTTTTGGTCTTTTTCCTTTGTCCTTGGTAATTTTAGCCAGTCATTTCTGGTATTATTATCATTATTCTTTTTTTTATGTTTAAGTTTGAATTGATTTAGATGACTGGATTTGCAAAAGTTGAGCAGAAATTATTTGCTCTTAATTTTAAGTAAAGCAGGTATCAAGGAAATTTGAATCCATAAGCATTATCTTTTTATCACAGAGTTTGTATTGTCAACCTCTGTAGTTTGAATTTTATTTTTGCTCTCTGTTGAATCTTTTGGAGGATCCAGATTCTGCAAATGAAAAAAATATATATTTTCCGCTGCCAGCATTTAAAAAACTTCTGCTTTTAAAACGGGCAAAGTCAGCAGAATTTATGTATTTTCTTGGTTATTTGGGCCCCCGAGATCTCAGCCGTTGATTGCGCGATTGTGGCAAATATCAGCACGCTCGCTACCCATTATATAAACTCCAAGAATGAATCATTAATTTTTCCCAAAATATGGTCGTTTTTCTAAATTATGCTTATTATGCTAATTCATGCAAAATATTTGTTTTTTGTGCATCAAAATTTAATTTTTAAATCCCTAAATAAAGCTTCAAATGGGCTAATTTTTCTTTTGTCTGAATATTCTTTGTAGTATAATTAACGCATTTACGTGAAAAAAATTGCAGTCTGTATTAAAATGAATTTCGTAAATATTATATTTTTTCTTGTGTATTTCTCTTTTTTATACATTATGTACTTCTTTGTTGTTTATTATTTCTTTTTAGCTATAGAATAATAGATGATAACCAAAAGGGATGTTATCTGAGAAAAACAAGGAAAAAATTCATCTGACACTTCTTGCAAAACCTTTACATTGTACATGAGAAGGTCATTGTGAGGGAAAAATGTGAGGGAAAAATTCATGAAATTTCAGCAAAAAAGAAGTTTCCATGAAAATTATCATTAAGAAAGTTCCCCACCCCCCAAATGAAAGAGAAATTACATATTCATAGAAAAGGACTAACGGTGTTAAGTTTTCTTACTTAATGATGGGTCCCCACTGTCGTGCGATACGCATGCCACAATTGGCAATATAGCTGATCATAATTTTATGTTTATCACAGTTTGCGCCATGAATGAATTTCTCTTAATCATGGAGTAGTCATGCTGATTGTATCAGGTCTTGAGGTCAGTCCTGGCAGCCATGTTGATCGTAGAAAAATTTTGGACCGTTCAAAAAATTTTCTATGATAAGCGTGACTGCCATGACTGACCTCAAGATCTTTTAAGATCCGATGAGATCACCACAATCACTCCACGATTTCAGTTGGTAAAATTGGGATATAAGTAGACATAAGCAAAAATTTCACGATCATGGCATGGGTAGTGGGTTGCACAACAGTGGGAACCCAGCATTACCAACCATATTCAATGCTTGAAGGCAAGCAAGAGTCCAGTCATCCTAAATCTCAAGTCATATTACAAGGATATGGTTCACATTTATTTACATGTGTGAAAGTGACATTATGTACATATGCATTGTGTATCCTTCTTGTATATTTGTAGCATGTGTGTGTGTTTCCTTGTAATAACTTTAAGCTGACAATTGCCACAATCCTTGTTAGACCCTTTGTCAGTAAGAAGCAAATGCTAATCTGGCTACTGTTGGAAGATATCGTGCCCTAAAGGAGGAGAATTGTGCTAGATAATGTCTCCCACTCAAGCTTAAAATCTTCATTGGGTCCACAAAGCCCCACCCCCCCCCCCCAAAAAAAAAGAAGAAAAAAAAAAAAGAACTAGACTTGGAATTTGTCAACACTGACAAATTAGGTGATCCGATTTTTTTTTAATCGATGATTCGAGTGCTGATCGCAATAGGCATGACCATACAGGCTTCATCTGTGTTTAATGACATTGACCGTGTGATGTTTTAATTCTCATTTAGAAAAGAGAGTCAGGTCTGCCATCTTTGGTACCAAATTCGGTATACACTACAACGAAGATACAGAATGAAACATTTATGACCTTTGACCCTAATTTACCTACCCAAGATGGTGTTCGATCAAGTAGTTGTTATCTTATAATAATGTACGTGACATGAACTAAACATGTGCAAAATATGGGGGTAATAGGGAATATCTTTCTTGAGTTATTGCAAAGAAAGTTGCAGAAAGAAAGAAACATGAAAATACATCGAAGCTAAGCTTTAATTTTAGCGAAGTTTTTCGACGTGATTTCGATGTCGTATGAAAAAGAGTGGGCAAAGAAACGATAGCGCAGCTTTAATTTCAACCAAGTTTTTTAACATGATCCCGACATCGTATGAAACAACGAAGGGCACACTACGATAGCCTAAAGTCTCAGCTACAACATATTAAAATCTGGGAGAAATTCACCGAAAGGTAAGTGAGATAGTGCTCGATAAAGACAATCATGTCAATTTTCACATCTAGACAAATTTCCTCCCATAGAGTTAACACGTCATAACGAAGATAGAGAAAAAAGTACACATGACCTTTGACCTCACTTTGCACAGACAAGATGGCATCTGACCAAAAAGTGGTTATCTTGTGAAATGATCCTTGTAACATGGTCTTTCGTGTGCAAAATATGGGAAAGATAGGACATGTATTCACCAAGATACAGGTTGAAAAATTTATGACCTTTGACCCTAATTTACATACCCAAGATGGTGTCTGATCAAGTAGTTGTTATTTTATGAAATAATGTACGTGACATGAACTAAACATGTGCAAAATATGGGCGTGATAGGGGCTGTTTTTCTTGAGTTATTGCAAAGAAAGTTGCAGAAAGAAAGTAACATGAAAATACATCGAAGCTAAGCTTTAATTTTTGCGAAGTTTTTCGACGTGATTTCGATGTCGCATGAAAAAGAGTGGGCAAAGAAACGATAGCGCAAAGTCTCAGCTACAACATATTAAAATCTGGGAGAAATTCACAGAAGAGTAAGTGAGCTAGTGTTCGATAAAGACCGTCATGTCAATTTTCATTTCCAGAAAAATTCCCTCCCATAGAGATAACACGTAAACTGGTTAAATTTGACAAGGTTACATTATATCTATTTTCACGAGGTGAAGACATCATCCGATTAAAACTTTGATTAAAGAAAACTTAAAGAGTATCACATTGGCTACAACATACTAAAATCTGGAAGAAATTCACCGAAGGGTAATTGAGCTAGTCGTCGATAAAGACAATCATGTCAATTTTCACATCTAGAAAAATTCCCTCCCATAGAGATAACACGTCATAATGAAGATAAAGAAAGAAGTACATATGACCTTTGACCCTACTTTGAACAGACAAGATGGCGTCTGAGCAAAAAGTGGTTATTTTGTGAAATGATTCTTGTAACATGGTCTTTACGTATGCAAAATATGGGAAAGATAAGACATGTATTCACCAAGATACAGGATGAAACATTTTTGACATTTGACCCTAATTTACATACCCAAGAAGGTGCCCGATCAAGTAGTTGTTATTTTATAAAATAATGTACGTGACATAAACTAAACATGTGCAAAATATTGGGCTGATAGAGCTTGTTTTTCTTGAGTTATTGCAAAGAAAGTTGCAGAAAGAAAGGAATATGAAAATACATGGAAGATAAGCTTTAATTTCAACCAAGTTTTTGGGCATGATGCCGACTCCGTATGAAAAAACGAAGGGCACATTTACGATAGCCCAAAGTCTCAGCTACAACATACTAAAATATGAAAGAAATTCACCGAAGCATAAGTGAGCTAGTGCTCGATAAAGATAGTCATGTCAGTTTTCATTTCCAGAAAACCTGCACTCCCATAGAGATAACACGTAAACTGGTCAAATTTAACAATGTTACTTTTAATCCCTTTTTACGAGGTGATGCCGTCATCCAATCAAATTGTTGTTATTATATATCTGAAAGACCATTTAATAAGCTACAACATATTGAAATTTGGACGAAAATCAACTAAAGAATAAGTGAAATATGCTTGAATGAACTTGAAATTTGATGACGTCATTTTGAAAATTTACTTTTTAAAATTCATTAAGAAATTTGATATCTTTTTATCATTTTTTCAGCATCGCCAACCCATGAAATGACATGTACAACTCATCAGCTTTCAGAATATGTAAAGAAAATGGGGGGTCACCGTCCATCCTGACGAGTAAAATCGGATTCAAAATTGGCGGTTTTTTTGCATTGTTGCACTGTATATCGCCATTGACGCGCGCGCGGAATTTCAACTTTGACGGGCCCGTATGACGTCATATTGAGTCGGATCGACTTGAAACTTGGTAGAAATATTCCTTGACATTTTACGCATCCGATAAGTGTGAAAAAACGGGGAATTTCTATTGCGTATGAGCTGTACGTGCGTATATGTGCGCGCGCGTACGCGTCCGTCCAATTTTTTCAATTTTTCAAAAAATGCTCCAAATGGTCTGAAACGTGTGCAAAAAAAATTTGAGCTCGATTTGAGCATACAAATATTTTAACGCGCGCGTACGCGCACGTTTTAAGAGAAAATATGAATTTTGAGAATATGAGTAAAATGCGCATAACTTGAAATGTATGTGACGTAAATTTCATTGAAAAATTCCATTCCATTAATGAGATATGAATGAAAATGTGTTTTCATATAATGACGTCATAGTGACGTCACGGTCGACTGATCACAGTGATACATAAAATTTGTCGTCTTTGGGACATGATACATATATGGTATGAGTTTGAAATTGATACTCTGAGAACTTTTTGAGTAAGTAGATACACAACTTTTGTCCAGAAATAAGAAGAACCAACAAAGAATCCGTACAAATACAGAAGGTGATCCGAGAGGATACTCGGATCACCTAAAAAGAAAAAGATGTAAGGTACCTGTTAATCACAATTCAGGAATTTTCACAATGTCAGTTGTTTGGGATGTCTTGTTAATGTACAAAATGTGATCATTGAATAACTTCTACAATAATCAGTGGTACATTGTACAGGTTGACATATATTCCTGATGATATTACTGTGAGCTCAACTCATGCATGCCAACATACACAAGCATACGATGGGACATACATGTATACAGAATGAAAGTGGTACTGGGTGAGCAGTTATAAAATAACATGTATTGTACTAAGACTTGTCAGAAAGAATTTGCAACAATTTAAGGCTTTTTCACTTGTAAATACATTGTACCTACTTTTTTTTGCCCTCAACTCAAATTCAATTTCCAGGGCCTTTCATTCTCAAATTCAATATTCAGGGTGAAGATGTTCATTGAAGCAGCATTTTCCCTGTAGAAAGATTATTTCATGTATATATAATACCACTATATTAGATGCATGTGTCTGTCTTTGTGTATTGTGGCAATTTACTGCTCGTAGCATGTCGACTGATCCTGTGTGTTTTTATAGTGCCTGTGATGACGTCAGTACCGGACTCCCAACTGTTCACTCTTGGCCTTTTTTCTTAAAGTAGGCCTTGAGACTTGTTTTTAAACAAATAGCGAGCTGGTTGTTCTCTCCCCCCCTCTCTCTCTCTCTTTCTTTTTTTTTGTCCTTCTCTTTCTCTTTTTTTTTGTCCTCCTCTTTCTCATCCACTATAAAAAGAAAACAAGATTTTCTCTGAAGTCTGGAGTCATTGGCCCGAATTCATGAAGGTGGTACAAATGAAACCATGGTTTAATCCATGGACAAAAACCATGGAGCTCCAAGTGTCGCACGGAATATTTCGTTACGAAATTGGTCATTTCGTCGACAAAATGACCGTTTTGTTCAAAAATTATCATTTCGTGGATGAAATGTTCATTTAGTTACAAAATGTTGTCATTTCGTTTCAAAATAATCATTTCATCGATTAAATGACTGATTTCGTAATGAAATATTCCAAGCGACCATGGTTTTTGTCCATGGTATAAACCATGGTCTCATTTGTACCACCTTTGTGAATTTGGGCCATAAGGTCTGACATCATCACTTGTCTTTGTGCATCATGCCAAAAACCAACTTTACCTTCCCCTTCCTTTTGCATGGAAGAATTCCTATGATAATATCTTACCATAGGATTAACAAGTCTGAGCAATTATCAATCTTCTTTGCAGGATTTTTAACAGTTGCCATGGCAATTATCATTATTGTAAATCATTTTCGTCCTTTGTATTGACATGCCCTATGTTGTGATGCACTGCGACGCAGATGTGATGCTCGAAGGAGCCAGAAGAAGAATGTTTTTCAGAAAGAACAGAATTAGTTGATGCAGTGTGAACATATCTGACAGGGCTTTGATTCTTTTGTACCTCTGTCCTGTCATGTTTGAGTTGGCAGTAGAGCGTAGGTGAAGCTATCAAGTTTGCTGTTGCTTTGCCGTGCTTACAAGGCAAGAGTTCGCTGTCACCTACATGTAATTGACTACATGTCTATGCGGGGGAGCGAGCAGATGAAGGTTTTTTTTTTAGTTTTAATTCAACAGCCTGCATTCAATCATTGAGAATGTGATGATGGCGGTGAGATGAGAGGAGAGGAATTTGCAAGTGTGATGAGTGCCTGGGAGAAAAGGAGACGGTGGTGATGCAGTATCGCATTGGACTATGTTGCCATGGTAACGGGAGGGCATCATCCTGTGCATACAGGTGTTCAGGTTTGGAAAGCTCAGGCTTGTAGCCTCATGACAGGCTATCATTGCGTGATTCATGTCAATGACTATAATTGTGACGAATGCCCTGGGCCCCATTTTCTAAAACTTGTTATCAGTAACAAGTTACGATAGTTGTAACAAGCTATTGAAATCCTTGCATCTGATTGGCTAAGGGCAAATTTGCTGTGTTACTGATAACAAGTTTTGTAAAACGGGACCCTGGACTGCTGCAACAAAGAGTTGACACATTCAAAGATGGTACAAGTGATGGTACATGATGCAAATGTACCCAATATGATTCCTGTGGTGGCAGTATGATTATGTGGTCAAGCAGTAATACAGTGATTTGGTAGGACTGCAATTTTTTCTTTAGTGATGTCTATGATGGGGGTAATATTCTATTTTATGTGAATTACTTTTTTTTAAATCCTTATTTGATGTTGGGTTGATCTAGAATTCATGTCATGATTAAAAAGGAAAAAAAAAGATATGTTCATGGATAAAGACAACATCACTTCTTATTGCAGGCCTATTGTCACTGTTTGTGTTCAGACCACAAATTTCCTGCAAATATACACAATTAGCATGATTTTCCCATGCTCTATTGCCTCACTGTGCCTCAAAGTAAAAATTCATGTTTACATTAACTGTGATAAAAAGAGTAATTTCAAGCAAATAGAAGAATGGAAATTTAGTGAAGATCAGACAGAAAGTTATAATATTATGGAAATTTGAATTTATATACTTTGTCCAGGTCATTGTTGTCAGTTACTGTCTCATATGCAGATAATATGCGGTGATGTCATCCAAGTCCTCAGTTTGTGTGTTTACAGATTTTCCTTGTATTTATTACATTTTTTTGAATTTTGTGAATTTCAGAATAAAAAAAAAAGATAATGCTTTACACATCAGAATGTTGCAGAGTTGTAGTTGTAACCAGTAGGTAATGATAACTTTCTGATGTGAAAGGGGCCAGGAATGGTTGAGCTATTGAGACAAAAAGAATGATTTTCATAGTACATTTGAGTACAAACCAGTGGAGGAGTTGTAAGATTGTGATATCATCACCACATCTAATTTGTGCATGTATGATTATGACCAACATTAATGTTTGTTAAAAGACAAGTAAAACTTTAAAATTCTGTATTCTCTCTCTTTTTGTTTAATTTGGTTGATGAAACTTTCGCTGTTCTCTTTGTTTGACTTGACTTTTGTCATTTCCCCATCCTCTGAAGGTATGTAACTAAGGGATCGTAACTGTAGTCCACGCTTAACTGCAGTCACCAATCTATGGAAAAATTCGTAGCAGAAATGGCTCAGATGATGACGTCATTTATAGAGCTTTTGAAAGCTTGTGAACTCTGATTTAACATCTCATGGTCCGTTGCCTCACTTCCTGTCATTATAGAGATCAGTGGTTTGGATTGGCAGTCACTTTTTTTGTGTTTATATGTTTACATTTGCAACTAAAGGAATAAGTCTATGTGACATTGAATAATGCTATATGCCTATGTATCTCACTGTAGTCCCATCCATAGGTTTATGAGTTAGACCACACTAATCCACAGCTATCTATCAGTATCCATTCAATTGCTGTATTACGTTGTTCGTCCCCCCACACAGCTGAAGGAGGAGCGGGAGGCGGCCGAGAACAAAGAGATCAAGGAGCTGCAGGGATCCGTGTCTGCGCTGAAGGAGGAGGTGAGGAAGTCGCAGGCAGAGGTCGACAGGCTCCTGGAGATCATGAAGGAGATGGAGGGGGAGAAGAACGACAAGGAGAAGCGCATCAAGGACCTGGAGGGGTAAGAGGGACTGGGCGGGGCCGGGCGGGGCAGGGTGGCGCAGAGTGTGGTGTGCTAGTCTCGCCAAACTGGGATCACTGTCTTAGTTTCTCGGGCCTGTAGCTAAACACTTGACCTTAGGAATGAGGTTTATAACAATTAAAGTGGACTTTAAACGTTATTAGGACGTTTTGATTAACTTGTACCACAACTGTTAGACATGGCTTTATTCATAGGCTGGAGCAATTTGGACTTTAAAAGGGGAGGAGAGGTGGTAGATATGACCCCAACAAGGATTAATGTCTGATTGGTTGGTTGATGACAAAGGTACATACAAATATATCAAACAGTAGGAATCGGGTTAATAGTTGAGATAGGGAGATTTTAGCAATTAATTAAGAGCATGAAATTGTTCAACTTGTATTGCAGTAGTGGTAAACACTTGGGTTGTTCATGGTAGTGTGGACTTGAGCAATATGAGAATCTTGGAGTGGGGTCATTTGGCCTGCCAGGCAAGGGTCAGTGTCATTCAGTCATTCAAGTGGAATTCAAGACCTAGAAGAATTTAGTGACTTGTAAAAGGATGTTAAAATATGCAGCAAGTTAGAAGTGGATTTTGTTTCTGCGTAGCAAATCAGCATCACCAGTTACTCAGTGACTGTTATTTCTCAGTCTTGTACGCACTTCACGTTTGTCAAGAAGCATCTGGGACTTTTCTTTTAGATCCCTTGTCACATAAAACATAGAAAAGAAAACTTGTGTCTGTAGAAGAAGACATGAAATTGGAGTCCCACACATCAGAGGTCCATGTTCTTGAAGGTATTATTTCATGACATATAGAGATTATTTCACAACTTACTATAAGTAAATCATGAAGTTAGAAATTGATGTATTATTTTCAACATAAGCAGGGCTGTGAACTACCACTTAAAATGCCAATATATGAATAAACCCATTGTCACATAATGGTCTTCAGAAGAAAAAGGTGGTTAAGGTATCTTACAAATGAAGCATTCCTGTAGGAAGGATAGAAAAATATGTATTGCATGGAGAAGAGAAGCTAGATACAGATATCTAGATAAGTGAGAGATTGTGATTCTGGGAAAAAGAGAGAAAAAAAAAGTGAGATAATCATGAGGGGATAAAAAAGGGGTAGAAATAAACAAGAAAGGAAGGGAGGGAGGCAAAAAAAAAGATTGATGTATTCATACTGCCCCTCCAGGTACGTGAGAGGGCGTTGCAAGTACAATTGTAGTCTGAAAACCCAGAGGTATGCAAAATTGTGAGAAACTTTGGCAGTAGTGCTCAATCTCCTCCATGGAATCTCTGTCTCTTTTGAATCATTGAGAGGATGAAATATTTATCAGCTAAAGCTCAGAACACAATTCATTTCAAATTTGATGTTGTTGGTGGGGTTTTTTTTCCTCCTGAAAATCTAGTGGAACGTTGTGGAATGTGACTTCCCATCCCCCCAAAAAGGAACACCATGAGATAAAACAAAGTCACGTCTTTTCATATACTCACGTAGACGGAGGAATTACCTGATGAGGGACGAGTGTGAAGGGGATGAGGATATAAATGGTCACATGATCTATTTTTCGGGAGAGTGTATGTCATCATTTGTAATGAAGATATGGAAAGTATTGAAAGTGAAAGGCTCAGTATGTGCGGAAAGAATGATGTTGTAGGATAGGTTTTCAGGGGAGGGCATGCGATGTGAACCAGACCTCCTTGAGTGATGAGGATTAGAAGATTAGCTGGTGATGGATCAGGAGAAAGAGGAACGGGTGGAGAAAGAGAGGATTGGGGGAAGGAATGAACAAGACATGATGCACAGCTACTGGAGTTGTGTGAGGGTGGGAACGTATTACAATCAGCATTAACAGGAGCAGGGAATACTACAGAACTATGTCACTGAGATGTCATATGGAATAACATGGGACTACATGTCTAAGCTTCTGAGAGCCATTGGAGAAATTCTGCTTTTGTAAACAGACACGAAGCTGCGAATCACATAATTTAGATGCATTTAATGGAAGCTAAGGAATTTCTTAGATAGTACATATACTGTAGGTCCCGATCATGAGAGAGTCATAACCCACACATGTAAGAGATCTCACTTTATTCATTCACTGCAAAGAGCAAGGGGAAGTGGTTCACATCAAGTACATAAAACTAGACCCCAAGGAAGACCAGTTAGTGCAGCTGGATATGCGCTATCCACCCATCTTCTCCTGATGGAAAATGAAACAAACAAATGCTCAGGAGAGATAAAGGTTAAAGACTTTTATGGACATGATACATGCAGATGAAGAGGCGCAATGGACAAAGGGAAGGAAGCGTAGAACCATGAATGGATGACAGGGATATGGGAAGATGACTCTCCCAATGGAAATGGGGATTAAGCATCTTAAGAGATGATGATCAAGGGATCCCAAAGTTTTATAGAAACTCTTGATCCTACAGTTGATGATAGCACCAGGACCCATAGAACATATGTAATTAATTAAATGGGGGTATATAAAAGACAGTTATTACGTATGTAGAATCTCTCAATACAAAGGAATATATTCTACCAGAGTTTCCAAACCCCATGAACATAGTAGCATTTAACATGTTTGTTCACATCCACCTAATGCTAATGGTCTACGTGATGTATCTAATAGTAGGGTTGAAATTTTCTAGCCCTAATGCATTTTCATGCCTTCTTTTGGCCTCCGTGTTCCCTTTACAAATGTAATTGCACTTCCTAGGCTAATGCAGTACAAACTAATTAATGTCAATACTGTAAAGCATTTTTTTTTTGTTGACTTCATTGCAATTAGAAGTAATCAACAACTTACTCTTAAAGGACTCTGGCATTGAATGGTAACATGCTTGCATTAAAGATATAACAATGTTGGTTTTTTTTTTCTTTCTTTTTGAATGAAATTTCAAGTTTTTGATATAAATGTTGTATGCCTAACATGAGTGTCATTAATTTCCATGTACTGGTAGTGTTTACCTTAATTTACCAAGGTTTGTAGATTGTCATGAATTAGTGTGCATGCTGTGAAGCAATGCAGAAATATGTAGAAACATATAGGAAACATGAATATATGTCTCTGCCCCTTGTTAATTGCAACTGTAATGCTTTTTCATTCAAAGTCCACATACCATGTTTTCTTCTCCTTTTATTTTATTTTATCTTTTTGAAAATCCAGGTTAAGTTACGATGTGTAACCCAGAAGACTGAAATACCTCCCCCCCCCCAAAAAAAAAAAAAAAAAACCAACACAACAACAACAACAAAAAAAAAACCAAAAAACAAAACTGCATAATCCCATTTCAGATTAAATGAATAGCTGGTTTGATTTTGGTTGGGAATTGTATTGAATGTTGACAGAGTTTATAATTCTGCTGTGCAATGTTTGTCCAATGTATAGTGGCCTCAATGGTAAAACAAGAACAGTTTTTACATTCTATGTAGTTGATGTCCTGTTTTGAAAGAATGTTAGATTCTTACGTTGTGCCTTGAACTATGTATGATAGATTGAGAATTTATTTGATATCTCAAGCACTGAAATATGTTGATTTTATCTTATTTTCTGTGGCATATTTTGTCATTTTATGCCTGCCAAGAGAAAGAAAAATGAAAAAATGTAACTATTGATATCAATGCAAAAATAATAGTCGTATGTATTTTATTTATTTATTTATTTATTTTTTTTTTTTTGGGGGGGGACACCAATGTAAGCTGATTGTGTGAGACACTGTGTGTACAGGCGACAAACATGAATACTGCCATCTATTGGCCTGCATATTGAGAATTATAACCCCCCCCCCCCTTGCTCCTACAACAGTAACCCCACTAACAGTTCAGGTGTAATAATGAAGTAACTTGGAATGATGGTAGATGAACTTTGAGGAGCGCTTGGGGATCAGGAATGACTGACTGCATTTTCCGATTGCTCAGAATAATGTTGAGCCCCCCCCCCCCTCCCCACCCTACCCCCATGAAGCAAACAGAGTTTGTGTTTATTCCACATTCCTCTGGGGATTCCTCCAACTTACCACAGCCCTGTGCATCACAAATTACCACAATGTTCTTGTTATTATTATTACTATCATTTTTTTTTTGCTTCCTGCTAACCTCTTAACTCTTTCAGCATAATAAGAAAGCATTGCCCAGGGTGAGTGACTTGACGGTCGTTGACTCCGTGACCTTGTGACACCAGTCTGCATGAGTGCTCGTTTGCTGCCTCCGACAATTTTCCCCACATTTTTTCCTTTTTATTAATCCCTTTGTATGACTTATGATTTGTGGACGATTTGCTTTCCCGTTTTGCCACGTCTTGTCTGTAACCGCCTGTTCATAAAAAAAAAGAAAAAGAAGAATGTTGTTTGTGATCACTGTGTAAATACTTTCATCAAACTTTTCGTGTATGTTCACATGTGAAACTGACATGCATAGTTTTCTTTTATTTGAAAAGTCTTGATATTTGGAGACTTGCTTTTGGCACGTAAAGAATTGCATCATGATTAATCAGTCTGTATGTGTACTCAAGCATGATCCTTTGATACATATACATACATGAGTATACAATAATGTACACACCCATATGACCCAATCATAGCATGCTTACCATTAGTTTCACCTATCTCATAAAGGAGATTTATTATCATTACGATCATGTATATTTCAAACATATTAAAAAACATATAAAGATCATGTGCAGTTAACTGCCTTTCATCTGATGCTGTTGCTGTAGTCTTTTTTTTTTAAACTGTTGATATTTGTAGTGATCAGTTTTGATGCTGTGCTCTTGTGGCTATATGATATCCACATTCTTTTTCTTTTTTTTTGTAACTTGTCACTCATTGTAATGGTAAAGTTCAAATTTATTGACAGAGTCAATCACAACTGTGTGAAACCCCTTCAAGAATACTGTTATTTATTACTATTATTATTATCTTTATTATTTGCAAAATATCTCCACCATTTTTATTAACAAATCAGTTGATTTCAGCCATGAACTGATTTCAGTTATGTTAAAGCACAATAATTGCATCACATCTGAACCCCTCAATTTGTAAAAAAGCAAACTTTTTGGTGTGATGATGATATGTAGATAAAGCTTATAGATGCCAAGTAAATATTCATTCGAATTAGAGATGATTGAAATTTGCTCTGAAAACTGCCAAACACCATCCTCTAAGGCCCTGCTTCTCAACAGGTGGGCTGTGATGTTGACCGAAAATAGAATGAAAAAAAAAAGAAAGATTATTGTTTGATCTGCCTGGGCCTCAAAAAACATAGAAAGAATTGTAGGAGCCAAAGTGGACCTCAGGTTGCAAAAAGGTTGAGAAGTGTGACTCTAAGATATATCACAAGTGTTATTGTAACCAGGAGATGACAATTAAAAAGGTGACGAGCAAAGCTGAGACTCTTTTTTGTAGGGACAAGATGATTGAAAACAAAACAGAACAGAGGAGAACAGAACAAAACAGAACAAACCAAAACAAAACAAAACAAAGCAAAACAAACCTGAGTGTGATCACATATTTGCATGTGAATAAGTGCTTTGTGTTGTTGTGTTTTTTCTTTCATGAGTGATGTTTTATGTAATGTGCAAGTGTAATCTTCTTCCATACAATGTATATGTCTCCATAGTCAAGGTAGATGTGTACATCGTATGTGGACAAAAAGCTTTCACAAAAATCCTTTAGGGTTTCACTTCTTGTGTCTTGTGCATAATGTGTGTACAAATGGTCTCTTTTGGTCAAGCTGCGCCAGACAGTGTAGTTATATGCAAGGCTCAACACTAACTTTTTTCTCTGGTAAAACTTTGAATCTGAAATTTTAGTGGCCTGAAATAAAAACAAATATCAATCCCCATTTTGAATATTAGTTGCCTGATTGGGTGACCAAAAGTTTGCTGTTTCGGAAATTTGGTGGCCTGACGTCAATATCTAGTCACCCTGGGCCACCGGGCCACTGCTAATGTCAAACCTGGGTATATGTATTTGTCATTCAAGTAATGTCACCTATATAATGATGAGAGAAAAGGTAGTAAAAATGGAAAACAAAAAAACATGGCTTGAACATTATGAAGTGAATAAAATCCAAGAGAATTTGATATTATATCCCATGGCCCAGCCCATCCAGTCTTCATTGTGACTTATGCAAGTACAGTCAAGTCTGCCTTAGTGGCCACCTGTCTATAGCAATCACCTGCCATATATGCCCACTATGGCCACTAAAAAGATTCACCTGAGAAAAAATCCATGTTACACGACCCTGTCTATAGCAGCCGCTTGTCCATAATGGCCACTTTTTTCATCTTCCTTGAATGGCCACTATAGACAGGTTTGACTGTTTTGTAAGCTGTGGTTGTTCTGAGGTGCTTCATGAAACAAGGCTCCTGATCTACGATGTGTATCGGATAGGCAGTCACCGATAAATTGCCAGAATTTTGTTTGAATCTTTCATCTTACCATCTTCCACTCCTTTTTTCCCCTCTCTCACAGCCAACTGAAGGAGGTAAACAAGAAGGTGGTAGCCGTCAAACGAGACCAGCAGGTGCAGAAGAGGAAGAATGCCCAGCTCCTGGAGGAAGCCAGGAGAAGAGAGGGAGAGCTCTCCTCAGACACCCAGCAGCTCCAGGTGAGCCTGAGAGATAAGAGAGAGTGTGTGAAATTAAACCCTCTAGTTAAAAATATGTGCTCAGGCACTTACTGGTAGCTCGAGGGTCTATCTCACTTGAGGAGATGTTGCCACGACTGCCGTGTCTAATCAGTCGCCGCGACTTGTGAGACTCAAAAGACAAAACAATGGCTTGTGCTGTCACCAAGAAGGTGACTCTAGGGCGACTTCTGAGACGTCTCCAAACAAGGTGATAGCTTATTTGCCCAAAAGTCACGGAGACGTTACCGCGATGTCTCCAAGATGTCTCTGCGACGTCTCCAGTGAGTCACCAATGGGTCTCCGCAAGGTTGCAGAGACGTCTCAGAAACCTTGTGGACAGAATTATTCTCAGTGCCATGGCCGTGACTAAGGAGACATCGTGGAGATGTCTCAGAGACCAGCTGGAGACTGGAAAAAGTCTCCTGAAAAATTGAACATGTTAATTCTCTCACGACTCCCTGGAGACCAGGTTAGTCTCCAGGATATGTTGCTGCAACTACTTTGTGACCAGCGAGACTCTAGTCGGCACCAGGTCACCACCCAGTCTCCAAGCGGAAGAGAAACCTACTTTAACTAGACATGTTTTTTAATGAACATTCAATAATCCATCTGTACTTGACTTAGTTGTGAATTTGTGTACCTTTGTCCAGAGTGACACATTAGGCATAAAGGGGATAAAGTAAACTCTATTCATTGACAATTGGTTTTTTAGACATTTGTGCCAAGTGTCGAAAGCACTCCAGTGTGCTTACCCCAGCTGTTGTTATCTTGATTCAGAAACAAATACAAACACTGTAGATGACTTTCCATGCCAATTTTTTGTCTTGATTTATCATCTTTGTTGTAGTTCTACAGTTTCTACAGTTGGCCTCTTTTCTGATTTAAATCACATATGAACTTTTCATGAGATTTGTAGTTTGACATAAATCGATGTGTATCTAAAGTGGCTCAGTTTTAAACTATCAGTGACTCTTATTATACAGTGCTCATCATTGCAGTGATGTATTATACTATCTCTCTCTTCAGGACATGGTAAAGGAGAAGGAGGACCGTGTCGAGGAGCTGGCGGAGGCCTTGAAGGAGAGTGTGACCATCACTGCAGACAGGGAGATGCTCCTAGCCCAGCAGACAGAGACCATCTCAAAACTCAAGAAGCAGGTGAGCTAAAAAACAAAGAAGCCACACACCACAGTTAGAGACTCGAACCCCAATCATCTCAATAAACTGGAGATTCTCCTGCCTGGACCCCTCTAAAGCACAACATTCCTTACGTCTGGGGTCCAGTTCTGTGGTTATACATGTAGATGCATTCAGGTGCTCTCGTTAGTCTTATTTGTGAACATATGCATATGTGGCCACCCAGCTCAAAACCCACAAAAAGTAGGCCAAAATTGATTTCCATTCTTTTGTGTAGTTAAAGAAAGTAAGCTCTAAGCTTTAAAATGATTTATAACTTGTTGAAATTGGATCATCTAAACCCATTCAAAAAGTGATCTAAAAAATGAGAGTTATGGGGTGCAGTTTCATAGAAAAGGGAGAAAAAGGGATTTAAAGATCAGGGTCACTCAGGTGTGCTGTGCAGAAGTATCAATTAAAACATGTGCCATTTCACAATGAAAGAAGCACCTGTCTGAAAAAATGATGGTCCAGAAACACTGCTAATATCTTGATTTTATTTTTTATTTATTTATTTATTTATTTATAATTTTTTTTTTTTTTTTTTTTTTTTTTGGGGGGGGGGGGGTTAAGCTGCCAAGTTTTAACAGTAGGTGGCAAAAGATTCACTCTTCAAGGTAAGGCAAACTCAACAAATTGTGACCCGCTACAACAAAAGGATCCTAAAGTCGTTGACCGGTGAGCCGAGCATGGCCAAGAAAAAATGCTATTTTCAGGCCTTTCCTTTGATCATTTAGCTTCGAAATTTCGGCAGATGATAGAAGATACATTAGACTACAAAATTATGTTAAAAACAGAAATCCGAAAGTTTTGACAGATTTTGGTGATCTGACTTCAAACTCAATTTTCTCGGCTCACCCGTCAGCGACTTTAGGATCCTTTTGTTGTAGCGGGTCACAATTTGAGTCAGTTAACCCAGAGGGCATATTTTGGTCCATTACAGGGAATCCCAGTCTGCCATTTTTGTGGGTGTTAAGCTGGAGGGTCACATATGACAAAATGAGAATTTGCTGGAGATAGCTAAATTGTAAATGGGAGAAAATACATATAAAGAGGGAGACACTCAGAGCAGGAGAAATTCAAACTCAAGCCATAGAGCAGAAGATTTTGTGAAAATGGCCTCGAACCTGGAGATCTATCTCTGAAAGTTAAGAGAGTTGGTGCCTCTGCATATTGACAATGCAGACAAAGCTGAAATCTTGCAAGTAGTGGAAGAAAGAAAACAAAATGAGACATGTATGAAAAACTGTGATGGTGCCCTCTAGTGGTGAATGTGAGGCATCTCTGTCAGTATCAGATCAGGTTTGCTGTGATTTGTTGGGAGTGCAGATTAGGGCCATTTGCTCTGACCTAGTGTTTCCATCCCCCCCCCCCCTTTTATTGGAGTTAGTTAATACAACATTGGTTAACTTCACAGTATTGAAGTAACCAGTCCCGAGTTTGGTGTACTTTATTTTGTGATGGAGTTGTATTCAAAAATTTGTATTATCTATTTTCTTTGATCAATTTGATGAATTAAAAATCAAATGTATACACGTATCTCCTTGTTTTCATAATCTGTTTTGTATGTGATTGAGTTGGTGAAAATAGTGAGAGTTTTCTTTTTCTTTAGCAAGTAGGCCTGAATGGCCTTGATAACAGGTCATACTGATGAGTGATTGGAGAATGCCAAGCCACTTATTGTTACTTTAATGTATGATCTTCTCATAGACATGATGACATCAAATGCACAATTTGTAAGTGGGGTGTAGCAAATATTGTTATTCAGATGCCAGTGTGCCACTGTAAGTAAAGTGGGTACTTGGGGAAAGCTTTCTTGCCTGTGGACATCTGTCAAATTTATGTATTTTAAAAATCGGTCCACATGATACCAGAATAAAACATCTATGAAATGTGTTGTACCATGAGTCAGCACTTAAAATTGTAGAAGTGATCGAAAGTTATTGGTATCAATATTGTTTCATTATTCATTCTACATAAATCAACATCAGAGTTGCAGTGATTTAAGAAAATTACAGATTACTTGATTCAGGACTCCCCCACCCCCCCCCCCAAAAAAAATTGTATTCATAATGTCTTGTGTACAAACCACTGATTTGCTCAACTTTCGTCACATATTTTGTTTTTTTCCTCCTGATAATGGTCATCGCCAGATGGACGATGTCAGGCATGAGCTGGAGGAGGTCAAGAAGCAGCTGACCATGGCCAACAACAAACTGACCACCACCCAGGTCCTGCTCAAGGAGAGGGAGTCCAAGCTGCGGTCAGTGCAGGCCGAGGCCAGGAAACACCTGGAAGAGGCACTGGACATGAAGTGAGTCAATCAACTCGGTCACTCCCTGAAAGTGACCAGTACCACAAATGGTCACTTTGTTTGTAGGGAATATATCAAGTACAGTCCAGTCTTATTTATCTAGCCATATTGGGACAGGTACCTATTCATATACATGTACATGTAATATTGTCAGATAAGCGAGATATGCTCCAGCAAGACACTTTTAGCTCGTTGAGGACAGACTGATTTTGCTATGGCACCCATTTCCCATAGACACCTGCCTGAGTAATCTCTGGGCTCGTCTTCAACGGGTTAAAAGTGAGTTGCGTGGGGTATACATTGGGCATTATTGAGGTTCTACTGTACGAGCTGAAATTTTCGCGTACAGATATTTTCGCGAATTGCTACTTGGAGGACATTTTCGTGTCTTGTTAATTTCGCGGTTGCAAGGGTCTAACTGAACTTAGTTATTCACGCGTTGGTATTTTCGCGTGTTGTTATTTTCGCGGTTCAAAGGCGATTCGCGAAATTCGCGAAAATAAAACCACCACGAAAATTTCAGCTCGTACAGTATACTATTCACTACGATGACTTGTGTTTGTAATACTTTGTGTGTTTCATATTTTTATAGATATAAGGATTGCTATAAATGTACACCATATCACAGTGATCAAAATTTATGATCCAAATTTCTTATTCCCTCAAATCTTATTTCTGCAAAGGAGTCATTGTGTTGTACTTTCAGTAAAGTTGGGCACTGAAAATGCAAATGAGAGTTGTGTGCCAGTCCATTTCTGGGTAATAGAGGGATTAGGGAACACTGTAGGTACAGAATGCAATATGCAAAATACCACATGAAGCACAATCCCAGTACTGAGAAATTAGGCATGATCTCTGTCTTGTATTATGATGGTAATGTAGTCGAGTTGGAGAGATCTTTTGTGGACAAAAACGTCTTTTATCAGTTTTGAAGATATGAATTCCTAGCAAGAAATTTTGTTTTTATGATCTGAGATTTATGCAAAATGTTGAGATTATAGAAGCATGTCTTTTAGCTCCAGCTGTAACTCTCAAGATCATTTGCTGTGTTTGAGATTGTGATATGTTGAATACTTGAGGAGAGTTTGGGGTGTGGCTTTTTCAAGATATTGTGATAAAGTAGGGCTGTGCAGGAACTGCTGAAAAAAAACCCAGTCATCTTGATAAAGACAAATGGGATGTGGTAACAGTCTGTGGTATCCGAAGATAAGCGCACCTTTAGATTGATCGCAGCTAATAGAGCTAACATCCATCATCTTTTGTGGTTTGCTGTATTGAATGTGAAATGGGCAATTCTTGCCTTTGCCAGTGTAAGGGCCCCATCTCATGTCTAAATAGACCAGCAATTGCTGTAAGATTCACTGATTAGAAATAACTGTGCTAGCAGCTAAAATGGCCACAGTGGATGGGCTGTTTTACTCACTCATTGCCATGGTAACTGTTGATATGGTTTAGTTGTAGTGGCTACAAAATGTTTTATAATACAGGCCCCTCATGTGCATCATTTTTGGAGAGGTCAGGTAGGATTTGTAGAACTATTTTCTTTCTGAAGTCTGAATGGGTCATGACAAGGAATTGGTCTGGCACACTAAGTATGTTGTCATGATAGATTATTATTTATCTATTTTCTTCAGAATGCTCATAGACCTGTGTGTGATTTGTGAAGATTGTTGTGATTTGTCAGTGAGAATGGTATGTGATTACAGACCTGTGTGACTGTGGTAATATTTCATGTGTGCCAGTTTACATGCTGGGCAAGTTAGGTGAGAGATTTGCAATTTGTGATCAAAGTGGAATTGAAAGATTTTCAAATGCGAGTGAAATTTGAAGAATACCATTGGCTCTGTGTGACACTACATCACGTGGCATGAATGATAATTAGTGTAGTAAATATTTTTATACAACACTATGTACTTTTATGTGCATGCATAAATCATTACACTTTAATAAAACATTTTTAGTGTGTAATAAGAAAATAGCTTAAGCAGTGTAAGAAAATTACAACAGATTTGAGGAAGACAATGATTAGCTTGTAGATTGCTAAACAAATCATTGCGCTTGCTGTTCTGAGACCAGGGGTTCTCATCTATGGACAAACAAAGGTGGATTATTATCAGGAGGGTATGCAAAGCAAGGCAGTTACCTCCAGAGATACTGGGGCCCTGCAATGCATGAGATGCCATGTCTCTGTCATGAAGTCATCCATTGTCATCAGGCAAAGGAGGGGGATGTGGAAGGGGAGAAAAGAGAGATGGTAGCACTCCCTCTAGGGGCTGCGATGTGTCAAGAGATAAAAGTCCTGATGGAGGAGCGTTTGATGGAAGGCAATCCCGCCCGAGCTTGGCAAGGTCTCGAACGCTGTCCGCCGATAACATGATCTACCCTAGATGGATGACTTGCTCAAAGTGGGATGGGAATGTTTTGGGCTGGCCATCGGTATTACACATAATTCTCCCTGCTTTCATTTTATCTTAAAATATTCATGAGCTGTCTGGGTACGATAAAGTTGTTCAAAGTTGCCAGTCACAGCCACTCCCAAGTTTGTACTGCAATTTGTGTGTGTGTGTGTGTGGGGGGGGGGGGGGTGAGGGGGTGGGATGGGGTGGGGGAGGGGTAACATTAACACAACTGCACACCAGCTCAAGACGAGACACATTCTTCGGCGACTGATGTTACTGATGTTAATGAAAAGGGAGCGATAAGGATTCACCGCGAGTCAAGAGTGATGTAGTGCTACTGTAAATCGAGATAAAGTGGATTGAATGAGACGGTCATCCCAGGACATTGGAATTGTGGCAACCTTGCAAGCGTATGAAATATGTTAGCTTTGCATGGGGCCAGTGGGAGTGGTGGCAGTGGGGAAGGTATTGTGGTGAATTCACTCCAGGCTTATCTGAAATATTTTTAGAAAGGATGGGTGACAAGATACCTAATCTTAATGAGGGAGTGGATTACAGATTTTTTTATTTATTTATTTATTCTTTTTTTTTGGGGGGGGATGGGTTGGGGGAGGGATGGGACTCCATGATTTTTTTTTTTTTTTTTTTTTGAGGGGGTTGCCATTACACGTTGACAATTTGTTCAATCTGCCGTGAAGTAAGAATGTGAAGAGTGAAGAGATGTGAAATTTGTCTAAACTTAACATTAAGGAGATATGTTGTACACTTGCCAGCAGGCATTCAAAAAAAAAAAAAAAAAATCACTTGCAGTGTTTTGATGGTAGTCATATGACGAGGCCTCATACTTACATAATGCACACATCACATGGGTGACTTTAAGTACCGATGATGGGTATAAGTAGGGAACACCTAAGTACCATAACAGACGTGAAAATTAAAAACAGGTGATGTAAGCTGACACCTGTATGAGTGTACATTTTTTTTTTTGTCTTCAGAGATTAATTGTTCAATTAGTTTGCATAGAATTAGAATTCCTTATTTGGCAAGTCATTGGATAAGGTTCCTCAGAAGAGTTTTCAGACAGCCGTAATATGCATATTATCAGACCTCTTGATTGCAAAAATTCGGGCAAGAGAAGAAAAAATGTGTTGTATCAATTAACTGTACACACCTAACCTGTTTCTTGCTATGCTAGAAAGAATGGACTGTGTTTGAACAAGAGTAGGATAGATATTTTCAGGGAGTCATGCAGAACAGTACAGTAGTGTATTCCTACAGAAAAAAAGTGATGGCCCTGTTTTCTTGTGCTGTATAAAACAGACACAGCTTATTGGGATTTTATTATGTTACCATGTCATATTTTGGACCGTAATTGACAAAGAGTGAGTCAGTGTCTCGAGGAGTGATTAATTTCTTGGCTAGGCAGTTAATTACAGGATTCATTTAACCACGATAAAAGTTTGTGTCGACAGACTGAGTTCCTGAAACTTTAGTGATAGTCGTCACAAGTTGTGCAGGAAGCACGCTGCAATTTTTGCCTTGATTTATTACGGGCCGTAATGAGAGTGTGGTTTTCCAGGGAAACAATACATTCCCATCACATGTCACTGTTGGATAATGCCAGGTTGTCATTAATACAGCTTGTGCAGATTGCTTAGGAAGCTCTTGAATATCAGCTGTGTGCTTTTTAATTCCTTATCTCTGATGTTTTTATCACCTGCGTAATTGAAAACAGTCATCGGCTCCAAGAAATACGAGTATAATCTGTGGAGTGATCAGGGAATAAAAAGAGAAGAGCAGTGTTTTGCAGCAGCTAGGAATTTTGAGGAATTGTGAGACGAGATTTTGGCTCATTAACGTCGATTTGTGTGTGCAGTTAATAGCGATCTGCATTAACTTCTACCAGATAATGAGCCCTCTTTCGTTGGTGTGATGCGTGTGCTTAAATATCTCGAGAATTAACAGTTGAGGAGCTTGTTCATCAGATGACAAATTTCCACCTGGCAGAGAGATTAGACATCGGCGGAAATGGAGGGTATCATCGCGAAAGTTCTGTCGAATCATTTAGGGTTAATATCAACCGTGTTTGGGCTCAGTTTCCCTCTCTCTCCTGCATGTGTTGCTTATCTTCCGGTGGCTGTAGATAGTGTTGATGGAATCATTACTTTGTGCACAATGCTTGCCCTTTAGCTGTACATCGGCAAGATGGTAGACCTGCGATGAATTTGTGATACAAACAGAATGCATGTTTGTGGGAGCAAAGATGTTTATTTTACCCCCTTCCTCCCCCCCCCCTCAAAAAAAAAAAGTCCTGTCAAAGTACTATTCTGAAGATGTTAGAGTTCTTTCCTAAGTCGCCTCACCCACTGTGTGAAATTTACCCAAAGATGCTATTTTGCTGTTAATCTTGCATGTGCCAAATGCTAGGACATCTCAACTCCCTATGGCTTTGGCAACAAGAATGAAGCATTTCTTGTAGCCAAGTTTTTGTGTCACATGATGGTGTAGATTTATTATAATTATTTGTTGTCTTCAAGAGAGAATGGTACAATTCCCTTGTGAAGAAGATACTATGACCATGAGTCGCACACTGGAAATCATGTCTTTGACATGAGTTATCATTAGCCGCGGTCACACTGGCAAAAGATTGCGAAGTCTTTGCGATCTTTTGTCATCTGTTCAAACTGGCAGCGAAACTTTTCACTCTTTGGATCAAGAAATATTGGTCACTAATGTGTGCGTGCAAGAATGAAGAAAGAGTATGCCATCTGACAGCTGGTGATTGTGATATAACAATACACTCATGTTCATTACAATGACGGCATGCTTTGGAGGCACACTCCACAAACAGATGGTGGACTGGTCACATGACAAACTGTACATCTACAAACCACACAAAGTCTGAATTTTAGTCTGGGTTAATACTTTTAATAAAACAAAAGTCATTGTGCTCAAGTGAACGACTGTATATGAAATTACAGAAAATACTGTCACTCACATTGGTTTTGTTTTTTCCACATGCCTTGATCAGTATGAGTAGCTCATAAAATTTTTCATTCTGCGTCATATTTGTTGGTTTTTGTTCACAATAACAAGACGTGCTATAAAGCCCAGTGATACTTGCAGATTTGTGTCTGTTGCATAAACAGTTGTTTAGGTCAAATTTAAAGCAGTGTGTCCAAACATATTACGTATGCATCTCCTAAACAAGCTGCCGCCATAAATGCTTTGTGTTTTCTAGATTGGTGAAAAAATGAATTCAGTTTGACATGATTTGTACTTGTACTGATGCCACAAATGCTTTTATGCTGGTTCCCCAGGCAAGAAGCTCTGACTGCAGCCATCGGAGAAAAGGATGCACACATCGCCCTCTTGGAGCTAAACAGGAAAAGTCCCAAGACGTCGGACGAACTCAGACTGCTCAAGAAGGAGAAGGACGCCCTCGTGCAGCAGCTCAAGGATGAGGTAAGGAAAACAATATTCTCTACAGGTATAACTTTACTGCCTTAGTATTCTTAGAAGAAGAGAAAATTTCTTTTTTTTAAGGATTTGGAGATTTGTTGTCATGAAAGAATCTTCACATCAGTTCTGTTGGCAATATGAGTTAAGAGTCATTATCAGAATTCCATGATTGAGCTTGATTGATTGAGTGAGTGACTGTGTGAATGTTTGGTTGGTTATTTGGTTAGTTGGTTAATGGGTTGATTTGAATTTACTTGAATGAGATGTTCTTGGAGCCACTGTAGAAGCTTGGAGAAATTTCTTTGCGTTGAATACTCCTTTTATAGGGGAAAATAGAGACACTACGAAATACTGTACCTCAAAGATGGGGGAAGAAACATTGTTGGGATTCCAGCGCAACTTTTGCTCGGAGGAGGGATACAAACTGTAATTGATCAGACCCATGGCAAACATTGTCAGGGGGAAAAGCTTGTATGTTTTTGATTGCTTTCAGAAAGGGTTAACACTGGTGTTTATTAGGAGCTGAGCACGTTGTGTGTCATTTGTGCACAAAACGTAGCAAAACATGCCCAAGATTCCTGCACAACTTTGTCGTCTCTGCAGCGTGAGATCTACACTGCAAACATTGCTGGCCATTGTGTGTGTGTGTGTGTGTGTGTGTGTGTGCGTGTTTTGGGGGCATTGTGGAATTGACATACACTGAGCATTTGTTAGTGGGACAGATTCCACGGCAGTGTTTCCAGGCTGCAGCCAGAAATGACAAAACTGATATGCAACGCGAGGTGGCAGCTTCGAAGCACGCCGGTGCGTAAATGGGTAGGCACCGACTGCCCGACATACTTGTGGCACATCCAATCGAACTCGAGGATAGCCTCCCACAGCAGACAGGGAGGGTTTGCACTCACAATTGAGCAATTTCCGGACGGAAGAATTCAACTTGTGGTTGCTCCATGGAAAATCAATAACCAACAATTCGGTTTACATGTGTTTTATCTGTCTGCCTTTCTGTCAGTGACTTCTCTTACTGTCTTGATTTAGCGTGTGTGTGTGTGTTTTTTTCAAGAGTGTCATTCTTGTTGCTGTTGGCAATCAGTAACTTTTTTTCCTCTCCTTTGTGGCAGTTATATTGCTCTTTATAATCCCACTTATCAAAATTCTTTTTTTTTTTTTTTTTTCGTACTCTTCCCTGGAGCTTAATATGATGAGAATGGCCACATTTTATAGAGATGATGCAGATGTTGAGAATGGAATGTAAATGAAACATTTTTCTGTCATTTGTGCACTGGGTGCATGGTATTTCCTGTCTGCATGCAATTTGAAACAGAGATTAACCCTTACTGTGTTTTGTTTGCTGACAGGCACACGGGCTGAGGAGTGCTTTCTTTGTTGATGTGCACAGATGTCTGAAAACCTATTTTCAGTAAATAGAGATTGTAGGTTCCATGACATTTGCTCCAGCAACAATTGAAGGGTTTGTTTGCAAAAACCGATAAGTCCATTTTTGAAGATTTTGAAGTACGATCTCTGTCAAAAAGTAAAAAATAATACCTTTTAAATGATATATTGGTCACTACATATAAAGGTATATTTTTGAAGTTATGGTCAAAAGAAGCAATTTTTTTCTTATCATTCTCTTTTTTTTTTCTTGAACTTTAATCGCAAATATCTCCATTTGGCAAATATGGACTTATCGGTTTTTGCAAACAAACTCTTCAATTGCTCCCAAGAAATATCTGCACGCTAAGCCAAACGTAAATTCTACCCACAAACATAACTCTAACCCTGATCCTAATCCTCACATCAAACTAAACCTAAAACCCTGTCACAACCCTAACACTGACCCTAAGTCCTTGGAAAGAATAAGACTGGAGCAAATTTCGCAAGGGCAAATGCTGTGTCACCACAAATGTAATTCCTGTTGTATCATCGTTGCTTTCTTGTTAGTCTTTGGGTGAGTTTATATGAAAATTTTCTGAGGCAAAATCATGATGCTAAATGCGTTAGAGGCGTTTTTAGGTGATAGATAAACGCAATGGTATTTTCAAACATGATTAGAAATACTGATTTGAAATGCCATTCAAAGGGCAATTTGAAATGGCACTCCAAGAATCGCGTTATCAAACCACATTGGTAAGCGCCATTTGAAATGCATTTTAAAACATGATTTTCTCACTCTTGAGTTAGGTGAACGCAGACCATGGTACATTGGTACTCCTGATCGGGCTTGCTAACTTTACAATGAGGTCAAGTTCGGTAAGATTAGTTAGCCGATGCGATGAAAAAGTTTGGAAAGTGAAGCTAAGTACCTGGGTATATTGGGACACATAAAAAGTCAGAATTAAACCAGTTGGGATTGGTCCAGTATGTTTACAGGTTTATAGCATGATAAAACCAGTCATAATACATATTATATTTCCCCAGAATTTCTCCAGAAAATATCAAAAGAAATGTATTCAATTTACCTAAAATTGCCAGAATTTATCTTCCATTTTATTTCATTTCATTTTAAGGACACATCTGAGAAAAAGTTTATACAAAGAATATAAGAACTATATGTAGAACATAGGAAATATACGGGGAAAAAAAAGATACTACAACACATTGGCAAAAGACAAAACATAACATCTTGTCATACAGTGTTAGCTGCAATTAACCCTTTTTGATGAGAAAAGTAGTCAGGTATCTCATGGTATTTGAAGATTTGTCTGAAAATCAAATCCTCCCAAAGAAAACGTGTGCTCAAGAGTATTTCTGCAGCGTGATAAGCTCATATGCTCATACATTATTGGTGTCTGGATCTTGAATCTGGCCAATTACCTAGTGTAAGCAGACCCTGCTTTTCCACTCTGCGACGAGAGCGTAGTCCCGTCTTTCTACAATAGCGCGTGTTTCGCTCTGTGTAGGGTAGTTTCTGGAAGATTCAATTGGATTACAAATTGCCGAGCGCGCTGAGACAAATTGCCCTGCCGAGTCTTATGACTTTAACACATGGTGGATGGATAGCTTGGTTAACTTCAGGCATAGGCACACTTTTTTCCTTTTATTTTGGGTTCATTTTTTTTTTAAAGTCATCAACCATTGTTTCCAGCTTGCCTCTTTCCCTGAAAGTGTAACATGGTGTGAATTGATCTCAGTTTTGGATGCATCTACCTAATGAGCCAACAATGTACTCTTACTAGGCTGAAACTTTTAACAAAAATGAATAAATGAGAGCTTCAAACTCTGGTAAAAGGTATGTATGTGTGGGCAGGAGATTATGGTGTATTGGAATATGGTATCCACACATCTCTGTAATGAGTCATGGTTAAATCTTTTGATGAAGCAAAGCATCTTTGTTACATCATTCCTAAAAGGTAAAAACAAAATGAAAAAAAAAGATAGATACATCTTGCATGCATTTTACACAATTCTATGAATGAACTCTGGCTTTGAAAATAAATAAATAAATTTTAAAAATAAATAAAAAAGTGCCATAATGGGGAGGGGGATGTTTCCAGAGGTAGGGAGGAGCAATTCTATTAAAGCAAATGGTTTGTCTCCGAATTAATTGTCCAATAGGAATGGAGTCAAGGATCCTTTCTCATTTCGATTCTTTGATTCTCATCAGGGGGAAAAAAAAAAAAACACCTCAGCAACACCAAAATACCACTTGTAAATACAACCAGCCACTGCTGCATTTAGCAACAACAACAAAAAAAAAAAAAAAAAAGAAAAAGAAAGAGGAAAAAAAAAAGAAGGCACCCAAAACAAATAAACAAAAACCAATAAAGCACAGAGAGGAGACAATACAAATCCCATGCATGCTTTCAAAGTATGTTTCCTGTTTGTCTACCTTCAAGCCCAATAACAAAAAGTGAACACTATGATGCATCCGGCCCACTAATGACGGCAACAAAGAAATTGCTCGGAGGGGGAAGAATGAAATGGGTTCTGATGGAAGATGCAGACAGCTGAAGCCAAGTAGGAGCAATCTGAGCCTTGTAAACTTGCAAGACATTCGGATGATGATGATGTAATTGAGAGAGACACATATATATCCACACACTGTCAAAGCAAACAATTAAAGAGTCTAGGAAAGGATGCGTTCACACCGGAAAACTGTGTAAAGAATTGACTGTCATCTGATGTGCTATTCCTAGGTTTCCAGTATAAAAGATACCCTTGTTTTAACTACAGCATTCTCTCCGTTCACGCTGGGGAACTATGTAAAGAATTAACTGACATCTTATTTCTTGCTGTTCGTTGGTGTATATTTTGCTTTTTTAATTGCTTTCCAATGTAAAGACACCCTTGTCTCAGTGTTCTCTTTTGCTTTTGTCAGAATAGCATTTGCCAAATTTAGGATACGACTGCCGATTTTGTAGATGGATTGATGCAAAGTAATCTCTTCAAATTTTCTTTCATACAGCTGTATCTTGTGAGAGGTAGAATTTGTGGCTCTTTTGTCAGAAAGAGAATGGTAAATTTATACAAATTTATGTTGCATTACGAGCTTTCATAAAATTTTGTGCTTTAGGGAAGTCATAATGTTGGTTTACAGTGAGTGGATTTTTTCCTTGAGTTCACATGATGTTAAGCAGCTAAAGGCAGTTAACTTCAACCATCAATCCAGTGATTACCAAGTCATGATAGATTAATGGCATCAGGCCACTTTTTTCATCCTGTCAGATGATGTATGTGTAGTTTGGCACAAGACTTTTAGGTCGCTGTCTGAATCTAGATGACAGGTGCTTTCATGATGACAATACTTGCTTCAGAGTTCTTTCAGAATGATTAGAATTAAAGGATCAAATTAGCAGTGAGGGTAGCTTTTACTCTATTAGCAAAATGTACTATGTACTCACAATTTAAATGGATTCTGTTTTGCAGGTACACGTGTAGACACTTGAACTACCCTATCTTCATTTGCTAGCAAAAAAAGAAAAAACAACAAAACAGCAACAACCGGGAGCCCGTTTCATAAAACTTGTCATCAGTGACGACTGCCACATTTCTATGACAAATTTGCTCCCAGCCAATCAGATGCAAGGATTTCAGTAGCTTGTTACATCTATGACAACTTGTCACTGATGACAAGTTTTATGAAACAGGCCCCTGGTTTTCTTTAATGCTTCAGAATTCAACAGGATACTACTCAAACATACTATGGAGCCACACAGTAGTATCTTAAAGTAGTAGACAGTGATACACTTGTATGCTGTTGTGATATGATGTACACAATGATATGCTATTCTGATGTGATATATGGTGATATACATGTATATGTGATAAATAATAATGTTGGTGTGTATGATCTGATAGGATACATTGTATGCTATGATATATCTTGTGATATGATGTGATATTGCTATAGGTTATATAATAATTTACAAGTACAATGTGTGATACAGAAAGTAAGGATAGTAAGGATAACAGGGAAGTTCTTGGCAGTTCATGATGATCACCATCCATGTGCTACTTTCTCAGGTACACAGAGGGAGATGTAGGGGATTCTTCTCTGTGTTTAACACAAAAGAGTTTCCGCCTATGAGTGAAATCCTTGTGCAATGTCTGCTCTCCCTAAAAACATCTGCCTTCGGATTTCTGTCTGGGCATTGTTTAGTTGTCTGGGCACATGAGGGACGGGTGTTGGCAGAAATCCTCTGGTGTTTTCCCTCCCCTACCACACCCCCTATCCCTAAGTCAAGCACTAACTAAATGGGACTAGACACCTCTCATCCTTGAACAGTAAAAGGCAATAACAGATGACAAAAAATTGATGGCTAGTGCTCAAGCTAAAAGGATTTTACTGGGTCTTATTTCTTCACCTTTGGCGTTGTTTGAAAGGCGCTTACACAACAGACAGCAGCTCTTGGTGGATTAAATGAAGCCATTTAAGAAATTGACTGCAGTTAGTCAATAGACTTTGCCTGTCAATAATTCTTGCCCCCTTATGATGGTAACTCCCACCCCAACCTCCTTTCATATGACACTCAGTCATTGTATTCACTTTAATACAGAGATGGAGGGGTTGAATGTTGGAATCAGTGAGATCAGGCATGAAAATTTGTTGTTGATAGAAACTTGTTACTCTTGAATATCCACAACTGCATGTCTGAATGCCAGTGTTTTGTTTTGTTTTGTTTTGTTTTGGTTGTTTATTCCGGGGGTGGGGGGGGGGGGGGTGGCGTGGTGGTTGGTAAATGAACAAACAAGCAACAAATAAAAACCTCCCTGAGCATCAAATTTTTGCCGCATTATTGATAGTTAGGATATTTTTATGGGTTGTCACATTGTGATACCGGTGCAGGAACCGTTGTCGAGATGTGACTGAAGTAGGTCTTGTGCTTGCATGGCGAGTCGATCCAAACTGAAGACCGCTTTTCATGGTGAAGAGCTGCCACCAGCATAGACTCCCTTAGACATCACTCATCTCAGTTTTGGAGCAATAAATATGTCCGAAGGCATTCCCTGTATTATGAGCACGCCACGGCTTGGTCCTCCCGTCATTAATTCCGCCCGTGTGATAGGAGCCCGAGACACGCGGGCCGCACGACAGCATGAAAAGGGACTCCAATAAAATACGGTTCACTCGCATCGGCACCTGTTGTAGCCCGACTTCATCGCAAGCGAAGCGACCCGCCCCGGCGGTCGGGGGTCAGGGAGTGGGGGGAAAATGCAGAGATTCTCCCTACATGGCATGATCAGAATGTTGCGCTGGGAGGAAGAATCCATTTTCCCAGCTACCCAGAAACATCTTGTTTTATGCTCCAAGGGAGTTGGGTTTGCATAGATAGAGAAATAGCAAACATATAGGTCTAGATAGATGTATATAAAGAGGTAGGGAGAGAAAGAGATAGGGAGAGGTAGATTGAGAGAGAGAGAGAAGGAAAAAATGAGAGAGCATCAACCGACAAAATGAATAAGTTCATCTCAGCTTACACGTGGATGTATGCACGCATATCAGGATATCTGATTCCATCCCTCATACCCGGTAGACGGTATTTTAAGAGGCTGATCGGAATTTCTCTGGGGAAGATGAGCTTTAACTGGCAGAAAAGATTTGGCCCTACATGGAACTCTCCCCAATCCCAACTTTTACCCTGCAGTTCAGTGTTCATGTATGTCCTGATCCCACAAGTTCTCTTTTGTGTAGGTCTTCTATGAGAATAGTTTACGAGAAAGTAGTTTATATAATAATACTTTATTAGTGCATTTGTTTTTTTTCCATATTTCAACAATGCAGCTTGTAATGATTGCAGAACTTACAATTAGTATCATGTTTTCATGTTACATTACCGTGTTTTTATTCATCAAAAATAGAACCATGGATATGAAATAGGACAAATTTGTTAGGTTTTTTTTTCTTCTTGAATTTTATTTTAACATGCATGATGCATTCAACTTTCTCATATTGGACCAAACTATGATATTTTGCCTCCAGAAAATATTTTATCTGTGTATCATCAACTTTTTTTTTTCTGGAAAGATGGGATGCCTTGTGATCTTATGAGAGAAAAAAAATGTATCACTAGCGAGACAGAAAATGTTCTTCATATGTTTCATATGCTTGCTTGCACACACACACACACACACACACACACACACACACACACACTTTAACATCATTGTGAATGCTGGTTCCATAGTTTTGAAAGGGAATTGGGGTACAACGTGAAACTCTCTTGGCTTATACCATTCATAATTTCAGATACCAAGACAAATGGAGAATGTACATTAAAAAAGTAAATGAATAAAATAGAAAACAATCCAAAATCCAGAATGTACATGTAGATGCAGATTACAATTCCAGACAGTTGAAGAGGTGGAATTGAGAATAGTTTTTCAAAGAAACGTGACTTCAAAAACATTTCTCCTGCTGAAAGTTTAATCTCTGACCAAGACCTCTCCTTGAACTACAGAGAAATGGGTGCAAGATTGTAACACCGTAAGTTACATGCCATCTGAGCATAACATTGTCAAAGTTTACACAGATAGTGACAGCTGGTGTGAACTGGAGCTTTAAGAACTGATGTGACATTTTCCTTTTCAAATAAAGAGGTGAAAGTTTTGTTTAAAAAGAGGGTCAAAAGATTAAAAAAAAAAAGATTTTATAATTCATGTCAACTGTGGATTGCAACCTAGAGTTTCTTAAAGATGGTTGCAGAAAACAGCACAAGCCTCTAGCTGTTTGAAATTTGAATTCTGCATGTTTTTTGTTTGCCAAATATTCTCAGATGTAGTGATATATTGAAGAATTTTTTTTCAGGGTCTTCAGGAATTTGCTCTGAGCTGTTTCAGAGAGAGTGACCCATCAAAAAATATGACTGGTGACAAAGTGCCCAGGATTCAATTTTCGGATCCTGTGCGTGGCAATTAAGCTTTAAGTGAGCCTGTAACAAGACCAGGATCAAATACAAACAAGCCAAATATATATATATATAAAAAAGGAGAAAATAATATCAGCAATAGCAAAATTTGAATATAAGGTAAATGCCACTTCAACTATTTTTCCAAGATGATTTGTTGGACGAGTAAAGAGAAGTGACCTCTGAAATTGACCAGTGGTATTGCGTGGGTCTTGGGCGTGAGATGGCCCCGAGGTGGACCGAGCTGCGGTGGCGACACCCAGCTCCAGCCCGACCCACAAAGTGCCAAATTGATTTAGCGATGAGTCTTGAGTGGTGTAAATTACCTGCTTTACCCCTGGCACACGGTCCTGTAATTCCATATTTACTATGACAGCGCAGAGCAGGTGCAGTGTCGGAACTGGCACTACGCTCAGGCCTGTTCAGATTGCAGAGGTGTGTTCACACTGGGGGTGAATGCTGCTTTTTGTGGATGTGTGCCAGATCCTGTTTTGTGGATGATTGATAGTGTTTTGAGAAGCAGAATGAGTAGCTGATGAATGAATGGCTAGATGAATGAATGGATGGATTGATGGATATCTGGATGAATGCCTAGAGTGGTTAATAGAGTAATTTGTGAATGGGTGGATGGATGGATGGATGAATGGATTTATGCTTCCAGACATTTGTTAGTGTTTGATATACATATATATATAGCATTGAAATGAAACAGACAATATTTTGCGTTGCAAGCTTGACATATTTTTTTTTTTGTGTGTGGAAAATTTCACATATTTCATCCTCCAGATAACTATTGGATATATTTCTTGAGATATTGAATCGTGTATAAAATAGTCCCATGATCTGCAAAATTAGAAAAACAGCAATGTTTACTGAAAATGATCTAGCCTAAAAAATTAATCTCACAAAATTTCCATATTTACAGTAGTGAACAAGTACGGTACTTATAGGGCCTGTAGGAGGGTTAAATACGTCAAGTGTGTGTACTGTAAAACATGATATATTCGCGGCATGAATTTTTGCGCGAATTGGAGCCAACGGCCTTTTTTGCGGCATGAAATTTTCGCGAACTGCCAGTGGCATTCAATGCATATAGTGTAAGCAAGAACTTTCGCGTGCATTTTAATTTCGCGAATCTTGGCGCTCGCGAAATTCGTGAAATTAAAATGCACGCGAATATTCCTCGTTTTACAGTATGCCTTGCATTTGCACTCTGTAGTCTTAAAAGTTGCAGCTGCAAACTTTCCACACACTTTTCACAGCTGATAGATTATGGTATGGTTTCCCATACGTAGGTGTCACTGTTCTGTGAGATTTGTAGTGTAGAACAGTGCTGTGGCTACATACATAACATAAGTGATTATTTAAACTGATTTTATTCAATAAACAAAAAGGGCAAAATGTTCTTGTCTCTTTTTGTTATCAGAGAGATCAAAAAAAAAAATGGTAAAAAATTTGGGAAGGTTGGAATGTCAGCTTATTTTAATCCATTTTGGCTATTGAAAAGGAAAGTGAAATACAGTAATTTCTCTTTTCATTTTTTTTTTCTTCAGAAAGATTGAAGCCCATGTAAAATTGATTGAAAAAATGCAACTGGAGAGTTTGGAAGTCTGCTGTGTGTCAATTATGCAATGAATAACATTAGTGATACTTGTACCATGTAGCAGCACAATGGTAAAACAGTACAGATCATCCACTGTACACAAAATCAACATTAAGCAAAGAGTATACTTTCATTGTGGTAATCCTTGCCTTGTGAATGGGTAACTATATATGCTGTATATTTCACAAGCTTATTATTCAGTGAATTTGGACTTATAAAACAATGTCATAAATATTTGACTCTGCAATTAAAAACCACAGTAAAGGAATGAGAAAGAAGTACTAGCACTTTTCAAAAAAGAAAAAAAAAGTGCTTTCCAACCTTTGTTACAATAACAAAACATTTTGGTAACAGGGAGCCAACATTTTTGTGAGTTGTTTATTTTGCAAATATTAGATGAACTTGTGAAAATTGGAATCTAAAAACACAACAAAGTATACAGTATATACAGTACATTATATGCACAACGCACTTGTGGTACACTGCATCTTATGTTCTTTGAGTGTAAAAAGCCATGCTCTCTGTGCTATATTTGTGTGGATATGAACACCCCTAAACATTTTGGACTAGAATTAATGTGGTGTCCCATGTCTAGCAGGTCTCATGTCACTAGTAGTCAGATTTCTTCCCTGCTAACAAGTTTCTTGATGGTGGAAGAAAAAAGACAAAGAAAAGGGCAGACGGGGAGGGGAAAGAAAAAAGATGGGAAAAGAGATTGCGCCCCATGGGCTGTATCACAGACACATTAAACCGGTAATGGAATCAAAGTGATTTGGTTTTTGGCCTCAACAGTTACATTGGCTAGGGTTACGCACGTCCGCTCGCAAGCAGGTCGTGGTGTGATGTGGTTGTGAAATTCATAGCAACATGGGAACATACACAGAGAGTTGCATGTGGGTATGTGACAGTTTGGAGCACCCTTGCAGGAATTATGCATGAGGTAACCATTGTTAAAACAAGTCAAATACTTGAATATATATAAATATGCAATATTTGTATTTTATCTTTGCTGATCCTTTAAGTTCCAAATTTCTTTTGTTTTGAACGTCAATACGACAGAGCCTTGGTGCAGTAAACTGATTTCACTGGTTGCAAGAAATTTGCTCCGACAAATTTTTGAAGCAAAAATAAAAAAAAACAATAAGGTAGATTGAAAGAGTTTTTGATTTTTGGAAGATTTTTAGGTGTAAAGATGATGCATGTTTCAAAGGATGTAGGGCCTATATGATGTGAAAGATTACCCCAAAACTGGTGCATCTCTTAATTTTTCCATTTTTCATCTTCATATCCTTCTGCCACTCAAGTTATTCATTTGGTCCCCGTCGTACCCACATAAATTCGGCATTGTTCGAGGGCCACCCGCACATTTGTCAGGTTGGCTGGCAAACATCCCCCAAATTGTAACAGCGTGGAGCTGCACCTGTTTTGATCGGAAGATAATTGGTGCGATCGGCATGGTGCATACTGGTGTCTTGTGATGGGGTGTTTGTCTGTGAGCGAGGTGAAGAAGAGAAAAAGGGAGAGAGAGAAATATCACCGTAGCAGATGCAAATATACAGTGCAAGTGCTGACAAAAAGACAAGGAGGGATATCCTCCATTGTTGACATTGATGTGATTTTAAAGGGAGCGTGTAGTTTTGGTTGAGACCTGATTTTACGTTTCTTACATTTTTTCGTGAGATAATGAGAAATCTCTTCTGAAATATGAAAGAACATGTAATTCTACGAGGAACTCAATGTTTATTTGATGAAAATTGGTTTTGAAATGGCTGAGATATCCAAAAAAGAGTGATTCTAATAAAGTGTGGGACCCACACTTTATTACAATTGCTTTGTTTTACTTTGTTTTTGGATGTTTCAGTCATTCCAAACCCAATTTTCATCAAATAAACTTTGAATTCCTCTTAAAATGGTATGCTCTGTACTACATCATAAGTGTTTTCTTGGTATCTCGCAAAAAGTTAAAAGCCCAATTCTCATCTCCACCAATATTGTACCATCCCTTTAAAGCATGAAGCAGCTCTTTTCAGAACCAGTTATTCTTGGATTAGTTTCGGAAGTGTGCAAAGTTTGATCACATTGGGCATGTTGTGTGCAAATTGCCCGTGAATTGTTTATCTCTTTTCCTACTCAGGACAGTTTCAGCAGCAAGCAGGAAACATACCAAATTAACCCATAAACTACACTTTGTACTTTCTTGATAATATCAGTTGGTGGCTTGGTGAATAATCATGATGTATCACTGGAACATATATATTTTCATTACAGTAATGCAGAAAAAATGAGCTTAATCATAAAAATAAAATTTCATTTGCAAGTAATGTCAAAATATGTATTTTTGCCCAAAGTAACACAGAAAATGATCATATGGGACTACATGGACACTGAAAACTTTACACTTCAGCAAATATGTTAGCAATGAAAAGAGATAGGCCCTATATACCTAGAAATTTCTGTATTGGCTTCCTTAGATACTAATGTACACAATTTGATTGAAAATTTAGAAAACGCTAACACTAACAGTAAAATTGGAAAAATATGTATAACTTTTCAGATTTTTTCAAAACTTATGGTATTTTTCAATAAGAAATTTTACACAAGATTGGCTTAAGATATTTTAATAATAGTTAAATACTATAAAGACAAGATTTTGTTGCTAAAAAAAATTAATTTAATCCCTTTTTGAAATTAAAAGTAACCTGACATAAACATGAGAAGAATGATATGTTAGTTTTGAATAATTTCCAAATGCTGTAATATACTCTCAGCAATTTAGGGGTTAAAGCAAAGCATCATGGGATGAGTTCATCTTTTGAAGTGAAGAAATCATTACGGCTGAATACCCTGTACCTTGAAACACATATCAAAATGTGGTCAGCGGGAATGCTACCACCAACAAGTCCTTATGTTAGTGTGAAACCTCTCGAAAAGATACCTTTAGTTGTAGGGTATGGACTAAAGGCAGGATGTCTCTCCACCTGACAGTATGCGTTGTCTCAAGGTTCTGCATGTTAAAGGGCTGATGCAGTTGATTTGCAAGATTGTTGTCAACCCAAACAAATGGGTGGCTTGTGCAAGAAACATACCTACATGTATACATTTTATTGTAGATCTTATCAACAACAGAAATACACAGCACACTCCCCTCCCCATCGTGCACTCTTTTTTTTTTCCAACTGGACCTTTTTGTTAAGACTGTAGAGATTTGTAGCTGCCACAAGACCCGTCAAATGGGCACTCCCTGATTGAACATGAATGAATGCTGCTGACATGTGGCACTGGGTCCACGTCTGCACTCTCGCCCCACTCACACACACACGCACACGCACGCACACCTTCCTCCTCCTCCGACGTCACGTCATGCTGCTAACAATTTCTGCACTTCCTACCAGATAATAGAAAGGTTACAGTCGCAGCTGACATACCTCAATGTTTTTGCTGGAGAATTTGAGGGGAAAATGAAGACAAATTGAAGGCGCAGCTGAAAAATCTCCCTCAATCACTTTCACTGTCATGCCGGGCTCTCCCTCTCCCCTCTCTCTCTCGTCATGTTTTGAGGATGCCCCATTCACACCGGGGGGAACTTCATGAAGATCTTGTTCTGGGGACAGTGAGATAGTGCAACCAGTGCTGTCAAGTCTTACAAGATCTGCAGGATGCTCCCTGGAAAAACAAAAATTTGATATCTCTTCATATCCTGACAGCAAATGTATAGACCCTGATTTTGGAATTGGTTTAAGTAAACCAGCTGAGATGCCTGTAATGCATATTAAATACCTCCCTGACTATGCCTTTGATATCGCCTTGAATTTGATATGTGAGAGTTTGCAGCCTTGTACAACCCTTTAGTGTATATGTGATGACTGACTTTTCATAATAGTAAAATCTACAGGAATTAACGTACATCGCAGAGGGAAAAGCTTAACATGCATCATGATGATCTTTACTTGCATTCTACATTGTGCGGTAATTAAGAAATGGAAGAAGTTTCCTTTATGTAGACTTTAGACAATTTCACCACACTTTCAGTTCCCAACCAATATGTGCATGATTTTTTGATACATGAAGCTGATCAAATCAGATATTCCAATATTTACCATAGGAATAGCCCATCTTATATGCAGCCTATTTGGAATTGTAAGTAGGATTTTCTTTCTTATATCATTTTGATCCTCTCTATTTTTTTATTAGCTTCAATTTCAAAATGCAAAATATCAACTTGCAAGATACAGGTCTATACATTAAGACAGCAGAAGAAAGCTAATGTACAGAGGATGTTGTACATCACATGTTCTTCTATGAAAATACGAATGATTTAAGTGATGAGTGTACAAATAGGCTGTTCATGAAAGAAGTAATTTGCTTAGAGGAAGCTTCCCCAATACTTACTTTGTCTGAATATTGTCATTGTCCTTTAAATTCAATGCCAAACTTTTTTTTGTGTGTGACAAATTTCATCAGACTTAAAAATCTTTATTTATTACTCAAGTTATCATTTTCCCCATATTTCTTTCAAAAGGCATTTTTTTTTTCCTGTTTGGAACAAACAGAGTACTAGTATGATAAATCAAAACCAGTATTGTGATATGACCACTGATGTCATGTCACAACAACACAACCGATGGTCAGTCTTTCAATTTACTTTAAAAAAAAAAGAATCATATGTTGATCTTTAACAGACTGAAGCCCCATTTTAACAGAGCCTTTCAAACTAGAGTTACTGCGACAACATCCAGGTAGCGTGCGGATAATCTTTTTTTCCCTGCCTGTTAAAACAGTCCCCTCAAAATGTTGTGATACTGTGAGCCACACACTAGCTCTCCTTTAGTTAAGGATGATAAGAACTGGAGTTTAATGTATTTATTTATTTAGTAATTCTTTTTTTCAAGAGATATGATGGGATGAAATGTGACTCAGTGATGGTGTCCCCATGGTTCCTGTCACACACCCCGGTGGCGCCCGGCAGGCGAACCAGGTGTTCTCTCAGCGAAGTTAATCGACAAATTCAGAGGATATTGGAATCCTCCTTTTTCCCCCATTGTGCCGTTCTCGTAGATGCTTTCATGGGAGTCATCAGTCCCTGCAGCAGTATGTTACTGTTTCATGTGCAACTTGTTACGTGGCCTGTCGCTGATTTACCCCCCATTGCCGAGCGTGGATGGCGGAGGTGGATGGTTTCAGGGGGGATGTGGCTGGGATGATTAAGGTGATGAGTTTATTGGGAGACGAGGAGATGTTGCGTAGGATGGTGTGAAGAGTAAAGAGGAAAGAGGAGGAGGTTGGTTGTGAAGATCTCCCATCTGTGAGGGGTCAAAAGTGAGGTTTGGAGAGAAGAAAGAGAGAGAAAAGCAAAGTTCATCTACATTTTGCCATGTTTTGGAAAGGCCTTGTGTACTTACCCAACCTATTCCATGTGATGCCTTGCTTTCACTCGTCTGATGTTGTCATGGCGACCAGCATCTTAATCTCTTCTCAGTTTGAACTGGAAGGAGATATTCTGCAATTAGTTGTGAAGCAAATTTGAACAAGTCCTGACAGGGGGGGGGGGGGAGGGAGGGGGAGAGTACCACACAACTTTACAGTTCTTCTGCGACAGTGGCATTGCTTTGCTGGAAATTGAAGACTGTTCACAACTTACGTAATGTTGCAATTGATTGTGAATCCAAGAAGAGATATATAGTGTATTTATGTCATATGCCCTTGCATAAAGATGCATTTAATGATTTGTGTTGAGATCTTTAATTTCCCTTCATTTTTACAAATGCTATCATACACATAAAATTGCCACATCATATTGATTATCAAAATGTGCCCAGTTTTTTCCCCAAGTCACTTTAACATAATTCAGAATGATTTCTAATCAGAGTAGACATACTAGGTTGTTAGCAGTGTAATTTTGATTTTTGAAATGTCCCCCATTTTAAAATCCTGTAATTTCCTAAGTCATTTTGACATAATTCACAATGGTTTCTAATCAAAATAGAAACACTGGAATCACTGAAATGATGTATAGATTATTGAAATGTACCTGTTTTTCAATGTTGTTTCCCTGTAATTAATCACCTTTGTTACTTTACTCTCACTCACAATGATTTCCAATTAAAATAGAAGCACCAGGATCACGGGAAATGTCATATCAATTAACAAAATGTACCCTGTTTTTCAATACTGTTTCCTGTAATTTCCTTAGCCACTTTAACTTAAGTCACAATGATTTCTAATCAAAATAGAAACACTGGGATCTCAGATTGTCTCTTGGAACATGTCTCCCCTTCTACATGAGTGAGGTTTGTTTACCCTAAACCATCAGAATTTTCATTCACAATTAGTTCTAGAACTTCATTTTTGTGTGTACTGGTATGTGTCATTCATAAGCATTGCAAATGATCTGTAGGTTATGTCTATTAATCACTTTATTTCTTTGTTCTTTTTGTAATACAGAAAATATCTCTGAATGAATAGCGTGCAGTTTGAATTTGATCTCTATGACATAAGAGAGCATAATTCTTTGGATCAAGCCAATTTCTCACGTCAAAGGAAAATTTTGCTCGCTAAGAATGGTGATGACCAGCCTCACAAGGAACTTAGCCAGCTCATTATGGCATCCTGGGGTTTGGGGTTTTTTTTTCTCACTTTTATTAATCATCATCAATATTGACAGTGTAATCTATTCATTGACCTTTTCATGAAAAACCATATGGCATTCAACCATTCTGTAGATATCAGACTAATTTCAATAATCAAAGATAACTGTTGTTAGAGCTCATTTTGCCAGTGTTTGTACAAGTTGGCCAGCCCTCTATATTACATTGCAATATTATGTGTGTGTGTGTTTGTGTTTACATGTTCACAAACAAACTAATGAGCAGTCTTGTTACTCAGGGGTAAAGAAGATCACATCACCAACAGCATTCATCATATTTCTTTTCAAGTATAATGGCCTGGAATTTGTCAAAAAATAGATAAAGAAAGAAAAATGATGCAAGCCTTAAATGTTGTGATGGCTTGCAATTGTGTACGGTAGTTTCCATTGACACCTTCACCCCCAGAATTTCATGGATGTCTATAAAATGGATACATGGAATAATGGCATGCATTCTGCTACTACATCACTCACCCAATAACCTATAGAGGAGAGTGAGAGAGAGACAGAGAGTTATGTGAGCTGGGTTTAATATAGGATCAGATGTTTGTGAGGGTTAACTATGGTCACGCTCTCATAGAGATACATACCCCAGACGGGGGATCATGTTCGCGGCACTCATTGACAAGTGCTGTTAAGCGCTAGCATGGCGGTGAATCGGAGGCCATCGCAATTTTCAGGTTTTGATTGCCAAAAATAACTGCTACATTTGCCTCCGAAATCTTTTGTTCGTAGCCGCGTGGTGCAACATGAGACCTTTGGTGCAGTGTTGTAGCTTCATATGTGTCTATATGTACAAATATGCAGGGCTCAACACTATTAAAATATTTTTCTCAGGTGACCCATTTGGGCCACTAAAATCTTTGAATTTGACATTTTGGGGACCTGAAAAAGAAATGCATTGGCCCAAAATAAAAGGAAGTTTGGTGTAGCCTTTAGAATTTTATTTTGAATATTAGCTGCTTGATCAGGCTACCAAACAGATCCTTTTTTTTTTTTTTTTTAGTTTGGTGGCCTTACTTTGAACATCAGCCTGATTTGGCCACCAAAACATAACTTTTTCTTAAAATTTGGTGGCCCGACATCAATTTTTAGTGGCCCCGGGCTACCAGGCCACCAGACCACCACTATTGTCGAGCCCCGATATATTTATATATATTATCACATACATATTAGCATGTTTTTATCTGTAGAGGACAAGAGTGCAGCGTGTTCAAGTAGAGACAATAATCCAATAGAAACTGTTGTCATGCACATCCAAGTGCAAATATGTACCTCGATGTTGATAAAGTGTTGAATTCTAACACAAGAGCATACAAAAATAGTTGAGGTAAATGAAACAAAATAGAGTGCATTAAGGTAATATTTCAATTTTCTTAGAGAAGGGGGAGGGGGTGGGTAGCAAGAGAGTGTTTAAGTATGCCTCATGATGAGAAAAATAGCAGAACAGAAGTGCCTGAGGGATGTCAACATCCACTGTGGTCCCCTCGTGTTATGGGTGCAGAGGTTGCGTGATGAAGGTGGACGAGTGAAAAGGAGTGGGATAAGGGAAAACAAAAGGGAGGGAAAGTGCAAGGGGCAAGTGAGGGGAACATGAGTTGGGTAAAGTTCAGGCAACCCTGGGGGCCCAAGGGCTCCGGCTGGTTTGGGGGGAGGGTCAGTGGGAAGAGGCGTGGGGCTCCGATTTCATATGGGCAATGAGGAGTTTGACTGTATAGGGATGTTAGGAGGAGAAGCGAAGAGGTGGGGGAGGGTTTGGGGAGCTACTTTGAGCGGGCGATGGAATGAGAATGTCAAGTTTAGGATCGGAGGTGGTAGCAAACACCCCATCATGAGTAATCAACTCCATCACCACCCCACCCATGCATAGTCTCATCTCACAAGACCCCGTCACGCCAGAATCATCCCGATGGTTATGGATCGACAAAGCCTGACCCATCATAACCATCTTTCTAAATTCAGCCTTTTTAACCATAAAGACACAAAAAGTTAAAGATCAGAAATGATCACTGATTTAAGCATCTAGGTGTTCAGAATATTCTGCTGAGGTGAAGAATTGTTGAGTTTGGTCTTGTAAAGTGGTCCTTATTTATAGACTAACTTAAGAGATGCTTGTAAAGTGAAATGACTCCTGGAGAACTTTGCTGTTCATGCACTGTCTGAAGGTCAGAGTGGGTGGTCCCATACATGTATCAATATGAAAACCTTGTTTTCCAGCTGGAAATTTATTTTCTTAAAAGACACATTCAGATTAAGAACTTAACCCATCACCCTATGTTGCATGTGCACCAAAAATTTATGAATGTTTGATTATATGTAAATAATCTGTAGAACATTTAACAAACCTGAAATGTTTCAGTATGTTTGCCATGTAACCAACTAAAAAGAATATGCTGATGTCAAAATGACTAATATTTTGATGATCATGAATTTAAAAAAAAGTTTAAGAATATGCTGATGTCAAAATGACTAATATTTTGATGATCATGGATTTTAAAAAAAGTTTAATTTCTTTTCTTTTTTGGGCAGGTATCTGAAAATATACTTGGGCTAGAAATTCTTCAAGCTTATCATCAGAAACACTATTTTCCTTAACCATCATAATACATCATTAATCCACAGGGTTACATTCAGCTCAAAAGGAATATCTGCACAGGTACACATATTGTTGTTTACTATAATGTGCAGATATTTAGTCTATTATCACTTGCTAAATATACATGGTCTCCATTTTGTTTCACCTTAGTGTATGAACTTATGTACCCATCAGTTTTATCTGTGTGTACATGTACCTTATAAACTATACAAAGACACCTTTGAAAATGTCACTTTTGCTCCATACATCATATGTATGTCACCATTGTTCACGAATCAATTATGGAATTGTGTCGATTTAGCAGTCAGTCTGTCTTTGCTGTATGAAATGTGTGTATATATGTACCTGCTATGTATTCATACAAATACATGTGTGTGTGTGTGTGTGTGTGTGTGTGTGTGTGTGTATGTGTGTGTGTGTGTGTGTGTGTGTGTGTGTGTGTGTATAGTGTGTTTTACCACACTATTTATATTTCACAATATATAAGTATATGGATATGTGAAAATACAATTATTTTCTTCAAAGTAGATTATGTATAGAAACATTTTGAATGTATGAATTCATTGTAAACATACACTGTATGTTGAATACGTTGAATATATTTTACTTATTAGAGAACAGCAAAAATTAATAGCTGCTTACGATAATGAAGGAAAAATTTTGTCCCTTGGTTTCTTGAGGATGACTCATTCAACAGACAGCTAGGAAAAGTCAAAGGTCAAATATTACAAGAGAAATATTTGAGTCCTTTTCATCTTCAATAAAGACCTGTCCACCTCTGTCATGAAATAAATCCCTTTTTAAGAGTTGCATCCCCCCTCTCTTGAATGAAAGATCATTGTAGAGTCAGCAAGTGAGGGGCATGAAAAGAGGATGCCTGCAGCGGAGTGGGGGAGTAACTAAACATGACCGCTAATCCCCCCTCTCCTCTGGGGGATGTCCCCTACCAGGACTGCCCCGATGCCTCCCTGCATGCCCGCACCAGTTGTGCTGCCAAATTCCTGTAGCTGGCCAATGTGTGTGTCAGCGGGCCTTCTGAAAATTGTCTAAAAGTTTCTAAGATTTTCTCCAGATTTCCTGCTTCTGCCAAAATTTCTTGAAATGACTTTTTTTTTCTTAAAAAAACCCCCAAAAAACTTTGTAGCAGAGAAAGATATTTCAAATATTGACTCAAACTACAGGTATACTTCCAGGCTGGAAATGAGAATATCATCAAAATTTCCTTCTTGTAGAGAGCAATGCTTCTGACAAGCAGAGCAAAATAAAACCCACAGGATGGTAAAAGTTAAGGACTAAAGAAGGGAAAGTTCAGGAATTTCATAGTTTGAGATGCTTTCCAGGAAAAGTAAATATTTATGCAATATTATGCAAATTAGTTGAGTTGCTTATGTCATCATGTCACAAGCCCCTAGATGTGCACTAAGATATAATAAAAATCATTATATTTGTAGATAGTTGAGGTAACTACAACCCCTTTATCAAAGAAGTTGACTTTTTCTGGGTCATTACAAAGGACCACTAATCATTTTAGTGTATAAGTGCAAATTTGTTCTTTTTGATTTCATTCCATGCAAGGCAATAAGAAGAAGATTGAAAAGATGCAACATTTCAAAGTCTTGTAACATCCTCATTTTGCTTTTTAAAATTTAAAATTTTGATGGAATTATTACTATTCTGTGTGTTTGATTTCACACTGCTTATGAAAGACAACTTGAACATGTGAAATTGCACATGAAGCCTTTTATATGTTTTTTTTCCTCTCCCCTATCAAAGAAGAATAAACCTTGAGGAAGTGTTGTTTGTGAATGTGATGAAATCTGGAGAACAACAAAGCTGGTGAAATTGTTGTGAAAAGTGACATAGTTATGACAGTTTGAATGATAGCATAAAGTCCTCAAACACGAATGTGAACCTTGACGTGGAAGTGCGGCTCAATGCGAGCTTGAGTTGCTTCTGTAGGACACCTCTTGTGCTGTGCACAAAGAGGTAAATAAGATATGTTTTTTTTTTTCCCTTGCATTTTCTATAACTTGCACAATTTCTTGTACGTGAAGAGATATGTATTAACTAAGCATCTTTGATAATCTTGAGCAGTGTGAAATTTGTTGAAAGTGTAAACTTTAGGACCTTTGAAACAAGTATTGTACAAGTGATGTGTATGTTTCAGTAGTGTTACAATGGTAATTCCTTTTCTTTTGCCTTTTGAACACTCAAGAAATGACTGTCAAGACATAAAATCTTAGAAGTAATTTAGTTTCTGTGTCTTTGTCATTTTACCTCAATTTGACACTTCAATTTTCTATGATCACACATTACAGTGTAGCTGGAGGTATTTTATTTTTCAAATTTCTCTTTTGCTCTCATTGTATCTTTTCATTCTTTTTGTGATGCATGGATCTTTGAAAGTTTTTCACAAGAATCACTGTATCCACATAATGTGAGAATGATGTATTCTCCTTTGTCTCCGTCTTGAAAGTGAGACTGGTAGAAATCCCCTTTATCCATTGAAAACTAGGCATAAATCCAGCTTGCTGATGTCAGTTATTTGGGGAATGTAATAATGCTAGATGTAGATGTACGTGTGTGCGAGGTGTAAGAGGGAAGGAGATATGTTCTTTTCATATCTAGAAGTAAAACATGAGAAGTCGAGGACATTGCTGTGTATGAAAGCATCTATAAAGCTGGATGTCCTGTGGTGAGTTTCAGAGATGGATGCTGCCTCGATTTTTAGTTGGGGCTAGAGTTGGGGGTAGGGATAGGGTTAGGGTTGGGGTTGGGGTTTAGGTTAGGTTGGGTTGGGTTGGGTTGGATCTTTAGTTTCTGGGTTTCTCACAGGAGACAGGGAACTGTGACCCGGAGGATGTTTGTGTGCTGTATGGGCCATTTCACTTCCCACCTTCATGCTCAAGTTCACTAACATCAACACAGACCCCCAAGCATTCAGGAAGTCCACCCAAGGGGTGGCTCTCAAACTCCCCTCCTGCTGCTACCCCTGTATGCAAGCTCGAGAGCGGCCAAACAAATATCTCGGCCTTTCGCCTGTGCGAATCCAACTGGAAAGACAATAAAGATTTAGAGTTGCTCATTCATCTACTGTGTCAGAAAACTCATTATTTTCTCCAGCTTTGAGATGGAAAAATGCAGTGCAGCTTCATGGGACCACCTGGTCATTTATGGCCATCTCCTCTGAGCACTGTTGTTCAAGTTTGAGATGAGGTGTGCGGATTGTTGGTCTCATTTGATAAGGTGTCTTTGTAGTTGCAGAAAGGGGTTGATATGAAAGACCATAATGGTTTAGGAGCCCTTATATTATATGATAAATTGTCCCCACATTTCATGATATTTTATATATCAGAAGTATGTCTCAAGCTAGATTGTAAATATGGCTCCCAGCTTAGCCATGATGAGCAACAATGTGCATATGATTTCTTTCCATTTTTCCCCCATTGTCATTGTGAAAGAATACATAGCATGTACGTGTATGTATTGTAAGTAAGTTTTAGATGGCAAAACTTCTTCAAAGCATGAAAAGATAGAGAGGATGTTTCAATCATGTGAGTCACATTTAACCCTTTGTACTTTGACTACCAATTGGCACAGACATGATGAATACATCATTTTTGCTCATGTCTTGATACCTACGCCATGTTGTTTACCTTGTGGGACAGAAGAAAGAAGGTCCTCTTCAAATTTTTCTAAGTAACCAGAAGAATGCGGAAATGGCTGTTGGAAGATCGTTTTTGATGACGATTTGAGATGTTGATCTGAGTTTTGTCACTTCTTGAGGTCAGTGCAAACTTGTGACCTCTTGTAGACTCTTCTCATAATTTTCTCCTTTCTTATTAATTTCTGGCATGAACACAGTCTAAACACAATCAGTTTCAATCACACTGTGTTAGCTCAGTTCGTCCAGGTGTGTCCTATCTTGACCAACCTCCTGCCATCTTTTACTGCCACTGAGGTATCCAAACAAGACTGGCTAAACTGCCCTCTGGGAGTTCACCCCATTGGGTTCAAAGGTCACAAGAAGGGTCATCCAGCTTTGCTTCTGACCAGAGATAGATTCAGTCTGTCAGCTCTCATCGTCTTCATTCTGTCCATTCAATTTCACATTGATACCTGGGAAAGTATGTGTGTTGGGGGTGGGGGAGGGGAGGGACCCTGTGAAACCAAAGTTGAGTAAAATGAGTGACAGCTTGCCTTGCTGTGTAATTGCCAAATTCTGATGATACTGATAGCGAGCTTTAGATGTGCAACGCAAAAGCTAAAGATGATGGCTAAAAATGGTGTTCTGCTCATGCGCGAGGCAGCTGTTTCCTTTGTTCAACCCTGGAGGCTGCGTTATCTTAGCTTTCATGTCGCATATCTGAAACTCACTAATCACTTGCAAACTGTCCCAAGAACAAGCTCAAAGTTAAGGTAATGTAAAAAGAAAGCAATTAAATGAAAGAAACAGATCATTAGATACAATGAAAGTCCAAATTCATATCTGTTTGGATGTTGGTAGGTCACACAGCTTGACATCCTGTGAATGAGAGTCTCAAAGTCATAAAACATTTCAGTCATGCGACTACAGAATCTCCTACATGGCACTCCTTGCACAGCCTTCCTGAAAATTTCTTTAGTGTTGCTTTGATGAAAGTTTTCCTTGTCTGCACCTTTCGTGTAGTGCATAAGATTGATGACATAAAGAATTGAATACAAATAAGTTTGTTCTTGAACTTCAGCATTGGAACTTTGCTTGCCCTTAAAAATGTAATGTTCTCTCAGATTTTGATTCTTTTTTGTTTTTGATTGGCAACAAGTATCTTTCTTTTACGTTGGTGATGAGTTGATTGGATTAAGACATGGAGAGAACAATTCAGGTAGTGGTTGATGTGGAGGCTGATGCTCTAGCAAGACTGAAATAGTCATGTTCATAGAATGTGAAGAATTCATGCTTCTCCCACAGATTACTATTGTGGAATTACAGGTGCGGCTGTTTAAAAGAAATGTACTGCCTCAGAATATGTTGCAGAATTACAGGTGCAGCTCTCTGAAGGAATGTACTGTCTCAGAATATGTTGTGGAATAACAGGTGCACCTTTCTGATAAAATGCACAGTCTCAGAATGTAATGGAATGTTCTTGGTTCTTGGTGGCATACCATTGTGAAACTTACACATGCAGGTGACTGAACTTGACACCTCATGTGAAAGCATGCCGTTACATTGCCAGAGCTTTGCAGAACAAGTTTTTAAGAAATTGCCCAATTTTGTGGTGATATCTCTGTTGGCGCTAAATCCAGCTTTCAGTGCTGATTACGAAACGCTTACGATTTGAGAGCGGGCTAATCTCCCCGCGGAAATAGTTTTGAAACCAATCAATTTGCATCTTTGGGGTTGGAAGGCTGTGTATTTGTTCAGTTGGAGGTGTGGCATGCGGCCGAGGTGTGAGGGGAAGTGTTTTCATTCTCGTCTGCCTCTGTCTTGGAATAATAAGGGGTCAGAGCGTGGAGTTATGGAACATGACCTTAAGGAGTTTGATGAAGAGACCCATGGATGGATGAAAGAAGGAAGGAAGGAGGGATTGATGGAAGAAATGGAGGATGAATGAGAGAAGAGATGGAACAAGAAGAGACAGGGATAAATCCCTTGAGAGTCTCCTTGAAACAGAAAGAAATCTTCACACCTTTCCTGCTTTTACATGCATACTCTGCAGTAAAGTGTAAGCCGATTTAGAGTGAGCACTGAAATGTATTCAAGGGTAGGGAATACATCACTGGCAATGAAGAAAAGCCCGCTGATGTTGTCTAACTCTAAGATTAGTCATTATGCTTTTTGTCTCATCTGTCTGGACTACTTCATCCCGATGAAGAGAAGAACTGACTTTAGCGGTGTTCCAATAATCATGTGTGCACTACTGGGAATTGATGCTTTTATTTATAGACCCAATTTTTGGAATGTTTTGCAATTTTTCCACATCTGTCCCTAAACCAGAGATATTCAGCTTCGCATACATCATCTCTCGAAACAAAGTGGGAGCAGTTAAACATTGGTTTGAAAAAGATTCGAGATGGAGCAATCATGGTTGCCGGGTGGGGCGGTCCTGATGATGCCTTCTCAAGGGATGCGGGGCGGCCGGGGATGAAAAGTGAGATGCCTTGTTCCGGACCGTGTCCTCTTCTGAGGTCACCATTTCGTGGGGGATGCCAGCGTGCTAGTGCAAGCAATTAAAGACACTGTCAGTGATGCGGTAGCTGCTCGTCCCAATGTAAGCTGCCTCGTCACAAGTTGTGGTGTTTGCTGTCATACCTGTCAGTGTTCATTTCATGTCCAAATGTTGAGGTGCAGCATCAGTACTTCTTCCTCCACCCCTCCTCCTATTCACTTTTCTCTTCAAATCCTTTGTGGTCTTCTTGCTCCGAAATGAGGGTTGATGAGTGTTTACTGGAAGTGGCATTGACAGTCGGCTTCGTGGAAGTAGGTTACAAATTATCCCCTGCGCAAACCAAACTGGTTGGAGGAGAAGGTGTTGGGGGAGTTTGTGTCGTCAAGGATAATTGAACATAATCCCGGTATACAGTTGCTATCATGTGCTGTAATGCTGCGAGAGAATGACTTTGGAGTCTGGTATGCTCTTTAATGTGTTGTCTGCTCCCAGTCTATGGGTCAATGGGTGGCCACATGTGATTATCCATGCTTCTGTTTTGCGGCAGTCTGTGATGAAGGGGTATTATGAAATTGTCACAGAATGTCAAATCAATAATAGCCAGACACGAGTGGTCATGAAAGAAAGAAGAAATGCTCCCATTCCCCCCCCCCCCCCCCATAAAAAAAAGGTCCTGGTTACAGTATTGTTTAAGAGTGGAAATTAAGAGATCAAGTCATTGATGTGACTCATAGTTTGTCTGCTCTCTTGCGCTGTGTTTGCACTTTCAATTTTAATAGATATTTTAAATATTTTAAACATTTTATACCCTTAACCTCGGAAGGAGTACCATCTCAACATGCCTTTAACATTGTCCACAATCCTTTTTGCCAGTGGGAGAGTATAGTTGATATGAGATTGGAATAATGGGGGGGGGGAGGGGGCTAATATTGCTTTTTAGCTCTCCCCTGTCAGTTGGAATGGGTTAACTATGCTCCTAAACATGAATTGGTTGGAGAGAGGTTCATATAGTTTTTTTCCTGTATTTCTGCAGAGTCTGGTATCCAACAATATACATAATTTTGTGGAATGTGTTGTAACTGCAACTTGTAAATTGTTAATTGTTCAAGACAGTCTCATCTTTCTGATATCACAGGTTGATAGTTGACTATCTAGCCATTCAGCTGTATGTCAGGAATTTAGGATAGAAGAGATAAAAATTTTTTTTCCATTTTTTTTCTCCTCGGATGGGTGTGTAAACTTGCCACTTTCTTATTTAAAATTACCTTAGGAGAAAATAGAACACTTTGTTCTGTACAGTAGGGATTGTTCAGCAGTCCATTAATACTTGACTGTGTTTCAGAAAGGATTATCATGCAATCCAAAGATATTTCATATCAGGCTTGTTCACACATACCCCAAAATAACGATTTTGCACTTCAAAAAACATTTATCTCTAATGTATGAATGGGCTTAGTATAACGATACTGTAACTTATTATAGTTTTGGTGGTGATCACAGATTAATATGGATTTTTTGTTCTTCATTTACTACTGTCTCCTTCCAGACGCAGAAGAGGATGAAGCTTCTACACAATCACAACGACGGCGAGAAATCTCCCACCCTCGAACACTCGCCCATCACTCCAGAACAGGTGAGAAATTGGCCATTATGTCTAACCATTTGTAAGGCAATTTCAGTCATCTTTTTCTGTCTCTCTCTTGACATGCGTTTATCAACTCACTTCTGGTGCAGAATTAAGGTTTCCAAACAACTTTCAGGGAGTTTTGGGCAGTTGATAAAATGCAAATCTGTTTGATTATGGGGATAGAAATTTATGCATCTCTAAAATGCCGAAATAAGTGTGATTGTTAACGCGTGTGAGCAAGAAATGTGTTTCTGTAGAGAGTTGAAAATGCAAAGTCGTATTAAAAGGCATTTATAGCTCGAACCTGCCCATGGCAACCACTGCCAACTCCACACATCTCCGCTCATCGGGTCGAACTGTGCAGTTGAGTTGCGCAGAGACAAGTCCTCCCAATTGACTCATGACGGAGATGATAAACGCAACAACTCGAGAAACACGATCTGAAAGGCATTTGCAAACGCATTTTGATAGTGGATATTGAAATGTGTTTCAAACATGGAAAAGTTAATAAATGCAGCCTTCGTTTTTCAGAGTTCATCTCAGTAAGGGAGAAAACTTTGAGTGTGAGAGATAGATATGTTTCACTTGTGGATGCATCTCTCATTCTTAGATGTATGGCCTCCTCAAATCTTTAAATATTTATTGTGCAGGTACACATATGAAAACATGTTGCTGTATAATAATGATAATATAGAGAGAGTGGGAGGGTTACAGAGTATCAAAGTGGTGATGTCACAGTCTTTTGTTACAGCTTGGGTGGAACCAGGTGCACACATGAACACTCGGGCTAGGCAAGGTTATTTAGAACCTGTTTCCATGGTGATGAATGGTTGTGACATCACACTTTTTCACTCTATTTATATCATATATATGTCCATGCATATAAGTTGTATATATAGATTTTAAAAAAAAAGGAAAGATTGAATGGCAGGAAGGAGGGGGAAAGGGTGGAGTGCTGAGGACCCAAGTGAGATTGTAAAAGGATGAAAAGAGAGAGAAAGATAAAAGGGGAGAGGGGGAGCAAGAAGGGGGAGAGGAGAGAGAAAGTGTGTGTGCCTTGAGGTGGTGGAAGTGAAGTGGTTGGGATGGGGGGAAGGAGGCATCACAATATTATGACAGACTCCCTCCCTCCATCCTGGTTGCAGGCAAGCAGCCTGCCAGCAAGTCAGTCAGCCAGCCAGCCAGGCAGGCAGCCAGCCAGCTAGCTAGGCAATGACCTCTTCCTAGCCCAGAACCTCCCTTGCATCCGGCAATATCAGCTGTTAGAAATGAAAGACTTGAAGAGGAAATCCACCCCAAAAATAATCTTAAACAAAAAAGAGAAATATAATCCCTACTGAATGATACAGAACTAAAAAAAAAGAAAAATTGAGAAGAAATAAGGAAGACATGATAGTTTGAAATTCCCCCTTTTTTTTCAGAAAACATTTTTTGATCAGTACTTTCTGAATGTTCAAATCACGACATTGACGATGTCATGCTCTGAAAATCTTTTATTTATTTCGTATACAGAAATGACAAAAATCGCATATTTCAGCTGTATGAATGTAAAACTTGCCTGAAAACCACCCAAAATAAAAGAGAACAAATGTGAACTTTGATGTTATCTTGGTAGGCCTTTACTTGTATTAGCTGAATATAACAATTTTCACGAATTTCAAATTGATATACATGAAAAATTGTGAAGGTATGACATCATCAACTTGCTTATTCGAACATTCATAAGGACTGGTCTAGAAATGTTTTCCAAAAAAAAAAAAAAATTGAGTTTCGAATCATTTTCATCAGTTTCATATTTTCCTTCTTTCTCATCAATTTTTGTCATTTTTGTATCGTTCTGTAGGGAATATTTTTTCTCGTTCTTTTGAAGTTTATTAAATTCTGAGGTGGATTTCCTTTCTGAAGAGGATGGTCCTAAAAGATGAAGGGATGGCCAAATATAACCCTTTTCTCCTTGCCATGCTGTGGCACAGAACATCTTATACCCACCTATTTGTCTCTGAGATGGCACTTGATTGCACTTGAATGAATATTACCAAATGCTCAAAAATAGGTAATTATGAATGTCACAAATGCATTGAAAATACTGTTGTTTTATTTCATGTTTAGTACATTTGAACAGATGCTTCATTACCCTGATAAAGTCACAAATGTTAAACCTGAGAAAATTACAAAATAAAGTGGTTAGGCTGAAAAAAAAAAAGAAATCTGACAATTGTTCAGAAACCAAAAGTTTGTTTTGACTACCTGCTGTACAAATTTCAGAGTCAGGGGATATTGCAAAGTTTGAAAAGAGTAAAATTTGTCAGTATTCTTGAAGCATGTAGTTACGACATTCTGGATTGAACTGTGGCATTTCTGGCTTTAATACCAGTAGTTTGTTTGGATGAATTTTCAAAGTATAGTCTTTGGAAATTATGTACTGGTATATGTACATGCACATACCATTGGAATCTAAGAATTTTGAGACTCTAAAACTACCCAACCAAAATCCATGTCCAGTGAATCTATCAAGATTTTGTGTTTTTTGTTTGTTTGTTTGTTTGTTTTTGATAGTCACATTTATACTTCACAGGTGAAACATGCATATATCTGTAGTACATAGTAGGATTTACATGTATGTATGTCCACTTTCACAAACCAAATTTGTGATTGAAGTTGGAGGGTCAACTTTTGGGAAAGTTTAATCAAATCAACTCATGTTTTTCAGTGAAGAATTTTGATTAACGACTGCGCAGACCAGACATTTTGAACTGCTCTGTATGAGGTCTGCACCATGGGAAATAAATGTCTTGAAATGCAATGAACCTTGGGGAACATTTTGTGCCAGAGACTTGAAATTCAGACAATTCAATCATCTAGAGATCGTTGGTTCCATAAAAAAAAAGAAACAGATTAGGTCTTTTAACAAGGCATTATATTGTACACAGCATTTTTTTTTCCCTTCAGTCTGTATGGCATGTTTCCTTGTTACAAAGTGACAATTTACGCTTCTGATATCGAAGAGGCCACGGCAGTGCATGAACTTGGCGAGTTCCACTGGTGGAGATTGATGTAGATTAGATCGGGAATATTTCAATATTTTCAGAAGTGCTTTGGATATGCCCTCCTCAAATGAGAGAGAGAGAGAGAGAGAGAAGAGAGAGGAAAGGGGAAAAAATCATGACTGTATTCATATCAATTTCCATCTTCCAGTGAAGGCATCGTATCCATCTTGTTTGACCTGATTTTTGATCTGATGCTCTACTTAATTTTGATATGCGACTTTAGAAGAGAGAGAGAGAGAAGAAAAAAAAAATGAGGTCAAACATCACCTGGGAATTCAAGAAAAGTTTGAAGAGCTTGAGTTAACTTTACCACTCTAACTCCTCTGCTGCTGGACAGCTTTAATAGAATGTGGATATTTTGGACTTCCATAGCTATTGCTCCATGGCCATCTCATTAAGATTTCTATTGTGATATATGTCCACCAGATATTATTGTGATGTGCATGTATGCAGAATCTTTAATTGTGCCCTAGCTTCCTTGCAGAAATTGCCCCCCCCCCCCATAAAAAAGATAAGATAAAATAAAAAATAAAATAGATGAATAATTAGATTCCTTTGAAACCAACCGTAGAGTTGCATTACTGGCCAGCTGTGTAAATCTCAATTATTGCAGGGGCCAGAAGCTCTGGTTCAAAGACAAACTTGCAAATTGTGTTCTTTTATTTCTCTTCATGGACAATACAAGATGATGTTAACATGATTTTGAATGGTTGAAAGATATGTAAGTTCTGTTCATGTCATCAGTGTAATGAGGAAAATCTCAAAAGAGTTGGGTTAGGTTGAATCATAAGAGTTTCTAATGGGATTTGAGATCCTTTCCTGTATTACGTTTGCCATTTTGTTTCAAATCCCCTTGGTACATAATAATTGTATGTAAGACTGTGGACAGCCAGAAATGCTTTCAACATTTAGAAATCTCCAATTTAATCCTATGCAGAACACTTATCTGAGTTCTAAGTCTTAGTGTAAAGCTTGTAAGATTGGCAATTTCTCAGGTATAAAGACACTGAATGTCTGTTTTTACATCATGACCTATAAACAGCAACAACAACAGGAACAACAACAAATTCAAGATGTACATGTACCAACAGATTTAATTACAAGTGTGATGATTAATAGTAATTCTCTGCCCTTGGAAACATAAAGATATTTTCTTCATTGATTGAACAATATTATGGCAATTCTTCAAGTTTTTTTAAAGCCTGTTTTCATAGTAAATGTAGTGTATTATTTGAACATTTGGTTGCATATTAAATGTGCCTCAGCATACACAATAACTTTGCATCAGTACTATGTGAATGCATTCAGTTGACATTGCCCATGCCATGTGATCAATGGAATCATCTTTTAACCTTTAATCTTTGACCCATCGCTTCCAGGATGATGAGGATGGTATATGGGCCTAGCGCAGGCCCCGTATACCCCGCCCCGCGCCATTCATGCATACATTATGGTAAAATGAATGTGGTACCATGTGCTTGCTTCTTAGTTGAATGCACACTCACAAATTTCATTTTTTTACCCCTTAATCACTACTTTTGAGTTTATGACCTAACTCAGATTCCTTTGCTATCAATGCACTACCCTCTGCATGGTCATGGTGATGGTTATGGTGATGGTTTGATTAACTTACTCAATATTTAACTCATATATGTTGTGATGTGAATTTTCTTTTGAGTGCATGCTTGCATAACTTACTGTCACTTTAATTTGTGATGGAAGCTTGTTTTTTTTTTTTTTTAAGTTTCTTGTGCCTTGACCATTGGAATATTTATTTTTTTAGGCAAATCATCCTTTCAGGAGATAAAACAAAAACCTTCTTCTTTGGCTCTACATAATTTTGACAAGGCAACATGGATGTGAATGTTAAGTGTTTATGCTAAAACCATACTTACATCTGCTAGCACACTGGTAGCCCCCCCCCCCCACTTTTCACAAATGTATAGCTCACTAATCCCCCAACTTTAATCCCTCTTCTGTCTTCTCAAAGCAAATCCCTCCACCACAAAATGATATTAATAAACTAAAGGCTAACTTGAAAAGCAAAACAAAGTTCTATGAATACATGGTATTCTCTTCAAAGGGATTCTGGACCTATAATTCTTTTAGTTTATTACTTTATCTTTAAAAGAAATGCATCTTGCATTTTACATTGATCCAATTATCCAATCATAAACATCTTATGATATATATATTGCTGAGCCTTGGTCTGATGCGCGATACTTATCAATGACTTTATAACTATTCTAATATAGATCGTAGGTAATTAATCACTGACAGTATAAACACATTTTTATGGGTGAGGTGCTAATTTTTTTTTCGCACTAAACTAAACGATACTGTAGGTCAGTTAAATTGTTTCTTGCTCCTATTAAGAAATTATGTGTATTTATCAAATCTGATAGATATATGATTTTTGATGTGGTATTTTTAGTATTCTGCAAATGTATGGTTTCATTGGTTTTTTTTTACTCTGACTCTTGACTTTTGTGTTTCTATTTTCATGTAATAGTGCTTGTAATGTATTGTTCAGCAAACTTTATTCTTTCCAAAATGTTCATTGTTCTGCTATTTTTTGTAATGTGAGTCTTTACAGTAGCTTCTGTAAAATGAATGGAGCCAATATTGCAATGCTGACTTGGTAAACTTAAGTTGCTGTTTTTTTCTTTGATGTGAGTGGATGTGTCATATGGTAGATAGAAACAACTCACTTTGCTTCTTTAAGTACAGTACATCTATACTGCAGAGACTACAAATGAGAGTTGATACTAATAACTCACATGTGCCATTAGAAAATCGTAGTGATGTTAGTCTAGCTGCTTTGGGTAATGATAACAGAAATTGTAATTCTTAACAATGTAACCAGTAATTGTTATAATTATGATACTTATGATGTGATGGGTATAACAATGATAGTAGTGATGACAATGATTTATCATGCCATCAATAGGAGAAGTAGTGTGTAAGTACTTCGGCTAACTACTAGAACAACTACTCTTAGTACTATGTCTTAGTTACTACTTCAACTAATAGTGATAATGATAGATTAGATTGGTAATTACAATAATTTCACGCTATCATATTGATAGAACCAATATCACTGCAGTAACAACTATTTTTTGCCATCACTTAGATAATAGTTATTATCGTCATCATCATCAGTATCATCATTATTGTGATGATGAACATTTTGAGTGATATCGATTATTGATTATGTTAATCCATGCCCCAAATAGACACTTGCTCACAGTGTCCTTTATGCCAAAATGAATTTTTGTTTGTAAATGACATAGAATAGAAGTAGAAATTTGGGAGAACAGAGACATACAACATTAAATGTTTACTTTATTGTGTGCTGACAGTGTCAGATATTGATCTTCAAGTGTTTTACATGTGACAATGATTTCTCTGCTAACTGCTTCCACATGTTTCTTTGTGACACTTTGATAAACACTACTATATATTATATATATCGTCGCTGGGGTGACAAGACCTTGTATCTCAAATTTTGGTGAAAATGACTTTTTTGCATTAGTGGTCAAATAATCGGTTAAGTGATGTCCTGTCCAAATCCCAGCTGTCTTACCCCAAAAATGAAGCCACCACGGCATGTCAAAGGAACGGCTATCCCATTCAGTATAGTGCTTTGGCCGCCATGTTTTTTGGCTCTCCTGAACATTTGACATTTTTGAGATACGAGGTCTTGTCGCCCCAGCGACGATATATATATTTCTTTCAGTGGCAGCTTTCAGAAAAAAGAAAGCAATTATATGATCAAATATTAACTTCAATAATGAAAATCATGTTTCTTTATATGTTCATTATTTTAAAAGTATATAACACAATTAAAGTTACTTCTCTTGTTCAATGTAGTCAACTGTACCATAACATGTATCTGCTAATCTCTGCTCACCTTCTTGGGCTTGTGTTTGAATCTATCAACATTTTTAATCTGTTTATTTGCTTATTTTTCGTAGTTGTGCAATGAAACAACAACAAAAAAGTGTAGTTTGTATTATTTGTGTTCCATGTTTACTTCAAATTATGTCTCAATGTGGTATCATAGTGCTGGTTATCAATATGCGTCTCTGCTGTCTTTCATCCTCCATCAAAAATATTCTCAATGCGCTAAAGATTGGATAATGCCATAAATTTTTATAAACATCACTGAACATGAACAAAATTACTTCAAAATTACTTTAAGCAGGTTACTTTAGTTTCTAAAAAGTTTTTACTCCTTGGCACTGTGAAATGAATTTGTTCTCAGAACTCGTCTCTTTCCTCTGTATGTTTGACAGACCTTTACTCGTCAGTTTCATGGAGGAGGTGTGCAGAGCATCACTCTGTAAAAGAAGATGGAGGGTATCCATGGTGACGAGACCAGCCACGCCCATCGGCCACGCCCATATGCAACATCTATCCATTGATCGTATGCACTGAAATCCGTAGCCTGCTTGGGTGATTGCTACACAGCATGGGGCTGTTCTGACTGGCCCTCCTTCGCAGGTTACCATAGAAGTGGGAATGGATGGATGTTGCTGCCATGACGACAAACTCGGCTCACCTCCAAGTCTTATTTTGAAAGGTGTTCAGCCATGGAATCATGCTTCTATTCAGTATGTCGCAGATTTTTTGAAAATTGAGATCCATAAAACAAACTTATGTTCTTTTACTGCGTGTGATTCTCTTTACTGTTTAAAGTCATGCTACAGAATTTTGAGGCAATGCTCAAGGAAAAAAAGATTCTCATGTTTTGATTCCTAATATTCTTTGTAATCTTCCTTTCTTCTGTGAATGTGCAGATGAAATTTGTTGCCATGAAAAAAAAAAGCAATTTGTCATGTGGCAAGTTCCAAGACATCAGTTCTGATGGTTGTATCCTTTTAAAAAAATCAAAAAATCTATCGCTTCCTGGCTGATCGTGCGACCATTGGACATGAGACCTTTCATAATGGAGAGGATTTGGTATTTTTGTGTCATGACTGTCATTGTCTGAAGTTTGTTAGTGTGTACATGACATCTGTTGGATGTTCAGATTCCTTGTTGAAGTTAGCAATCTTCATCACCTGAGATGTTACTAACAAATGAAGAGTGCAAAATTGGCTAAGCTTCATTTAAAAAAATATCTAAGTAAGTCCATCATTGGATAGAGCGAAATTAAACTTGTCCAGTGATACCTCACTTGTAACATAACAAGGAATATTCTTAAAGTTATAAAAAATATCCCATATTTTCTGATCATTTTCCTTGTTTTCAAGCAGCTTTAATCAAAAATATCTCAACGTAACGATAATGGAGTTAACTCATATTGCAATCAAACTCTTCAAATGTTGTCCTCGCTCTAAAATTCCAGGCAAATGCACACCAACATGTCATGAACCTCAAATTGAACTTCGTTATTCTAGTAAGATTAATTGATATAGATCTGTCACAGAGCTAATGTACATGTAGTTAACATCTTTGATAAGTCCTCCCAAAAGTTCTCTTGTTTTCATCTAATGATAGATCTGGCATCAGAAAAGCATAGAGTTTTACATATCATATTTGAGAACTAGAATGGCCCTAACTACATTGCTGTTGTACAGCCTTAATATCCTGACAATTATGTCAAATATCTAGTCCACCTGCTGTATGAGCAAGGCTTTGAGAATGTTAGCAATATTCCTTGGGTCTCCTATTTTAGGATCATATATTTTATAATAGGAGTGAGTGGAAAGTTATGTGCTGATTGTACCACAGACATATATGATATTTGATGAAAATGTTGCATAATAATGATGGATGAGGTCTGTTGATAGGCCTGTCTCATAAGTTGATAGTAGAACGTTCAATTTGCTGTGATGAATTCTGAGAAAGGATCCACTGCTCCCAACGGCTGCTAACTACAGACTATAGTGTGTTACAAGGAGGAAATGTGCCAGATTTAGCAGATATCTGCACAAAGGTGATGTTTAAATGAACAGAATTTGCCTCCTTTGGCTAGTGTATGGATGAAAAAGAAATTGGTGAGGGACTAAAGAAAATAGACTCTGTTATTTGTTCTGTTTGATGCAATGTGACAACTTTCAATTTCATATAAGATCTAGCAATCCTATATAATTTTCTTACTTGTATGACAGAACTTTAACATCTTCCTGCTAGAGTTCAGTGTACTATAGTAATTGAGGGTTTGCTGCAATGAATGTTATCTGGAGTTGCCTAAATTTGCTTAAATCATCACAATTGTTACTTTTGTGTTTTTGTATGTTTTGTTAGGTCTTTGTTGGTATTCAAGATAGTAATTGGAAAAATGTGCAAGCAGAATATGCGACAACATAGGTTACCATGCTAATTCCCTATAAATGATGTAGAATTCCTTAAAAACAACGAAAACTAGAGAAGGAAAATTTTGCCTGCATTGAAATGCAAATTGGTTCAGGAGCTATTTTCCAATTGAAAATGAAATAGATTTCACTCACACATTCCAAGGCACTTTTAATACTGCACCTCACAACTATTGCATTCACAACTAGAACTTTACACATTTATACATGTTGTGCAAATTCAGAGTGTAAATGGCAAAGCATCTATTGCAAAAAAGAAAATTCATGTTCAGGCTAGGACTAAATAAGCCCAGAGTAGATCTAACAAGCACTCCTGTCATTCGTAGGAAATCTTAGTTACGTGTTGAAGCACAATGTTGAGTCATGTATTCTCTTGGTGCTATGGTATAGCTTTCCTATCATTTCAGGGCTCAACACATGGACTATCAGAGACATGCAAATCACCCATGACCTTTGACACGACACTGTGAACCCCTTGACATTGAAGTAGCACCCGCCAAGGTTTATTTGCTTGTGATATATGTCACTTTAGGGTTGTAGCACATGACAGTCATTCAAGGGTTTGATTCATACCTTTCTCTCTCTGTCTCCTTCTCATCTTTAAGTATGGTATTGTGCATGAGTTGCTCCAGGAGCAGTTTGTTGGATTGAGGTGAATTCTTATAAAAAATAAAAAAAAATCTGAATTTGAACATCAGAAGTAAAATGTTTAAATTGATAGAAGTCTGTGTGAAGAAACAACAACAAAAACAGTGATACACAAATACATGTACATTTTTGTATGCCTCTCTTGGTTCTTCACAAAATGCATATCTGGCAAAATTTCTCATACTTTGTTGCACAATAATGATAAAGAACTAAATTGTAGTGTTGAATCCTGAATGTGGCATTGGGGTGGGGTAATTTCGTGAAGGTGGAATAGTTCAGAAACAGTGGTCTTTCTTTCAGCTGGTGTGGTCTCGAATCTTACATGTATTAAAGGTCGCATCTTGTGAGATTTAGACCATATTGGTACTGACCTTGAAGCATGGTTTAGCTGTTGAGCTTGTGGTACAAGAGTGGCAAAACAACCACAACAACAAACATAACACAGAGGATAGTTTAGCCTGATCTGAAGTTTATATTATGCTGCCATCTTAACCGTGATCTAGATGGGAAAACTTTGTCATATCTGAGCCATGTTGAGCTGGCTCAAAATGTGAACCTGAGGATGCCATGTTAACAGTGAATGCAATGCAGAGCATCAATGCCTTTGTAGCTTAGTGTGGTCAGCATGCTGTAGCAAAAGTTTGCACTTTGTACTTGGACAAATGTACTATTCTTTGCAGATATATGATGACATTTCAATTTGTATGAAGAAACTTATAGGGGTTAAGTGTACAGAAGAGCTTATGAAATCTTGCAACTCTCTGACAATGAAATTCTTGCCATTCTGTTTCTGTGTGACAAAGTACTTTCACTAGCAATTGTTCTGTATGTCGTTTTTATCTCTATGTTTGACACCCATGAATTTATGTTTATGCATGCATTAATGACAAAGACATTGTGTGTAATACAGTGGACGTCCATCGTGAGTGGTTCTATGTCTTGTATGATGATATACACGTACTACATGCATTCCAATAAAGAAGTGTATCAAAATTTTGAAAAGAAATGCCAGAAAAATTTTGTAACGTTTGCTGGGAATAGCATATTATGCTGAAATCTTGGGGGCATAATCTCGGTACTCGGTAGCAGTGACTGGTAAATTTTCATTAGCGTGATATGTGAGAGGGAGAATTAGATGCAAATGATATATTTCTCACTCAGACAGGGGGGAAAAAAAGAACAGAGAAATATGGGAGCTGTGCACATGTAATAAAGGCAGTTTTGTATTAATCAGTGGATCTCCAGTTATCTATATGTGGTGAGGAATTCATCTGTACACTATGAAACTGCAGGTAATATCCAGGCAGTACATGATGGGGGAAATATGAGAGATTTCTGTCTGTCTGTCATGTTTTGCCATTATCGTGCCAGCGCAAATGAATGTTGCTCTCACACACAGTAGGAAGGGAAAAGGAAAGAAACTTGATGAATATGAACCATAAATAGCAAATTGGGCTGTTGGTCACCTTCCTGCTCCTTGAGGCTGGACAACGGAAGTACTGGCTTCTCAAAATGATTGTTGCACCAGTTTTGTCTGTAATGTTGGACCTTGAAGCCTCACTTTCTTGATTGAAAGATTCGGCATCCTGCAATCTTAACGAGTGTGCTACAAATACCACGCTATCTTTCCTCACTCTCATTCTAAAACAGAATAGTTTACGATGTTTCTGATGATAAATGCTCATATTTGACAACTGTTGCAAGTCTGTGTGGAGATACGACACCACATTGTTATTTGTATATTCTTGTAAATACTCCTCTTCTTATTTTGTGGACAACGTAATGTGTACGATGGCAACACTTTCACGAACCTAACTCAGTATTCGATCTCGCCTGATTGACTTCTTATTGCATAGCTGTGGGAGTGCTGTCCAGTTCAGCCCAAATGGAACTTTGGGTGATGCTGGTATTTGATGTTACCAATGATTTTGTGAATGGAGAAAGTGTGAAAGATAGGCATTGGGAAAAAAAATGGGTGAAATGATGTGTTGACATCAGTTAGAGGTGTGAGATGACACCACACATCTTTAATCTGTGGATTACAGTCACAGCGGCATTATTTTGCCTACCAATCTTTTCAGTGGTCTGTGTATTCCAACTGAATTGCAAATCAGTGTAAAATAGTGTCAAAGTGGCGTAACTGTCATGGATTCTATTGTACCACACAGACCTTCGTTTCAGAGTGCCATGAGGAGGTTTGTAGTTGTGACGGTACCACTGGAGGTTCTTTCTATTAGTGCAAGTGGCTCGATTTCGGGTTGGTGCTAACGGTGTAGGGGTATCCCAACTTGTTTTTAGATGTTGACATTGTAATCAGGGTGGTGATAAACGTTGTACGAGATCCGTCGACTGAGTTTCCCCAAATGTATATGTGCCTCTTGGGGGCTGTTAGACAGGTGTACTGTGAGAAGCAAAATACATGTATTGTGGAAAATAATGTGTTGCTATGGATACGGTGGATGGCAAGGAAAGTTTGGTAAAGGGAGTGTGAAGTGAAACTAATGGTGGCTGCAGCTTGTACAGCATGGAAAAAAAATACAAGAATCATGCAATGTAATTATCATATTATGATGAATTTTATCCTATACAGGTATGTCATAAGGTTATATGTTGCCTTTTTCATACATTATCTTTTTTAAAGAAGAGCTGATCATAGCTATTATGAGATTCATGTTTATATTGGAAGTCATGCATGTATTTAACAGGGCTGTGTATGAAGTGACAGTGGTAAACTCTCGTGTGGACAGATTTTTGAGAAAAAAAAAGTACTACCTAGATACCTATAGCTAGCAAATCCCATTGTTTAATCCTTTCATTCTTTGACATGACATATTTATTCATTCATTTGTACAAACTGTAAATTTGATATGACTTTTATCATTGTACTATATCGTAACATGTTTGTATGTGGTGTGTCTTACATCTCCAGTACCTACTATGTATCTATATGCAGACAGTACTTTCTGTTCAGTGAAATATATTCCATGTTTCAATTTTGCATAACTGAAGAACTCACAATTGAAATTTTGTTTGAATAATGCTCAAATCAGCACTGTTAATCCTGTACTAAATATTACCGGAGTACAAAAGCAATTCATAGTATGTTTATGATTGCATATGCATTATTACATCACAGGCAATTTCCATTTTAAACATGGTTAGCTTTCTCTTCAGGCAAAGGATTTTAGTAAAATAATCTAATCTAGTGTTTTTCTCGTGATTTTTTGGTTTCGTTTCTACCCCGTGTAAATGGTGAAGTGATTTGTTTCACAGTATATTTGTCCAAGTGATAACTTGCAGCTCAAGAATTGTATGAAGAATGATTAAATCTGTACCACTCTGTGCAACACAATAGCCATCCCACTGTTTTTTCACAGATTCTGCATAAATGATATGAATCTGTTTGTGTGAAAACAAAACAAAACAAAGCAAAAACAGCGCGTGATCCTACCAAAGTCGTTATACTATACATCCCCTTAACACATAATCAACCAAGAGACATTGAGCACAGATCTCATGATGTATCAAAATAAACACTGAGTGTACTATTAAAAAAAAATAACAAAAGTGTAAAAGCACTGGTCAGTGTTTGCATTTAGTGTTAAGACCTCATACTAAGAAAGGAAAAGCATCCGGGTGTGTGTGTGTGTATGTGAAGTATGAGTGGAGTATGCTTTTTTGTCTTTTTGTTTTTATTAACATATATACAAGGTATAAAATGAAACAACATAATTACAAGTGGTCACATAAATGCACAGTTACATATTTAATAGAGTACAAAGGAGCCTAACATTCTTGTTGAGAGGTTTTACAAAAGCACAAAATTAGGGTTGAGTTCCAACATCTTCAATCAAAAAAAAAAAAAAGAGACAATTTCATGAGGTGTATACCAAGCATATATCCTTTTTTTTTGTGCTAACCTATATCATAATGATTATGTTTGTGTGGTGTTTTCCAGAATGAACATTTTAGTGTCATAAATGTAGACTTAGATTTGTCAGTTTTCCCTGTTTCTGCCGGAGGCCCCCTGAAAGACTAGGGCCCTGTTTTATCAAAAGATATATTCAATTTTTAATTTCCTTAACACACAGGCTGCCATAGACTTATGATGGAAATCAACTTTATAATCAATATTAACTCTTCATAAAACAGGGCCTAGGTATCTCTTTATGTCCTGAACGGAGTAATATTTATTATGGGTTCCCTCCCTGATTGATGAATGAAGTTTGTCTGCACCTTCCCGATTGCTCTTTGTAAACGTGTCTGATTATGATGTGTGAATGTTATGGGAGCCCTGATAGGCTCATGAAACAAACAGTTCCATGACATTTGCTCCTGCGACAATATTACTCCCATGAAGTATCTGCACGCTAAGCCGAACATGAATTCTACCCGCAAACGTAACTCTAACCCAAACCCTAATCCTAATCCTCACATCAAACTAAACTTAAAACCCTATCACAACCCTAACCCTATAGTCCCTAACCTCTATTAAGTCCATGGAGAAAATAAGACCAGAGCAACTGTCACAGGAGCAAATGTTGTGTTACCGAAACAAGCAACCTGGTCTTTTTGAAGTGCAGTACAGGTGTACCACACTATGTTCAAGCTCTCTCTTATAGATAAAGGTAAAAAAAAAAGAAAAAAAAAAGATTCAAGCAAAGAGAGTGGTACAATTTTCATCAATGTAGGGTCAAAGGTCAGGTTAGAGTGCTGAAATTACACTTACTAAGTATTTTCACCATACCTTAGAAATGACTGAATGTAAGCAGTCACCCTTGCTGAAGTCGACCTCACATAAGTTGAATAATTGCCAAAGTCGAAAGTCTTTTCATGTCCTCTTCTCTTTATATTCTACTGATTTTAATCCCTCATAAGTCGAATTATGTGTAAGTGGAAACTATTTCTTCAGTGTTTATAGATTCGAATTGGGCAAGGTTGACTGTATATGTATCCACTTTATCAAATTCGTCTGTACATACATTACAGCACAATGATTTTGTTTAAAGAAACATTGGCTCATGGGGTTCAAAGGTCAGGTGAAAAGGCTAAATATATTAATGTCAATATTTTTTCCATTATTTGAAAGTCCTGGAAATTAGTGTATTACTACCATAATATTACACTTGTCATGATTATTTGCCAATAATGTGAAACTCGCCTCACAGTGACAAGATGTACTGTAAACTTATTGGGAGAATAATGTCATATCACAGCGTACCAACCAGTCGCCATATTGACATTTTTTAGCTCTTATTGTTTTCGTCATCCCTCCCAAAAAAAGAAAAAAAAACTCTTTACAACTGAACACGCTGTGTCCGAACGAGAACTCCTATTTCAGAGCGAGCTTCAAATGAAATACACTGTATATCTCTTTTACCCGTTCTCTTTATCATGAGAATACCGCAAGACTTTGGAATGTTTGAATGGGAAATAAATGTGAAAATTAAAGGGGAAGAGTAGCGTTAGTCAAGAACTAAATTAAAGTCCACCGACTTTTATATACATACTTTCTCTCCCACAGTGAATTCTGCGCAAGGTGCGATACTCGGTCAATAATCGATAACACGTAATTATTTATGAACAATTTGGTGACAGTCTTGTCCAGATTAAACGAAAAACACAATTCGTTCTCAGCTCCAGATTAAACCATTACGTCGGCCACAGATGGTAGAAATAAAAACAGAGGGGGAAAATGGTCTTCTCTTTACAGGTCCCCAAGGGCGTTTAGGGCCATTATAACTTTATGAATCTTATATGCATGAAATCTTCGCCCGCCTGGGTCTTACTCAATAAAGTCAAAACGCCCGTCCTGTACGACCGATATTTGTCGCATTTCATCGTCCGCCCGTCGCAGTATATAAAGGTGTCGCTTTATAGCAGTTTCTATCAGCTCTTTTCATTCTTGTTATTCTTATCGCCTTCCAGCTGACATTTACGTCAAACACATGTCCATAATGACAAATACATCAAGCCGAATGGTGGTGTCGGGGAAATAAATACCCTGATGTGATGGATTGTAGTCTTTTGGGCCAACAAGAACATACATATTTGACCGCCGTTGATATTTCGTATACTGCACTCCGAGCACTGCGTTTATCTTCCTTCTATTACAGAACAAGTCATTTTTTGTGATGGAGCGTGCAGTGCTTGCATTCCAGTGTTTTCATAGAGGGTTGGTTTTTCCAGGACACCACAGCAATAATGTCAGATGCCCTTGGATCAACCTGAAATATTAAAACCGGTAGAGTTGAACCTTAGATAGGCTGGTTCCATGGATGATATTGAAAATTGGGCTTATTAGTGGCGTGCTATCGACTATATGAAATCATATGCAAAGTAAAAATATTTCATTGCTAGCATAATACTGAATTAGTGGCGTTGGTCTTCATCTTTTTCTTTTTTTCGCTGCAGTTATTCGCGAGGTTTCGAATACAACTACAATATACTTATGCCGGTATATACTGATGAAGTCTGATCTTTACTGGATTAACTATATGTCGGTGATAAATCCTATAATCATTATTGAATCACCTCCTTTTTGTCACTCTTCAACGGTGAAGTATTTTTCCTTCCTCCTGATTCGTTACTTATTACTGCAGTCACTATTACAAACGTCCGTTACAACAGTGTATTGCCCGAGATAGATGACAGAAGCAAGACGACCGGTGGTTATGTTGAGCGCGACGCCATATTTTGCTGCCCAATATGTCTTCCTGTTTAGTATAGACCATCAACTGAAATTCATATTACGATCTGTCCGTATCATATTGAACTGTTGTTACCTTCAGGGTCCCGCGCTACATTATAATTGACTCCCAGACTGACTTATGTCCCTCATGAACTTGATGAGAGCTACACCATTCTTCAAATTCGCGCGCAAACTGATTTGCTGAGTGTGATGGTATGCACTGCCGGCTGGATATGGAGCTTGTTCAGTTAACTCTCTTTTTTGCTTACTACAAGTAGTAGTTATTACTGGAAAATCCCTCTTGTACACATGCTTGCTGTAAGAAAGGGCTTTTTACACTTGTAAATTTTTGCTTAGCCCCGGACTATCGGTGGGGCTAAGGGGGGGCCTTAGCCCCACCGATAGTACGGGACTATCCTTAGCCCACTTTCTGTTTACACTCGTTTTTGCCAAAGTGGGCTAGCCCCACCGATAGTACGGTACTATCTGGCCCTGCAAAATAGCAGGGGTTAGCACCGCAATTGCGGTGCTAGCACCGCAATTGCGGTGCCAAGCAAGTGAGTGTAAACAGAACGAAAAAATAATCCTGGGCTAAGCGACGGAGACGAAGTGCGACCCTCACTGACCAATCAGAAACGAGGTAATCAAGTGCTGCCGGTGCGTGCGTGTACGTGTACAGTACACAGCGTAATTATGAATATTCATGTGGTTTGGAAAGTCCGGGGCTAAGAAAGACGAGTGTAAAAAGGTCAGTTTTCTCCTTAGCCCCGGACAAGAGATAGTACGGGACTAATTGGCGAGTGTAAAAAGCTGAAAAAATTGGTACGGGACTAACGATAGTCCTGGGTCAGAGAAAGTCCGGGGTTAAGAAACACAAGTGTAAAAAGCCCTTTAGAAACCTCAGATCGGGAGGAGGGGGAGAGCGAAAGATATTAAGAGAAAAACAAAACAAAACAAACGAAACAAACTTCGTTTAGTTCAGGGCATGACCTCGGTGTCTTCTGGGGCGTGTCCTTTGTGTTAATACGCTGTCCAGGCATGTTGTATATACGTCCTGCGCGGTTGTCTCTAGGGGCGTGTCCCCAAGTGGTTATTGGAAACCTTGATACATCTACCTTCTGCCTCGAGAATCCTCGTAGACTCGTGATCTGTGATATTTTCTGACAATCACTGGTTAATCCGAAGACACGGTTGTTCCTTATGGAATATACAGTTGAGACGAACGTCTTTTTACTGATCGTACTGCTAATTTTGTCTGCCGAGATGCTGACAACGATTTCAATTTGTCTTCAAAATGTTACTCACTTTATTTTTTCCGTAAGAGTGAAAGGAGGATTTTATGGCGATCCAAAGCTGTTAATAGCTGTAGTAATGATGTGTATTGGATAAGGCTTAATAGGTCCTCACATTCGAATCCTGTACCTGCGCTTACATCCGCGGTATACTTGAACAAGATGCTTTCCCACTGTGTCTCCTTTCGAGTATATGAAATGGTATATGACAATGGTAGAGTAATGAGGATAATGTCAGGATCCTAAGGGAGAACAATGCTTTTATTGAAAGGCTACATAGGGTGATTAAATCATAGAATATAGCAATTACCTGTTCTTTTCCGATAGTTTAGCAGTGAAATGCGATTGAACATCAAAGTCCGTCTTCGACCGGCCTCTCCTCGTAGCTATTCCAGGCCCACCGTAATTTCATGTCGCCTTGTTTATAGAACTGCACGTTGGTTTAGAAACGAATTGTAGAAACCAAACCAAAACAAAATATTAAAAGATCACCACCAGTCGCTGTTCGTAATACATTGTGCATAAAATAACTGATCATCATTGTCAAGATGGCAGATTTTTTGCCGTGACGAAAGTTTTCATAACTTTTATTATGTATGGACCACCTACTACTGACAAGATTGATAATGCATCATATATTGGGAGAGCTCCTCGCAAATGCAAAACGAATAGACGAATAAAGACACAAGTGAAACACGAATGAAATAATGCTTGTACATTAACAACTGATCAATGAACCTGATTTCATATGTTATTAGTATGTTTCCTCGTGTGACGACATTCGGGAACAGGAACAGGAACAGGACAACCTACAAATAAATATGATAATAAAAACAAAAGTTGTAGCATCGTCCTGACAACGAATCCGATTGTCAAACGTCACCCTCCTTGAATTGTGTTTATTTGTGTTGACGATTTGGACTAAAGTGTCTTCTTAGTGTTACATTCACCTTACTGATAAGTTTCTCTGTTGCAACAAACAACAAATAGCCCGATATAAAAGTGATTCATCAACGAATAAATTATCATGATGTCATTAATATGAACATTAAATTTCTCAAAACTTTCAGAATCCTTGAAATTATTTTGCATTCCTCTTTAACTTCACAACTACGAGATCTCCCAATTCATAGCACCGTAGTATCCAAGAATGGCTGATATTATTTGAATGAGGATTTATGCAAGCTGTTCCTGGTCATTCCATGTGTCACATTGCAGTCCTCGTCGCGTACGGCACGATGTGACTACGTGTGTTTGGCTTGTCACCTCGGGCGAGCTACGAGGGGTCATGAGCATTCACCCGTTTTCCAGCGTGCGCCCAATGTGCGTTTCAACCACCAGGGACCACTTCAACGAGTCTTCACATCACTGTGTATAGTTTTCACCGTGAATTTGGGCATCAGTGAATGCACAGGAATGATTTCACATTTATTATTTTTAACTCTTGTTGTTTTCTGCTCATTTGTGTTTTTATTTTTTCATCTATTTTTATCTACCAATATTATACTAACTTTAAATATCATTTGCTGTGATTTTCATGAAAATGAAGTCAAATTCATATTCAATGTTTCTCAATTATCAATGAATCAGCAAAGTGATGGGCAGTAATAAAAGTAAGGAATAACATCTCATATCATAGCCCCATATTTAATCTGACGAAATACGAAGTATTGCCCGTGGAACTGCTGAAAATCTGCCGTATATTCAAACTTCCTACGTTAGATATCAGTTGTTATAACAGTGTTCAGAAAGACTTCAACGAAATAGGTTATTCGATCGGTTTCTCTTCCATCAAAACTTCAAAAAGGTAGTATAGCAGTGATATCACTTGGCTTTATCCTGTAACGACCATTGTCCCTGTTATACTTCGCGTTGCTCCTCTTGATTGAACTCGCTAGGGAAAGACTCCGCGACGCTTTTGTTCGATTTTGAAGAAATAAGAAGTCACATTTTGTTTTCTTTTGACTTCTGCCAACTGAAATGAAACGTCTAGTTTCAAACTCATCGATGTAAGTCACAGCATTGAATTATTTACGTTATATCGGGCAAGACAGAAGGGCGTGTTTAGACAATGCATCCACTTTGAGCTAAATACACAAGGGTGAACATAGTGAGAATTACGATACCTCCCATCCTATTTGAATGCACATTATAAAAGCTTGATGCAGCCAAGGGTCTGTGTGAAGGCACATTTCTCGGTTGACACAAGTCTTCCATCATCTCGAACTGTCGTGTACCTGAGCTGGTAAACCGGATTCAATTTGTTTTTCATGGCGAGCTGCCCCCAACGTGCGCATTCATATTTTTGCAACATTGACAGATTTGAAATTTATCCGGACGACGTCACGAACGCATAAAAGGCTCGATTATAAAGCGCCCAAGAGAATCGCTGGCACAGAAATGTGGGCTAAATCCTCGTAGATCAATTCAAGCTGTGAAAACAGTGTTTTTGTTTTTGTAAATACGAAACGATTTATCCCCCGTTGAACCACACATGAACTTTCTAACACATACCACACGGCTTTGAGCTGTCTCCCCCAGCCGCGCTCCCGTTTTGACGCGGTTGGCATGCGTCAAACTTAACTCAAGCCATCAAAAATATCTTGTTTCTTGAACTTTCGTTGCATTGCATCCTATCAAAAACAGAGAGAAAACATGGAAACTCGAACCTATGCCCCACCCAGTGTCTCGCTGGTCCTTTAAGCTTAGTTATGTCAAATAATCATCAATCAAATAGAATTGGCATAGGGTAAGTGAAACAATTTCCGGTTCACATCCAGCCCCGTGAATCTCACTGCTTGTCTTCTCCAAACCCCTCTCTCTTTTTCACTGCGCTCATCTTTGTCCGATGAGAGCATGAGCGCGCAATTGTGCGCGAGCTTTGCCTTCCTATTGTATATGTGTCTGTGTGAGTGTGTGTGTGGGAAAGAGGGGTAGTGAGAGTGTTCGGAGCAGACGACCGGTAGCTGTGTATCGCTCGAGTATCGGTTTGCCCTTCTCCGGTTCTCGGTCATTGCCAGTCTTTGGCTGACATCAGTCACAGCCTCTCATCCCATGAGCTCGCGGCTAAAGCCGTCTCGATGACCGCTTCGTGTTATTTACTCTCCATCAACCCGTGCCAACTTTTTTTCTTTTAATTATCCACAGTCCCAGCGTGCGTCTCCCCGTTTGAAGTGTTTGAGCGAAACCATTGAATAGTTGTCAATTAGCTTCATTTTATTTTCATTGGGTTGTCTGTTTGAGCAGCGCTGAGCCGTTGGGTCAACATCTTTTGATGCCGTTTCCCCCCTCACCCCCAGCGAACCATAGCTCCAATATTTACCGAGGTGATGTGAACATTGTATTGTGCATCATAGGTCGTGTCGAGGATTCGCAATCCCCTCTCCTTATACGAACTCACTTACCTCTTCGCCCGACATCGAGAAATGAGGCGATAGTGCGCGTCGATCTACGGATTCTTACCTGGATTAGCTGCTAATCAAACTGATAGATTTGAGTCAAGGTCGGACTGGAGAGAACTCGTCGAGGAGTTTGGCGATCGCTCTTCAGCGATTGTCTGATCTGTTTCAAGTATTTGCAGATGACTCGTGTGCATCTGTAAGTGTGTGTGCTTATTGTGTCACGCGCTGAGCAGGGGATTCGGGATCGCAGGGGACGCCGTATCGAGTCAAGCCGTCTCATAGGCACCTCGACCGGGTATCTTCGGGCGAGATCTTCACGAGGGAGCGGGAGAGAGGTGAGTGAATAGATCCCCTTCTTTCAGGCCAACGTGTCACTCAATCCAGGGAGGTGTGAGCGATGTCATAGCCGGAAGGGAAGGGGGCACCTGAATGGCACATCACTCCCGCTCCATCCAGGTAGAAAGGTAACCATCGTGTAAGTGAAGGTTGGAGTGACATGTTCGCAAACACTGCCGTCATCTGCAGCTACACACGTTCCTACATTATCTGCGAGAATATGTATCTGAAAATGCTCAATGTCCCACATTCACCAAAATTAGCCCACATATTCGCGTAATATTTCTTATTTCATATTTTCCTCTGCTTGTACAACTTATTCAAATTATGAATTATCTTGCAGGGCATATTGTATTTGGCACGAATAGCTTATAGGGTCAGGTATCATAGCTAAGTTCATATCAATATATCTTGCTTAACGATTCCAGAATCAGAAAAAAAAAATGAAATATCCCAACATCAATCGAAACGAGATTTCTTGTATTTATGATCTTTATATTAATCAATATTTCAGCACTGGTGGGTCAGTTGATGTTTTACTTTGAAGACTTAAATGTTATAAGTCCAAGTTTCATTAATTTTGGACGCTTTTCGTTAAAATGATTTAGCAACTGTGGCGTGTATATTGATACGTTGCTGATGGTGGAATGTATTTTTCCACGGACAACGTGTGTTGCGAAGTCGTTCTAGACCAGGTTCTGTTTCCGCTGAAGTGCAGCCTCTCGTTGAACCATATTTTATCATGAGTAGGCTCCATCATGCCTGCACTTTCCGATTATAATGAAATGGCTCTTTGTAAGTGTCAAGTTATCGAGATCAACCTCATTCGTCAGCTTGCGTCGCATGAGTGATGTACGCTACACTTTTCGTGTTCATACGAGGTCAGCCGTTTGATATTGGCGTTATATTATGACCCTCATATTTCACCGCTTGTGCTGTAGCAACATTTACGATTCTTCCTCTTTCTGAACAAAAAGAGCAACAACAAGTAGTGAATATCGCCACTTTTACAATTTCAGGAAAGTTTACACCAGACCGTAATTAAGTCCTTGGACCATTTCTACTCGGCTCTGTTTTTAGACTCATTCGAGAGTTTTGATTTAATCATCCTTCTTCTTGCACATTTAGATGTGCCATGCCATTTCACAGGGACCCCTCTTGCACTTTATGCGTTCTCCAAAATACCGTCAACATGGTTTTTAAGATCATCCTTAACTGACATGCACCTGGATTAGTATAATAACTATGTCTCCGTCTATATCAAACTAGTTCATGCCCTCGTTATTCTGTTAGAGAGATTTGTGGGGAGCTTACCTTAGTCGACAAATCTGTATTTGATTTTTTTTTTTTTTTTTTTTGCTTTCAAAAGTGGCACCCGGCCGTTATCTCAAATTATTGTGAATGATTTTCCCTGTTATTGTGTGATTTCAATACATGTAATTATTATTTTATAGAACGTGATTTATTTCCATGGCTCTTGTTATGGTGGGACTCCGCTGCAAATCCATGTGGAAGACATTTTCGTTGTGTTGTGTTGTATTGTATTGTATTGTGTTGTCTTGGTTGTGTGTTCATTTATGCTCCATTGAGCATTATACTTTCACAGGTATGATATGTACTTTGCTTCATGACAAATGTTATAGTTTTCAGTAAAAACAGAAATATAAAAAACTAGTTCAAGGTTAGAAAAAAAGAGAATTGAATGTGAACTAGAAATTTTAGGTGCCGTCCTGTGTTTTTTTTTTATTGTCTTTATTGCTTAAATTGTCGTATATTATGCATTGTATTGTATAGCGCCTTCCTTGTCTGTGTTATCATTGTAACTCCTCTCCATGAGGAATCTCTTTCTAATCGGGAACCCAAAGGATACAAAGGATTAGTGGACGTTAAAGGGATCGTATAGTTTTGGTTGAGACCTAATTTCAGTTTTCTAACATTTTTTGGTGAGCCAATGAGAAACCTCTTATGAAATATGAAAGAGCATGTAATTCTATGAGGAATTCAACGTTTATTTGATGAAAATTTGTTTCGAAATGGCTGAGATATCCAAAAAAGAGCCATTCTAATAAAATGTGGGACCCACACTTTATTACGATCACTTTGTTTTACCTTGTTTTTGGATGTTTCCGATATTCCAAACCCGATTTCCATCAAATAAACTTTGAATTCCTCTTAAAATGGTATGCTCTGTACTATATCAGAAGTGTTTTCTTGGTATCTCGCAAAAAGTTAAAAGCCCAATTCTCATCTCCACCAATACTGTACGATCCCTTTAAACGTTCAACATCATTTCAGAAGTTACATGAAAACTGATGCGAAACAATGGAACCCCGCAAAAAAAAAAAAAAAAAATCCCTTCTGAATAGTTGCCGCTCTTGTGGGAAGTTCGATAGAATTGTCATATTTATGATGAACCGCGATTCATATGAGACAAGTCTTGGAAACACTACGATTTATTTTGTGAGGTATGCAATCCTTACATTCTTTTCGCATACCATGTTTTATGTGGGCTACAATGAATAATCTGAAACACATCTTGATATGCTGATTTCTGTAATTTTTCAAGATTTCGCTCTCATCAAATCACCATTGATTGTCTCTTCACAACAGGCATATATTTCTTGCAATTCTGTGATTGCAATTCATCCGATATTGAATAGAACAGGAATTGTTAACAGCCATATTATGCGTCACCGTGTACTCCTCACGTGATGACCTTCTAGAAACCTCTCGAGTTAATGCGTTGTTATATACTTAAGTTTTAACAAAACGCAAAACGCAAACTCATGCTCATTAGCTGGATATCTTCTTTCGTTATTATATTTTGGTCCTTATCAAATACAGTTGTAATGTTTCTTCGTTTAGTTTTCACCAGGACGTGTCTTACCAGAATACACCAAAATAAACACTTTGGAGTCCTGTGTACACCCGACTTCGAAGTATCTCTTTCATTTTTGTAATTCACTATAGGTTGAAAGTTAATCAGCCTGGAGTAGTTTTCCCGGTTCTCAAACTATTTTTGGGCTAGGTTGTGCAAAATCATTAATCACATTGATTACTTCTCCGTAACGACAGTGATTCAGATATTGCTCTTTTGAGCTATTAAATGCCCCACCAATCTAACGAAACTATTGGTTGTCGATGCGTGGGACAAAGTAAGACTGCCATACCATCACTATCACAAATGGTCGAAATCGTTGACGAACCATGCCTTTCGCTACAGCTCACAACCATTGTATTCTAGCGAGCAATTTACGTAAACAATGCTAAGTTTCAATCACCACACTATCATTCTGTCCCAGTCGAGTGTGACTCCCATTAATAATCCATGCTGATATCCGTGAAAAATTGTTATTTGTTCTGAGTCACGTGATAAACGATCATCACATTGTCGCACCTCTGTCGCTGTTGAAAAAGCCTATTTTGACCGGCTGGAAAGATACCATTCCTACAACTCTTATTCAGCTAATGCCACTACGTGCCTCTTCATAGATTTGTCACCATGTCAACCAACACAAGATAGTGGGCATATCATCTCCTTTTCAGAGGCCTATGCTTATTTTAAGTTTTAAACGAGCTGGCACTGCTACCCTTACACGTATCTTCAAGGTGTGGACCTGGCGAAAAAGGGAGTGCTTGGATGGCAGCGCATTTTGCAGCGAACGAGAAAGCCCTGGTTTTATGACAAATGATAGGGACCCCGAATACGACTTTCTCACCACCCGCGCGGCTTGTCTATTTGTGTTTTCTCGCTGTTCAGCTGCTCCACCTCCCTGCCCTGCCTCATCGTCTGTTTAGCTTGGTCTAGTTATTGTCACCAACCTATCGACGTGATTGGCGGATGTCACAGTTTTCATGGCAGAGCAAACAGATAATGTCTCGGTTACAGTTGTAAAAATGTGATTCTCGCTGCAGCCACGTCCATTAACATTGCGAAAGATCTGGAGCGCACAAACTCCGGCCTTGGCATCTTCAGGCAGTTATTGTGCAGTGGTATCTTTGCATAAAGAATTGCTTCGTGTCGTACCTCAATAGGAGCAGTCACGAGTGCTTCTAAAGTATTTAGGCTTTTGTTTATAAATGGCTTGTGAAATTATAGTACCATATGCCGCCGATATAGTTATTCTGTTCATATCTAGAATGGACACAGCACAGTCTAATGATAATTTAAACATATCAATGACATCATCGTAATTTTATGTACAAAAGTCACAACGCTAATTTTTAGACTTCGCTCAGTCAAAATAGCATAGTGATATTACATATTTCGCTTGTCGAATGTAGCCATGTGTCTGTCAATAGCCCAAATGATACTACTTACACGGTACTCTACTTTTAAGGAATGATGGTGTAGGACAGGGCCTACTGTATTCATCGATACGTAATTTACTAAGCAAGTTCTCATCGCAAAACGGTCAATCACAGTTCCTTGATGATTCTTCCGTTAGCAGCAAGTTTGGAATAGCATCTGATTGCATTCGGTTAGCAGTTGATGCACTTATCCATTTACTTATTTTCTTTACGGGACCTGGAATCATCTTGGAAATCTGCTGAAGACCAGATGCTGATCGTAATTCGTAATATTTATTTTTTTAAATATTTTTTTAGCGTGACAAGGAAAGAGGATTCTACCTATATATCGTGAGCCAAAGATGTAATTCGTGGGAAGGACGAACATTCAAGTTCAATTTGCCAACTCTTTTCAGTCTATTGTTTCAAAGTGTTCATCCCAGTCAGTCTATACCACTATATTCAGGCTAAGAAATCCATTTTGCTCGACTTAGATGAATATAATAAGTCAGAATCGTCCGCGTCAGTGCCAGTTTCTATGTTGTGCTATTTCAAATTATGTGCTTTAAACCAGTTACGGCTTCGATTGTAATTAATACAGTGTGTATGCGCTAGTGTTAGTTTCCTGGACGTTTTTGGCTTGTTATCTTCAGGGGTTTTCAAATATGTTCCTCACTTGAAATGAATTGTGCTCAATCAGACTTCTACGATGTAGGCTTCTTTGCCCAAGTACACTTTAATTCTGAAATCGTTGTTTCTATATTTAGCTAAGGCCGGTACATTGTTACAGAGACACGAGGATAGAAGCCAATCACCATCAAACAATCTCACACTATTTTTTCTTCTTTTTATATTCATCTCGACTTTGGAGACACTGGTAAAAACACACAAACGAAACACGCACACACGCAAACACAGAGTATACACACACAGATACAACTTAACACTGTGTCGACTGCTCCCCAACGATACGACTTACTACTCATTCAAGATGTTACTTCTCTAGTTGTTGAGAAGTTGGTGGATGTGTGCCAAAGTGATGGGTGAAAAGAAAGGCACAACATTGCTATCTTTACTTTTCGTGGTATCATGCTCCCTCTGTCTCTTTCCTTCTGAGGCTTGCTGGAAAAGAAGATAATGCCCTCGCCTCCAAATATTTGTTTTGTTGCACACCGCGGGCTTCACTGTAGCAGTGTCCATCAATGCAGTTATATAATTATGCTGTTGGCACACAGTTTTGGCATGGATTACTCAATTTCCTTTATTATTCTCTCACGATTGTGCTTAATTTGCAATATGTCAGAGCTGATTTGTAAGTCTCCACCTCGATCTCAAACAAACAAATTAAAGCATGTCCGATCATAATGATTACAACAAATTGGTTACAATTTGATTAATTTCGTTATTGCGTCTCAATGATTTTTTTCTTTTTTTTTGTAAATTGATAGTCGGCTTCTATTTTCCAATGAAGTGTAATTGTAGGAATACTGTTATTATTATACTGAAATTTGATAATGTTTCTATCTGCGATTCTTTTCTTCTTTCTTTTTTCCTATGTCTGTGAATGGCTTTTTCGATCATAGCTTTGACAATTAAGTTATGACATAGTTATGACAATTAAGACGATGTTTAAATATCACGCACTCACTTCTATCTTTGGTACATTTACAGTTCTATACGATCGATAGTTTTAATTGGCTGATATCTTTTTTAAAGCAATAAGGCCGAGATAAGAACAAACAGACAGTTTTTAATCTGTGTAAAGGAATGTAAACATTGCACTGACTAGACAGATATGTTAGTATAATATCACACGCCATCAGTAGGCCTACAAGGGAAATGTTTTCAGCCATGGGCGTTCGTCATGTCATATGATTATAATTGAAAACAACGTGAACGTTTCATTTTCTCTCACACGAAGATGCTGAGTTATGTCGAGTATGGAAATGGGAGGATTGCTGCTACTCATTAGGGCGGAATCAACCAATTTTGTGCTCATTTATGACTAAGTTTGAATGTTTTTGGAAGCAAGAAAAATAGTATTAGTCTAGGGCTGACGGGATGATGGCTTGTCAATCTCTAAGCGAGGACTATCCTGACTGGATGTTTTAAGATGATCCATGATGATGATGTGTATCAGTGTCCTCCAGCTCTGAGCTATGGCCAGGCTTCCAAGAGGTTAAGCCTCTAACCATCAGCCTCTCCGCCCGTATCTCGTTTCGCCGCTGTCTCCTTCACGACAGATGGAATGATAAATACATTCATCTCGGGTCAAACGAACGCATTTCGCTGCTCCTGGACATGGTCCCCGGACGCCGCGGCGAACTTGACATGTACACATTACGCCGCTCGGGTTACGCTCATCCGTCATATTCTGGCGATATGACGAAATAGTTTACAGTCGGAACGCACGTACCAGTTTTTATTGCCGTCGTTACACGAAACACCTTAAACAGCCACAAAAGAATTCTGTCGTAATGCACTACCACCGTAGCAATGATTTAACCTTTTAAAGTATGATTTTTATTAGTTCGTCATCTGTAAGGCACAAACGATGAAGCCGAGTACCTTCAAGTAAGTTTTATACCGTAGCTGGAATCTTAAAAGTCTGGTTTGCAGTAGACTAAAATATGAGCGCTGACAAAGACCCGGCTGAAGCAGGCAGCGGTTGCATGAGATCAGACGCTCAATTTGTAGGAGCGACTTGGTGGGAAAGATGGTGTTGAAGGTGCCTTGCACCCCGTGAACCCCACGATTTGGACAGATGTTGTCCTGACATCGGCTGCCATGGATGATTACACGATGTGATCTAGGCTTTTGCCAACTGAGAGAGGAGATGATACCCGTCATTTTGTGTGAGCGTGTGTGTGCAAAAGTTTTAAACGATCTTAGATATACATTGTAGGAATATACGTGTATGTGCATGATATTGACTGTGTTTTCAGTTAACCCAGCTCTTGTCACCTCTAATTTAAAGGAGTAAACAAAGATTGTCTAAATGCTTATGTCCATGAACATGGTTGGGCCGAAAAGAATAATCGTAAGCACTAAATGACATTCTCTTCGGTTACGTGATGAATACAACATGATGTTTCCATTTTAAGATAATCATCATCGCTGTTTTATTTCTGGATTGGACAAGAGAAGAAACATATTATTATGACGCATGGTCGTATTGTGCGGTAAAGTGTCCGGTGTCTATTCAGCCCGAACAGCATCCAATGCCAGTTCGAAAGTTGCTCATGCAATCTTATTCAATTTACCGTCCGTTATAGAGTCCGGTTCGTACGATCACCGATAGTACGTCTTTGTAGGTGCGTTATATTTAGATGGCGGAAGAGGCCGCTGCGAATAGACTCCGGTAATATTTGAGGCACTCAGGTAACATTTTGAGGCATTCAGGTTGATGGGGGCAACGGAGCGGGAGGGCAGATCCCGCCCACCTTTACTGGGGCTGGCTCAGTCTCTCCGCCATTCATTCTGCGGCAATTTTTTGACCTTCTCGGATGACAGTCGCAATTTCCGTCAACGCTGACGATCTCTGCCTCTGATCACGTGAGGGACCTGAGTTGCGGATGACCTCAATTCGAGTTAACAAACACCTTTCCTTGAACTCGCTTTAGACGCGTGGACGTAGATATAGCTGAACAAACATTACTTTACACGACAATATCGCTTTTAAAACTTCATCGGAAGGTTCTTCCCTGGCGCAATCCACTGCCCACCTGCTTCGTAAAATAAACAATAACGTAACAAAGTAACTATGGTGGCTAAATCATGCAATATCAGAAATCCTATGATGCATGGTCTCATTTGAAGGGTAGTGCATCTATATACCGTGTAAGAACTCTTCCTCCAGGGTGCCACACGATTGTCACTAACCCATTATTTCCAGATACAGTACCAACATTGGTCAAGAGGGATATGGATAAAGTAACTCGGCCCAGGTCGTACCATGGGCCTTAATAAGTCCATCGTCTTAGGTCTTTGCAGACTTCGAATCGGGAGGGTCACCTCCCTACCTATACCATTGCCTACAGATCTGTCTGTGTTTGGTTTAGGGATGTAGTTTCGAGGGTTTAATAGAATATGCCACAGGATTCTGCAACCTCATCTTTGAATACGCCAGCTCTGAATATAGGTATTCAGGGGCGGATCCAGGAATTCCGTAAAGAGGAGGCGAGTTTGCAAAGTTAAGGGGGGGGGGGTAGCACGCACCCCCATTTTTTCTTTTTATTTCTTTTGTTTTGATCAAAAATAAAGAGGGGCGCGCTCCCGGTGCGCCCCCTTTGGATCCGCCACTGGTGTGTTTGCTAGATACACGAACACATCTCTATTCATGTCAGGAAGGATTTCGGGGAGTCACTGACACAGAAATGGACGCGATGGGCAGGAGGTTGGATGGGGAGGAGGAGGAGAGGAGATGAGAAGGAGGAGGAGAAGTAGGAGGAGGGTCCAGGCAGCCACCGCCGCATGACGGGATGGCTTGTAAACTGAACAGAGGTAGAAATACCACACACCCCTCGTTATGAGACAGATCTGAGTTAAGGCTTGAGAGATGTAACTGAATTCAATGTAAGGCTCTCCATCAGAGACACTTTTCAATTCACCTGATAAGACTCCTTCAAGGGAACATGCCAAAGTTTCGAAAAGTGTTAATAGGAACAACAACAAAAAATAGAAAACGATATCCAAGATTTTTTCATTTCAAAAGTCAAGTCGAAAGTCAAAATGACCAAAATTTCGGCACGATCCGTATCATGTTCATGGGAACGTATGTGACCAAACTATTTTCGAGGGTTAAACAGATATTTACCATGACGTTTCTCTTTCTATTGACAGTTATGAGCAGACAGATGATCCGATTGATTTTATGGAGAAAGAATTGACAAGCAAAATTTGAAAAATCGATCTGCGACAGAATATTATGTTCTAATCGTGAACAAGAAGAACGCATTTTCCCTTTAATGAAAATTGATTTTGATTTCAGCCCAACTGAATGACAAAGAATGACAGAAGAACTCCCAAGGCGGTGAAAAAAAAGTTGGCCATATTTGATCGTTCATGACTCCAAAGGCCTGGTACAGATCCGGTAAAATCATGCCAACACCTTGATAAAGCTGAAACAACAATTGACTGAGAGCGGGCCATTAGCACGCCGTCTGATCCAAACTAATGCGACGACCTACATCTCGCCTCGTCTGCAACAGCAGCAAAGCCGGAGTGGAAGTAGGCAAAGTTTATTTGAGATCTCATTCTATGATTTTTTTGTGGTCTTCTTTATAACACCATTTCTTTTCTTTTAATGTAAACCCGACTTGCTGGAGTCTAGATGTTCTCCATCTTGGAGCACTGGATGGCATCAGTTTGGGTTTAGCTCCGGATCTTCTATCCTGGTCTGAGCTTTCAGAAGGACCCCTTGCCAACATTCAGTGGAAGATGATAACAAATTCGAACACAGATGACGAAAATCTGTTTACATGAGCGACACATTCGTTTGAGCCGAAAAGGAACAATGTCGAGGATGAAGTAAAGGACAAGAACATGTTTGAGGAGAAGAACAAAACATTAAGAACAATAATTACAAAAAAAAAAATATGGACAAGGATAAGTAACGGAACAGACACATCAGCAATTGGAGAACAAGAGCAATGATAAAACAAAAACATGAACAATGTTAAAAAATAGGAATATAAACAAAAGTGAGAACAATGTTGAGCAAGATTATGAACATCAACAACAACAACAAACAAAACAAAAACAAAACAGGCACGAGAACAAGAAGAACATGAGCAAGAATGAACATCAAAAAGAAGAAAAAAAAAAAAACAAACTGCACGATTAGCCAACACAGAGACCTACAAATGGAACAATTTCTGTTTACATTTGATGACTTTAATCGTTTCTATATATACTCTTATCATTTCCACCCATCTGCCCATTATCGTACGAAGTGTCAATTCAGAGTGATTTGTGTTCAAATATGGGATGGTATATAAAAAAACAGAAATGGCGCCTGGTGTGTCCTAAAAACAGATGCTATCCCTGAGCAATGGGGATCTAGAGGCAAAATGTGTCGCATTGTAATCGCAACTGAAAGCTGGCGTTTTCATAATACGCGTAAATATACTTAGTTGTCCGTCTTGTAGTTGCTTTAAAAGTATCAATACACACATTTCCCTTTTCTTAAGCATCTGGAAGGACCCCTAATACCATTTGAAAATCTGTAATTTGTGTGTCTGCTCTGCAGGCACTTGTACCAAGACGTGTTTACCAAAATTATAGCACATTTATGTCACTGGCCATGAATACAAAATCTTGCTATTACTTTGGCTAAACCAGAGAGATTAAGATTCCTACATAAAACAAGCGAATGTAATATTCGCCTTCACTGGTCATGTATACCGTACAATAACGTCAGGATCATCTGTGATGACTAACTGCCTTGTCCTGGAGGAATAAGTATGTGTCTTTACATCACGACATTTCTATATTCGAAACATCAATCACAGAAAGATGAACAAGTGAACGATGCTTACCTCTTCGGATGTCAATCAAATATTGTGTATGGGTGTGTCGAGGTATGATCTAATTTGTTCAGGACACAATGGATATTGAAGTTTTATTCTGAAGGTCGAGTATTTGCTATAGGCAAAGTGCATCCCCTATCCATGTCGTATACATTAATCTTTGCAAACTGTTGGGCGTTTACGATACAAGTTATGTGTAAATGGGTTAAAATAGGAGAGAAAGATAACAAGTGCATTTTCTTCGAGGTTCCACGGCGCATGCGCTTACTTTCCACATAGCTGCCCATTGATCTTCCACGTTTCTCACTTTAAGGCAAACTTGGCAATCATAATTTCATTCCCGCTAATCCTGTGCTGAGCATGACGTTTTGATGGAAAGGGAATGCAATAACTCCTGAGAAGAATTCAGTCCCGATATTTTTTTCCCATAACATTTTCGCCGCTAGCTCTACTTAAAGAGGAGCATTTTTTATTAAAGTTCATGATCTCTAAATAGCGCCGTTCAATAGTATAATGTACCTTATGAAGCTAGACTAATTTCTCACTCCAGGGACTCTTTTTCTTACTTTTCTTTTATGTTTTGTTGCATTGAAAATACCCTTCAGGGCCTCTTAACCCAGTAAACCACTTTCCCCTTTCGGTCGCTGAAAGAAACGAAAGTGCAAATCGGCTTTACCCTAAAACATCGTCTTGCAGAGGCTTATTCCATGCAGGTACGGAGACTATCCACAGCAGCATCGTGCATTCTGTACGCGCTCAGTGATGAATGTGTGTGAATAGATTTAGAAATGATACATATTTCCTTATTGCCATTGTCTTTTTGCAGAAGTTTATGATCCTTGCAGCCATTACTCTGCAACATGTCGACGTGCATGTATATATGATATCTGAGCAAATTAATGAAAAGTCCTCAAAATTGATGGTATAAAGGACCGGATGGATGCCTGCCTCGGATGCCAGTGGTATAGCTCTGAATTATCGCAAAGTGACTTCGTTCATTTCGCTTTGTTCTACTTTCACACCGAGCCGTGTACGACGTCATTACTCATTAGGTGACTAATGAAACGCGGGTCTTCCTGATTATCATTCAAGCACGCCACCGCAGGTTTTTATTTCTCAACCAGACGACGTATCCACATGCTGCCCTCATTGTCTTCAACGCGTATGTAGCTGGCGTGAAGCTCAATGTCATTTTCTGCTGTCACTCTCCTGTTTACAAAGCCTCCTTGGTTCACCCCTCCCCCCCCCCCCCCACCCCGATCGCGATAGATTTTAGCAGGGTATGCCATGTATACCACAGCGCTCTTTTCCAACGATCTGAAATTAGGATTTTTTTTTTGAAGCCCATCGGAAGTAGATGTAAACATGCTTTCATTCTTTAGTCAGATCTAAAAAGAAATGTAATTCGACATTGACATTTTTGCGTCTGATGTCTCACACTGACATTTTTACCAGGAACTATCAAAATATCTCCTTTTACAACACTTTGACCACCCCTATTATGTGATACTCTGGCCAAGGCATGCAATAATGATAAAACCACAACAAATTATGATTTCATTAATAGGTATCGATAAAACTCGAATAAATCAGATAGTACATCAGGGTTGCATTGCATGAATCGACTATACGGTGAATTCATCTGAGTCTCATCTGACGACCATAGAAATGCACTTATTTTCCATAAACTTAATGGATTCAAAACTGCCAGGGGGAGTGTAAACAGAGTAGCACATTGACTTTAAACTCTCTTCTGTAGTATACGCTGCTACTCGGAATAATGTCTTAAAAAAGCGACCCCTTTATGACTTGAGTAGGCGTCATCGCGTTTTTGCACGTGCAATCAAATTGGACGTTTTCATTAAATGAAATATCTGGATATATATCATTTTTTTTCCTGACATTATGAGAGGACATTCTGTGATTAAAAAAAAATCAGCCCTGCTTAGCGATTTTTACTCAAACATGGCAGCCGGAGCATGAGTTTGACAAAAATCACACACTGTGTGGTTAATCGGCTTGGGTCCGCTACTCCGCACTCCAAATGAAACGATAACACTTGTACGTGACAATGCGTATATTGGCAGAATGATATTTTTCACTCTCTATATTACACACCGCTCCCCCCCCCCTCTTTCGGGGGAACAACGGCTCTCCCAGTCGGAGATACGAAACGGTAACATACATCAAAACAAACAATATACCCCCCCCCCCCCCTCAGGAAAATGAAAGAGAGAGGAATAAGAGGGAAAAGAGATACATATGCTTATACGATACAATCGGCTGCCTATTAGGTGTCGTATGGGACTCTCGGGGTATGTGACGGGAACACAGGAAGTATCGGGCGTCTGTCAGCGCGGCGAGCATGTCGGGGGGAAGAACTGTGCTTATTCGCTGCGGGGCATATCATTTCTAGCTGCTTTCACAAATAAATATGTTTTGCAAGCAAGATAACATAATCATCTCATATGCAGGTGACACGATCAGAAATAACATGCTGAGGAACAGGGAAAGGAAGGAAGAGAGAGAGAGAGAAAGAAAAAATATCATGACGTTTTTGCCGCCATGCGATCTAGGGTCTTTGTTATTGTATTGTACTTCGTCAAACATCACCATCATTAAATTTTACGGAGATGATAATCCCTATCACGATAATCATTAACATCAACTTCCCCTTTTAATCTGACACAGGCCAAATGTATCTATATTGATAAGAAATATATCATAAAAATATACCCACTCTTGTGTTTGAATGTCACCCAAAATATCAGTTACTGAAGCATAACTCTGGTGATGTGTAGTGTCGAAAACCCAAGACACATGTTTGTGATATTCGGAAGTTGCCATGTTTCATTAAGTCGGGATTTGTTGGCACTGCATTGACTGGATTTTTACAACTTTTACATACATTTGTATTTTGTTACGCTTTAATTAAGAATGTTAGCCCAGTTGGTAAAACAGACAACACACCATATCACTATGTGTGCGTATATGAATGTGAATGTATGCAGACAAATGTTTCTGATAAAAATATAAATGTTATGAGAAAAAATATATGTATATATACATGTGTGTGTGTATGTGTATGTGTGTGTGTGTTTATGCGTGTGTTTGTGTGTGAAACACTTCAGTGATATTACACACTTGGAGGAAAAAATTACAAAAATTTATTTGAATCATGAGCACGCCAGAGTAATACTCGAGTGAAAAGTTGTTTGGTATATGTTAACAAAATACTATGCAGGCACTGAGAAGCATTTGTTCAGGTGATGGATTCTGAGGTGGCAGGAATAGCACTATTTTGTGAGTGGCGCAGCCTCGAAGAAAACAGTGCAATTTATGTGACCGACGAATCCATAATTTCACTCGTGGCTCGAAAAGATGAATTGTATAGTTCCTTTTCAATATCCCTCCAAGAGATCATACATAAACTAGTAAATTTGTTAACATTAGATTGTTTACATAATAAAGACAATCAGTGTTCTACCGTGGACGTGATAATGATATATACACACTGCTCCAGAGGCCGATACCGATAGCAGTTTCACACACTACAGATAGAAAAACATAAATTGATTTTATATTTGTGACGTAATATGCATGGCATTATGTACTATACCATAAATATTACGTCACAGTATAGGACATTCTTTTATCCGTTGTCATTTCAGCTTCGACATCATCAACATATTAGCGGTGTTATGTTTGGTCACATGGCGCTATATGTAGACCAATCACTAAACAGGATTTCATTAATGAAGGGTACACCAATGATTTCACCGCATGGACACTAATGGAGGGGAGACTATTGCACATGTGTGTACTTGGCTCCATCGCTATGAAAAGCTAGAAGTTTATGTCCTTGTGGCAGGGCAATGGCTGGCGATGGGATAGGATGGATGTCTGAACATGTTACGCCACATTTCACTTTCTCAACCATCCGCCGCTGCACCTTGGCTGCACCCCCTCCTTCTCTCCCTCCCCTCTTCCCTCTCTTCCCCTTTCCTCCTCTTCATCTCCTCTCTCATCTCTTTCTTTCTTTCCATCTATCTTCTGTTTCTTCTACCCTTTGTCTCTATTGATATAGGGTCCTACATACGCATAGCATGGCGCTACATGCGCATAGTATAGCCCCTATTACTCACTGACAAATTTAAAGTGACTTTTTCCCCTCGCCATCGGACCATCGCCAGTGTGGGGCATGGTGATCGTTTTTATTTTTATTTTTTTCTTGAATCATTCTATTTCTAGTCGAGGGTAGGTGGTCTCCTGCACTTGGATACCAATTTCGAATCGTCATAATGGCAATCGTTATTGGACTTGTTGGGCGGAATGTCGACGAATCTATGACCCTCCGTATTTACAATCGAATTCTCGTCAATTCTGAAGCATTACCAGTTTGCATAGCCGGAGATAGGGGACCCAGATATTTGTTTCAGAATGTAGAAATTATGTGTGTATGCATTATTTCTGTTTGTGATTGATGGGGTTATTTGACTGGGCCCGACATGCAGGATGCAGGCGCTATGCCGAGAATTACCTCGGGGAATGGGTAGGGAGACCGCGTGCTCTAAACCCCCTCACCATGCAGACGACAATTCAAATAATACAGCCCCAAAACATTCCAGCGCGGGAGTGAGCGGCGCGCCGCAAGCCCTGGCAACATCGCCGTACAATTATTATCAGCCTGCCACCGCGTTAGAGATCATGGCATGGCATTGACCAGACACGATCTTCGCCTAGCTTTTGATCACTGAGAATAGGGGAGATGGGGAAAGGAAACACCATTGCTTCTTATTTATTAATTTGTTTACTTGTTCAAATACTTCAAAGCAACACACTAATCGCTCAGGTCGATGCTGTACAATTTGAATTGACTTTGCGATGGACATGATTGTGGGGAAGCGCTGCATATTCTTACCGTAGCCTGCCAAGATACTGCCAATGCTCGTCTTTATACTTCACTGCAGCTTTTGCATATGCAGGCGACACGTGTACCGTCACTTTACTAACTTTTCTTACTATATCTTAGCTGGCGCATTAAACTAGCGAAATAGTCCTGCAGACATTGCAGCTTTCTCTCTCGAAGGTGCCACCACTAAATGCACGGTGTGTGCGAATCTCGAATGTCCATCGCTTCGGTGATTCAAGGCAGAATTGTCCGTTTCCAAGATATTTGAAACATTCCTTGAACTTTATTCTTCTTATGTCACGCCCGACTCCTGAATTCTACCACATTGTTCGTGTGCTGTTCACTCCATCTTTGATAAAAGTCAATTTAAGCGTTGAGTGGCTGTGCATCTTTAATTTGTTCACTTAAGTACATTTTCAATGTTTCTCGATACTATGCTTATACGGGGAAAAAACAATCAAGAAGTTCATAAACTGCTTAAGTTCTTCCATTTCATATAGTGTCATTAAAGCCATAGATCATGGCCCTTTGCCCATCAGTTGAGCACCATGCATGGTAACGACGAAGATACCATGAAGTAAGTTATCATCTAAATAGATAAAAAAATCGTACGCCTTTGTCCATGGTTTAACTCTTTCCGGCCGCGGATGCAGCATGCTCAAATGCAATATCAATATAGCTGTAAGTTCGTGGTTATGAGGGGGCTATCCATCATCGTATTGGTTTGTGGTGTTCTTTTCTGCTGAAAGTGTCACTGCATAAATTCATGGCACAAAATGGCTATACAGCATCCTTCGTTTATTGCTTTTTCTTTTTATTTTATGTCATAGTCATTCTTTTCTTCTTCTTTTTTTTGTGGGGGGGGGAGGGAGATGAACTCTCTCTCTCAATACTTGTACAATGACAACTCTTATTCTAAAACGAAAATCTAGACGGTAACGATTTAATCGTTGAAAGCAATGAACTCGGTGGACGTGAGCAATGGTGTAAGTGAAACGCTACACCACCGGCTAGTCAAACGATTGATTATTCCGGATTTACGATTGAACGGGTGTGTGTTGACATTGCCCGTTATGATGAGAGAAAACATCGTGTCATAATACATCACTGCAACTATCGGAGTTTTGACGCGTTGGAGTTTTACGACACCCCCAAGAAGTGTGATCCGTATAGATAGATGGAAGTCGTGCGTATAGGAAGACAGGGAAGGAAAAAAAAAATAGATAAAGGAAAGCACCCCAATACAGCCTCTACCTGGAATTACAATCTGTGGATGTGTGTCGGCGATGATACATTATCCCACACGATAGATTTGTTGTAAGAGATTATCTGATTGAAATAGCAAACCGCCCTCTGGAATCCAACGCGGTTTAAATGTCGTTCATCATGCGACTGTCCGCCCGCTGACAGAGCGGTCGTGCCAGGGATGTTTGAGGGATGGGAATCGGGGGGAGATGGATGAATGGTATGTTTTGGTAATTCGCACTCCAGTCCCTTAATCGCGACATCCTTGGCTTCCTTGCGAGATGTCAAGGGGGGATGAAGATGGTGCAGAAGAAGGGGGAGGGGGAATGAGAAGGGAGTGAATAGAAATCGCCAATCTCGGCACTTAGGGAACACGGACTCAACAACCGTTTTGACGAAGCCCTTGTAATATCATTCTCACACTTGATCATTGATGCACAGATACCGAAGAGTTTAAATGCAAAACCTACTTCATAACAGTCATTTCCATCAATTTGAGATTGAAGAAATAATCAAAATATTTGTGATGATTTCGTTTTGTAAGCTGTGGGTTAATCGTACAAGCGGTTGTCAAAAGAACGACAAGTGAATTGTCTACAGTTCATGGTGAAAAGCTACCACAGGTTTATTCTAGGTAAATATGAATACAGAAAGCAACAAACAACAGTATTTATAGACAAACTTGAAACTGGAGTAATTGCTGCAACAAGAAAATTTAAAAAAACACTTACTTTACCGGAGCGCTCCGCTATCACATAAAATACTTAGGATGAAAAGACAGTCAATGAGCTCGTAAACGCACCGAGGAAAGCGAGAATTTACAAATTTATGCCGAAAGTTAACCAGAAAGAGTATGGAGTTAGGTTCCGTTCAATATATCAAACACATGGGCGATGGAGTTCCTCCCATGGAAAGTTACATTCGGTGTTGAGCTGGTGGGTGTTGTCCCATGCCGCATACAAGAAGAAATTAAATGGTGGACGTCGTGTGATCCAACATGATCTGCTCCCTTTTCTTAATTCAAAACGTCATAGCCTCCAAATCAGGTATCCGAAGCAGCAGAGCGTCCAGCCTCGAAGCAATTTCTCAGATAAATATAGGTAAATAGAAGGAAGAATCCAGGTGGCCAAGACTCTCAAATACGATGCGAATCTAAAGTTGTTTCACTTAATTATTGCCCAAGTAGCACTTTAAACAGGAGAGCGTCCAATCATAAGGTTGATTCCAACACACTAAACTTACTGTCAACATGACATGTTAACCGGGTAAGCGTCCGAGGGTATATAATATAAATTTGAACAAATTCAAGTCGTTGATTACTAAAGATTTTAATCAGGAAAGCGTCCAGTCTCTTAATAGTTCCACATGAATATATAAGATTTCAAACAGGAAAGCGTCCAGTTTCTTAATAATTTCACACGAGTATATATACGTCTGCTACAGCACTCAAAATGTTCTCCCGAAACAATAAGGGAAAATATAAAGAAAATACACTACCTGTCCAGATATATACAATCGAGCCACCCTCAGGAGCACTTCTTCCCTGCTTCAAACACTGGAGGAGACTGAAATTGTAATATACTGATGCTACCATATGTTTCCTCGTGTGCTGTATGTTCTCCTCTATTCCATGCTACACTGTCTATTTATTATTCTACTCTCTCTCTATTCCAGCCTCCCAAACCAAATTCCTTTCTCATCAGTATGACCTTCGACCTGGTCTGACTGCCCAACATCAGTCACCACTGGTGATTATCTCCCTCCTCCTATAAACCTTCTCCAAAACTAGGGCCACTGAACTCATAGTGGTCTCTATGTTGTCAGGTGCTAAGAAGCATCCATGGAATGATTGAGGAGAGAGAGAAAGAAAGGTCCAAGGAAGAAGGAAAACTTCTCAAACTTACATCCGTCCCCTCCAACTTGGATCATGGCTTCCACTGCCATGATGAATACGAACTTACCGTAAATTATACAAAATAGTTAGTGTACCACATCACACATTACAAAATACACAACACTGAATATTACACGGTACCAAATTACTACCTATATACAGTTTTGTCTACAATACAAGAGTGTCAATAAAAATAGGATAATAGCGTACATGTATGTATCGATAGTTTAGAACACATGCATATGTTACTGAGAGTAACTCTATGTATCCTCAACAGGGTAGCACTCTAACTGTACGAACAAAACAGTACAATGATATACCAACTGTCAATAACACTGTAGCTAAAATCAAGGATATTATCCAACTTACAATACTTCATATGCATGGTGAATACCAACACCCAAAATATATGTCTAACAGTCTAAGGTTTCACCCAGTTAGGGCTGCCTCATTATAAAGTGTTCTGATCTAGTCAGAAAGTTGCAAAACGCAAAGGCATCATAATAAAAAAATAGAAACTCAAAGGGATACTTCTTATTACCTCCAAAAATACGTTCTTTGCTGAGTGCTATGACTCTACCTCACTGAGCCCAATTTGGGACTTTACTGTGCTAAAATTGTCGTGGGACAAAATTAGATATCTCTTGAATATTTACCTAACAGCAAATATCAGTCATGGAGCATATTTTGGATACCTTCAGAGTACATCCTTTCATCATCAAACCAGTCAAACACTGACATAATACTTTAGATAACAGTTACATAAAAGCAAATTCTCAATGATAAGACCCGTCCGGTCATTACAAAAAAAACAATCATTTTAAGTACATATTGTATACCTTTTCCTCACAAACATACCAAACAAGGTACGGTATACAAAAACCACATGATTTCCTTAGAGAGTACATACTTATCATAGACATAAACACAATAAAGGGCATGATATTTGTACTTTAAACCTCCTGCACAACTTGATTTCTACCCTTATCCTTCTTTCGACCTTGCAGAGTGTCGGACACTATGTCAAAGCCTTTTAACAGCCAATTTTTGGTTGTTGCCTGCATAGAGTACAATGATGCATCATAGCGCTCAGGTGGGACACCTCGAGTGGATCTGGAAGAAGACCTAATTGAAGGGGGAGTACCAAAATTTGGGTTATGATTGTCTTCAAGGGTAGGCATATCCTGTGTGTCCATTCGGGGGCTTGGTGTCTGAGGGGGGGATTGCAGTTCGTTGATTCCGCCTTCTAAATCTCCTTTGGGGTCCTGGTGTCCAGAAATCTGGTTGTCTGCCTCTGTATCACTACCTGCACATAATGGAGTAGCTCCGAGTGGACGTGGGGGAAGCAAAAGTGGATAGAACATAAAGGGTTCAGGTTCTACTACTATAGAATTTGGCTTAGCCTGGCCTGTTCCCTTTTTGATCTGCTGCCCGCTTATAGTCTCCTCGCTCTCTGTGACAAAATGACATGGCTTCATTTCATTCCTGTGGATTACCTTGACCGGGCCAGCCTTCCCTTCGGGTTTGACTTTGTAGACCGGGTTGTCAGGGCTTGGTCGCGATACCACAACATGGGGTACCGGATTCCAGAAGGACCCTATCTTCTTAGGCCTACTTGGATTGTGATCTCGAAGCAAGACCCTCTCCCCCACTGTTAAAGGTGCTTCTGACGCCCGTCGATCATAGAGCAGTTTTTGTCGCTCTGCCGCAACTGTTGCATTCTTCAATGCAACCGTTCTAGCGTAAGTCAACTTGTGGCAATGGTCTTCCACCCATTCTGACAAGGGGGCATTTGACTGGTCATCAGTGGAGATGGGAGCATTAAAATGCAGCGGGAGGCGACCATGTCGTCCGAACATAATGAAGAAGGGTGTGTATCCTGTAGATCGGTGGATTGTGTTGTTGTATGCGTAGACCAACTCTCCCAAGTATTGGGGCCAACGATTCTTCTTTTCTTCATCAAGGGTCGATACCATTCCGATCAGAGTCCGGTTAAACCGTTCACATAAGCCATTCCCTTGTGGGTGGTAAGGCGTGGTGCAACTCTTGCTTGCCCCATACAGTGAACAGAGTTCCTGGATTAGTCTCGACTGGAAGTTTGCACCTTGATCTGTGTGTATTCTCTGTGGAAAACCGTAGACCAGGATGAAATGTTTCCACAGGGCATAGGCCGTCGTTCGTGCCGTCTGGTCACGAGTAGGTACCGCAACAGCCAGCTTAGAAAAATGGTCAGTAATAACCAGTACATTCTCATAGCCACTTCCAGATCGATGCAGTTTCAGGTAGTCCATCATAACTAACTCCAATGGATAAGAGGTAGTGATACTGACAAGTGGCGCTCCTGCTAACGAAGCTCCTCCTTTCTTTAGGCCACAATTTGGACATTGCCTACACCATTCCGTTACATCTCCTGTCATGCCAGGCCAGTACCAGTCCCTTCTCAGCACCCCCAGTGTTCGATCAGCCCCCATGTGGCAAGCTTGCTCATGACCAAGCAGGAATACTTCCTTCCTTGCAGCTGGTGGGACCACCATTTGGCGATACTCTTGCTTCTCCTTGTCATTGAAGCATTGGCGAAATAGGACTCCGTCAACCACTTCAAGTTTGGACCGTTCCCCAATCAACTTTCTGAATGAGTTGCTTTCCGCCTGAAGCACTTCTTTGGAAGGGGGTTGGCCTTCCTGGACCAGGGAGACAGCCAATGTTATTGTGGGATCACCTGCCTGCATCTTCCCTATCCGGGTGGGTAGACTTTCATTATGCTCGGATGCTGCAGATGCCCCCTGAGCTTGGATATTCAGGCACTCGCCATCTTCACTGTCTTCGTCAGTTACATCACTCTTGGCCAAGGGTCCATCTGGCTTGGACTGTTGAATTTGGGGTATGCGTGACAAAGCATCCGCATTCTGGTTTGTGCGGCCTGGTCTATAGTGAAGGTTGAGCTTGAAATTGGCCAGCTTGGCTGCCCACCGTTGTTCCACGGCCCTAAGGTCTGCCTTTTGCAAGTAGAGCAAAGGGTTGTGGTCAGTGAAGACGTCAACATGAGACCCAAGGAGGTAGTCCCGGAATTTTTCAGTCACTGCCCATTTGAGGGCTAAGAGCTCAAGCTTGAAGGCACTGTAGTTTTCATCGTTCTTCTCTGCTTTCCGGAGGCCTCTGCTCGCATACGCTATCACTCGTTCCTTTCCCTCCTGCTCCTGTGCAAGAACTGCCCCCAACCCATGACTACTGGCGTCTGTATAAAGCCTGAAGGGCTTAGCAAAATCTGGATAGGCTAGAACCGGTGCACGCTGAAGGCACTTGCATAGTGTCTGGAATGCATGGTCACATTCCTCTGTCCAGACAAACGAATTAGGTCTAGTCCCCAGCATCTGGTTTCGTTTCTTTGGTTGGCCCACGAGGGCAAACAAGGGCTTGGCAAGTTTTGCAAAATCCTTCACAAAACGACGGTAGTAACCCGCAAATCCCAGGAACTGACGAGTCTCCTTTGCATTCCTCGGTGTGGGCCACGTTTCCAGAGCCTTGCATTTTTCTGGGTCCGTCGCAATGCCGTCTGCAGAGATTACATGTCCCAAGTACTGAACCCTCTCCTGAAAGAGATGGCATTTGCTCGGTTTCACCTTTAACCCTGCACCATGCAGTCGGGAGAAGACTAGCTCAAGGTTTTGAAGATGTGTATCGAAGTCCTTCGAAAAGACAATGATGTCATCTAGGTAAATCAAAAGCGTGTCATAGTTTTGATCACCAAGGCAACGCTGCATTAACCGCTGGAAAGTGGCTGGTGCATTTGTGAGGCCAAACGGCATTCTGTTGAACTGGTATAACCCCATTGGTGTTGTGAACGCGGTCTTCTGGCGATCCTCTGGCTTCACCTCGACTTGCCAGTAGCCACTAGCAAGATCAAGGGTTGAAAAATAGGTGGCTTGGCCCAAAGCGTCTAGTGACTCCTCAGTTCTGGGGAGGGGGAATGCATCCTGTCTGGTTTTGGCATTTAATTTCCGGTAGTCAATGCACAGTCGTATACTACCATCGCGTTTGCGAACAAGCACAATGGGGGATGCCCAGGGACTACATGATTCCTCTATCACATTGGCATCGAGGAGCTGGCGTATATGATCCTTCACTTCTTTATACAGCTGTGGGGGGATCCTTCTAAAGGGTTCTTTGTGCGGTGCAGCATCTCCTGTTGGGATATAGTGGGTAGCAAGGTTGGTGCAGCCATAATCATCACTCTGTGCCGAGAAGACCTCTTTATGGCGCTGTAGTAATGCTTCTGTCCTAGCTACTTGTTCCTCGGTCAACCCTTGTGTGTTGATATCAATGCCTGACAGGGGGTCATTTGGGGGGAAACTATCTTCGGTTATCGTCACCTGCAGGGTCTCTGCGTCGATGTATGTCAGATCCACCCCCCTGTGGGGAAGTACAGCATCGTTGTCTAGTGTGCTGAGCATGCCAAGTTGCATATATCTGGTCAGAAAAATGTCCCGCGGACTGTGGTTAGCTACTCGAACTGGGACAAGCCCTCGTTCTGCCGTGACTACCATTCTTGCAGCCATTATTCCATTTGGTAACCTGCTTTCTTGCAAAGGCTCTACTACTGCTGTCAGTTTTTCTGCTTGTCGTACCTGATGGCAGAACCCCCTGATGATTACTTCATGGCCTGCTTTCACCCGAACTCCTGAGCCTGCTACCCGGACAATGTGGGCCTTTTCTTTATCCACTGCACCCTGGGATGCAGCCATCGTGAGGACTCGTCTCCATGCCCCGTCTCGTTGTACGGACTCCGCTTTCAAATAGCCCTCGCCTACAGTACTGAAAAGTTGGTCTCTACACTGAGCTATTATATTCATTCCAATGAGACAGGGGCACAGAGAGGATGTTGCCTTCTCCACTACGAGCATGCTTACTGGTCCGAGGTTCTGTCCCAAAACTGTCATATTCACCACAACACATCCCGAATAGGGTATCGTAAGGCCATTAGCCCCTTTCAGTTTCAGCCAGGGGATCCGTTCTGGGGCCGGCCGGGTACCGTCTAGTGACGCAAGGAATTCTTTGGATATTGTAGACACTTGGGATCCGGTGTCGAGGATGCATGTAACAAGGCTGCCCTCTACCTCGGCTTCAGTCAGCAGGTGTCCTCCGAGTAAATTAGGAGAAAACTGTTCTGACGGTGTTTCAGAGGATATGGGGGTAGGGTCTGTGATAGTCTCTTCCGGCACCCGACCCATGGAACCGGAGCTCTCTAGTTTCCCTGGTACGGCTGTTGGGGTTGTCCTTGATGGTGATATTGTTGGAAGTTGTCCGGTTGCATTCGATGTGGAGGCTGAAAGGGTGGTTGTGTTGGAGGGTGTTGCTGAAAGGCAGGTTGCATATATGGAACCTGTTCCTGGTAGAAGCTCTGTGCTTGTTGGGGGCGTCGTTGTCTCCCAGGCTGGTCACAGTTGCGGGCAATGTGTCCTGGTCGATCACAATTGAAACAAACTATTTGCCCTGCAGAATTGTAGCCTCTCCTCTGCACTGACTGTCCCCTCTGGGAGGAGGCTAACTCGTCAACTCGAGCACGAAGAGCTCCAATCTCCCTTGTTAGGCTCTTTATCAGCTCCTGAGTCTCCTTGTCCTTTTCAATCCTGGCAGGTCGGGCTTGCTCTTGCAGGTAGACAGCTGCCTCCCTTCGACTAAAATCATCCATGCTTCCTCTCTCTACTTCGTCCGCCATGGTTGTGGCCTCCTGTTTTAGCTGGGTGAATGAACATGTGGGGTGTTGCCGCCTGTATCGAGAAATTGCAACCTTCACCTGCCCCTGATGAAGACCCTCCACAAAGCAGCTACACAGTAGGTCGTCCACATCAGAGATGTAGTCTTTCTTTACGGACTGTATACGCGCCCCTAGTTCCTGGAGGGCCAGCGCATACCGCCGCACTGGCTCGTCCCTCCCTTGCCGCCGGGAATGTAACAGGCCGAGTAGTGAGGGAATGTTATCTCTCTGTCCGAACACATTCCGGAGGACTGCAAAAATCTGTTCAGCACTCTTCCTCTCCTCCTTGGTCAGTACAAGCACCTCCCTCTTCGCCAACCCCCCTAAATGGTATAGGATAACCTCAGTCTGTTGGTCTGCTGGAGTGCGCCATGAATTGAGGGCTGTTTTGACGCGCTCAATCCATTCATCTACTGGCAGGCAACCCTCGTCCCCAGTAAATGTGGGGATTGACACACAAAGGGGTATATACGTTACAGGAAAACTGGGGGTAGCACCTACAGCGTCCCCGCTATTCTTATCTGAGTTAGGTGTCCCACCTGGTGCCCCATTACCTCCCACTTGACTGTCAGCCGGAGTAGCCATTTTGGGTGTCTTATTAATCTTCACTGTCACACGGTACGTATATACTACCAAGATTATTAGCCTTAATCGTTGTTCCCTAATCCATTCACAACATGCAGGGCCTTATCTATTTCTTATCCTATTTCACCTAAGAAATTGGAGTTAACCACAAGAAATTACAATGCTACAAATGTCAAAAACAACACTTTCTATTAAAAATCCAAACTGAGTTTTACAAACTCACTTATAAAGTACACAACAGGCCCATTGGGTGCGGGCTTATATGCAATTCTACCAAAAGCCTGAACGTATGCCGGCCAATAAGTGAATATAAAGAAATGTTGAAAATGGGAAAAGAGAAGACACAGGAAACAATATTAGCCCTTGAAACCTGTGAGTAACCGTTCACCGAATTTTGACAACAAATCCCACCGCTGCCACCAAAAATGTAAGCTGTGGGTTAATCGTACAAGCGGTTGTCAAAAGAACGACAAGTGAATTGTCTACTGTTCATGGTGAAAAGCTACCACAGGTTTATTCTAGGTAAATATGAATACAGAAAGCAACAAACAACAGTATTTAAAGACAAACTTGAAACTGGAGTAATTGCTGCAACAAGAAAATTTAAAAAAACACTTACTTTACCGGAGCGCTCCGCTATCACATAAAATACTTAGGATGAAAAGACAGTCAATGAGCTCGTAAACGCACCGAGGAAAGCGAGAATTTACAAATTTATGCCGAAAGTTAACCAGAAAGAGTATGGAGTTAGGTTCCGTTCAATATATCAAACACATGGGCGATGGAGTTCCTCCCATGGAAAGTTACATTCGGTGTTGAGCTGGTGGGTGTTGTCCCATGCCGCATACAAGAAGAAATTAAATGGTGGACGTCGTGTGATCCAACATGATCTGCTCCCTTTTCTTAATTCAAAACGTCATAGCCTCCAAATCAGGTATCCGAAGCAGCAGAGCGTCCAGCCTCGAAGCAATTTCTCAGATAAATATAGGTAAATAGAAGGAAGAATCCAGGTGGCCAAGACTCTCAAATACGATGCGAATCTAAAGTTGTTTCACTTAATTATTGCCCAAGTAGCACTTTAAACAGGAGAGCGTCCAATCATAAGGTTGATTCCAACACACTAAACTTACTGTCAACATGACATGTTAACCGGGTAAGCGTCCGAGGGTATATAATATAAATTTGAACAAATTCAAGTCGTTGATTACTAAAGATTTTAATCAGGAAAGCGTCCAGTCTCTTAATAGTTCCACATGAATATATAAGATTTCAAACAGGAAAGCGTCCAGTTTCTTAATAATTTCACACGAGTATATATACGTCTGCTACAGCACTCAAAATGTTCTCCCGAAACAATAAGGGAAAATATAAAGAAAATACACTACCTGTCCAGATATATACAATCGAGCCACCCTCAGGAGCACTTCTTCCCTGCTTCAAACACTGGAGGAGACTGAAATTGTAATATACTGATGCTACCATATGTTTCCTCGTGTGCTGTATGTTCTCCTCTATTCCATGCTACACTGTCTATTTATTATTCTACTCTCTCTCTATTCCAGCCTCCCAAACCAAATTCCTTTCTCATCAGTATGACCTTCGACCTGGTCTGACTGCCCAACATCAGTCACCACTGGTGATTATCTCCCTCCTCCTATAAACCTTCTCCAAAACTAGGGCCACTGAACTCATAGTGGTCTCTATGTTGTCAGGTGCTAAGAAGCATCCATGGAATGATTGAGGAGAGAGAGAAAGAAAGGTCCAAGGAAGAAGGAAAACTTCTCAAACTTACAGTTTAACATCTTCAAAAATTATTCCTTTTTATGTGACGAGCGCAGTATTACTGAAATCATTTAATTCTTCTCTATTTGATGATGACTTTGCTTTAAAAAAAAAAAAAACTTGGAAAATGCGTTTATCTTTTTCTTTTTTTTTTTTTTGCATTCAAACTTTTCATAATATAACATGCACGTACATAAACATCATACGCATACAGTTGTACAGGTGTAATATCTACATGTGCATCATGATGTTATACCCCTCCCTTATCACCAAAGGGAGTACGCGATATTGTCAATCTATTTCTCAATCAGAACTTTTACCACAATGGCATATACAAGGATGCTGAAAGATGCTGTTTGCCAACTTGATAGCAGGAAATGATAAAATCTTAATGATATCACTGATTTATCCCGAGTTCCCCTACAGAGGAAGATAAAACATGCCGAAGGCAAGAGACAGTTTGCTATACAGTTTGAAAAAGTTGTCCAAAACGAAGCGAATACTCAAACGTGCTTTTAAATCTATTCCCCACGATGTCTACAGCATGGCAATAAAGAAAGAGAAGCATCTTCTCTATATTTGGAATATCTCTTGAGGTAGAGTTCAACTTCAGACATTGGCCAAATTTCCATCAAATCCAGCTAGACTGACGCGCAGTTTGAAGTCCCCAATTGCACATAATATTATTTTCCCAACTTGGTGCCTTGAAAATGTAATTTTCCTCCAATATTTGAACCTTGTTAGTTCATAAATGAATTTTGTCACAATCCCATGCCTGTGATATCATAGTAATGTGTACATCTGTTGTAATCGTCGAAGGCACGTACTTCGGATTACGAAGCAATTGCAGGTTAACTTTGTGAGGGAAGTGAACACCAGATGATTTTTATTCTTCGCCTTGTACACGTATTCTCGTCACTTCGATGCGTGTGAAAGTACTCGACAGTGTTAATGACCTTCCAAATTCTTATCAAGTGTATTTCGTATCCTCTTACCATTTTTCTGTAATTTTAGCATTCACGCAATGTGACAAAGAATCGAATTCAATAAGGGCCCCAACAACAATGGCCAACCAACCGCTGAAACGAATTCAGGTATAGTCACCATTCATCCTCTCTCGAGCGAGAGTGGATGATGGTAACCGTGGCAACGTCCTGACAGGTGGGAGAAAAGAGCCAGTGTCAATCCCCTTGGCTCCCAAGAGGGTCCGAAACAACACCCTTGCCTCTCGCCGTGAATGGTCTGACTCGGGACGGCCTAGCGGCCATTTACATTGGCGCGCTCCTAGAAGTTTTTTGAACCCGCCACTCCGAAACGCCCTTGCGGATGTCAGTTTCCCACCGCTCCGTGTCTTCTTTACGACAAATCAGGCGAAGAATGAGTGGACCATCAAGAAACTTGTAACATTGAGAGAAAGCATACTGTGATACAACTTCTTTGGTTTGATCTACTCCTCAATGAATCAAAACGAGTTTGATATAAGACAATATCACTAAAAGTGAAGAGACGAAGTGAAAAATACGATGGAAAGCTAGGGATCTCAGCCAGGATTACTTCATCCGCTTCCACTCAAATCTTATCATTGATCACAGAGCCTTTTTACAATTCAGATAATAACTAATGATAAACAATAGACTCTATAATAAGAACAGACAAACCATAAAGACAAGAAACAAAATGCAACATGAAGAAGAATAAGGGGGAGGGGGACGATGAGGAGGAAGCGGATAGAGACTGCCAATCTCGGCACTGGAACCCCCAAATGTGAAGAGTTTCTTGTGTTGGTAGAGATGAGAATTGGGCTTTTAACTTTTTGCGAGATACCAAGAAAACACTTATGATATAGTACAGAGCATAACATTTTAAGAGGAATACAAAGTTTATTTGATAAAAATCTGTGTTGGAATGATTGAAACATCCAAAAACAAAGTAAAACAAAGCGAACATGATAAAGTGTGGGTCCCACACTTTATTAGAATCGCTCTTTTTTGATATCTCAGCCATTTCAAAACCAATTTTCATCAAATAAACGTTGAATTCCTCATAGAATTGCATGCTCTTTCACATTTCACAAGGGATTTCCCATTATTTCACCAAAAAAATGTTAGAAACCTGAAATTAGGTCTCAAACAAAACTATACGATCCCTTTAAGTCTTTTATACAGCTGCTCAAGGTATGCCACACATAAAGTTATCCTTAACTCTTCACAGCACTGGCGTCTTCATCTGACTAATTGCTGTGCTGACATTCAAACTGTATAGCGCTTTTCTACTATAGCATTATCAAAACCGCTGTCTATTCTATGATTTTAATTCTAATCAGCTATGTTGATATTGCCACTATTGACATTGTTCATCTGAAGGGCGCATGTGAGTGTTCCCTTTTGGCTGCCGAAAAACAATCTAATCAATTTGCGACGAATTTCAACCAGTGGCACTCTTTATATTACAGAATGCTTCCGTTGAAATTCATTGTGTGTTTCTGATGCGCAGGTCTGCAGTTCCGGTTTGTAAATAATTTCTTTACCTTAAAAGCATCACTTTTAAATCCATGCAGGGAGGGGAGAAATATGTTGTTGTCGGACAGGCAAAATGCGCGACTGCAAAGTGGATTTCCTCAAATCCAAAGCTGTGAATCATGCCGCCAACCCGTATAGAGATTGAATAGAATTGCTGGTTGCTATGATGAATGTCGACTTGGAAGTAAAAGAGTGATGTCATACCCTCTATATAGGTGAATCAGAAGAGAAATTGTAGGAAGGAAACATTTACATTTAGATCCTCCTCCCCATCCCCTTCAACTACACACACACACCAACACACACAAACACACACACACACACACACACGCACACACACACACACACACACACGCACACAAACACACATTAACACACACACATACAACCATCCCTAGATACTGTAATGGAAGCGACCTGGGTATAGACAAGGAAGAATGATCGGACCCATGATGTGAAGTCGACTTCCCTTCCTCAGTGGAACATCCCCTTTGTTCCTGCATCTCACTCAAGTCAGCATCTCTATTAGTCTCCCAGCAAGGCGCACGCAGAAGCAGATACTAAAAAAAAAATAAAAAAAAAAAAAAAGGAAATACAGAAAACGAAAGAAGGGAAGGCGGAAACGGGTTACAGCTCTTTACAGGTTCATTATTCCGAAGTTTGGCAATTTCGTTTTGTTCGTTTCGTTTATTTCATTTCCAACAAAAATACAATTGCAATAAATATTACATTTGAATGCACAATGACACAAAATCAGTACTACAATGTTATCGAGGAAAATACTGTGAATTGAAATACAACAGATTTTTGTTACTTTTGTGACGAATACAGATTCAAAATTGTCTAACATGGACGGGACTGCTAAAAAACATGGAATGTAGTTTGCAGTCTCCTCGTAAACGATAACTAATTGCTGAACTAGCCAAACTAAGCAAATTGCCTTACAAAAGAATAAGAAACTGAATTAAGGTTCGTTATTCCGAAGGTTCGTTAGTCCGAAATGAATTAAGGTTCGTTATTAAGAAGGTTTGTTCATCCGAAAATGACAAAAGGCTCGTTATTCCGAAGGTTCGCTGTGTGCGTGTGTGCGTGTGTGTGCGTGTGTGTGTGTGCGTGTGCGTGTGTGTGTGTGTGTATGTGTGTGTGTGTGTGTGTGTGTGTGTGTGTGTGTGTGTATGTGTGTGTGTGTGTGTGTGTGTGTGTGTGTGTGTGTGTTTTCATTTTGGGATTAACGAACCTTACTTCATTTTCGGACTAACAAAAATCACATATATAGGGAATTTGTGTGTTTCGGATTAACGAACCTTCGGAAAAAAAAAATCCTTTTCCATTTTTGTTTGATAGATACTTTATTTTCTGCAAATCAATATATACATAAATTACATAATCATGAATATGGGAAACATACAAAGTATATTTGAAACAGAGTCGTTTGACTTGCATAAACAACGATATAAAAGGAAATTAATGATATAATATTACAGTATGCATGTCTATGCAGCATGGATTACAATAACAATATCATATTTAGGAAGTGATAATGCAGAGGGCCGCCATTGTAAGCATTGCTTGAAAAGATGGCCGGCCCGAGGAAAAGGTAGGGACGGGTTAGATTCGTAACAATACAAATTCTGCTGCGAAGATAGCAGGGGAAAATAAACTCTGGTGTGTGATGGTGGTGAATGTGCGTGCAAGTGCTTGAAAGTGCACAGGGGCAGATAGGCTGGAATTTAGAATAATAAAATTGGTTTGCTGGAAGAGGGAACGACATACGATGTTGCTATCGGGAGACCAACATGAGTCATATAAATTATTCGTGCTTAATTCGTATTTGAAGTATACTGTAGTAAAATATGCTTCTTTAAGTTTGCTTTGAATGAAAACAATACTTTTCCATTTTTCAGATTTACAAATCTTTGGAATAACGAACATCACCTGCTGAAATGCAGGAGGAGAATAAGTAAAATATTGAGGTGAAATGGAGGGAGGACGACAGAATAGAAAAATAAAATCAATAACGAGGTGGTTTTTTTTGGGGGGGGGGACAGTAGTGAAGTAGTGGGTCACATGATCAGAAACTGGAGGAGATGAAGGAGGAGAAATGAACAAATCGGTATGAAATGAATTGGTGCGAGTGGTAATTGTTCCTTGTAGAAAGACTAGTAAAGGGAGAGAGGGTGTAAAGATGAGTGCACTGTAGCCACCCATGTCCCTGACCTACATCCTCGTGTCAGCTCGCAGACATACTAACTCCTAATCCCACTTGGTGTACGACGACAGACGACAAGAAATGGTCTGCACGATTCTAGTCTCTGAAAAAGACTCGGGTGTATTTAAGTTACGCGCTGCGCAATCTATTCATCAGATGATTGTCTTAAGAATGATGTGACGTTAACATATTTTTTTTTTCTACGAAATTACTCACAATTTATTTCATCATAAAAAAGATCTGAACTGAATTACAATGACTGTCACCTTAGAACCTTAATAAGGGATATACCAAACACAGCATGGGTCCTGTGCTCAAATCGATATAAACTCCCAAAACAGTTTTCCCAATATTTATCCAGTGTACCCCATCATGTAGTAGCATACGCACAGACAGACAGACAGACAGACAGATACACACACACACACACACACACACTCTCTCTCTCTCTCTCTCTCTCTCTCACACACACACACACACACACACCACACGCACACTTAAATATATATATACATATGACAACACGGCTCGGAATGTTGAAGACCAAAGCCAGATTTCCATGCATGAAGTCCGGAATGCTGTCATGTCATGTTGCATGTTTTGGAAAGACATTGGATCACTCAAACAGGACGGACGTATGTTCGCATTACGTCACGATCTTCAGTAGATCATAAACATCCGTCTGCGCACCTTGAGCAGACTTGAGCGTAGTTTTCTCTCCAGGCGGCTGTCAGCAGCTGCAAACATCTTCGGCTCAAGTCTGTCCGTTTCGACAGCATGAAAGAGAAAGAGGTCGTTTCTTCCAGACTAACTGATCAGTGCTAGAAATGCACCCCTCCTGAGGTAGTTGGAGACCTGAGCTCTGGCTACCTGGTAAGCGATACGTCGTAATTTGTGTAAACAGAGGGATAAGCGACGAGAATAGAGTTTGGGAAGTTGAATGGGAATACCTTGAACCTGACTTTGTAACCATAGCCCGCCATTATTTTACCATCTGTGCCGGTTGTTTCGTGAGCCGAGGAGATTGGTGGACTTGACGTGTTATGTCAGCCTCCAGTATAGGGTTGAAATTGCTATCTGAGCTTCGCCCTGAAATTCCTCGGCCCAGACGTCATAATAGGAGCGCTTTTTTTCCGCCCCCAGTGTCAAACCTGTCGGCTTAGGGAGTGTTTGGGAGGGGGATGGAGCTTTGTGCAAGTACCCATTAAGAGAGCGAAGGGGATTCTGCCGTAGTCACTGCCAGATATTTTATGAGGTTTTAAACGTGGCGGCGTCCTCGGAGGATTAGAGTAAAAAGCGCCAACACGGGCGATAACAAAAGAAAGGGGCTGTCAGCTCGGGGCATGCATGCGAGTGGTTTCTTAACGCTCATCAATAACTTCGAAGAAAATAACCACGGCGTATATTTGATGCAATATATCAAAATCTCACGGTTAACAGAAACAATGGCCAGTAACGTCCAAAGAGTGATTAACGCGGAGAACAAGGCTACACGACGGGAAGGAGTTATTGTGATCGCCGCTACTTTCTAGACCATGCGTGGTTCAATGAATCAATATCATAGCAAATGGGTTTCAAGTGTTTGCTTCCAAGTCAATCTGGCATATTACCGAACGAGTTAGAAAGTATAGACCTTCAAAACAGAACTTTCAAAAGGCAGCATGCTTTTCTATATAGAAGCCCACAGGAAGTCATTAGTGTTACATTATTTTTGTCTCCTTTTCCCCCTGCTATTCAAAACGGCTGTCGTGTGGTAAATTGAAAATCGCTTGTCATTTTGTTTTGTGAAAGAAAAAGTTATTTCCCTATGCTATGGGTATTGAATAGACTAAAAAAAACCAAACATAAGAAGCACACACGCACGCACGCACGCACACACACACACACACACACACACGCACACACACACACACACACACAAACAGCCATCACCCAACAAAGTCACATGGAGGGGGAATTATTACCCTGCTACGATACACATTTTCACACAATGCATATTGACAATTATTTCACTTTCGTTACTTTACCAACTATTGTAATGTATCCCTACTGTAAGTTTTTGATAATTGTTTTCTTTGTATAATTGTTTCCTTTGTATAAATTTACATGCATCATTTTTGTCACTGAAGAAAGTGAGATTTATGTTTATATATCATTTCATTGTGAAAAAAAAAACCGAAATAAATTTGAACTTAACTGAACTGAACATGAATACTTGTTTATCTGTAAGGCTGACCGTTATGTAACTTGCGTTGCAACGCCGACAACGTTTGATTCTTGATATCTAGGGGAATAGGACATATTTGCAAAAGGTGATTGCTATTTCTAATTTACAAAGCCCGAAATAATTCAGAGAAAAGTATTTTTTTTTTTGTCACCACATCTTGGAGGAAAAGTGGCATACCTTTAGACGTTATGAATTTGCTGAATTTAGTGCCATTTTTGTCAAAGAACAGCGTCATGATGACGAATGCAGTAGCAACGCGAGGGTCAAAGGATTAGCGATGATACGCCTGTAACAGTTTCGAAACTGAAAAGTCGAAATCCGTGTATTTATCTTTTTTTCCTCTCTCTCGCTCTCAAAGTTCTCTTCTGCCGAAAAGTGTCTGTTTCACGAGTATGAATATCAATGACAGGGGATCAACTCAAAGTACAAGGTCCTAGAGTTTAGCGAGTGAGATGGCTATACTTTATAAAGGTGGCCAGGTATAAGATAGTATCGATAGCTTTGAAAACAGAAAACGAAGACTGGAAGGTGATAGTTATGAAGAAGAAGTGAAAGAGGAAAAAGAGAACAGGAGGCATGCAAGAAGAGAGAGGAGAGGAGTAGAAAAAGAGGAAAAGAAGAAGAAGGAGAAGAAGAAGAAAGAAGGGGAGGGAATTAAAGCACGATGATGGTGAAGAAAAGAACACATCTCGGACACACCATATTGAGGTGTATGTCCGCGCAGGAGAAGAAAGAGATATTTAACCCCCCCCCCACCCCTCTTCCCCGCGAGGGAGATGCTTCCCCCTCCTTCTTTTTTTTTTTTTTTTTTCTTTTACACCACGGAATATCTAAGCGCGATACTCATTTCACCTGCTTAGCACTGGTGCATAGTGCCATCACAACTTTTTGAGCTCTCTTGAAAATGAAACTCGATGCATAGAAAGACTTTACCAAACCAAAATTTTACCTGGTTATCTGAGATAATATATGTTCGCGCGTCTCTGTTTGTGTGTGTGTGTGTGTGTGTGTGTGTGTGTGTGTTTTATCACAAGAAGTGGGGAAAAGTCGTAGAATTTGATGGAAATCACAAGTTCCTTTTAAAGTAAACTTGCTTCAATGTTTTAGAAAAGATCGGACATGATGTCAAAAGTTCCGATCCCCTCTGACTAAAAGTAAAGCGGGTGTTCAAGCTGGCATCTAAGTCCGGCCGTTCTTTAAATAGCTCAAAAACGTACACCAAAAGCCACGAAAGTATATATTGAAAAGAAAGAAAGAACGAAAATGAACCAGGAAGGAGAAAAAGAAAAAGAAGAAGAAGAAGAAGAAGAAGAAGAAGAAGAAGAAGAAGAAGAAGAAGAAGAAGAAGAAGAATGAGAAGAAGAAGCAAGTACACATTGCAAGACAAGGCACCACCAAAAAGAGTAAAAGTTGTATAAAAGTATTTTTTCTGTTTTTATATGATAGTTATTTCGCCAGTCAACACCGCACTTACTTTCCTTTAAAGTAAAGTTGTTTGTTTTTAAACACTGAACGTCTATTCCTGTGATTTTTTTTCTTTAGAGAAATAACAAATTAGTATTGGCGTACAAGACACAATTCTTCGAGGACGCATGATAGTGATAGCTTCGATCCGTCTAGGGGTCCCCTCCGTTTCTCGGTCCGTCCGTATCACTACTTCCCAATGTGACAATGCCGGTGGCAGGCTGCATAATTCAGCCGCGTTAAGCACATGTCGATAATGAATTTACACAGGACGGTCCGTTCGAGACATTTATGGCGAGGCAGGGTGACTGTCAAGGGCAAAGGTGAAGGTTGATGTTTGCAAGAGGGATTTTTCCCCTTTTTTGTGGTTCTTTTTTTTTTTCCTTCTAAATGTATGTGTGTGTGGAGTTAATTCTAAAGAGCATTTTGACAGAATTCATAATGTGATTGGCTTCGGTGTCGTACTGAGTCTATTACCGTCTCTCTCTCTCTCTCTCTCTCTTCTCTCTTTCGGTATTGTTGTGGGTTTTTGTCAAAAACACAAAACTGCAGCTGATGGAAGTCAAGGTTAGTGTGCTGAATTTGTGGTGGTTTTATTCTTTTGAGAAATGTGAGATTTTCTCGGTTTTTTTTTTTTTTTTTTTTTTTTTTGGGGGGGGGGGGGGTCGTCTTTCGATTTGAATCAAGGGATAGGTTTCCGAAATGTCTCCGTCTAAGTGATAAGTCGTAAACTATTTTTGTATGAAAAAAAAAAATCAGTCATGCCATGCAGTTGTCACTGGCAGTGTTCAACATGTCGCTTATCTTCGGAGACTTGAGGCGACCTGATTAATTCTTTCATTACCTCTGGCAACTTTTCGTATTCAATGTCAATGACATTTTAAAGATGATGGCCCCGAGAGGGCTAATGTCACCACTACGTCCTGTCCTTTGAGATGAGTGAATCTAACTGTCGCAGTATGTAGAAACTACACATATTCTTATGTCGTCTACATGAACAATGGATGAGATAAATTACACAGTGAGAGCAACCAGTCAATTCAAGATTTGAATTTGACTGATTGGGGACGCTGTGCCTTAGTGGATAAGACACCCTACTCCCAATCGGAGGACCCGAGTTCGGATCCCCCAGTGCTTGGACAAGATGTTTTTACTCGCCACGTCCCTCTCGACCCGGGTGTATATTAAAATGGGTACCTGGCAACGCTAGGATAACAATAATGTCAGAGCCCTCTGGCAGAGCAGTGACAACACTGACCACTGACGAGGCTACCCTGGATAAAGGTCATATTATGCTATTATCATTGAAAATGAATAAATGAATACATGTATAATAATGCGCAGATAAACATATGCACACAAAGACTGTGAAAGGTGAATATCAAAATAGAGTACCGCAAGCTGTGAGTATTCAGTCTTCATCTACGGATTTCAGTCAGTGCTTGCTAGCCAGTCGAATTTTAAATTTACAGTTTTCTCTTTTCTTACATCCAACTGGACCCCATGGAAGACCAGCTATTGCAGCTGAATATGGGCTATCCAGCCAGCTTCGCCAGATGGAAATGAAACAACCAAACCAAACTTAATATTCATGTGTAACTGTAGACCTGGTTTGGAAAATTTATTTGGAGAATCTCTTGTGGAAAAGCGATTATATCATACTTGCAATGAAATGAAACTTATGATTTATATTGTATTGTATATTGTAAAGTATTAAGCATTCATAGTCTGACACAAACCATACAGAGTTTACTCTCTTTGTTAATTATATATTTTGAATCATGTTTTCTTTTTCTCCTTTGATGGAAATAAATAAGCTATTGAACTGAAATTATTTAGAGGGACAATATTTTTACTGGTGTCAAAAAGAAGTTTCAGTCTGTATGTAATACACGCGACACGACTTGCTGGTTGTACTTGAAATTGAGCACAACAAGAGCGAGAGGGCGATATTCACCATGATCAAAACGGTTCCCATTGGTGTACAACTGCGATTATGCTTTGGAGGAATACACACAAGTGCGTAGATTGTGTTTTGTTTGCGTGTAGTTTGCGTGTGATTTGTGCGGCATTTTGTGTGTTATTTTGTATGTATTGGATGCGTAGTTTGTGTATACATTGTGTGTGTAGTTTGTGCACATCCTGCATGTGTGTGGTTTCTGTGTATAGTTTGTGTTCAGTTTGCGTGTAGAATGTGTGGATCAGTCTGTGTAACGTTGAATCGCAGAGAGAGTCACAACCCGCAACATCGCGCTTCATTCAGTTTTAGCAAATAGCAGGGTGCACAACCCGGTGAATTCGTCCGCCCCGAGTACATCCAAGTGGACGCCATGGAAGACCAGCTATCTCAGCTGGCGCAGCTGAATATGGACTCTCCAATCGTCTTGTACAAATGGAATAAAAGGATTTCCGAAGCTACAATTTCTTGTTATTCTTATGTAGGTTTTTTTTTTTTTTTTTCGCCTAAAATGAAAAGCTTTGTTTCTCGTTGTCGGGAAGACTTTCTGCAGTAGAATTTTAGATTGATAGAAACTCGACAGAACCCGATTATGCTATATCAGTTGTGTGGCTGTTGCCAGCGAAGAAGAAAGAAACGACATAATAAAGGTACATCTTGTATCATCACAGTAAATATCTTTAACTTCAGGGTCTTGATCATTGACATCATTTCTTATTGTAGTAAAAAAATGCTATGCATATAACGATATGATTGTTTCAACGGGTCTAGGGCAATTACCCCCTGGGCAATCACACCGGACTCTTCCCCTGACCCTAAGCCTAATCCTAATCCTGAGCCTAATCCTAACCCTAACCCAAACTCAAACCCTAAACTTAACCCCTAACCCTAATCTTTACTCTAACCATATCACTAACGAGTATTTAGCCGGGGATAATTGTCCTCGGGGGGTAATTGCCCTGATACGGTTTTAACGAATCATCCATCATACAGAAGTTGCGTGGTTGCTCACAACATATCGCTCGCTGACTCCATGTAGCCAATTAGGCATTAACGACTTGCTGCCCTCTACGGCAAAGGTTAAGTATTTCCAGTGGCTGCGTTTGCTGTCGACGGGCATGACGAGAGAGAAAACAAAAACCCCTCTGCACAGCTATGACGAATTAACTAGTTTAGTTTCATGTTGTTGATCACCATAATGTGTGTGAGTGCGTGTGTAAAGCTGACCTTTGTACTTGTTTTGCTTTAGACAAGCAGGCCAGAACAAAAAACAAACAGACAAACAAGCAACCAAGCATGTTGGGTCAAGGCGCTTTCTCGCATAACCGAGCCACATTCGGAAATTACCTCACTTTCATTTTCAGTTGAAGTTAAACTTTCCCATTGTACATTCTTTTATGGTAGGCAGTGGCATGAATGCATCGTGCCAATCCAATGATTGCACACGCACATGAATCATCAGCTTCTATTTGACGCTGCACGTTGAGTAGTAAGCATGCTAAATGTACCGTTAGATCTTCTAAGTCCCTCTTATGTATTCGTCACGACATTATCAGCATCAACTCATAAAAGATGTGAAATGCACAGATGAAGAGATGTAACTATCGGAAGTGCCATCCATAGAGATATACACTAAAAATATCAAGATTGCTACGATGATGATGATGACGATTTCGATGACGATGACGATGACTGTTATATCATCATCATTACCAGTATCAATTATAATTGTTATCAAGGCCACCAGAACTGTTAGTATATGGTACACTACAGAAACCATTACGATTGAAGTAGATATAGTTGTGTTGTAAAGAGCACTTTTTGCAAGCTTTGTTTGGTTATATTCAAGTATCAGACACGCTCAAGCTAAAGGGAAGAACTGCTGCATACTATACTTAAATTAAATATCTGTTAACAACGTGAGGGACTTTCCTCACAAATGATAAGATAACCAATAACCTATTATAATATGGTGATACAGAACATGTTATGTTTTAATTTAACTGCAGATTGACGCCGAGTGAAGACGGACAAAGATTCAGGACTCAAGGAGAATATCACTTCTCCAAGGTAAGGTTTATTTTGATTCGATTTGATTCGATTTGATTCGATTTGCATTGTCTTTGTGTGTAGTTCGTTTTTGCATTTTTAAGAGTAGAAATCATGCGTATTGTTTAACTCAATGTAGATTATTATATTATTAGAAAAAGTAAATGTGTCTTAACCACATAAAAAAGAAACTTCTTCGTGCTTGACTTACATCAGATATAATGGTCTCAAGTAAAAACAAACAAACAAACAAACAAACAAACAAACATAAATACGTACCTACAATGTAGAGGAAATCGTCACCTCAAACAATTTAAGAATTAGCTGAAGTTTGAAGTCAAGAATGGATTAAAAAAAACTTCAACATGATATACAAAGTGCGAGGGAAAAGTGCAGCTAGCTTGAGCACAGTGAGTATGAGTAAATGAGTCTGTAAGTTTGTGAGATTTGCATCACGTAGACAGACAGCCAATACGTCTTTAGTATTCAATTTACCTAGATCTCTACGTTGCCGTCTTCTTTCCAGAATTTGAATCATTTCTATTTATCTTTAAAACCTCTTTAGTCTTGAACTCAAATTGAAGATAGAGAAAATAATGTATCCCGCTTCTTGGAGAATCCCTCGTCTATTCTTGACATGTCTTGAGCGCATTATGTGACTCACTTCCAGGAGACCGACATATCTATGACCACGATGACCGTTACTGATGTTCTATATAGTCAGGCTAAGCTCTGGCATTGAAAGACTAAACATGTAGTTATGAAGGCGATGTAGAAACTGACGCTCCTCTATATTCACCCTCTTGATCACGCCACTAGGACATTGTGGCAGAGTGGACGAGATCACGGACTCTCAGTCGTGAACTCCTCGGTTCGAAGCCCTGTTATAGCTAGCAGGGGCGATTATGCCCTTCGGCACCGCACGCACTCTATCCTCATGGCCAATAGTTATTCAGAGGAGACGTGAAGCCGTTGGTCCGATGACAGCTTGCTCATAAGTATATATCAAAGTGCATTCTATAAGTAGCCACATTAGATTCAAATATAACAAACAATCAAACATACTTATCATTTTGTGCATTATCACAAGCACTTGAATAAATGTAGGTGCATGCTCCGTGATCCTTCTAACTACACACGTAAACCGGGTCGAGGAATCATATTATACCGGAAGGACCACTGGCAGTCTTTTGTTTTAAAACTCCTTACTTATAACGTCATAGGGACGGCTCTTAGATATCATAGCTCATGTCGACGACATCCAGTATCCAGAAGCAAGGGTATCATGTACAGTTGCAATGACATTTGGAGGGAGTGTGGGACGCAGTACAACCAACGCACCCCACCCAACCTGCACCGTCCCGCCCGCCCCCTACCAAGCCAAACTCCCTCAACGAAGGAACACGAGCTCTTAGTGTCTCAGACTGACCACAAGGCTCTGTGTCACTCGATATGACAGCCACGCATCAGAGACGCGTCGCTTTCAATTAGTTACCCGGAAGATGGGCTGGAGACACGTCTAGCAAGTATTAGTCTTTATCTACAGACCAATGTATCAATAGTCGGCTTTTCTACTCCATTTCTGCCCTATCATAACTTATTTCAAGGACAACATCTACGCTTAAACCGAGTAATATACTTCCTATTGCTATAGCAAAACGCAAGCTGAACTGTTTATTCCGCTACTTGTACAAGTATTTTGTCTGCGAGCTACGGATGTAACGTTTCATTTCACAGACTAACACGTCGTTAGCTGGCATGATTTGACCGACCGGAACCGGAAAATGGCTGGGTAGAGCGGGATGACCTTGTGACTGTTGCAATTAGCGAATTAACTTCGTTAAAAGAATGTGACTCATAAGAGGAATATGATGTAGAAAACAATGTAGGAAAAAAAAAAACAGAAAACAGAAAAGAAAAGAAGGAAATAAGAAATGAAATAAGAAAAGAAAAAAAAAAACAAAGAAAGAAACAAGTTGCCCTGGCGTTTTGTAGCTGGTGAGTGAGCTGAAGCGTACGTTGGAGAAGACATGCAAAAAAGAACAAACAAAATGTTAATATGTAATCTATTCTTCCAGTGTCTTAGGGAGGGTACTCAATGTGAATGTAATTAACCTTCTAGAACCCTTCTATAATTGTACAAGGACGAAGAATGCACTCATTGATTGGAATGTAACGGACCTTTGTCTTATTACTGGATGATTTAGAGACATGATTTAGACGATAGAAGATAGTTTGTAGAACCCTTATCTTATCACCGTTCTCTTCTTCTACTTCGCAGATTAAGAGATGAAAGAACAAAAACAATTGAATGAACTAAATCAAACATTATATAATTCGAAGACAATAAGAAGCTGTATATTGGTTTTGACATTGGCTATTCTTCGAAGCAAGTCAGGGACGCCTGTATATTCTTAATTTTCAATCACATTTTAATTCTTGACTGCGTTTACGCATGCAATCTGTAGCATTATTACAGTCGCTCGGGGTGGTTTGGTATTATGCCCTGTCCTCTGTCATTTAGCCTGAAAGTGCGAATGAAGGAAACAAAGGAAAACAAAAGAACAAACGCACGATTATAGTAGAATCAAGACAAAAAATAAACAAACAAAAAACTGAAGGAAACGTGGGTGCATATACATACACAGCATAAATTATGAAAGAAATTTTAAAACCACAGCGGCATATTGTCTTTAAAACCATTAAGGTGAAAGCATGAATTACAGCAACCACCAACGACAACGTCATTAACTACAATGTATTCAGTTCAAAACTGGAAGAAATTGAACCCCCCCCCCCGAAAAAAAAAGAAAGAAACCAAGGGCATAATGCAACGTAAATACCAGAAAAGATTTAAGTCACATGACAAAAAAAAAAAGAAAAAAAGTGAGGGCTATCGAGACATCGTCATTAGGGATTTAATGGGAATAAGTTGATGGTTACTTGCTATTACGATGCAGTTTTTCGTTTACTCTGCCTTAGCGTATAAGACTACAATGACAAATTACCCCTTGTTTCATGAGTGACGTTTATATGTCGTGAAAAATGTCATCGGACAATCGGGGGAAATGTGCAAATAATATGCGATATCTGTCTGGCAGTCTGGGCTCGCTGTTTATGAATCCTGCAATAATATTGTTATTCGCTTTATTGCTGCTTTATCTTTTCATCGTCACTAACATACATGACACGCTTTGCTCAGAGTTGATGGGGATGTCAAGGTAGTTTTAACTTTACACTTCGTCACAAGAAATAGAGCTTAGGATATATTGAGTGAAATGACGATGTAATGAAATAGTATATAGTGTATAGTTTCAGTGAAATATAGTCGGGATAGTGGCTTAAACAGTCTTCCAGTCCATGTATTAAAATAAATGATTTTGCCTTGATAGACTGCTTGATTTGTCAATCATTGTCATTTTTGCACTGTCATCTATTCTGATATTCCTTTATATAGATCGGAAAGTAACTGTTTGAGTGAAAAAGAAGATTTTAGATTTCCCCTATACACTGGCATTTAGCCCTGTTACGGTCCTGAAAGCTTATGTATACACTGTGCAATCTAAACGTAATGCACCAGACAAAACTCTTCGTTTTCTCTTTATATTATATTCGTGTCTCATTGTTTTCTCATCTCTCATCACTATCTCTATCATGTGTACAACTGTATTATTATTGTTATTATCTCTCTTTATATTGTTTTCTAGTGACGATACCAAAACGAGATAATAATAATAATAATAATAATGATAATAATAATAATAATAATAATAATAATAATAATAATAATGATAATAATAATAATAAAATGATGATGATGATGATACAATACTACTACAAAATACTACTACTACTACTACTACTACTACTACTACTACTACTACTACTACTATACTACTACTACTACTACTACTACTACGACTACTACTACTACTACTACTACTACTATTACTACTACTACTACTACTACTACTACGACTACTACTATTACTACTACTACTACTACTACTACTACTACTACTACTACTACTATTACTACTACTACTACTACTACTACTACTACTATTACTACTACTACTACTACTACTATTACTACTACTACTACTACTACTATTACTACTACTACTACTACTACTACTACTACTACTACTACAATGATAATAATAACAAAAAGCAAGGGAGTGGAAAAGAATCACTAATATACATGCAATGAATGCCTGTGATATGAGCGCTTGTCGTGTTATATAATATGCTTGTACAAAAAAAAAAGATGAATATACAATATATATATATATATATCAAGCGACATTTGGTTTCAGTTACTGCATAATTAATGCTTACAGTTGCATGGAGTAGGCCTACTTATCATGATTTTGATATCATTGAAAAAAAAAACAACCTTGTGTTACACAAACCGACCTCCAAACTGCGAGATCAACAAAACACAACAAATAACTTGGAATAGAATAATCATACATTATCATATCGTGTGTTATGTTTTTTCACTTCAGATGGGTCAATAAACTTCGGATTTGATGTTATTTGTGACAAGAGGGTGGTTGAGGTAAAATGAAGGGAAAAAGATATGTAAACGAAAGTAGAAAATACTTTCACGTCAGTTCAATATTTTCAGCGAAGCATGCTAAAGGCCAATGTTACAATATTATCTTTCTTTCTTTCTTTTTTTTTCCCTAGATGACTGAACGAACTAAAACAGTATGTTTTCTTAGCCATGGTTGTTAACAAGCAGCCGGGAGCGATATTACTTTAAAAGGCTGCTAAAAGATTTCCTTCAGTATCTTAATGGAAATTCAATTAAATTAATGTACTTGCGGCTGACAAACCTTGAGATTCCGCTGGATCAAGGCAATAGTTTAATGTCTTGTATCCCCAACCGCGTTACTGCGGCGTGATTTCACGAGAAATGACCGGATCCATGTTACCACATCAGCGAGGGTGAGGAAGTGCATTGACAGAAATCTTAATTGCTTTCGCACAACACTCATGTGTCATCCTCGTCTGGACACGACACGAGTGTTGTAGAGAAACTCTGTGAATTTCTTCGCATTCTATTGAAAAAAAAACAACAACCACCCTGATGATTATTTGCTCTTATTTGCACTCCTCTTCTTGTTCATATTCTTTTTCATCTTACGCTTGTTCTTAATGTCTTCCTCATTTCTTCCGGTTCTCGTCATCTGTAAATACATTGGCGTCAATAGGCGCGGTCAGACTGGCAAAAGATCGAGAAGATTAAGTTTGCGATCTTTAAGATCTCGACGTTTTGCCAGTGTGACCGCGCCTATTGTTAGGTATTGTAACCATCATCATCATCGTTGGTTTTTTTTTTTTCACAGCGTTTTACTGTTTTGTTCATTATGACCATCATTGTTTTCGTTTTCATCATTATTGCAATATTGTCATGCACTTACTTATTACCATTATTCTCACAATCATATCATTATTAGCACAATTTTCGAGAATCATTTCGATAATCAGTCACATCATGTTCTTCTCTGTAGTTAGCGTGCCACTGTCTAATCAGTCTACAACACAGTTTGAAGTGCATTGGACTTATCAATTAAGTACTTACAAAATGATGTTAGCTGAAATCAGGTATTTTAACTTCTGTGAATAAATCAATAAACCAAGCCTAACCAGTAATTATGAACATTAAGGGGGAATATACAACATGTGAGTTTGTACAGGGCACAGGATAATACAGTGCCAATTGGGGTCTGCTTTCTTTCGTTTCACACCATATGTTGACAGGAATGCTGCTCAAAGAATAACATTTTGTGAGGGTCATGCGATGAGTAATTTCATGACCAGAGCATTAATTTGTATGTGTGTGTATCTTTTTTAATGTTAGTGTGTGTGTCTGCACCTGCGCGTTTAAATCTATATGTTGCATGTTATATGTTAAAGCGTTGCATGTTATATGTTAAAGCGTTGCATATTATATGTTAAAGTTGCATGCAATATGTTAAAGATACAGTTAGGGGCCTAAAGTGTTTAAAGTTATACGTTGCGGCGATGCTAATTCTGAGATGGCGCATCTTAGGGTAGTTTTGAGTTGATGAAAGGTTATTCGTTCACCTTCCTTCTTTGTGTTTACATAATGTGGAATTGAATGTCTTGAGGGAAGCTCAGTGAAGCTCATCGAAAGGTCACATGTTTAGTTTGGAAATATGCAGACTGTCCTCTGCATGCTCTCGTCTCTCTGCTTGAAGAAACCAATTACCAAGGGGCTTAAGAGCCTACTGAGAGCGTTTCAACCGAGTTACCCGTTAGGGGCGTAATCATGCATGGAGAAACACCCCGTCTGTCATCGAGTGGACTGCACTGCGAAGCTCCTCGGACTTAGTTCCCATCCTCACTCACCGGGGCTGTGCTTTAGACGGGCCTTCCCTTCCCATGTGGTGTGAATGCAAGGGACAGGGAGTCGATCAAACCGAAACACGTATTCCTATCTGGCGGAATCACCCGGCCGATTCTTGCGAGGGCTTGCTATAATATCTAGCTGACTGGGACGGACGCGAGAGGAGTATTGCAATGCCGGGAGGCTTGGTAAACCCATTTCACTTAGTGTCCTACTGCGGTTTTGCCGTGTCTCTTGTATCCTCGTCATAATTCGTGAGAACAACGGTTTGATTGAAACAAATTTTTGACAAACTACTCTGCGCTGATGTTGAAAATCGCATGTGTACCCGAGAAGAGGTACAATCTCCAGGTGCTTTGATGTCGGAACATTCACGAAAGAACAATGTTCGTCCGAAAGCCGAAAGGGAAAAAATAGCCTTAAGTACGAGATCTGTCGCCTCCACCCTCCTATCGTCACTTTCAGGTGTGTGTCTGGATAGGTTGAAAATAAAAACAAGTAAAGAAACAAAATCTGCAGTGCTTCCGGTTCTCGCAGTTAAGCTCAAATTTCGATATTTTGCAATCTTCAGTAGATTCCGACTATCATGTCATACAACAGCACTTGCTGTCACGGAAGCGATTACGTAATCAAGCTGTTTGGGAGGTTGCAGTGTGAGAGGGATATAAGATGTCACGTCTGCTTATCATTTTGCCGACACTTTCAGAATTTCTTAACTTCTTTGCAAGTGTACAAACAGCACCATACAAAAGCACATTAACATTTAAAAAAACCTTCACAGTTTATGGTATCCGAAGATACCATAAAACTTGCATTTCTAACTGAAATAGTGGATTGTCTACTAGAATGTGACTGACGAGGGGAAAGATGATGAATCACAATAGAAACTTAAGGTCATCATAAGAAAGTCCACGTAGGGAAACTCTAAAGAAAGGTAATCATTGCGCATGCAAATATGCATAGAATATCAGAATACTATTTTCACCCTGCGGTTTCTATGTTCAGGTCAAAATATGCCTAAGTTATCGTAAGTGGCTGGGTCTTTGACATCACTTCAGTGAAAAAAAAAAATAGAATTAATGAGTTTCACATTAAGGAAAGAAAAGAAGTGAAGCCATTGCGATTTTTCTGTCTTCAAGTCAGTCACACTTTGAGTTAATAACGGCTCCTTGATGAAAGATTTGTCGGAAGACTTTTTGCTCCCGTAGATGGGTAAAGGGGAGAGGCCCTTTCAAACAGAGCAGAGCAGGGAGGGGAAAACAACAAATGATAGCACGTGAGCTTAGGAGAGGAGGATAGGTGGTAGGGATGGTTTTGGAATGGTCTGAGGGTCAAGGGGGAATCCAGAGTGCTAAGAGGTTAATTGATGATTGCATTGCCTCTATACAGGAAATGGATTTGAGACGTCACAGCTAGTAACGAATCATGCCTTTAGGTTTTTCTCTTATACATTATTATACACACACAGACACCCTATCACTAACATGTCTACACACAAACACACACACACACGCCTACACACAAACACACACATACACACACACACACACACACACACACACACACACACACACACAAGCTTTGATACATACATTGCCCTCAACCTGCTTACAGTACCTCAATGCTGCCTTCGCCCCCGGGGTATGGACCCTCCTTTTTTCCTCCTCCGCCCCCCTCCCCCCTCAATCCCTCTTTCTCTCATCGCTTTGTGACGGAGGCTGGGAAGCTGCAGATATAAATATTATTCATCACTGGAAATACGCATGGACGAACGACTGGCAACGACCCTACCCCAGAGAGCTTGCCCCAGTTTGAATGAAAGCCGCAAATCTCGCTGCCCGTCCTTGCTGACACATTAGCACACATCTTCCGAAAACGATCGGCGGGAGCTCTATAATACTGAGTACTTTACAAGTGGGCGCAGTCCCCCATGGAAACTTTATCATACTTTCCGCATTCGCCGAGTGTCGTTGCTCTGTTGTTGTTGTTGTTGTCGCTGTTTATTTGACGTTTAATGGAGTCAGTTCATCGAATTACCAGTCTGTCCTCTGTCTTTTTTCCACTCCAAAGTCGTAACGTTTTCGTCTCTGATATAAAATCGTCGTAATCCTAATGACGATAATGGTAATTATAAAAAGCTGCTGCTTACGGTGACAACAGAAAACCCGATCATAACGACATTGATCATTGAAAGAAGTACCCAAATTATTCATTGAATACCGCTTTTGATTCCTCTGTAATTCTTCACTATAATGATGTTAAAAAACTTTATCAGAGTCATTGACTGTTGATGATTTTTACATCGGCCTTAGCTCGAAAATGTGCACTCATTATTGTCTCGCAAAAAGTTACAACCTGAATCCCCATCTCAATAAAAAACTAGACTTGGAATTTGTCAACACTGACAAATTAGGTGATCCGATCTGTTCGTAAATCAACGATTTGAGTCTCCTGATCCCAATAGGCATGACCATACCGGTTTCATCTGTGTTTAGTGGACATTGGCCGTGTGATGTTTGGATTCTCATTTAGAAAAGGGAGTCAGACCTGCCATCTATGGTACACAATTCCGTATACACTAACGAAGATACAGAATGAAGTATATTTGAACTTTGACCCACTTTGCACAGACAAGATGGCATCTGAGCAAAAAGTGGTTATTTTGTGAAATGATCCTTGTAACATGGTCTTTACGTGTGCAAAATATGGGAAAGATAGGACATGTATTCATTAAGATACAGGATGATACATTTATGACCTTTGACCCTAATTTACCTACCCAAGATGACGTCTGATCAAGTAGTTGTTATTTTATGAAATAATGTACGTGACATGAACTAAACATGTGCAAAATATGGGGGTGATAAGGCCTGTTTGTCTTGAGTTATTGTAAAGAAAGTTGCAGAAAGAAAGAAATATCTCAATACATCGAAGATAAGTTTTAATTTTAACCACGTTTTTTGACGTGATTCCGACATCGTATGAAAAATAGAGGGCACACTTTCGATAGCCCAAAGTCTCAGCTACAACATATTAAAATCTGGGAGAAATTCACCGAAGCATAAGTGACCTAGTGCTCGATAAAGACTATCATGTCAATTTTCACATCTACAAAAATTCCCTCCCATAGAGATAACACGTCATAACGAAGATAAAGAAAGAAGTACATATGACCTTTGACCCCACTTTGCACAGCCAAGATGGCATCTGAGCAAAAAGTGGTTATTTTGTGAAATGATCCTTGTAACATGGTCTTTACGTGTGCAAAATATGGAAAAGATAGGACATGTATTCACCAAGATACAAGATGATACATTTATGACCTTTGACCCTAATTTACATACCCAAGATTACGTCTGATCAAGTAGTTGTTATTTTATGAAATAATGTACGTGACATGAACTAAACATGTGCAAAATATTGGGCTGATAGGGCTTGTTTTTCTTGAGTTTTTGTAAAGAAAGTTGCAAAAAGAAAGGAATATCTCAATACATCGAAGATAAGCTTTAATTTCAACCAAGTTTTTAGACGTGATCCCGACACCGTATGAAAAAACGAAGGGCACACTTACAATAGCCCAAAATGTCAGCTACAACATATTAAAATCTGGGAGAAATTCACCGAAGCATAAGTGAGCTAGTGCTCGATGAAGATAGTCAAGTCAGTTTTCATTTCCAGAAAAACTGCACTCCCATAGAGATAACACGTAAACTGGTCAAATTTGACAATGTTACTTTTAATCCCTTTTTACGAGGTGATGCCGTCGTCCAATCAAACTGTTGTTATTATATGACTGAAAGACCATTAAAAAAGCTACAACATATTGAAATTTGGATGAAAATCAACAAAAGAATAAGTGAGATACGCTTGAGTGAACTTAAAATTTGATGACGTCATTTTGAAAATTTACTTTTTTAATTTTATTAAGAAATTTGATATCTTTTAATCATTTTTCCAGCATTGCCAACCCATGAATTGACATGTACAACTCATCAGCTTTCAGAATGTGTAAAGAAAATGGGGGGTCACCGTCCATCCTGACGAGTAAAATCGGATTAAAAATTGGCAGTTTTTTGGCATTGTTGGACTGTATATCGCCATTGACGCGCGCGCGGAATTTCAACTTTGACGGGTCCGTATGACGTCATATTGAGTCGGATTGACTTGAAACTTGGTAGAAATATTCCTTGATATTTAAAGCATCCGTTAAGTGTGAAAAAACGGGAAATTTCTATTGCGTATGAGCTGTGCGTGCGTATATGTGCGCGCGCGTACGCGTCCGTCCATTTTTTTCAATTTTTCAAAAAATGCTCCAAATGTTCTGAAACGTGTGCAAAAAAAATTTGAGCTCGATTTGAGCATACAAATATTTCAACGCGCGCGTACGCGCACGTTTTAAGAGAAAATATGAATTGTGATTATATGAGTAGAATGCGCTTGACCTGAAATATATGTGACGTAAATTTCATTGAAAATTTTCATTCCATTAAAGAGATATGATTGAGAATGTGTTTTCATATAATGACGTCATAGTGACGTCACGGTTGAATAATCACTATGATTTTATTATAAGGATCGTCTTTGGGACATGATACATGTATGGTATAATTTTGACATTGATAGGAAGAGGACTTTCCGAGATTAGCGTTACACAACTTTTGCGGAGAAAGAAGAAGAAAAAGAAGAAGAACAAAGAATCAGTACAGATACAGAAGGTGATCCGAGAGGATACTCGGATCACCTAATAAGCTATCCCTTTAACGCTTTGTTCTCATCACAGCTGCTCCCGTGTCTTCTCGCCACGTTCATTTCGCTATCTCATGTTCTATTCAGTTTCAGTCTCGTTTGCTCTTGCCTTTCAGTATAAGTCTCGCTATTGACTGCTTGATTTCAGTCTCTTGTTACACCCCTCCGTCTAAGCATTTCCTGAAGAGGAATTAAGATACCTTCCACTCCTTTCATCACTAAAACCCCCCGTGACCTGCACTAGACAATGAATCGCTCAAGTTGATTTCATGTATTTACACCAGGATTGTGAAACAAGTGTTTTCAATATGAAAACAAAGGTGGATGTGGAATTCACATTGTGTTTGAAGTGGATCCACGGTAATGGACATGCTTGAAAGTTATTCCTCGAAATTAATATCAGGATACATTTCTTTTTATTCCTCTGCCACTGAGGAATTATGTTTTCGGGATTCCGTCCATCCGTCCGTCCTTTCCGTCCTTCTGTCCGTCCGTCTTTTCGTCCGTAATCAATTTTGTGGACAGCGTATTAGGAACCGTTTGAGGTATTCTAATGAAACTTAGGGTCAAATTGAGGTCAAGAGAAAATGCTCGAATCCCCGAATACTTGTCCTCTTAAACAATTTAGCCATCCATCCAAATCAAATCTAGTTCAATGGAAGTAAACACTCCAAACAGTTGTGACAAACATGACATTTCAATTTTATTGGCAATTATGTGAAACTGTGATACGGCATTGTCAAGACGTACTCTCGACAGACCTATTGGGAGAACCATGCGATGTGATAGAGGCATTACCAGTCGTCATAGCTAGCTTCGTTTTTATTTGATTTTTCGTGAAAAACAGAAATCACTGACGTTTGTGTGTTGGTCAATAGGTGACCTCTCAGGCCATGGATGCATTACCTCATCGACTTTGTACAATGTGGCCGCTACTAATGTCACTGCTTCCTAAAGACGAGTGAAACTAAAATTCCGGGTTATAAAGTTCGCGTGTCTCTGTTTTGCAACCCTGAAGTATTAAATTCCTTTCATAAGCTTGTACACTCTTAAAACATCCGAGTCAGAACTGACCCGGAACTGGGTCCGTTGGGGTCATACACCGTTCCGGGTCAGAAATGACAAGGAATGTGGTCAGATATGACCCATTCAGAGTCATGAATCGGGTCAGGATGACCCCATTCGGGGTCTTCATGACCAAATTCCAAGTCATTTCTGACCCGGAACGGTGTATGACCCCAACGGACCCAGTTCCGGGTCAGTTCTGACTCGGGTCTTTTTAGAGTGTATATAAATTGAAGAGGTAGGACATTCAGACCTTTCCTCAGAATGATAAAACTCGAAACTTCTTGAATGGTGGAGAAGGACACAATACTACTGGATTTCCAGTGAATTCATTCGGACCCCGGAAAAAAAAAAAACCCAACAACAACCAACAACCGTTGTTCTCTGTACAAATGGGGAGGGTATTCTACGGAGACATGGGGTTATTTTTTCTTCTTTTAATAAATCAACAACAAGGATGACAACAACAACTCTGATTTCATATACACTATATTATGAGAGACATTATTCTTCAACAATACAAATACCAAGACGTTTGCTAAAGGGATATACGACCTGTAAGTTTCCTGAATTCGACGGATGAAGGTTTTGTCGTTGTGTCGGGTCCGTAGACATTGAGTTTATGCCCTATTCAGTTTACTCTACGTACACTTGTTTTTTCATGGGATTGGCTGTGCGGCGGTTTTTTTTTTCTCGAAATATGATCCGAAGATCTTCCTTAGCCAAGTTGTGAACACTTACAGTGTCTGGGCATGGCATGAGTCTTTATATACCATTTAAGATGAACATCCCGCGTTCGATCGTCCATCTATCAGGTGTCTATAGAAAATTGTCTTGAAAATGGGATTCCTAAATGATGTATGATAGACGCAAATATGAAATTTATTCCAAGGAGAAAATGTACAAAGCTATAGAGAATTTAAATGAATTGGAATTACGTTAGGTATTGTCTTTTTGACTCTTCACAGCATTTCGCGAACTTCATAACGGTTGTAAGTCATAAAGCCGATAAAGCACTGTGGGTAAGACAATGACTCGAATGGCCTTTGAGCTTGTGGTCGGTTGAAGGCAATTATTGTTCTATATTATTGCATTTTTTTGTGGCCGTGTGTGCTCTTGTAAAACTACATGGCTCCAGGCCATGTCAGTGCAATGCCATATGATATCATATGATAAGGTTACGAGAAGGTTTCTATGGCTGGGAGAGGATGGGGTTGCAGGACCATAAAGTCATCCTGTAGGAGCACTTCGGGGAGGCAACGAGATACTGTTGTTTCGCAGTGACTACAAGAGTTTTGTCGAACACGAGTCATTGTTGTAATCCCGAACCGATACTACCACCTCAGCAAAGTGACTGGTATGACAAACCGATAATCACGCCTAATTAGATTAGTATCGCGAGCTTTATCTTAGTCATGGTGTTGTTTCATTTGTTCTCCATTATCGCGCGGAATCGGCTTGCTTACGTTTCGCAGTTCTTACGAGTTTTTATCGTCAAGTGGAGGCGCAACGGACGCAGGTCGATACTGCAGGGTTTTTTTATCATGGGCAGAAGACCCGAAGAAGACCGCTCGGTTTCATACCTTTAATCTCACCGTGATCGCGAGACATCACGCAAATCTCGAGAGTGGCAATTAGCAGAGGGTTTCGTTTGAGAGGGGGTAGCCCCAGTCGGCCAGACGATGATCCTCGCTCCTCCCCGATCGACTCCAGCTGAAGATAATCTGAACGCGTCCTCCAAGTTGTTTTGCTTTGTATCTTTTCTTCAGGAGACGATGAATCATACTCAGCATGGCCTTTCCAGCTACAGGGATCTAGCTGTATAATTCCCATCAAATAATATCAAACTTGGCTTCAAAATATCAACACGGACTGGTCATCTACCCCGAATAACGTTGATGGCCGCGTCATCTGGGCATTCTGCCTATCTTGGTATTACGCAGTGATAATAACATGGCACAGAGCAAAGTGGAACAAAAAAAAATGAACACAGGAGGAAGGAAGAATGCACTAATACGAAGAGACAATACAAGATTCACAAGAGGGCTGGGTCCAAACAGAGAACAGATTTTGCTCTGAATTGGAGCCGGAAGTCTGTGGGATGGAACCCTGGACTGCGCTTCGATGATTGGTGTCGGAAGCGCCCGGTTGTCTTCAATTTCTTTTCTCCCTGTCAGCATTGTGATAAGTGGAGATATAATGTTTGATAGGACTAAAAATATTCACCAATCACAGCACCAATAAAAGGGGAGGAGGTACAGCGGGATGTCGAAAGATTCTCTGCCTTCATGACAATGAGCATTGTAGCACACGAGATGTGTTGACTAAACGGTACGTTTGACAGAGTCTCACACGCTGAAATGTCGTGTTGACTAACGAATCTAACAGCAAAGATATTGTACAGATTTTTTATTTTCTTTTAAAAGTGGAACTTCAAAAAAAGGAAGAAAATTCAAGAGTAATACATGCGAAATCAAGTTGACCACTCGATGCAAATTCCCCGACACACATGCATGTAAGAACTCTATAGACGTATTTGGTTTTAAAAACGCCGTAACTTATGTCGGTCATGACGGGTAGGGGGATGGGGCTTCCAAAATAGGAAGAAAAGATGATTCAATTGGTTATGCGATGAGTCAGGTACATTGCTATGATCAACTATTGTTACGAACAGTACCCCCCCCCCCCCCAAAAAAAAAAACAAAAAAAAACAAAAAAAAAACAAAAAAAAAAACACAACCAACCAACCAAACAAGCAAAACAAAACAAAAAACGACAAGAAGGAAAAAGAACATCTAGAATAGATTTACTTGCAGGTTGATGAGAGGCTTTAAAAAAATCAATTATGTTGTCTTCATTTTGTTACTCAATATCACATGTATTTTGTTAATTTACGTTTTTGCAATTATTACACATTTCTTCCGCTTATAACAACATTGTGTATAATTTTCTCTGTTTATTTGATGGAAATGAAAATAAATTTGAACTTTGATCTTTCTGAAGCGATGGCGTCACCACGTCATCTCATCTACTGTGTCCTGAACACATTGTGGAACTTACACTGTTGCAATTTTCTTTCCAATTTTCAATTTCTTTCGATTTGGATGGAACTCTTACCGTTTTGCTTGTTTTCTTTAACTCATTCTATATATGATACTCGAGCAACTCGATCAATTCAAGCATGGGGCGGCCTTACAGTTAACTTAAGAGCATTCCAGACAATTCATATAATTGCACATCATGTAGTACATAAATTGATGTGGCAATGTATATTTTTGTGGAATTTATTGGGGCCCTTGAGCAGATAAAGCAATACTATGAAAAACCCAAAACATAATACTCTAAACAAGGATGATGACATATAGGAGGCTCACATAATACAATAATGTAACAACGATGTAATTCCATTACAACATGTGTGGAATTCATGCATGCTTTCTTCTTTTATTCTGCTTCCTTGAGCACCCAATCATTCTTGTGTGAAGTTGCTGTGTCATCATCCTCGTTCATTGTGATTTGTAGGCCCAATGAGTTTTGAAAACATTCTCATTCCTAGTTCCATTCATAATACATTCTGAAACTCTGTACCCAGTATATAACCAATTTATAGACGTTCAAATGCAAAACTCTAAAAATGTCTGTAGGTCTCATTTAAAACGTTGTCTACAAGCTTCTAAAAACCCCAATTGATTTTGCATGGGAGACAGGAGGTTGGTGTGATTTCATTGTCGTCCTTATCGTCACTGTACAAGTTCCTTTACTAGCCTCAAGGAAAACAACATGAAAAATACGATTCGTAAACAAACCCTATAATCACACAGTTTTTGATCTATTTCTTTTACCACATTCAGCATCCGAATTCCATTGCTCATATAGCCTGGCATCTTTTAGACATGAATCGATCGGCCTTGGATAAAAAAGGAAAACAACAAAAGAAGATAAAACTTTTGGCTTTGAATGCATAATTATAGCTGATGAAAATGTGCAATTTCAAGTGAAGTTCCGTGTAATATGCCCACTTACCAGGTGCACAATGACTTTTTCAACAAAATATTTGCGATTATTTTGCATTTTAAGGCCAGAGTCTTTGAAGGCTGTTAACTTCGTGAATTTTTCTGGACTGACTGCTTTTCCTCTTTTTTTTCCGAGGGAACCCAGTAAACACCAAAAGAAATAAAAGAGAGAGCAAATATCTTGTGACAAAATAATACTCAATTCTTTTCAATAATGATCTGGTCTCCCATGGAAATGCAACTTTCCTCGCAATGAACGGATGAAATCTTAGATAGTATCGACAAATTGCTCTTTATTTATTTCCTCGCTCCCCTAGTCAAACTTACAAGATGTCGAACACCCCGAACCAATTATGGCAAATTACATTCATTTCCAGATGTATTTCTATCCGTTCGACACATGTTTCTTGTTTGGAACAAATGAGTAATATAAAAGCCCACAAGGCATAACACGACATTCATTCGTTTAGATCCATTATCTTGGACAGATTTTGAAGCCTCCCTGTCAATTTTCGTTGCAAGAAATTTACTGTAAATGCTGACTGATCCAAAAGCCATTCAAATTGCACCACAGGCCAGTAATAATCGTGCAGATGATGCTGTTTACAAGGTTACTGCACAAGCCAATTCGTCCTCAATTCAAATTAATGTCGAGTTAGAACATTTCGCACGCAACTAAAAACGTGAAACCAACTTCGTATCCAATGCAGCATTAGCATAATGACTTCATACTTTCTCACGGAGTATAGCTATTATAGAAAAGCAGAATATTGCGTGACTTAAGACAGGGAAGTAGAGGAAATGATGGAACTGACATAATGGTAGTGGATTATAATTATATGGAAGAGAGTGGAGCATTTCCTTTTTTCTTTCGTGACAAGTCGTATGTTTGCTCATGCTAACAATCGTTATATTGAATGGCAAGTTCACGCAGTGTTCATCAGGAGCCTTGTGCTGCAGTGTTGTTTTTTGAATGACGATTTTGGCAGTTTTACAAAATGTAAAGGTCAATAGAACCCTTTCAGCTTTCCTTGTCTTAATCAAAGCATATGCCGTTTTTGTTTGTTTGCTTGTTTTAAGACAATATCTACTGTTGATAGCATCACACAATGCATGACTAAACCTAAATTTGAGCCAAGATGACATTACCACAATTTCATCATCTACTGTTGCTTGTTAAAGGAAACGAAAAAACCCAAAGAGAAATGTGAATTGAGTGAAAGCAGAAATATTAGTAGAACACATCAGTGAAAGTTTGAGGAAAATAGGGCAATCGATGCAAAAGTTATGAATTTTTAAAGTTTTGGTGTTGGAACCGCTAGATGAGGAGACTACTAAGGGTTATGACGTATGTGTGGACAACAATATAAAGAAAATATAAAGGGAATTCCACAAAAATTCATGTTTCATGAAAACTACACATTCCATCAACTTGATACTGACATATGTTAAGGGTAGCCATTATTCCCCCTGCTTTCTGAAAGCGGTTAGTCAAGTGCTCTTTCACTTTGCTAGAAAAGTGAACTTTTTGTGGAATTCCCTTTATATTGTCTTTATATTGTTATCCACACATGACATCATAACCTCTAGTAGTCTCCTCATCCAGCGGTTCCAAGACCAAAACTTTAAATGTGTTCTACTAACGTTGCTGCTTTCACTCAATCCACATTTCTCTCTGGGTTTTGGTTTCCTTTAATTTGAGAGGCAAACAAGTGCAATAGTTACTTAAATTTCTTCCTTTTCGAGGCTATGATACGATAGAGCTACCGCTTTCTATACACGTCGAAAGTCTGCCGCAGTTGAGTTATTTTGTATGATGGTGTGGGACAATGGCTGGAAACGAGCGCACATTCTGCTGCGCTCGTCGTGTTGCGTTGCGTTGTTAGCGTCGCTCTCCTCGCTCGTGCTGTCTGCGCGCGCCGTGAGGGCAACCCTGCCCGTGGCTGGTCCCGTTTATAAGCTCCTCTACCCGATCCGAGCGTCTCAGCAGTCTTAAGCTGACGGAAGGAAGTTCCTTTAGCCGTGCATATTGAGTTAATCTGATGATCCCCTATAGGCCCCTCGTCTGTCAGGTCGGGGAGAATCTGCCGCGAAGACGTTTGAGACAAGTCATGTTCTTCTGTGACGTCACGCGGCTGTGAAACATTTTTGCCTCATCGAGGAACGCTGTGCGTTCCGCGGCACTCTGTAGTCAGAGTCATGCGGGCACTCCGGGAACTGGCGCCTCAAAGGAGCGTTGCGGGTTCAGCTCACGCGTACTTGAAAATGTCATTAGACATTTTAGAGAATTGAGAATATCATCAGACACATTACAGGTCTTTACTCTGAGAATAAATTAAATAAAACGACGTACGTATCTATCGCGTGTACAAGTACAAATAGAACTCTCAAGCCATTTAAGGGGAAAGCAGAAGGTCGACACCAACACTGACAAGGCATGTCGTTGCTGTCAAAAGTTGTGTAGAGAATAGAGTAGGTCTCCAACGAGAGAGAAACGCATTGTTAAAGCTGACTTTATAATCAAACACAATCATCGCACCACATGTACATACACTGACTCAAGGATGATGTCCATGACAAGGGAATTGAAAAGTGGCAACACTGAATGTCAAAACGCCTCATTTTGATCCTCTCACCATCAACTAGCGAGGTGTTGCTGTGCATTATATGCTATACCATTTTCGAAGAAAGGGAACATTATAAAAGGATCATACAATTGGTCTTTTCAACCCAGGATCAGTTGAGGGTAGCTCTTTTAGTGTTATTGCTGCTCTACCGTAAGGGTGCCCTCCTTTTACTATTAACCCACCACTAAGTATCGGTGCTCAATTCATTTCAGACCTGCGCCAAGTGGGACAGTGCGGGTAAAACGTCTTGCCCAAGCATGTGTAATACATCGGGTGAGATTCGAAGTGATGATCTATGGGAGACAACAGCCTCTGGCACTCTTCTACAGTACTTTTCTCAGGATTATTTATTGTAATAAAATACAAAAAATAAAAATACAGAACATTGTTATGGGCCCGAGGAAAAGATGGTGGCAAATCTTAACACGTCACACTTATACATCATCAGTGACACCAAACTGATTACCGCAAGACTTTCTTGGAGTAACAGCAATTTAACTGTATTCTTGTCCTCGGGCCCATAACAACTGGGGGCTTGTCCAGGAAACCTCGAAGCTTTCTCTGCCCCACGTGGACTGAACAGATTATACTAATTAACATAAGTATATATTATTTATATAAGTATATATTTATGACAACGTTGTGAACAACGGATTGACTTATGAATGTAGGGCTTATTATGTATGACGTATATATGAAACATATATTTATGATAACGGTATGTTTGTATGTATGTGTGTAGCTGATGTGTGTGTGTTGATTAGCATTTACTCATTGAAGTGCCTATGGATTTATTTTTATTGCGAATTATAGGGGGCCTTCGCCTTCAAGGTTTTGATTAACAATCAAACAAATCAAGGCTTTGATTTATGAATAAAAGCCTCGATGAAGGGGGACACGGCTTTGATTAACAAAGAAGACGTTGTTTGTTTCAATAATCAAAACCTTGTTGAAGGGGAGACCCCCGAAAATCAGCAACAAAAATAACTTCATTGGTAAAAAAAAACCCCACATTAACTTTATTTATCTTGACCTTCAACATATTATATATATATATATATATATATATATATATATATATATATATATATATATATATATATATATATGTAGGCCAACAGAATATAATTATACTCTGTCAGTAATTTAGAAAATTGTAATAGGTAGACCCGTGTAGAACAACAATATTGTTCCCGTGATGTATAGCTGTGATGAAGTCTGTAACAATGTCATGGGCTTTGCAAATAAATCTACACCGCTTTCTATTAATGACTATAATTTTTGGTCGCAAGGGGAGATACTATGCTGTAAATATTCGCATCTCCGTACATTTTTATACTCAAAGACATGGTTTAAAAATACATTTGTGATTGCTTTTGGTGCAGAGAAGAATCAGGGTTGCTGAGTCACGTGACCAAGTAGGTTATTTTTAACACACCATAAGACTCCGTGATTTGCACTTAACATTTCGAACGTTCTCAACTTTCCGGCAATCTCTCCGATTTCGCATGAGATTTCCAATGATCTGCTGCTTCTACGTGATAGCTCTCTGTTAAAAACCACTCTTCCCGCAAAGGGGTAACTTCTCTCGAAATGGGGCTCAGAAGCAGATTAGCGCAATCGTGGGTTTCTCGCCAAACTGACCTGACAGTATATGTGAGGCAATCCCCAGTCACACGACACTGACTTCAAGAATACGACCTACCTAACTTCGCAAAGAAAATTCAGACTGTAGTGTCCGCATAAAAAAAAAGGGGGGGGGGAGGGGGAGAAAAACCAACGAATAAAACTTTAAAAGGTATGTCGTCATTGTATTTTATTTCTCTGTTAAACCGCATGGACGTTATTCGATCATCAGTGTCACAAAATCTTGTTAGCCACAGCAGGTAAAGCAGTAGAAACTGGCATTTTAAAATGATGTGATGCTTAAATAGATTTCGGTGCAAGTCATTTAGCAATTAAAGAGTTACAGACGCACACACCCACACACGCATGGCACACACACACGTGATTATATATTATATATATTTGTATAATAATTTATGTAGAAGAAGTATCATGGAGAAGATTAGTATCATGACGATTGTTCTCTACACATAAATGACGATATATAAATGCTGTTCATCATCATCATCATCATCATCATCATCATCATCATCATCATCATCATCATCATCATCATCGATAACACTGTAATGATTAATATTGAATGGTCGTTGTGCAGAGATTCCACGAGAGATGTATTCCAAATTCTTGCCTTATTTCACCAATCCAATCCATTGATCTGTTTTGTGAAACGTTTTGCATTTCAGTCTCTTAATGAATTTCAAATGGAATTCTCTAGTTTCCATGGTACATGTACTACAACATCTGTGTCAAGTCCAAAGTTTGCCCAATAGTTCCCCCCCCCCCACCATCATACACCAGTTTTGCTGATCTTCATGCATTCACGAAGAAGCAAAAGGGTTTTTTTTTCACACGAAAGCGCTTGAATCAAGAATATTTGCAGTTGATTTCATTTTTCTTGGAAACACTCAGCAATATTCTCCCAACCAATGTGAAATGTCTAATCTGTACACCGCCTAGATGTCAAGTGATGACGTCATATTATCTATTCGAGCGAAAGCACCGCGCCATATCATGATTAACCGTACGACACACCTTTCATGAGTGTGGGCGAATTTTAGAGACATTGAAAGTCCTGTGTCACTCCTTGTCTTATTCATTGTGCAATTTGCTGAAATGAATGCCCTAATGATTAAAATCAGACAAATAGTAGATGATTCATTAAAATTTGTTCCCCCCCCCAAAAAAAAAAAAAAGAGAGAGAAAGTTTAGGACTTTGAACAGGCTTTCTCTTTATGAAAAATGTTGGTTGTACGTGTGAAAATTGGCTGAGGTGATGATGTTTGCAAGGGACAACGTTCCTATTGATTTATCGTCACCTCGTCTGATTTGAATAAATATTATAGATGAAACTTATAATACTGTTTTAAGAAAACATGATGAACCGTATAATATTTAATTAGTTTTCTTTGTGTGTGTATCTGGTCAGATTTGATAGAATCTCTACTATTCTGTTCTGTTTACTCTATAGTATTATCAGAGAAAACTTAGTCATTATGTTGTGGAAATACTTTAAAAAGCAAATAAACTCTCGATGCTCTTAACTTTGACGGATATAGGTTTTGTCTTTGTGGAGGTTTCTTGTCCAGTTGCTTTTGCAAATACAAAAAAAAAAAGCAAATCAGTTGTCAATCAATTGCAGCTTGCAATCGATTGCAAGCTCGCTTCTTGCAGCGGAAAGTTGCGATTTATTGCAACTTGCAATATTTTGATCTATCCATGCAATTGCAAAATTTGCGATAGATATTTGCAAACAATTTTGCATCTCGACTGTCTTGCAACGCCCCCTTAGTTTACTAGATTGCATCCGTTCCAATTGACGATCACCCCGCCCAGTTGCCACATGACCACGCCCTCCGACATTCGTCCTGCATGTGTCGGGGAGGGAGGAAACTGATTTGAGTTGAATTCAAGTCGAGCATTTTGGTTTCAATCGACGGTTCGTGGAAAAACGGAGAGAAAGAAAGCGAGGGCGAGAGAGAGAGAGAGATAAGTAAGTGCATGAGACTTTGTGATTAGTCATGCCTTTTGAGGAAGAACGGGAGCTAGTTGTGATACTCTCCGACCTCAAAAGGAGAAATCAAGTTTGTCATCTTGCCGTCTGCTTGTGGTCAGGCCACGGGCGGGAAGTCGCGGCAGAGCTCCAGGTGCTGCGCGCAGGTGCTCCGAAAGCTTGAGAGCAGATGCGAGCTTGACAAAACAGGTTTCACGTGCTCCACAGATTTCGATCTGTCATGCTAGGTATTTCACTACCGCCTGAAAGCAAAACATAATGTGAGTGTATATCATGTGAATGTGTATGTATCTCCATTGCTATGTATGATACCGCATAATTTCATCGCGATCATTATGTCTTTTCATATTATGTTAGGGCACACTCGTCACAAATTCTTTACTTCTAGAGATACATGCTCCCAGCATGTTCAAATTGATCGCGTTGTTATCTGTACTCATGCATTTTTGTATTTGCTGAAAATTAATGTCACTTAACTGAACAAAACAATACTATCTACAGAGCGATAATTCTCCAAATTATATAAGCAAAAACAAAAAACAAAAAACAAAACAAAACACCCGCAAGTAAATGTACGTATGAAGTGCAACATATTGCAGTATATTGTCAGTTTAACCCATGCACGTGAAAAGTTCTTGGGATCTTGATGGAACAACAGTTTGTGCAGATCGAGATATTCTGATGAAATACGTTTTACAGTATATAAAGTCATATAATATGATTGTATTTCCTGTATTTCCTTACACTATCATATAGTTTCCCTTATTATAAGAAATGAGCCTCATTGATTTCGTATGTCATGTATATGCAAATGTTATGCTGTAAGTTCATTTGCTGCAAATGAAATAAATAAAATTAAATCAAATGAAATAAGATAAATTAAAATGATAAATGAATGAACAAAAGCCGTATGGAAGAGTCCCTCAAAGAGAACGTTCTCCACTGGCAAGCAGTTTTGCCCGTCACATCATTCTCATCTATCTCCCTCACTTTTTCTCTGTCTCATACTCGCAAACACACGCACGCACCAAACGTACACATTAGTCACGCATGCACACATACACACCGCAAGAAGCACACATACACACACACACACACACACACACACACACACACACACACACACACACACACACACACACACACACACACACACATGTTAAATTCATGCTATACGTCATGGAAATCCCGTTTCAGAGATCGATGTAAATGTGCAGACAAGTCATATTTCTCTATTTTTGCTAAACCTACCTACTTTCCACCCTGAAGTTCTGTAGCATCCGCGCTGAACTCTTGTCTTTTTTCGTTGGTTTAACTATTTTTTGTTGTTATAAAGATTTCTCCATGTAATGAGATTGACTATTTTCATGCAATAGACATCAGTAATGTCATACTCCATTCACATATCTCTCGAAATTCTTTCAAAAGCGTGTATTCTCATGGTTGATTCCGCCAACGCGCCACTGGCTGGATCATGACTCCCGTGTCTTAATCTAATTTGGCCAAACCTTAATCTAAACCGGATCTATCAATTAGTCTCATTGCCGGATAGGAAATGAAAATCACATTTTCTCTCGTGCCACAGGTCAGGTTCAGGTTTGGCCACAGTTTCAAAACATTCCGCCAGCAGCCCCCTCCTTTATACCCCACTTCCCCCAGTCAACTTCTCCCTTGTGTACGTAGTGCATTCGCACTCGCTCTGCGAATTTTTGGTTTGTATTTTAAAATGTCTTACAAACTCGCCGATAAAACAAAGAGGACAATAATGTTCCTCTGAGCGGATACCTTGTCCTGATTTTACAGGAAGTCAAAATCTTGCTCCAGCAAATAGTTTCCATTGTAAAGAAAAATAGAGAGATAGAAAGAGAGGGGGAGGGTAGAGAGTGAGGGTTAGGAGGGGGAGGGGAGAGAGAGAGTAAGGCGCACGATACGATATCACATAGTATCGTGACGAGTGATCGGATGTGAGGACACGAGCCGAGCTGGCAGGTGGATTTGGCGCCAAGAATTCGATCGTTCGTGTGACAGGTGGACAGCGCCTTTTTGTCATCATCGATCAACTTGTCGATCTCTACTCTTCATTACACGACCCTAAAAATTGATTTTCTTTAAAATCTACCGAATTTGACATTGTAATTGGATTGAAATTAATGGACACCGGGGTCGCCATGATGTGCAGCCGTCTGGTGGTCTCTATGGTCCGATGTTATTTTACGCGATCTTTGAGCACTGGTGGCCTCGCTCTAAAATACACTCGTTGTGTAGTATGAATTCCGAGCAATCTACTTTGCACTTTGGCATTACTTAGACAAAATGCTTGTACAACAACGCATGTAACAGTGCAAGAGGAACGTCAAGGGATCAATATGAAATGAAAACATAATGCAAATAAACAACATCGTGTTTTAAATAAATTGATCGATATTGAAGAATTGGACTTACATTTTGTTCATGTTCGAACCAGTGTGTCTGTGTGTCGTGTGTGTGTGCGCGCGCGCCTGTGTGTTCTCGTTTGCTTGTATTCTCTTTTTCTAATGCAAGACATTGTAAAGTGTATTGTTATCTCGCTGGTAGAGACACAGTTTTTGGTGAAAACGACTAGAAAGAGACTACAGGCGACGTACAGGAGGGGCGCTTTGTTTAAGCCAAGTCAACATCTTCGGAAGCTAGCAAAACATAATTTGTACCGCGTCAGACAGGACCCTTTATAGCCACATCTTTCCAGGTAATGAGGCCACGCATTTAGACGGGCGGCAGCCTGCTTATATCCCGATCGCTCCTTGCTCTCTCCCTCGTGAGATTTGCCCCTTTTTCTCTCTTCTCCTTCTAAATCCTGATCAGTCTACGACGTCACGAATATTTTTTTGTCGAAATCGCCAGCAACCAGTCTGACGTCCCTATTTTCTCTCACGCCCAAAAGATTATCGTCTCTCTTCGAGCGTGCCTGTCCTCTTATTTCGTCGGGTCAGTTTGTGTTACCCGCTGAGTGAGATTGGTGTCCTTCATGTCATCTCAAAATATCATCGTGTTTCCTCCAGCTATTACCACTTCATCTCATCTTCTACTCTTCATCTCCTTCATCTCTACCTCATACACCATACACCCACCTCGACTTCCCAGCACTTCGTGTACTCGACGACAATGTAACACAAGCAGTAAGCCTACACCGCCGGTGTCATACACACACACACACACACACACACACGCACACACACACACACACACACACAAACAACACCACCTGACTTCTAAATCCCACATTCCGCTGAGTTAGTTTTTGCGTTTTTCTGGTCCTCATGACGTGTTTTTTAGAGAAATGTGGGCTCGATTAGGCCCTGCATCTTAAAAACTGTAAGATATAATATATATTATATATATATATATATATATATATATATATATATATATATATATATATATATATATATATATTGGGCTTAGTGGTTCTTGATAGGCCTGTCCGAGCCCATGATCCCACATGACGTCACAACCTTCCACACAAAGAAATGCACGCGGGTCCTGCAGAAGTTAGCCTCCCCCCTCCGCGTTTAACAAAGCATCGTGTATAAGATAAGGTCATGCTTTCGGAGTACTAGTAGTACACATTGTATCAAACTGTAGCGCCAATTATATATCTTATAGGGCACGAAACACGAAAAGGTTTTTAATGGCAGCGACAACTTTCCAATCAACATTACTTTTCTTCAGCCGTAATACTTGGACTAAATGCTCTTCAATTTCTGACGGTTGCAGTAACGTTTTCTGTTATATGTATATATATATATATATATATATATATATATATATATATATGGGGTCTTCATTTCATTAATCACTAAGCGAAATAGCTAGTGTTTTAACCCTAATACCAGGATATCATCGGTACACTCGTTTATATATTATTTCCTTCTTAACATCAATTCGTTTTCTCTCTTCATATGGTGTGGTGCAATGAAAATCACAGTAGGGCCCGTTTATGTAAGATCAAAGGAAATTTCGGATGATTATCAGACTTTTATTATTTGAACAACTATGGGTACAGAATTTTAGAATTTATAGTGATTGGGACGAGGAATATAAGAATGTTTACAAAACTAATATCAAATCAATATGAACAAGGATGATGACATGGCAGCCTCACCATAAGAATGCATGAGTGGGGGCTCAAAGAAGAAAACATGCATAAATTCTACACAGATGAACTTGTTAAGCAAGCGGTATTGTAATGGAACATACATTGCCACATTTCTGAAATATGTGAGCCTCCTTATGTCATCATCGTTACTCAGTGTGATTTGTTCTGGGTTTTTCAGAGTATTGGTTTCTCCGTCAAGGACCACAATAATTTGCACAAATCTATGCACGGAGCTGTCGATTTGTGTACTACATTATGTGAAATTATGAAAATCGCCTGGACTTAAGTGCTCATGAAGTACAAGTATAATAGACACATACAAACACAACCACATACACTCCTTCCCTATCACAGACACGCACACTTACACATAGAACACGCGAACACGTTAAAACGATCAGACTTTCTCATTTTCTCCGTAACACGAGTAAAACAGATACGGAATAAGCTGTATGAAGATTCATCGATGATGTACATGTACATTGTATTGTAACTGCAGACCACGGCAAGGCAGCAGTCCTGAGTACGATTAAAGCAGAAAACAACAACAACAACAATAATATTCCACCCTGGGATGTATGTAGCTGGCAGTGAGATTCGCTACCACTCAAAGTACATCGTTCACTTTGCACTGTGTGACCTCGGAACAATGCTCCCGAACACATTACAGAACACATGTTCCGTTGTTGCAACATCGGCGTTTCTCGACGAACGATATCTTTTCTTTCCCGCTCTCCTATCTACTATTATCACAGCCACAGAAAGAGAGAGGGAGAGAGAAAGTGAGGGGGAAATTACCAAAGCAGGGACATCAAACGCACTCACGAAATTGTAGTTACACAGCTTCTACCTAATGTAATAAAAATGCGCATGCCCGCAGGCGGCAAGGTATAGGAAGCAAAATGCACATCTGACATGTTTTACGCCCGCCACGCCGCCAGCGCACTGGCAGCAGCGAGTGCAGGATCGAAAGAGCCGACTCATTTTGTAAATTGCCGCTTGAGAAATCAACAACCCAGCAAAACTTCCCAAATTTACATGTGTTTTTCTTCTCTATTCTCCTTGTTGTTCTTCCCTTTTCCTTCACCTCTCCCCCTCGTCTCATTTTTTTCTTTCTTTATGTGAACGCGTCCTACTTTGATGGGAGTCATCCAGTGACACCCCCCGTACACGCCTTTTTTGAAGCGCGAATTAGAAAAAGGACTATTACCTCAAGCGAGAATACGATTAAGACAGCGTTTCTACACGTGTCGGGAGTGAGACCGTCGAAAATTCGAATCGGCTTTTATCAGGAGGACCACAACTCAAGCAGACTGGCCAAGCTATCCATAACGGCGAATTCTTTGCCATATCCGATCATTTTCTTTCATTCTTTCCTTTTTGTTTTAGTTAAATCACCCTAAAATCCTGAAGAATAAAGATGTCAACAATGAAACAACTGTAGTTTTTCATCCATGGGGATATTTTCTTGTTTACTAGATCAGTCACTTTTTTTTTTTAATTGAGTGAGAGGAAACAAGATGACAAATATTTTGGCTATATAATACTATTAGCTATAAAATTAAATCTTTGAAAAAAACAAACAAACAGCCAAACAATGGCTATACCGACGCATTATAAAAAGTGTTCCCGGTTTTTTGTTCCCTTATTTGTAAGAACTGAGACATTACTAATATTTCTTGACATCGGGGTTGTTCCCCAAAGATACCTGAACCGTGTGTGAGTGTGTGTGTGTGTGTGTGTGTGTGTGCCCGCACGTGTGTGTGTGTTTGTTTGTGTGTAACTCTTTCATATTTTGATGCTTCTCGTTTTTATTCATTTTTCCTATTCCGATATCATCTGCCAGTAAGTTTATACGTCACCCTGTCTAAAAAACCATATTTGGAGTCCGGTGGTGGTGATATATAGCGGAGACACTGTGAGGGGGAGGGGTATAGAATAGAGGATATGTAAAGGAGGGCAGTGGAATGGGTACGAGAGGGGTGTCTCGGATAGAGAAAGAGACAGACAGAACATGCAGAAAGAGGCAAGAGAAGGGAGATCATACCTCCTTGCTCAGACCAGGGGATCAGACGAGGTGCCCATGACCTGATAGATCCTGGTTTACTAGACGGTACATACGAGACGTGCACGTCGGCACGTGTCCGCTTGCACCAGTCTGGCCCCATCAGTGAGGGCGACGGATCATTACGTTGCTCGCTCTCACCGCGCCCACTTTGCAGTTAGCAAACATGATGAAATCTCGTGTCAGACGGAGTAAAAAGCAGCTAGCTCTAGATGCATACCATGTTAGATTGCTCCGAGACGTTGTCGTATTCCACTACATCATCCATGCCTTCGATGCATCATTTGTAGCAATAATCAAGATATTGCTTATCAAAATGCATTTGCTTGTTTTGTTTGTTTGTTTTTTTAAGCATGATTTGGGCCTAATCAAGCATTGGTGAACGTGACAAAAAGACGTAATAGCTCAACTCTCAAATAACCCTAGTAACCAAATTCTATTTTTTACCAAAAATGTGTGCAATTGCTTCCTTAGCGAATCACTTCTGATTACCGTTAGTCAAAACCATTTAGACGGCTATCATGATCGCCCATATTCAGGGAAGGGATGAAGATTTGCGTGTTCAGCCTGTCATGGTGATCGATTCAAAAGGAACAGTTTTCATAGCGTCAGCTATGGGTACGTTATTCACCCAAGGTAGGTCAGTCACCACTCAAAACATTGTATCAAAATCCTACATGTGCTAATCTGACATTATTGAAAGGTCAGGGCGAATTTTCAAATTCTTTGATAATCATGCAAATAGTGCACATTTCGAGTGTGTTTTTCACGCCTGTATCAAAAAAGAAATCCACTCCAATAGTTTTATCAATTTCAAAAGAAAGAGAAACAATCCTTCAGAACAGTGAAAAAAGAGGATCAAAATCGGTTAACAAATAAGGAAGTTATGACATTTTGAAATGTCAAAAATTTTCGGAAAGCTCTTCTTGACCAGTCGTTATGAATATTCACATCAGCAAGTTGACGATGTCATGCTCTCACAAATTTTATCCATTTCATAATCATACAGAAATAACAAAGATATCATATTTCAGTTGAATTGATTAAATACAAAACTTGCTTGAAAGCCACCCAAAATAAAAAAGAACAAATAACTCTGATATATCTTGGTATGGAAATACGCTTTTACATGTACTAGCTAAAAAAAAAAAATAAAAAAAAAAATCCGTATTTCTTATAACATACATGCCTATTCTAAGGCATGACATCATCAACTCACTCATTTTAATATTCATAAGGACTGGTCAAGAAATGTTTTCCGAAGAAATGTGAAATTTAAAAATGTCATATATATCTTCCTTATTTCTTATCCGATTTTTGTCATTTGTGGAACATTATGTAGGGATTTCTTTTCTCTTTCTTTTAGAGTTTATCCATTTTTGGGGTGGATTTCCTCTCAACACGCATACAGTGTGGGTGATCGTATATATCATTCATACGCAGGTGTGCAAAATCATACTTTTATAAACAAACGTGGGAGGCATGTCTATGACTGTGCAGTGATTATACGGATTGTAATTTACTAAGTCTGCTGTGGAGAAAGAAATATCAACCGCCCCACTTTTTCATGAACGCAGGTTCATGAGTTCTGAAGTTAGAAGGAGAAAATCGACACATCAGTATGAATTTGGCTCCCTGAATCTCTGCATGATTATTCGAAGGGTCAATAATCTCATCACTCATTAAATTCACGGTTATCATGTTTTTATAGTGGGAAATGTGAAACGCTCGTTTTTCGCTTTCTTTGCAGGATGTAACACGAGGACACTATTACAAAATGCATTGAAATTCATGGAATACACTCTCATTTTCCAGCCGCAAATTAGTGAGGGGGGGGGGGGGGTGCTGTGTTAAATCTAGATTGACGCGTGCTATAGTCTGCTAGCAAATGACACATTCAGATGAAAGTTTGCCAGAGTTGCAAAAGAGGATCGCTAATAATTGCTAATGATGACAACACACACACACACACACGCACACACACACACACACACACACACACACACACACACACACACACACACACACACACACACACACACACGTTACAATGTAAACACTAAAGTGACCGCCTCCCTGGTTTGGGCAAAGAGACACTATAGACTTGCCTAGTATAGGGCCTACTTGTACCTCCTTGGTTTCGCGCTATTCTCCACGTTCCTTGATGACTTTCTGACAAAGGGTCCAGTACATGCACAAATGTCATCAAATGCTTTCATTGTAACAAAACTGGGGGCTTGCCGGGAAAATTACATTTGCATAACCGTTGCAAATCTTTGACGGACAAATCTGTCCTCTGAACAAATGCCAGAACATCCATCGTACTGATTGACATTGTGACAATGACCGTATCAAAAGCAATACAGAATCAATTCAGCTAATATCTTGTTTGTACCGATATTCTGAACTTCGGAACGTTCCAAAACTGGCTTTAAATTCACTTCCTGGACAAGTCCCCAATTTTGTTACAATGAAAGCATTTGATAATATTTGTGCTTGTACTGGACCCTTTGTCAGATTGAGACTTTGGCACCGACAAAGTTTCAGAATGTATGCCCTTTTCTGAACTACCATTCTTTGAATTACTCGACTGATTTTTGTCTCACTTATTTCCAGAGGAATTCCTGGAAGGTAGTCTGTCCTCATTTCTGTGGGTTAGCTCATACTCATCATCAACCAAGAAAGCTGCTCTACTCACTTCCCGGACAAGCCCCCCAATTTTTTTACTTTCCTTGTTAATTGCATTCAAATTTTGTTTATTGTACATTGTAGTGTTGATATGCACTTAGTTTCTCTTAAAAATCATATTCATATGTTATATTGGAGATGGAAAATGAATTAAAATGTGCGTGATTGAATGAATGAATGATTGAATGAGTGAATGACAGAGTGAATAAATGAAAGAACGTTTGTTTGTTTGTTTGTTTGTTTTTGCATTGAAAGGGTTAAAGGACAAGTCCACCTTCTTATACATAAGGATTGAGAGAATGCAGCAATATTAGTAGAACACATCAGTGAAAATTTGAGGAAAATTTGACAATCCGGTCAAAAGTTACGAATATTTTAATTATCTGCGCAGTCACTGCTGGAAGAGAAGACTACTACAGTGTATGATGTCACATGCGTACAACTATATAAGGAAAATAAAAAGAGAATTTCACAAAACTTTACTTTTTGAATAAAGTGCACAGTTCTTCGACTTGCTACTGACCTATGTTAAGGGTAATATTATTCCACCTGCCTTCTGAAAGAGAGAAGTCGAGTGTTCTTTTGTTATGCGAGAAAAATGGAAATATGTTGAATTTTCTTTGTTCTTTCTTTATATCGTTGTACTCATGTGACATCACAAGCTATTGTAGTCTTTTAATCCAGCCGTGACTGAGTAGAAACTTCAAAAATTCATAACTTTTTAACGGATTGTCCGATTCTGCTCAAACTCTCACTGATGTGTTCAACTAATATTGCTGCATTTACTCAACCCACATGTCCATGAAGGTGAACTTGTCCTTTAAATTCCGCGATGAATGGAAACTTCCACGACTTGCATGACCTACCAATGCAGAATATTATGCCTCTTGAATGTAATGCGAAAGCCGGATCAGATAATTTCAAAGAAATTAAAATCACAAAATGCAATGCGTAATTGGACACTTCATTGATTGGCGTATGGCATCAGTAATAATGAGCACAGTTTACTTTTGTCCACGTACAGCAGGGGGTCTCAGACCTGAAAATTTCTACTGTTGAAGTGAAGACGATTGCGAGAAATTCTGGTGCAAGATTCAATTCCCGATTACTAACTGTGTGTGAACGTGACTGACTGGGTATGGGGACGGGAGGCTGACTACCATATATACATATAAGGACCCGGAATAGCCTTATCACTTGACTCTGTAATTCACATTGACAATCGTAATCCGTAGGACCGGACACCTGTCTCCAACTGTATGGATTTAGGAGAGTGGAGCCCCAGCGTAGAGGGTACATGGGGGCAGAACTGAAACATCACTTATCAAATTAGTGACTTGTTTCTATTTGTTTCCTGTTAACATACAGAAGAATCAGAAAACCAAATAACTTTCATATACGAATTTCTGGTGCCGTAGCTATCCGTTTCGATATTTCTCACTACACGATGTTTCCATAGCAACAGCCCATACTGTCAGTCACAGTGAAACCATACAACTGTCCTTTTTTGCATGCCCAGATGAGGACAGTAACACACGCAGAAATCTATTCTCGACTCGTCCACAGCTAGCCATGACGTGAGTTAAGTTTATACTCTATGAAACATATCACATACTCAAAAACAAAGATTGATAAGCAGTTAATTTTAGGTAAACTATGCTGATTCATGGTACAGAAATGAATAACATACCTTAGATATTATCTAAAGGACCCATGCATTGTAAATGCATGTTGACTTTTGTTGATTCATGTCACTTTCAACATTATTCATTTTGATAATCAAATGAATATCTAAATAATATTTTGCCATATACTATCTTATAATAATTTTCCACTATTTCTCTTCAGATAACTTGGACATGCCCCCCCCCCAAAAAAAAACCCTTCCGAACCAAGATTCTTTCAGTGACATCGTCTGTTAATCATTGCTATAGTAAGAGTATATAGTGTGATGAACGAAAGACACTGGAATGCACTTTCCCCTAGACTTAGCATAACTTGTTCCCATGTTTCCATGGTTTTCTATGATTAGCAGAAGACATTATACCTACGTATGCATGTTCTCGTAAAAATATGTGTGTCTGTGTGTGCGTGTGCGTGTACATCAAATTTAAAGTTTTTTAGTGGGTTTCCTCTCTGTATGTTTATCATACACGTATGCATAATTTCAAGATGCATTGTTAGACACATTCGTTCCATGAACGAAGGAAAAAAAAAATAGACAGAGAAGAACGGGTAATGTTATCCGTTGCTTTTATATATCTGATACCTCCTGCACAAAGTTGATAGGAACTGCTCATCAATCTCGCGTGAAACGGTTGGAATCAACATGCATGTTGCTTCATGTTCAATGGCAATCTAAACCGTGGCCATAATAGATATGGCCGAGAGCCCAAAAGGAATTCGTCATACTTCCAAAGCAAAGTTTAAATTTCTCGACATCCGGCACTTGGTGTATGCCGTGTATACGTTTGTCCTATACAAAGTAATGATAACTGTACTCCTGTCCCTGGCAACGCAAAGGAGGATGTTGCCCGGAGATTTCCAGTTATTTTTTTATTGTTGTAAAGAAGAAAAAAAGATAGACTTCCCGTAGCAACGGAGATGATGAGAACGTACGCTGCAAAGTTGACTGAATGAGGCCAAAATCAGGGGAGGGAAGTAGCGTTTTCCCTCCTTTCAATACTTTCATCGTCTGCCCTGTATTGAGCGCTGGACAAAAGCCCTCAACCGACAGTGTCAGAGCGTAGTGTGCGTCGTCAGACCTCGCATTAGCCGTGTGACTCACTTTACACGTGTGCAAAAATTAACCGAATTTCGGGCAATGTACCTGCTGTCAATGAATGCGTTACAACGTAACGTGACATGATAGAGTGCAGGATGTGGAATATGAATGCTTTTGCTGGTAGACTGATCACATAATTTTCATTGATGACGTACAATGAAGTTACGCACTTCACGCGTTCTTGGTCTGCGCAAGATTGGCCTCCCGACTAGGCGAAATGCCTGCGTTGCCTCAGCGTGCGGATTTATCGATTCTCTCCGACCGGTAGATTATGACGACATAAACTGCGTCATTCAAATACGTTCCTTTTCATCTCGTAGTTTCGCGATGGCGGCGACGTTGAATAGATCTAATGGATACATTATGAGTGCGCCATACATCAATACAAGCGGTCTCTTAGTAGTATTCAGTCCACATTTGGACTCGATCTTCTCGAGATCTGGAAATAGACTATTCAGATGTGGAGGTATTTTCAGTCTTTCAAAACCTTCATAAGATCGCAAAATAGACTGTTGTACCAAAGAATACCCTGCGTTTATTCTACGCTCTTATAGGCATATCTATGAATGTCCTCGCAATTGAATAGCATATTCAAATTGTTTATGCTGACATAGGCCTTCTAGCCAAATGTAGATCGAAAGAATGGTGATGCGGAAAATCCCCAATAATTCACTTTTGAAGCATTTTCCGGAAGAGTACTCATTCATAATGACACTGAACAATCAATGACGTAAGAAATATGAACTTATTTTGTGCAGGTACTTCAGTGGTCACGTGGACCTGCATATCGCTCAAACGTACGGATTCAGTTCGGGTAGTTATCTTAAAGAAACAGAGAGACAGACGGACAGGACTGACAGACACACAAACTGTCACACTCACACACATACACACACACACACATACACACTCAAATAACTCACCGCTGTCTTGGCTTTCGCTTCTCATTTTAAGAGTGATTTTTCTTTCTTTCTTTTTTTCTTTTAAAGATACAATTTTTGGCTCCCGAAAGTGATCATAAGACAAAATCAATGGCGGTGTTTCAAGGAAATGGGTTCAGAAAAGTTAAATTCCCGTTTTGGCTGGAATAGAACTTAGCGTCTGCTTATAATTAGTATGCATCTTCAAAAGGGTAAAATAATAGAAGTGTTTCCATTGGTAATACAAACCGTAATGAATTTCTTAAAATGCAGTAGGTACAGTACAACCATGTCTTGTCTGATCAACGTCAGGAGCCACTAGTAAAATATACTATTACTACTACTGCTATACTACTACTTATACTACTACCACTACTACTACTATTGCTTCTCTTATACTTCAGCTACTACTGTTACTGCTTCTACCACTACTGCTGCCAGTATTTCAAGTACTACAGCTGCTATTTTTACTGTATTGCTGCTACAATTACAACTACTATACCGGTACTAGTACTACATTACTTCTACTACTTCTTTTACTTCTTCTTCTTCTTCTTCTTCTTCTTCTTCTTCTTCTTCTTCTTCTTCTTCTTCTTCTTCTTCTTCTTCTTCTTCTACTACTGCTACTACTACTACTACTACTATCTACTACTACTACTGCTGCTGCTGCTACTTCTATAGGCCTGCTACTCTAACTTCTACAACTACTTGTACTATTGTAGCTTCTACGACCGATATAGCATTCCTCCCGCTACCACAACGTGTACTGCACTATCACCACCACCATCACCACCACCAATGGTATTGTCATGCCACTGGCTTTCCTACTATTATACCGCTTATTATATATGGGCTACTACAGCCCTACAATTTTCGATATTGCTGTTGCAACTGCTAATCTTATCAATATAATATTAATATAATAAAGGATTGTAAACGCTGGTTTACTTGGTATAAGCCAGTTCGGGGTTCAACTTTGAGCATGAGCAGAAAAAGGTCATCTGTACCAGTAGAGCATGTTGGTTTTTATATTCACTGAGATAAGCATCTGTGATGTAATAATTATTCAAGTGATACCTATAAGTGGTGCTTGCAAGCACATCCACCTGACAGCAAAAGCGGTATCTGACAATATCAACAGAAAGAGTTTGTTAATACATTCAATGCAAAATAATGAAATGGATGCTTTCCACAATGCCAATGGAAGGATCATTCTGGTCACCAGCAACTGGTCTACGCAAGTTCATCCTTTGTTTGAACATGACTGATGAATTCCATAGATTGTTACGTTGGGCAAGCTTATGCCTTCTGCCGCTTGAAACTAGTGGAGTGCCTAATCAACTGAGAAAGAAGAAAGGTCATTTGTACCCATGTGCCCATGAGCTAACCCCGAACTGGCTTATCTGCTTATTCGAACAGAATGTCATGAACTTTCCGTTTAAAGGAAACTATACGCTCTGGTTTCGGACGTTTTCGACATTACCTCGAGACTGCGCATGTATGTCGTAGAAATACGTGTGGAAGTCATCTCGATGACATTTACTCCCCAGTAACAAACACAAGAGACGCACGTGCCCAATTAGCACGGCAAATTATGAATCATGTCGATCTCTTTCCCCTTCTCTCTCCTTCTTTCTGATTTTGATATTTTTCCCCCAAGTATCTCTCTTTCTGCTGCCCTTTCTCGAAGTCTTTAAAGTCGTACAGTGTACGCATAACTTAGCGGTCATTGCTCTGTGTGAGTCACTCACATTTAGGAGTCTTCGACCAGCCACGTAGTTTGACACTTCCAAACGACCATTCGACCTAAAAATGTCGTTTTGTTGACAAATACACCTATCCCCAGACAAATCAAAGTTTTAATGGTGTTTTCCGGTGCGCTAGTAGTAGTCTCCAGTGTACGTCCTCGTATCAGAGAGAGTCAGCAGCCAGCCAGGAGACAAGGATCCTGTCTACGCTCTAAATACATTTTTCCCCTTCATCTTTTCTGTGCTTTCCTGATGAAATAGCTCCCCCATTCTCGACCTCCTTCTGTCTTTCAAGCTTATCATTTCCTCCTGTCTTTCCCTTTCTCTCCCACTCCATCTTTCTTTCTTTCCTTTTTGTCTTTCTTTCTTTCTTTTCTCTCGCTCTTTCTCTCTTTTATTTTTTCGTCATTCTCGTGGAGTTCATTCCCATCAAGTCCCGCTGTTTTATACTTGTCCCTTGGGGGCGCCGGTTAAACAACATGAAGAATTTCGACTTTATCAGCCGCCTGCATGCACAATATGCATATCATAGTATTTTCAAGATATTCGCAAAGATGAACGATCAAGCCGGGTTCTTACCACATTAGTTACCAAAATAATGAGTCAATATTGACTTTTTGATTCTGAATTTGAATGTTCTTCTTCTTCTTCTTCTTTTTCGTCGGTCATGAGACATCGATTGATTTTAAATGTATTGACAACGGCTTCCCATGAATATTAAATAATATATATTATATTTCAACTTCGAAAAGTTTTGAAGAAGAAAATTTCTTGAGATTTACAATGTATGTTACCGTGATTTGTATTCGCTGTAAAGGGAATAGCTTAAAATTTCATGTCACACCACATTTTGGTGACGTTAAAACTGCAGTATGAGGTATTTTGCAATTCAGAATAAATATAAGTTCCCCGTAGCCATATGTTAATTCATATTGTCAGTGTAATCAAAATGAGTGCATATTCAGTATCCAGTTCATTTATCGAGATTATATATAAAAAAAAATCACGTATTATAGTTTATACATTCATTTAGTTGATGATTTAATGTGCTAACCGAAGAAACCCATTATGGAGTTACATTCCTCCAGATGTTAAAGGTATTATTTACCATTTTGCAGGTGAAAAAAAAAACCCAGCTTTAGTGCTTCAAAATAGTTCTAAAAATGTGAGTTTGGGATTAAAAAAAAAACACAATGTATAAATGTTAATCAGTATAGTCGTTGTTAAGTATCGTTAAGTATACAAATCGTGAACAATAGTATAATAAAATTTTTTCTAGAATAAACCGTTTACAGTTATGGTTTATTGAGAAAAATAATAGTGATATGTCCTAATATGTTTTAGGCTGTATTGCGAAATTTTTATATAGCAGAATATTTTGAGATACAACTAACCTACACATATGCATAAAATGTGATAACTCGTACATGTTTGACACCGTTGCTCCCAATGGTAAACAAATACCTTAAAGAAGCTTAATTCTAATCACTTGATGGTACAAGAGGAAGAACGTCTGAGCACCAGCAGAAAGTATTGAGGGCACCTCATACTGAGATATCAATGTCTTACATACATATTACATATTCTTCAATGACATTCGTTGCGCTGGACATGAAATATTAGACCCCAGCTAACACTATCAGCTAAAGTTGCAGGCCGGTCAACTCAACGACGAATTGGCCCTGTAGGTAAAATACGGAGTAATTAGCTACACGCAGCAGATATTATCAAAAGTGTGTAACCATGACAACGGGTACGTAGTGCATTCCTTTTTTTTTTTCTAAGTGGGCATCTGATGAGAGGGAATCAAATTCAGATTAGGCATGTCAACTACACTCCGTCACAATATCGTAACGCCACTCAATAAAATAAAATTGCCGCCCTCATATCTATATCACACGAAATGAGTTCGAACACGATGGCTTTAAAGCATGTTCACATTAATGCGCGAGGGATCAGAAGGTAATACTATGTTCATGTTAGGAAATAGATCTGTAGTTATACACAAAATATTCCCGTTTTTCAGCAGAACTAGACAAGAGAGGGAAAAAAGCCCTGATTAATGCGATGGTAATGCACAGTTAGACGATTTGTATACCAGTATACTGTTTGGTGTTTTTTTTTTTTTTTTTGAGGAAAAATGAGGCCGTTGACAGAAACAAAAATGGCAAGTTTAGCTGAGTACTCTCATGCACTGCAGCAACAGGTCAATAAGAATGGACAGTCATTTTATTGCTGTCGTCGCTATAGCTACTGTAGCGGCAGGAAGTATTATTGCCATGCAAATCAGTTACCAAATAGGGATCCCACCCATTTCAGTATGTTAGCTCATATCATAATGTAAGAGCTCCACCATTATAAGAGAAAAGAAAGAAGAAAGAGCAAGAGGAAGAGACGGGGGGGGGGGGGGGGGTGGGGGCAGAGGGAAAATCCTTCTTAGGCACCCTACATGGAGGGAACAAAGTAATACACTGCCAGAGCGCTGCCGTGGAATACAATTAAACTTTACGTGAGCAACCGAAAACCGTGACTCAGTATAGGGCTGAGTCGGCGCCGATGATCTGCTATCCACCGCTTGGCAGACCCAGGGATACGGCGTTAGCCCGGCTTAATTGTAGACAAATTGAAATTATCTGCGTGGTCCAATCCAGGACGACTACCCTTTCCACAATCGCGATTACAAAGCCATCCAAAGCTCAGTAACACCGCCGAATAATTTTCAAAATGTTATAGTAGAGAGAAAATAAACTCGGATATAGAAATCTTAATCAGGAAAAAAAAAAAAAGAAGAACATAATGGGTTCGCTGACAGACTGGCTACATCAGATTGTTATATCAAATTCCGTGGTCGGTTACCACACAAGCATTTTCTTCTTTGAAGTTTTGTTTGCAGAAAATAGCACATGAATATCAAATTGGATGATAAATGTAGGCCTATAGAGGTAAACAGTGAAAATGAATGAATGAACAATACAGTAGTTATATTATGTATTGATACATACATATGTGATATCACACACACACAAACACACACACACACACACACACACATACACACACACACATACACATACACATACACATACACATAGTTATATATGTGACAAAGCTGACACTGGCTTCGTCGCTGACAGAGTTACTCAAACGCTCACCACATCAGCACAGGAATGAAACGGCAGAACACAGCTCATGTTTACAGTTGATCACTTCCCTGCCGGATTTATTGGGAGAGTTCTTTCGTTGTACAGCTATGTTGAGACGTCGTCAGCTTCACGCAAGCTTTCTCCTCGCTTCCTCGTCTGAGGAGTTTCACACTTTCACCTCCTTTATATGGTTTGGGACATTTCCCAGAGTGAAATACCGAAACAAAGTTACTGTAAAAATGTGCCGAATTGATTGTCAGCAAAAAGTTATACATTATTCTTATAAAGAGAAAGTTGAGGGTGTCAGACGTGAGCTCAGCACATCAGTATATTCTCTCCTCCCCACAGGGATAAGACAAATAGCATACAGGTTTATAAAAGAAAACCTACTTCAAGCCAATCAGGCTGCATGCCTGGGTTACATAATTCATCTTGTCTGTGGTCAGAGACAAAGAGTAACAAATAGGGTTCGCTTTTACCCAATCATGGTAGTGGCCGGCATTACATAACTTGTATTCGACTCTGTCTGACTGACTTTCAATAAACTACATAAGAGCAATACTTTAGGGCCAATCATCATCCCATCTGGACTGCCCATTATAAGCTTTTGTTTTATGGAAATGGACACTGACCGCTCGGGTAGTTGACCCTGAATGGCAGCTGCCCTCGCCTTTGGGGAGATTACATAAGCCCACTTGGCAAGGGTGATACAAACCTCTTGTCAGTTGAAGTTGCTATAGGGGAACTGCTGAGGCCTAAGCTATGACTATTGGTGCTTGTTTGGCACTTCTACTAGGTAAATTCACATCAGAACTAAAAAACAAAAACAAAAAAACAAAACAAAAAAAAGTAAGATAAAATATGGAAGATAAGTGAATGAATGGAAAGAGGGTTAGGAAGATAAAAAGAAGGAAAATATATAAAGGTGAAGGATAAGGTTGGAAAGAGTAAGAATATTGCTTTAGTATCTCAAGCTCCCTTATGTAATCGGCAAAAGGTTTAGCGTATTAACATTTTTTTTGACATTTTTTAATGTAATACTGTATTGACAAAGGAAAAAAAAAACTAGCATCTAAAGATAATGTCGCCAAGCTCATCAAAACATACTTTCATGTGGTACTTGTCATAACATTAACAACATTGTATCTCAGGCAGTTCACAGTTTGTTTGTTTCAGTACATTGTTATGCTATTGCGCGTATTCATAATCATGTAATAATTATACTTGTTGAAAGTAAAAAAAAAAAAAAAACCCCGAAGTGAAGCGAAACATATAATTTGATAAAACAACACACCAAATATGCTGTCGGCTTTCATATCAATGGCTTGGCCGAATGATATTGTTCCAGAATGTCCACACATGTCATAATGTATATAGCGATTCTGGATCCGTGACTTGACTAAACTGTATGTGGTGATCCGCATCACCGGTTGCATGCAGGTGGAAACGGGGCTTCAATTATGTCCAATTTGGTAGTAATTATCGCGCTTTTATCCCTTCACTATGGCCCTCTATCCTCGTTGTTATTCGAGCTGAAAAGAAAGAAAGAAAGAAAACAAAACAACTACACACGCATACACACACAGTTATAGGGATCCAAAACGTTCGGTCTGGGTTTGTTTCTACGCACGTATACACAATCATTGGAAACTACATGTTCCAAGAGCCGGAGATTGAATTACGCTTCATAAAATTACAAGGGAGTGAAAATGGTTGCCATTGGCGACGGCGCCAGCTTTATCAATTATCGGTCAGGCATGGATATCAGTGAGGATAGAAGAAACACAGCTATGATATGGAACGTTCTCCTCCGAGCTGTCTTGTCCCGAATTTCAAACTTGCCAAGATATCGAATTTCGAGCAGAAACAAATTGGTTCTCCATTTTTAAAAGCAAGCAGTATACGGTCACATTTACGAGAAAGAGAAAAATGATGTGAAATGCAACATCATCACCTATATCGAAAGGGAAATCATAATAGATTAAGAGTCAAAGGGATTGAGTCATGAAGATTCAGAGCATCCAGATCACTATACGTAGATTAAAAAAAAAAAGAAATTGGTGGATAGATTATAGAGATTGACGAGTAAAAGAATGAATGAAAAATGAGTAAATAGATAGATATGTTTTTTCCCTTTTCATTCTGAAGTACAATTGTACTAGTATAAAGAAAGCGCACTTTCTTATGAATAAATGTTATGAACCTGCGAACAAAATAGATCTGTGTTAAGTCCATGCATGGTAAGTCATAGAGATAATACACCTCGACGGTGTAAATACATACCACCAATACAATAAGTGCGACATGGACCTATCATAAGATGTATAAAGAAAATTATGTATTAAAAATATGATTAAAGCAAGCATTTCTTGGTTTTACTTTTTTTTTTCTACCTACAACTGTTGTGGGACGAGACTCAAATTCAAGCTCGCTGACCTTTTGACCCGAGCTACCGCAGAATGGAATGCAGGCCCTGGAGGAAGTCTCAGGTCACTGACGCCAGCGCGCATTCTCGCAAAGAGAGACAGAGAAAGAGAGGGAGAGAGAGCGAAAGAGGAAGGGAGAGTAGACCGTGGACTTGCGTCTTCAGTTTCAACGTTGGCTGTCTTGCCGCTGTGGGCTCTGTGTCAAAATATCATTATTGTGCGTTTATACTATCAGTTATTTGCACTTGAATATGAATAATTCCGCATTATTTATCGCTGATACTCTGCTACCGACTTTTTCTCGTCATTCTGAGGGTATTATGTGCGCACAACGGTCTAACAGAAGTTACCTTTAAACCCAATGCAAATATCAGAATGTCGTGACGTTATAATTTTTTACATACATGACACATAGCTTAGATAAGGAATGTTGATTGATCAATCTATCAATAAAATAGCATCGAATAACTAGCAGTTCTGAGGGTATTCTGTGCACACATTCTATCTCATAGAAGTTAATAAATGCAAGTATTCAGAATGTCGTGACAAGATTTATATTTTTATAACACATCTTATAGATTAAATAAGGAATTGATCAATCAATCGATAAAATAGCATTGAATAATTGGCAGTTTGCAATTCAATATGTATACTGCAGCCCTTGGCGAAGATGAAATATTAAATTCTACTGAAGCACTAAACATATGCTGCAAGAAATTGCTGATGGCTGTATGCACGTCAAAACTGCCAGAGCTTAGCTTAGCTCATCCTTGGCGGAAATCTCAAACCTTGACACGGGGCACCTGCCCCCTTCCAAGTCAACGTTGAACCCTAACTCCAACAGAAGAACGCCACATCCATCCCGAGCTATAAATACGACGACTTGTTGTTTGCGTCGTTCTAATACACCATGGACCTACATGAATACACCAACTGACCAATGTGATTGGCGCAAGTAACAGACGAGCTAAGCTGAACCTCCTTGGACATTTGTTACTTACGCCTTGTTCATATTTTACGAGGATTTGCGCCCTTTAGCTAAATTACGATCAGATCTGTTTGTGTAGATTACCATTCAGGATTCTGATAAAGTGCATTCATTTCATATCCATGTATTCACACCTTCATTGTTCGTACATCTTCCAATCACTTCTTCCTGGCTACGCTGGGTATTCCTCTTTGCAGAATGATACACTTCCTTATCATTATCTGGTTGATTAATGCTGAATTTGGAAAGCTTAGTGCACTCAATCATGTAATACATGGATATCTATTCGTTCAACACTACTTTGTATTGATATTGTTCATTTTACACATGACTCGTTTTTATGTTGTTATTGTTGAATTTTTGCGTATCATGTCTATTATGTAGGATGGAGTTGAATTATGTAGAAATGGGGTCTCGGTTCTGAGTCTTTACTCCCAGCTCTGTGCAGAGGAAGGAAAGCAGGCAAGCAAGGCATTTCCACATCAATCAGGCCTGCCTCGAGTTATGAAGAAACTTCACTTTTTAAGGCCTCTCTTGTATTATGGTTAAGTTGAAAATCCCAGCCAACGAGACATTTTGCTGCGAGTCACTCTTTCAATATTCATCCATTCCACTGGGATTTTTACAAATGTAAATGCAGGACAAACTTCCCCTTTTTTTCTTACAATTTTTTTTTTCTTCAATCTAGTCTGCTCTAGGAATGCAGTTTGTTCTGCTCTTGTAAGTGTACGTGCAATGCGAAATCAACCAGAATCCTAAATGGGTAGAGTGCATGACATTATTCTGAACTGGTGATGATGATGATGACTTATATGCGAGTATACAAAAATGTTGCTATATGCATGCGCTATTATCAAAGCTGGGAGCAACGCTTTTTGTTTTGAAATTACTTTCTTTGACTTTTAAAGCTAATGCATGCACGCGCACACCTACTTATCTCTGCGATGTTTTGCAGACAGTATATTCGGAAAGTAGAAAATACATATCATTGTTTTATACTGGCAGCGCATCTGCCACAGGCAATGAACAAGCATTATATCTTGAAGCCGTTAGAATTTAGGGTATTTTTATGCGAAAAGATTGGATAGAACTGTAATGTATTGGCGTGTATGCAAATTTGAAGGAAGCGGGAGAGAGAATCTGGGGAAAAAGCCAACAAGCCACCCTATGTGTACACCCAAACACTGTCAACCATGACTGTAAATGACTACATCTCGCTTCTCACACTCTACAGTTGGTAAAATCATTAGCAAAGTGGATTATAGAAATTGATTCGATTTTGGAGCTCCTTGCGATGACATAGCGATATCAATTATGTCTTTATAACTTATAGACATATTCTCAAAGGCGTAATTCACGATAGAGAAACCAAAAATTACTCGTGGAGCAGAAAAACGAAACATTCCTTTGTTGCTATTCTTTTGAGACATTTACACGCTATGATTTAAAGCTTTCAAAGAGATGCTTTCACCATATCCTGTCTATTCATCTATATTTAGTTTACAAGAGTGGAGTGTTCACACTGAGCATGAGGGAAGAGGGTGAGAGAAGGGAATATATTTCACACGAGATGTTAGAGCTTGCAGTGTTTGACGAGAGTGAAACAGAAAGAGCGGAACCACCACACTTCCTGTTAAGGCTATAGGCCATCACCCTGTCAGTATTAGATGATCGACAACTCTTGTATTATCCACTTTCCATCGCCTTTGTAAGCTGGCTGAAGTTAACATGCCTTTGTTGTAGCCCCTGTGAATGGCTTTCCTGTCTGACGTTTCTTCTTGCTATGCTTTCACTTTTCTTTTATTTTTGGTGTGTAGTCATTTTACATGTCACTGGACAACTGACCTGACTCTGTGTGACTGCTGCAGTTAAACATAATTATGTTTGTCAGGGACACATCTATATTGTATAAAATGATAATTGGAGAATAAGAAGACTTGCGGATGAAATGATTGACAATGTGTTTTCGTGTTTGTTTGTTTGTTTGTTTGTTTGTTTGTGGCAGTTGGAATATTTATGACATTTATTCAGAATCATTACCCTATAATACGACAACGCGTAAAGGACTCTGCATGGATGCTGACACATCGAAATTATGAACGGGGGTAGGGGGAGGGACTTCTGACAGCGATACATTTATTAGAATGTGTTTATGTTCTATTTATTTTGCCCATCATGTGGCAAACTGTGCCACTTTTATCATTTCTTTTTGTAAAAGGAAAGGTTTCTTCTCTGTGGCACAATTCCAGTTCCTCATGCACTGTGCTATGACATGTGCTATGTTTAGTGTTCGTGTACAGGAAGTGTTGACGGATGAATTTACTAGGTTGATGATGATCATATCATGATTGCACATCCTCTTTTTCTTCACTTTTCATTTGATGCAGAATTCACTCCTGATTCTAGTACGACGAAATCCTGTTCACCAATCACCGAGGAGATTCTCACCTTCAAACCAGGTGAGCACGGTCGTGTGCGAATGAGCTTCTTCTTTTTTTTGAAGCTTTTATTCTTTTCTTTTCTTTCTTTCAGCAGTATGATGCTCCCATGGTTTGCATTGCTATAGAACCTCGACGACGACAGAAATAAAGGCGTTCTTCTAAACTAAACCAAGCAATTACCCAGACTTTGATTTTAACATATTTGAAAATTCAATTACTAGTTATCAAATGGAGAAAATAGAAAAAAAAAAGGGCATTCAAAGGAAAATAAAAAAGTCCAACCTTTTGAAAACATTCCAGTTCTGGGCCCCAAAAGTTGATATGATAGCAACTCTTTCTAGAATTGCAACTGTCATGGTAACGATGAGAATCCAGCTTCCTGATTGGCTGTTGCTATTGGAAGTTGCCATTCCAGCAAGGGTTGACATCCTAACATGTTTTATGAAACGGGGCCCTGGTGAGCATAAACGTGTCTTTTGTTGAGTAGGCATCTTTTCCTTGATTTTTGTAATTACATTAATCACACCGATGAACGGACCAGCACAAAAAACACTTTTTAAGTATATAAGATGATTGCATGACTATATTGAGACCACTTTAGATTAGTTTTTGCTGTTGTTTCGAGGTTGTCTTATTTTTTTTTTTTGTTACAACATGGGGTTCTTTAACTCTGCATGGGTTTTGAGTAGACAACGTTTAATATGAACATGTGTTCATGGTTGAGACAGAAATCGCACCATCTAATTTTCTTGAAAACGGACCTGAAAAGATAGACCTTGCAAAGGAAAGAAGGATAAGAAGTAGTAAGCTAATGCTTTACTTCAGTGTCATATCCTGTAACTGCTGATAATTATTAAAATAGGTCACGGCAAGTCCGCCTGTTTTGTCCTGTGTTTCCCATAGTGTTCCAGACGAAAATGTAAGCTGATGCTGATGTCGAAGTCATGAAAATGGACGAACTTTTTGTAGTTATTCATCAGGAGTTCCATTTCAATAACGATGTAAGACCATGTTACCAATGGAAAACTAAATCAATGCATAACATATGCCTCATAATGACGTACTCAAAAGCACAACAATTTGAATGAAATCTTATATGACTGAATATTCTGTATTCAGGTATAATAACGATTGAGTCACTTTTGAACGTAATATGGTATGCAATTACGTGACAGATAAACAGTAAATGGGAAAAATATCTGATATACGACGAAGGACTGTTGTGTAACTTTTCATAAGATAGTTTGCCTGCTCTCAAATCTTTCCATCTTGCATGTTTTCACATTTTCCTTTCATAAAAACAAAGCCTATGGTTATGCAATTAGATATGTTTCTTTGTTATCCTCCTGTCTTTTATTGTAATAAAGACGACGCCAGCATTCAGATGTTACATCACTTAGCTGTCATGCTAGACTCTCTCCTTTCGGATTCCCCTTGATTATCATGAAACCATAAATATTGCCACCTTTAAAGGACAAGTCCACCTTCAGATACATGTGGCTTGAGATAATGCAGCAATATAAGTAGAACGCATCAGTGAAAGTTTGAGGAAAATCGCACAATCCGTTCAAAGGTTATGAATTTTTTAAAATTTCTATGCACTCACTGCTGGATGAGAAAAATACTACAGTTGATGGTGTCACACGCGTAGAACGATAATTATATAAAGAAAATATAAAGACAATTCCACTTTTTTTTTTGGAAGTACACACTCCCTCATCTTCTTACTGACATATGTTAAGGTATGATTTATTGCTCCCCCTGCCTTCTGAAAGAGGCAAGTCATGTGCTCTTCTATTGTGAGAGAAAGTGAAAATAGGTTAAATTTTCTTTATTTGCGGTTTACACAGAAATATCACAAACTGTAGTGGTCTTATCATCCAGCGATCGCGGACTTGAAACCATATACAAAATTGATAGCTTTTGAACGGATTGACCGATTTTACTCAAACATTCACTAATGTGTTCTATGATATTGCTGCATTCTCTCAATCCACATGCTTATGAAATTGAACTTGTCCTTTAACGCATGAGGATCATTAGCAAAAAAAAAAAGTCCACGTTCATTGCTGATTTTCTTTGTTTGTTTTGTTATTGAAGGTTCGCTGAGTTCTTGACAAGAGGAACAAGATAAAATCTTTTCAAAGACTTCTGTTTTTTTACGTTTTCTCTCCGGGTCGCTTGAGAGGAAAGTAACATTAGCCTTCAGGAAAACATGGAAGTGAAATTAATTCCAAGAATTTTGTATTTTTGTTTCACTCGAATTGTCATAGGAATAATGTTGATGATAATATTCCATCTTTACATAGAATCATGTGGATTTTGCAAGGTTCGCAAAATGTATGCTATATCGTTATCATCGTTCTCTTCCCGCGGAATGGCTTCATGGCTGTTCCCCGATTCTATTTGGCGCGATTTCGACATGGACCAATTTATCACACTGTGAAAAATTGTGGAGGAACCCAATGTTGTTGTTTTTTTTTTTAGGGCTTCTCACTGTTCAGTAAAGAGGCCGATAATTAGAAATATATATTTATAAACCACAAGAAACCACCAGCCTATTAGTATATTGTATTAGTAACTAAATATTATTTGCTGTGCTCTTCGGTATAGCATCGTTTTGATTTATCATTACATTTCGTCTGGATTGTTAGCCTTTTTAGCTCACCTGAGCCGAAGGCTCAAGTGAGCTATTGCGATCGTCCTTCGTCCGGCGTCCGTCGTCCGTCGTCCGTCGTCCGTCGTCCGTCGTGCGTCGTGCGTCGTGCGTCGTGCGTCGTGCGTCGTGCGTAAGCTTTTTACATTTTCATCTTCTTCTTGAAAACCCCATGACCGATTTTCACCAAACTTGGCAGGTAGCATCCCTAGGGGAATAGGATCTCAATTTGTTCAAATGGGCACCATGGCCCACCTGGGGGCCCCAGGGGGGCCCATGCAAACCCCTTAAAAATAAGGAATCTGTAAAAATCTTCTTCTCTAGAACCAGAAGTGATAGGGCTTAGTTAATACTATGAATTAGTACATTGATGACTGTAGTTTCAAGTTTGTTCATGGGGGAATCAGGGGTGCCCCCCCTTGTGACCCAGGGGAGGGGGCTTTGGAGGGGTCCTAATGGGGCCTAAATTGTACATTTTCATCTTCACTTTGAGATCCCCATGTCTGATTTTCACCAAACTTGGTAGGTAGGTAGCATCCCCAGGGGGATAGGATCTCAATTTGTTCAAATGGGCGCCATGGTCCACCTGGGGGCCCCAGGGGACCCAAACCCCCTAAAATTAAGGAATCTTTAAAAATCTTCTCTAGAACCAGAAGTGACAGGGCTTAGATAATACTATTAGTTAGTACATTGATGACTGTAGTTTCAAGTTCGTTCATCATGGGATTGGCGGAATCAGGGGTGCCATCCCCCCCCCCCCCTTGGGATCCAGGAGAGGGGATGGGGATGGGTCCTAATGGGACCTGAATTGTACATGTTCATCTTCTTTTGGAAAACCTCATGATGAATTTTGACCAAACTGAGCAGGTAGCATCCCTAGGGGGACAGAATCTCAATTCCTTCAAATGGGCACCATGTCCCTCTTGGGGGCCCCTAGGCGCCCCCCCCCCCCCCACATTAAGGAATATTTAAAATCGTCTACTCTAGAACCAGAAATGGTAAAGCAAAGTTAATACCATGAGTTTGTACATTGATGACTTTAGTTCCAAGTTTGTTCATTGCAGATCCAGGGCTGCCTGCCCCCCCCCCCCCCCCCCTCCACCCTGGAGTTGAGGAGGGGGGATCCATATATGCAGACCTAAGTTTCCAATGTTCTCAGGTAAGAGTGTGCAAGAATGCATGGAAGGTGAAATTGCGATACTCAGGTGAGCGCGTGACCCCCGGGTCTCTTGTTAAAATTCTGGATTGCTATTTTGGTAGTTTTTTAAATAAAGCTTCATTTATACACAAAGTATGGTGGAAAGAGACATTGCTCATGCTTGCTTTCTTTGTAGAATACTCTCCCTCGAGAAATTAATGAAAAAAAAATGTTAGGTCAGATAAAGCGTTCAAATAATCTTCATAGGTATATGTTTATATTATATTAGCATGTAAATGATTTTCCTTTTAATTTTTTGATATGACTTTTGCACTGTATAGTTGTTCCTTAATATCTCTATTAGTGTGTAAATATTGCTCTTACTTTTGATGAGTGCACGTTTACAATTCTCCCGAGGCTATAACATAAGATTGTCCGGCTAGTCAGCATGGCAAATAAGATTCGTATATCGACTTACAATTACACAACCGTTTACGCCTACCATTACATGAAACGCAGAACGGATTTTTTTTTTTGTGTGTAATCTATTGGACGAGTTTTGCTTGTTTTCACCATCGTATAGCAAAAAAAAAAAAAATTCTTTACTTTCAGTATATAGATAGAGAACCCCATATAAGGAGGGGTTGCCGTGCGACAGTGATCTGCGAGAGTAGAATTGTTTTCGTCATTTACTCAGTACCTTCTTGTCAATCACCACATGTCAATCATCTGCCACTAGATTCTATACAGAATGATGGAAATTTGATTCTTACCACACAGGGGATTTATGTCTTGGTTAAGACTTTATGTGGTTCCGCTAGCTTTATAGTAAGTCAATACATACAAAAAGAAGTTTATTCTCCCTCATTATCATTCGGGCCCTTATACAAGGCCATACCCTTATGATAGATATAAGATTATTGGCGTCATAAGTATGTATAACCTTCACAGTACCATGTGTTAGTTTAGGTGCCGCCGTACTCGTTACCATTATTACTGTCATTAATGGAAGTCATAATTAGTTTTAAAAATTCAAACTCCAATGAACTGTCCCAGAACATCAGAATTTTTATTGCATAATTTCATGCGGCAGTGATATCTTGCTTTAAGGTAATATCAAATTGACCTCGTGGATTGTAGGTGTGGAAAGTTATGTTTAATCAATATCGCTTTCTCAGTAATAGAGATTGTGTGTGAATTAAAAAAAAAAGTATATTCGAAAAATTCGAACTCTACAGAGGGTTCATTCATGAAAAAGTTATAACGTGAAAAAGAAAAACACTGTGGCGTTGTCTGTGGCGTTCTGACTGTTTGGTAATGCTCAGTAACGTATACGTTATTCGATTTGATTATTTAGTTATTCGTATACCCTCTTGATTATGTAACAATGATCACAGCATAATCTCGCAAAAGCGATGGAAATTGCTCAGCAGACTTGTGCTAAGTCTAGAGTACGATGTCGTTAGTGTCAAGTGTCTTGGGTGAACTGCAAAGGTCTGTCGTTGAACCCCCAGTGGGTTTAGTCTTATGTCCTGCTTTGAGTTCCCATGTTTGCTTGACTCAACGACTTGCCTGTATACGCACCTGACATGTGTGTGTTTAAAGTTGAACCGGGCACCACTGGAGCGGCTGCACTTAGCTCATAGACCGGCACGAGTTATCAGGCCAGACAGAACATGGACAAGCACAATGTGATTGACAGTTAAAATGCCCTCAGGCAATGTAAAATGCAGCGTTGACGTCCGAAGCAAGCGAATTCTGTGGCGTGCGTGAAACAAGCTGTGGATCATTATGCGAGTCCAGTTATGTTTTCCCTACCAGAGTAGGAAGGAGCGCGTGAAAGTGTAAGCTTAAGTGAATGATTAAAAAAGTATAAAAAAAGAAAAGAAAAAAGAACCAAAAAAAAAAACCCAAACAAACAAGGAAACAAAGAAATAAAATAAAATAAAACAGAAACAAAACAAACAAACGAAAACAGAACAACAGAACAACAACAAACGTAGAAACAAACGAACAAAGAGCCCTGTAAAAATGTCTTTTACCGTGTTCAGAAGAACAAGAAATTCATGATATCGGTTTTGTGTCCTCTGTTTTTCATTCTAGTCTGATACTTCCTGAAGAATATTTTTGTGTTTTGAAGGAGATTCTCAGCACCAAAGATTCACCGTGACTCTAAATCAATTCTTTTCACTTCCAGTCTTTGCCTGAGAGATTAGAGAGAATGGTGGAGGTGGTGGGTGGATGTGTGTGTGTGTGTGTGTGTGTGTATGTGTGCCTTCCTGGCTAGTAATCCTTGTGGGAAAACAGTTCAAACAAAGTCAATGCATCAATTTGATTCCTCAACATGCATGACAATACACGCTAGGTCAAATACACAGTCCCCCCCCCCCCCCCCACACACACACACACAAGTCCATGCATGAGGAACGGAGTAGGCCTAACACTTACGACTAATGTTTTTTTTTTCTTTCCATCATCATCGCCATTGTTTTGACAAGCTAGTTTTAGTTAGTATAGGCCTACAGAGTACAATCTGAAGAAAAGACCGGAAGTAGTTTCATCGAACTTTGACATGAGTTAACGTTATTTTTCAATACTTTATCTTAATACCAAACAGTGCTACTATACACAGTCATATAAGCTGAACTGAGGATGATTATGAATTTGTCACATCTCTCCCACTGATCTGTGCACCACAAAATATTATGAAAATCACGGTTAAATCCATATAACTTAGCGACTATAGTATACAACTTTTTAACCACAATAAGTGATTATTTTACGGTTCTGCTTCGCAGCGAATTAAATGAATTCGCAAAATCACAGAAATTAAGGGAGATAAGTGTGTAGATCAGTGGGAAACTTACAACTGTATAGGAGGAAAGGGAATCATTCATTCATTTCAATTCTCTCAACATTCTGGAGCCTAGCTAATATACTATGTTGTTTGGAAAAATCTGCGAACTGGAACATTGATCGTAACTTTCTTCTCCTAGGTCTGATTTTTATGAAACCTGTACATTAATCTTGGTTGCTGATATTTTTTTTTTCCTGTGTTCACTCCCCCAAATTGACTCGCATTTCAAAGGAATGGAAATGGCAAACGACTTTTAATCAGGCTCACACTCACCAGCGAGAATCTAGATTTAAGATAAGGTCGATCAGAAAGAGATCACGAGCGCCACGGTCAAGCATAATCAAAATGCGTCATGAATTTCATAGGAATAAACAGGCAAAAACCTTCCAACTTCCATGTCGTACGTAGTTCCTTGAAACATTAATTAGATGTCATGGATATTACTTTGTTGTTCAGAATAATGTTCTAAACGTATATCAATATAATGCACTCGGGGATGAACTGTATTGATCTGCATTATTCTAAACTTGTTTCTCTTTTGTTATTTTGTTATTGATATTCTAAACCATGCGTAATTTAGCTTTCGAATTGGAGACATAATGTTTTGCTTGAGACTCACTCCAATGAATTGATTTGAATTTCATGTGCCCAACTAGTTACACTCTACAGGGAAATGCGTGTTACATCACGACTATCATGGTGACCGTTTATACATCAGTTATTTTTACCAGGTTTGGAAAGTGAATATTCATGTTTTGTATCACTTGGCTTTTGTTATAGGTTGAAGGACCACCCATCAGAGACAAACTTTTATAATTGTCTCTTTCTTACCATAAGACCACAGCAATACGGATGGTGTTGAAGTGGATTTAAAGTTCCCTTTGGCCAACGTATATATAGAGAAAGACATGTGAAAAGGTTAAGGAATGTGAATATTCATGTTCGTATCACTTGGCTTAGGTGGAAGGACCACCCAATCAGAGGCAAACTTTTAAAATTGTCTCTTTAAAGTCTTATCATTAGACCACAGCAATACAGAGGGTTTTGAAGTCTTAAAGAGCGGATTTAAACTTCCCTTTGGCCCATGTATATAGAGAGAAAGACACGTGAAAAGCTGTGAAAAGCTGTGTTTTGATAAACGCTTAGTGGCTTGGACCGCCATTTGGCTTCCTTGTTTGTTCGGGAAAGTGCGGTTTGAACATCACCATTCAGATGGCAGTGTATACAGAAGGGAAAATGGTTGACTTTTCTGGCAACGTAATAACAAGAGAGGGTTGGATAGAGAGAGGGAGGGAAGAGAGAGAGAGCGTCGTGCCACCATGTCCGTCAGGCGGCTTGTCACACTGCATCCAGGAGTTTCTTCTTCTAAAGGAAGAGAGGTGCATACATTCACTTCTTTGTCGAACTTTAGGTTGCCTTATTATCTCGAAGGTATATAGTAACCCACAAGTGCAAAGCGTTTCTAAAAGAAGGAAGAGACAAGGAAAGAGGGACAGCGGTATGGGTGGGTGATGGGGGGGGGGGGGGGGCTAGTGGAGGGGGTGGTGGGTAAGAGGGGTTTTTTGAATTAAGATCCCGGACCATCTCTCGAAACGGATGAAATTAAATTATATACTGTATGCCGGATCTGCGGGAGAACAAATTGTTGCACACACACACACACACACACACACACACACAAAGAAAGCAAGACAAAATAAGCAGCATTATCTCAAATGTTAGTTCTTCCAAGGAGCTATTAATAGCTCCTTGGTTCTTCATGTTCTGTGCGTGTGTGCCTGTGTGTATGTGGTATGTACGTACGCATCCCAGATTGTCTTGTGTATCAACTTCATTTCCAAGCTATTGTATACCGGCATCATGATACAGCATTCACAACATGTACTATACCATGTATACTGTGAGCTTCGGATCCCGTACAAACTGCATTTTTTTTTTTTTTTTTTAATGATAGAAAGGGGCAGCTGTTTATATGCTTGTATACGGCTGTTTAAGCCCTTTGACCCTAAACTTTGTATTCAGAACTCGTATGAATAAACGCCTCTGTTCACAACTGCGCTTCGAGTCGACACGATTCTACAACCTATCGCGCAGACGTGAAAAGTGCGTTGACGTCGTGCTATATCGATTCGCAATATCGAAAGTGTGAGTTTCTGTTCGTTTTCGTCCAAAATTGCGCCCAGTCGACCATTAATTTAATATCCGCAGATGGGGGAACAAAATGCAGAGCGTGACACTACAAAAAACGTGAGCCCCTCCCTCCCCATCCCTTTCTTCTTTTTTTTTTTCTTTTTTTATTATTGGTAAGAACGTTTATACTTGTACGGTAGACGTATACGGTGAAGGAGTTGCTTCTTCACATTGTTCTGTCCCACCCACACAGAATATAATGAATCACATCTTAGATTACCATTATTACTAAAGCTTGACATGATTACAAGCGTTGGTGTGTTTAACTGGAGCCGTCCTCACGTGCATGGACACAGCATAGATTTTTCACCAGCGGCATGAAGAATATTGCATTGTTTCCGTGTTGTACACTGTGACCGAAGGCATGCAATTTCTGTGTGTTTCTTTACTTTAATTCCTCTCCCCATTTCCTCTTGCCCCTTTTGATCCTACCCTCGATGTCGTCATCATCTTTAATCCGACGTCGAGATGCATATCAGGATTCAGAAATAAATAATTGGCGCACTCCGATGTGATATTTTCATCCTAATTCCAGCGGAGGTCAGTGCGAATTGTTTTGATGTCACAAATCACGTGGCCGACTCGTCTCCCGTAACGTGACTGCGGAGGAGTATGGTGGAAAGTGAGGAAAGGTTTAAAGAAACAGGAAACACATTTCCTTTAAAGGGAAGGTAAACCCAAAAAGCAATGTGGATTGAGTGAAAGCAGCAACATGAGTATAACACATCAGTGAAACTTTGAGGAAAATCGGACAATCGATGCAAAAGTTATGAATTTTTAAAGTTTTTGTGTTGAAACCGCTGGATGAGGAGACTACTAGAGGATATGACGTATGAGTGGACAACAATACGAAGAAAATATAAAGGAAATTCAACAAAAATTCACTTTTCTAGAATTATGAAAGAGCAATGGACCAACCTCTTTCAGAAAGCAGGGGGAATAATTGCTACCCCTAACAGATGTCAATATCAAGTTGATGGAATTTGTAATTTTCATGAAAAATGGATTTTTGTAGAATTTTCTTTATATTTTCTTGGTATTGTTGTCCACTCATACGTCATAACCTCTAGTAGTCTCCTCGTCCAGCGGTTCCAACACCAAAACTTTAAAAATTAATAACTTTTGCATCGATTGTCCGATTTTCTTCAAACTTTCACTGATGTGTTCTACTAATGTTGCTGCTTTCACTCAATCCACATTGCTCTTGGGGTTTATCTTCCCTTTAATGACACCAGTATGAGGCAAAATTATATCAACACGACACGTTTTCCGATTATATCAGCACTTTCATTGCGAAGCCCTAAGGTAAGAAATATGCAATTGCTTTTTCAAGGTCAGTATACTAACGAGGACCGCAATAATCATTAATATAATATACTTAACTAAAAAGCAATTAAGTTGATGCTATTCAAAGATCTCCCAAATCTTGGAGTAAGGATTTCCCAATTTTGACATCGTTCATTTCATTTCACCCCTTCTCCAATTCTGACTTTGAAGTTGACTTCAGACATATTGCAGGCAATTACATATACTGTTTGTGTATGAATCCATGAAGCGTATAGACCTAATCTTGCAGCGTTCGCTGTTGATGTTAGCCGGTGACTTCTCGATTATTCACTGCTATTACATGTAAATTACTACCTGAAAATTACGCGTGCGTGAGGGATTTCACTCTTTTTTTTTTTCTTTTTTTTGGGGGGGGGGGGGGGGCTTTGCGCAATTTTTTTTTTCTCGAGAGTATGCGTATATGCTTGAAGAAGCCGAGGTCTCCGTTTTGTCTTGAACTCGTCAGCCATTCTTTAAAACATACTACATTGTACTGTAACTCCCGTCATATTAGTGTGTGCGTGTGCGTGTGTGTGTGTGTGTGTGTGTGTGTGTGTGTGTGTGTGTTATGCGTGTTGTGTTGGCGTTTGTCTAGCATAGCCCTATATACTCCCTGGCAGGATATTATGTTTTGTATTTTTATCTTGTATAGTTGAATATTATGTATTTTGGGTCCGTGCGTGCATCTGAACATTCAAATTAGAATCTCCAAGGAAATATTCATAATTATGAAATCAAAATAGCATTTTAAAAAATGGGAAAAAAGTAAATGCTTATGCAAATGTATAAATGTGTGTGTTCTTTAATAGAAGATGTGGGGGTAGTTTATAGGGGATTGCAAAAAAAAAAAAATATCAAGACTTAAATTAAAACCATTCCTGTTATAACGTGCAAATATTGTTGTATGCGCCTAACTGTAATTTATACCAGTTATCTATTTCAATAAATGACAGTTATAGAAAATGAATTATTAGTAAGTCCGCATTCTTTCACCCAGAATAATGTAGTATTCAATCGCTCTTTTTGATTTATATCTAATATTTGTCGAACATACGACTTAACGAAAATTGTCAATTTCAATACATGTATATCATGATTACATTCAGTGATGACATAGTTTTAATGAAATCCCACTAAAGGTTACGGAATAGTCTGCGTGTGTGTGAAAGAGAGTGTGAAATGGAGAAAGAGAGACGGAGAAAGAAGAGAGTGCTCTATTAATGATTTTTAAGAATAAGCTGGACGAACATTGGAAGAATAATTGTGTATTTGATTACGAGTAACTACTATACGTATATGGGTCCTGGGTCTCAAGCAGTTTTCATCCTTCCCTGCCGTGTAGTGTGTCATACAGATTTTTAGAATTTACGATACATGTTTGAATGTGGTTAGCCCAGGCTATATATAATTGGAAGGATCAAGAGCAGCCGATGAAACAATCCTGGGCCCTGTTTTATCAAAAAGATATAGTCGATTATAAATTTCCTTGCACAGGCTGTCATATAGACTTGTGATAGAAATCAAGTGTAATGTATTATAATCAATTATTACAACTCTTCATAAAACAGGTCCCTGTGAACAGGCTCTGACCTACAGCATCGTTCCGGAAAAGTAAAAATAAAGAAAGTAATAGATATATATATATATAGAGAGAGAGTGTGTGTGTGTGTGTGTGTGTGTGTGTGTGTGTGTTTGTGTGTATATAAAAACTGTGTATCGTGTCTGGATGGAAAATAATCAGGAGAGATAATACAGTAGAAGTGGGTTCAAAATGCGTGAAGAAGATGAATTTCTCTTCGATCGCTTTGAAGTTTGCGTCTCAAAAGTAGGAGGCAGTCTTCAATTAGTGAAATGCTGGAACAGTATAAAGTGGACTCATCAAAATGATTCCAGACAGTATAGAGACGATGGAAAGGAACATAGGATGACGGTTGAGGGAACTTTTCATTGTTTCATGGATAAATTGTAGAGAGCGAAAGAGAGAAAGAGGGTGCGAGGGGGTGCAACGCTTTTGGGGTATATAAACAGTCAACTCCGCGTAAGTTGATCTTTACGGTACTGAGGAGAACACTCAACTCTGAAAAAGACGGTGGAAGTTGAAGACAAGAAAAGTCGAAGAGTGTTGCAACAGATGTTTTACAAAGCATTGACGAAGATCCTAAACTTGTTAATTTAAAAGTGTTTAAAAAATCAAGCTATTACTGTAGATATGAAACTGACATTGATTCACTGCATTGTACCACTGGACTTAAGAATGTTATATTATATCAAAAAGAATTAGATGAATAAAGAATTGTAATGATACTGTTTAAATAAAAGAGAAAGATGCAGCTACTTGTTGTATTTTTCATTAATTATCTTCATTATGTCTAAACCAGCTGTAAGTTAAACTTGTGCGCATACAATATGGGTATCCGTGCCTTTGCTCTTGTGCATGATTCATCCCGTGCGTTTTACACAAAATGAAAGCGAATTCGTCGAGGGTTCCGGCATGTCTGTAGAAGTTAAAATTACTAACGAGTATATGAATCTTCCTTCTTAGTTTATTCATAGCTCACTTACAATAATGATGGCGGCCAAACGATTGAACATACTCTGATGGTCTCTGCATGCTTATCTCTCCTGATACGAAGTATGCTTTTAACAACTCCTTCTCGAATAATTCCCATGCGATAATACCAATGAGTGACGTTGCTATTTGAGTTTTCCAATCGTGTGATGTACAAAGCATGCATGTTCCAGCACTTGAGGTATTTCATACATAGAAATACTGATAATTTCTATAAAAAAACACAACTTTGATATCTCCAATGATTCACATAATATATTCACATCCGCACATAATTATAATTGTAATTTTCGTACAAGAAAGACGGTGATAATATACGCCAAAGGGTTAGATACTATAATCTAAGAAGTAAGGCAATAGAACGCGTGATTTATGAATAAATTCAAAGTCGCTATAGTAATTTGATACTTGATTCATATTCCCAAAAATCAGTGGAATTGGTTAAAAGCGATTTGTCATGATCTTCTACCTATAATACACATGAAAGGATAATTTCATTACAATCATGGATCTTTGTCTTTCTTCGGCCATATTCATGCAACGCAAAAGTAGTTAAAGTCACCGTTACCATTGGGAGCAGTGATTAAAAATGTTCGAATGGATGCATAACCTATAGTTCACTTGTCACAAAACATCCTACTATGTAAAAATTCGTATGAAGCCGCAAATATAAGGAGATTATCACAAATTTTCTCAATAAACCTAATTGTATTGACGGTGCATTCTAGAAATGATTTTAATAAAATTGCTGTTCACATTTTGTATATCTAACAATACCTAACATTGATTATACTGATTAAAATTTTTAAGTTGGTTGTTCCATCCATAACTCACATTCTAGAACTATTTTGCAGCACTTTTTCATCTGCAAAATGATAAATAGCAGGGCTTTAAGGTGAAGATGGAACTTAATAGCACTTCCTTTGTGTATTCAGAATACACTTCTGCTGTGATTTACCACTTTATCTACAGGAAGACGGAGGATTGGAATGAGAAGAGAAAGGGTACTTTCCTTACCAGTTAAAGGGATCGTATAGTTTTGGTTGATACCTAATTTCAGGTTTCTAATATTTTTGGAGAGATAATGAGAAACCTCTTATGAAATATGAAAGAGCATGGGATTCTATGAGGAATTCAACGTTTATTTGATGAAAATTGGTTTTGAAATGGCTGAGATGTCCCCCAAAGAGCGATTCTAATAAAGTGTGGGACCTACACTTTATTACTATCGCTTTGTTTCACTTTGTTTTTGGATGTTTCACTCATTCCAAACCCGATTTTCGTCAAATAAACTTTGAATTCCTCTTAAAATGGTATGCTCTGTACTATATCATTAGTGTTTTCTTGTTATCTCGCAAAAAGTTAAAAGCCCAATTCTCATCCTCACAAATACTGTACTATCCCTATAAAAGTTAGTTGTTTCCTGGTTAAAAGAAAGAGTGAAATTTTACAAGCATGCGCGACAATGAAAATCTGACCGAAGAAAGTTATGAAGTTTCAGAAAACAAAAGAAGATAAAATATGATAAAAGGATATAAATATTCAATGAAAAAAATCTTATGCTATATAAAAGTGAAAAACATAATATTGTTCATTGTTAACAACTTCAAAAGAATGCTCAGTCAGATATATTAGGATTTGAGAATGTGGTGCAACATTGCGTTTGAACAGCAAAAACAACAACCAAAATCCACTGAAAATATCAAGATTTTATGAACAAACAGTCTGCAAACCATGTGGCAATATTGTCGTGGGGCAATGACATCATCAACCCACTATAGTTGTATTTGCATAATGAATTGTTATAACCGACTGTTCAAGAGCTGTTCGTGAAAATCAGCGAAACTTTACAATTTCCATAATCCAGTTCCATGTCCGATTTGGATTAAATTTTCGAGTTCATATTTGTAAATTTCCCTCTTTCTTCTATTTTCTTTTCCAGACTAACTTTATCAATAAAACCTCTAAGAAACGGGAGACATGCATAACAGATTAGCAAGAGAGTTACAGTGGTTACACCTCTATCCGTACCGTTTTTGTAATGTTTGTTGGTTTGTTTGTGTTTAGTTTGGGCGCTGTTGCAGTGGGTTACTAAAAAGAAAAAAAGAGCGAAATTGAAATTCATCACTGCGTTTCAGCAAGTAAATTTGTGGAAATGCAGCAACGAAGAACACATCAGAGAATTTTGAGGAAAATCGGACAATCAGTTCAAAAAATATTATGAATTTTGAAAGTTTTGGTGCAGCCATCACTGGATGAAGCAGGAAAAAAAAACAACAACTAACGAACTATTAGTATACAACACTTCGTGACGTTACCAACAATATACAGTGATATAAAAAAAGATATAAAGGAAAGTCAACATATTTTTTTTTTCTAGCATAATGATGGGCGCTTAACGTACCTCTTTAGAACATTATGTCAGGGTATTCAAGTCGAGGGAATGTGTGAGGCTTGTATATGCACAAACATGTTTTAAAATCGGTTTGTTTTTGTTTTTTTACGGTCGATTCCTTTGGAGCTGTATAAAATCCTTTCCTTTGCAGAGTCATGATTGCTAAACAACTTTTGCAATTTGATATTGGAAGAAAAAAAATTATTTATCTTCAATTTATATTCCAAACATGGGCAATATGTGCAAGTAAATGAGAGACGTATGGGTATTACATCATTAAATTGACATAATTATACGAATGTGATCAATATTATATTTCTGGGAAACGCGAAACTTTCCATTAAATGTCAATGTCTTATCCAATTTCAATGAAACCTCTGTACCTGTGTATACACACGTTGTATTTGATTAAAGGGGAAGTCCAGGCGATTTCCACAATTTGACATCATGTAGTGTACATACATGTTTAAGATTTGTGGAACTATTGTGGTCCTTGAGCAGAGAAACCAGTACTCTGACCCAAAACAAATTACACTGAAAAAGGATGATGACATATAATAGGAGAGACTCACATATTTCAGAAATTTAGCAATGTAATTCCTGTTCAATACAATAATGTATCGCTTGCTTAACAAGTTCGCCTGCCAATAGTGCAGAAAGTATGCATACTTTCTTCTTTTGTTCGGTTTCCTTGAGCCCCCACCCATGCATTCTTTTGGTGAAGCTGCTACGTCATCATCCTCGTTCATTGTGATTGGCTTTGTTCAAAATTTTGAAAACCTGCTCATTCTTCATCCAAATCACTATAAATTCTGGAACTCTGTACCCAGTATAACCAATTTATATACTCAAGTAGCTGTTCAAATGTGAAAGTCTGAAAATCATCCGCAATCCTCCTTTAAACATGGGAGAAGACTGTCACTGTATAAGTTAATAACAAGGGAGCCAATAGATAATAGACACCCACACCCTACCTTATGAGCATAATGCCTCGCCTATCGAGACCACGATTCCTGCCAGGCTCGAATCGGTGACCTAAACATGGGGATGCCGTGTTTCTATCCGTTGAACCAGGGAGGGAGACGAGATTTTCCCTTCTATATACTTCCCTGGTTGAAGTATACAATCATGTAGGCCTACACCGAACAAATCGAAGTTTCAATTAGTTCTATACAGTCATGCAACCATCATTCATTTAAAATTCCAATCTCGCGTATTTCACTGTACGGGCTTAATTATTAAAAGAAAAAAAATCTCAAACTTTCTTATTGTATCATAATGCAGATCTTTATATTGCTCTGTACTGCTGAAGCAGGAGCAGCATTTATGGAATGACAGTAAGATTTGATTTTCACGAAACATTTTTATATTTAAATCCTTACTATTTAATCACATCTTAAAGATGTGAACAAAGTTTAACGCTTTTTTATGAAAATAGTGAACCTTCAATTGCTATTACTTTCTGTTTTCCCGGTTGAGTTTCTGAGCGATTCGATGACTAACTCGGTCCTGCACACCGTAATACAATGTAGTACGAATGTATTAATAATTCAATGAAATGCCAGAAGTTCTATAAGAATACAGTTGTCTATTTCATTGTTTTCCTTGCTAGTTTTCTTATCACTGCAAAGCATTTCATTTTGAGATAATCATCGGGTAGCCTATTATGTTTACATGTACACGTATTTGACATTACCCTGGGTTTTGCACATTATCTTCTCTTTGCAGTTGGAAGAAAAAAAAAAGAGAGCTCATAGAATAGCGCGCATGTGCACACACACACACACACATGCACACACATGACACCCTGGCACACACTCACATGTATAAATATACATTGGTACATGGTGTACGTGTAGGCCTCATTAACTTAAAGAATATGTAAATGGAACTGAATTATGTATTCACTCACTACGTCTATACCTGTACACACCATTTCACTTAACTATAGTAGGGCTTAGTTATAGTGACAATGTGTTATCTTCATGTTTAACGTCTGCATGTTTAACGGAAAATCTTATCGCGAAGCATCATCAATACAACCGGGGGTAAGCAACAAACAAACCACTGACTTCTGATGGATATAAATACAACCACATTAGTCGTTGAGTTTTTTTTTTTAATAGATATATATTTATATATCGAATATTATATTCCCAATATAATCATTGACGCTACTTACATCTGACATAAAACGTTACTTCATTGAAGAGTGCGTTTAAGGCTACAACATTAATGTACAATACTAATGCGTATCTTTGTCTTCCAATCATGAGACCACGGATGTTCAGTTGTCGTGATTAAAAAAAAAGGAGCGTAAATAATAATATTTGTTTCCATGAGGCAATTATATCTAGATATATGGAAATGAAATCTGAGCACATTCGGTGAGGGGGGTACTGAGTGCCTGCTTTTAGAGGTCGCAAATCTTGTAGCAATAATTAACAATTTCCCTATATGATTGACTAGAACTGCCTTCATAATTGTACTTGCAAATTTTCTCACTTCCCCCAGTCAGGCGGGCGCAAAACTTCATGAAAATCATACATGTCTTTTTTTTTTTCAACAACAAATTCCCTGCCATGCTTATTTTTCTTTTCCACTGAAAATCATCGTACATATGACATATTTGAGGTAGGTAACACCTTAATTACAACACTATTTCATGAAACTCACTCTGATACATGACTTGTAGTTCAAATGAAGATAATATCAAAGCGTTTGTTTCCATTATCTTTGTCAGCGAGTTCCATTAAAAACACAGCCCCCCCCCCCCCAAAAAAAAATGAAATCAGTTGGCTCTAGACACTGAAGAAAGCAGGTTTGGATTACACATGCATGACTTACAATGTAAATTTCCTTTTGGGAGAAAATTACAGCCCTGGCTAAAACCCGACGCGACCATCAACGGGAAAGATAATGTGTGTAAAATTACCCTCTCATCAGATACATACAGTAAGTCCTACACAAACGTTAAAAATTACTTTTGTGTTGTCTGCCAATGTAGAGTAGATGTACGAATGTATTTAGAGAGGGATAGCACCGGTGGAATACGGAAGCTCAGACCCTTTTCTCATTTTTAGGTGACGAAACGTTCTACCATTTTATATTTGCAGATTTCACGTCAAGAATTTACCCAAGAGCATTCGCAGTCTTCGTGGCATGTAGCTTCCAGCTTAATATCTTCACGTTCATTCTCATGTTTCGATTGAGCCAATTTTCAAACATCGAATATTATACCAGACTGTGTCGCGAAAGTACTGAGTGAGCCCGTATCATAAGGAACACAACGTATAAAAGAAAAAGGAAAAAAGAAAAAAAAACAACAAAACAAAACAAAATATGGCTGGCCTGTTTAAAAAGGGAAAATAACAAATCCTGCACGGGAGCCTTGGGCACTTCCTTGCAAAATCGAGAGGCTGATTGTACCGAGCCAGCATGAAGTATTGTGGTGCGCTGGGATATGAGGAGTGAATAGCATAGCAATGGGCGCTCCTCTCCGCACTTTAACCATAAACAGGAGAGGTTAAAGGCTAGAACTGATGACCTTTGAACCCGATTCGTCTGCGCACAATACTTGTACCGTCTTGCGCTCATGGCACTGCATTATCCCGGTGCGTTATTCAAAACCATACAGCCATGCAGTCTACAACTGTTTCATACTTTCTTAGGCCATTTCTGTTTCGTATCGAACGCAGAACAAGAATGACAATAAATCATACGTCTTCTGCCAAGTTGTATACATGCGACATTAGTGTATTAATAACGTGCAAAAACTTGAACACTTCATGATGTAAAACAACGATTTGGCGTAGAAGTAGAACGAGTAAAATATCATGGTGTAGGATGGTGTGACATGTATCAAAATGTTTTGTTTTTTTTAAGTATGGCATATAATATAGATCTGGATTACACCTCTTGTACGACATTTTGTCATATTTCTCTATTTCTTCTGAAGGATTTTAAACATATGTCAGTACCCGCAATTCGCTTCGTCTCGAAATATAAGGAATAGAAATTGAAAAACTGAACAATATCTGTCCAAGATAAACTTCCTATCTACACGGGCAGTCATGTACATTGTCTATATGTACGAGTCATATACTGTATCATAGACACGTGTAAATGTTACCTCAGATGACCTTTTGATTTTAACATATTCCCCGTTCACATAATATTCACCAGCAGCTGTTTCATTCCTAAACTCTTGCAGATTTATTTTTACCGAAGAATTGTTTCCTTTTTACTGTCATAAAATGTCAGTTTTGCCTTCTTTACTGGTGGTTGACTCCTATCTACAGGTGCTAGTGGGATAAGTGATTTAACATGTACGTCTTGCATCATTTTAGATAAAAACTCGGTGTTCTTCTGCTTCTGTTCATCTACATTGCTGCTTCGACTCTATATGCAGTTTAAAAACGTTAAAAGTATTTTTAAGGGCGCTCAGTAGCTCGTAAAAAATAATATTTCATTTCACTGATCATCAGTGAAGAAACAAGATTTCATTCCCGTGGAGTGTGGCGTTGTGACAACCCAGCAGTCACTCGGTAAAAATTAACACATCGTAATCTGCTGAATATAAAGTGAGCGACTACTCCTGCTGCTACTACTACTACCTCTTGTGCCAGAGCCCGAGGTTGAGGACAGATAGGCACGGGAGTTGCATGATCCGTTCTAGGCCAACGGTGGTGATCATCGTGCAGCCATACAGATCGATGCATTGCAATTCTTTCAAATGCTCAGCAATGAGAGCCAGGCTTCTGTCCGTCACGCTGACACACTGTCCGATGTTGAGGGTGGTGAGGTTGTGGAGATTCCGGACCAATCTCCCCAACCCCTCGTCGGTGATATGGCAAGAACTTAGACTACAATTCGTCAAACTGGGCATTCCCTGAGCGATGTGCGATAGCGCAGCGTCCCCGATCTTGTCGCAGAAGCTGGCATCCAGTGTGTTAAAGTGTCCCCCATACTCGGCGAGGTGAGCAATGCCGATGTCGCTAATGTTGTCGCAGCTCCGGAGGTTGAGTTCGCGAAGACTCGGCATCCTGGAGAGGCTGATCATGCCCGTGTCCGTGATGCCGCAACAAAAACTCAAGTTGAGACTGGCGAGCTTCTGCAATCCTTTGGCAATGCTCATCAGAGCTGTGTCACTTAATTTCTGACAATCCTGTAGCACCAAGAGTTCCAAATCTCGCGTCCCCCTCGCCGCCTCCACACTCACTCCAGCTAAGTAACCGATTCCCACGTCAGATATGTGCCGACAACTTCTAAGATTCAATCCTTTGAGTTTGTGAAGTCCCCTGGCGATAACCAGGAGTCCCGTGTTGGTGATGTTGCTGCATCCTGCCAAGTCGAGCACCTCCAACTGTTTCAAATACTGCTCGATTCGCCACAAACTTGTATCGGTGATCTGCTTGCATAGACTGAGATTCAGTACTGTTAGTGTGTTGATCTCCCTTGTGAAGGCATGCGACAGACCAACATCAGTCAGGTTGTAACAACCACTGAGATTTAGGCTCTGTATGCTTGGCATTCCCTGCAAAACATGGCTCAAACTCCGTCGTAAACTGAGTATCTGAACTCGTTTGATCCCCCGTGCCACAAGACTTGGAAACAAAGAGGGGTTTGCCCGCCGCAAATGCAACTTGGCCTCCACTCCACGCCATACCGAGCGGTGATACGCCGCGTCTCTCCATGCACGACAGACCTGTGCTACGCGGCCTTTATCACGTACGTCCAAATAGCCGAAAATTAAGGCGAGTACTTCAGGAAACAAACATGAAATGTGAGTTTCCTCTTGGTACTTGTCGAAGGGCATTTCGTCCACAGAGCGACTGGCTCTGTTTCGACGGCTTCTTCGATTCCCAATGGCTTCACATTTGCGATGTTTTCCATGCAGAAATCCGCCGCCTCGGACGGCCGATTCTATGCACACACCACATTCTCGTTGCACGCTGTGCCGCATAGATGCATACGCTATAACACACGTCCGTTGAATGAGCATGCATGCGTGCATCGATATCAGTTCACAGTGCATAACACAGCGTGGGTATGGACAGATGAGACGGGGCCGCTCAGGTCGCGGTTTGTGGCTGGCGAAGCACAGTGTGCTAGCTACCCCCTCGGTACACTCGTTTACCATCGCGCTGTGTAAGAACGTATTTGCAGTGGCCTCAGGCATTCATTGATAAGTCACGTGACTCAGTCCAGCGCGGCGTACGGCGCTGCTGTTGTGACGTTCAGTATTCTTTCCGACTAGTCGAGCGTGCACCGCAGGGGGAGGTTTCTTTTGAGTCGCAATGAGCTTCGCCAAGCCAAATGGCTGATAACCTGAAAAAAAGGAGGAACGCGCAGCAAGACACCAGTGTATGTTCGTTAAATCTATATGAAAAAAGAACCCTGATTCATATCGACTAGCAATGAGCTGTCATTTTTTAACCTTTTAATTTGTGGTTCATGCTTCAATTATGCAAATTCAGCTGTTGTTGAATGTAGAATGCACTTACTTTGGCAAACTAGATATCACTCAGTTGGATACTGATCTTGTGTGTTAAGTTGAGACTAGCAAGCGTTTTTGAAGAGCAAGTGAAGCTGAATGTAATCATCGCTCTTTAAGGCGACAAAGAAACCATTGTACTGTGTTTAACTTTACAAGATCTGATGTGTTACATGCTTTGGCCGAGACCATGGTCATTAAATGGAAATCGATTAGGTTAATCCTTCCTTTGTACTAGAGAGTTGGATTGACTAATCCCTACCATTCAGATGAAGTCAGTGACGATGTTGGTACAAGTATCAGGAAGAAAAAGTTGCAGACAGCATAATTAAAGGATTGGAGTTCCATGAGTCAGGGGTGTTTGATTTAAAGAAAAAAAAAATCGCTCCAGTCTTTTAATATAGGTAGGCTTACATTGTCTTCGGAACTTAGCACTTGATCATCATGGTGTGCAGGTCAAACGATTATAAAAACAACACATCACAGGGGAATCTAACGTGAACCAGGTTTTTTTTTCTTTACACATTTTCCATTTGAAATGTTTTGTTTATCTGGAGGGTTCTAAGCAATGGTTAGCTTTAATTTGTCACACATCTGTAACTACCAATGGCGATTTGTGTCAGTATGCAAGCCAGTAGTGTTTAAGTTCATTTTGACGGTGGTCCATAGAGGGTTAATATGGGAAATACTTTTGATTAACTCCAATAAATAGTTCTGCTAGGGGAAGAAATGTCGGTTTTTTGTTTGTTTGTTTGTTTGTTTTTTGCACTGGGTAAAGTTAACAACATAATGACATGTAAGCCTATGATGTGTAGATGTGTGTGTGTGTGTGTGTGTGTGTATGTATGTGATGTGTGCGTGTGACACAGAAGGGTGAAATTAAGAATTTTGAAAGAATGTCACCAATTAATAGTGAAATTTCATATTGCACTAAAATAATGAAATTGCATATCTATAATTATGTTACGTGATCGCGAACATAACTAATATAGATCTTGAACGGTGTTCATCAGACCAAAAAGCCAATAACGTGGAATTTTCGAATGGATAATTTTATATTGTACTGACATCTGCAATGGTAACCTTGATTCTTTTAAGGATAATCTATTCATGTAGGACTTGTAGGTTTCACAAAGAGCAACATGTGCATCTTTGAGTATTTTGTATAAAACATTTATTTTTCCGCATTGCTTTCACGAAGACATTGGTGATGATAGTATATATACTGTTCGTGTCTAGATACACTCGTGCATGTCCACCATTAACCACAATTGTAACTGTTACCATAGGCAAATTAACATAAATTGCAAATATCGACGATTCTCGATAAGAATCAGAAACGTAGGTCGAGAATGAGATGAAAAGCTAGAAACGTATTTCCTTCTATGATGGAATACTCCGTACAGATGATGATTACGATCAAATTTATGGCGAGATATTATCCAGGTTGTATGTATTTCAGCAGTAAAGAGAAAAGTATCATAGAATATTCTGGTGAGAGATGTATATTGAGGCAGTCTTGAGGAACACCGGCTTTATCACTGTCTGACCCTATGGGCTGAACTCTAGGCGTATTCTCTAGTTTCGATCGGCTCGAGTTGCATCAGCTGACATCTATATAGAGTATACAGCGCACTGTCTGGTGAGAAATATAACTGTGGATGTGATGATATATCAATGTTGTTGTCGCATGGACTTACCTTTGTGACTGAACCTTGTCACTATCGGCAGTAGTATCAAACACCCTTACACTCTTGAGACCACCGTTTTAGAGATTGTATTTGTATTTTAGAGCTTGACTTGATATTAACGTCCATTTACAAATTAGAGGGTTGACAGATTATGGACAAATGAAGATCTGAATTCTATTTAAAATGTAATCAAGTAATGGAAAAGTTTGACCAAGCGTGAAATCTAAATCTCTTATGTCTTTTATATAGGTTCCCTATCGTCATCATTTTCGCTATTTGTTTTTTTTTTTCTGTGCCAACGGTAGATGAAACCACCTTTAAAGCTCTCTGAATTGAGTTTTATCATAAAAAGTAAATTCATGCAATATCATTCTCTTAGTTGACAGAATGATTATATGAATCTTCGTGCGTGTTCAAATTACTTTAGATGTATAAACCTGTCTTTGTTATCAACATGCAAGAGCGTATAATGTGCAAGTATAATTTATTATCCGGAGCAGAATTTAAACCTATATAGGCTGCGTGGGAATCATTTTTCAAACAAAAGACACGTACTAAGCCTTTCATAAACTTATGATATTGAGTTTGTTTAATATGGTAAATATTAACATCTTCACATTTCAAGTCTTCCCAATTAATTCAGACCCTTTAAACCGTTCACAAATCTTCACCAAGTTCTTCTTTGGCACGAAATCAATACGCTGATATGAATAAGATTATTTTTATCCTTCTCACCGAATCACTGCTGCCTTGTAATAACCTGACAGCGATGACTGTTCAGAGGATAGAGGTCGCAGTAGATAAATCATCAATAAAAAAACTGATTTTGATGACATTTTTTTTTTATTTACAATCCATTGGGACAGATGAAATGTAATGACACCATTTCCTCTTTCATATACTCTTAAGTGAAAACATGTGATACTTTAAAATTTCAGAACTTTGTTGAAATTTGATGACACGTCTTCCATTCTGTTCGTCACAATTTACTCTCTTAAAAATATGTTTGAATAAAAGGATGGATGTATAGTATTTTGGATTAAAAAAATCCTCTGGTGATTGATTGAAAGAGCTTCACAAGATTATATGTATTTTCAGCTATGTCAGAATGTTGTCATGTTTGACACTCCATGAAGTACTATTTGCAAAATGACGTCTCTTCTATGACGACATTTTGCAAATAGTATTTGCAACATGATGGCACAAAACAATATTCTGAAATTGTGCGCAGCTTTGTACCATCACTGTGAACTGTAACATTTTTTTTTTTCACAAAACAATTGTGACATCACAAAGCAATTCTGACGTCGCGCACTGCGTCGTTCCGTCACTCTCTGAAATGTAACAATTTCTAACAAAACAATTGTGACGTCACAAAACAATTCTTGACATCGCGCACTGCGTCGTACCTTCACTCTCTGAAATGTAACAATTTCTAATAAAACAATTGTGACGTCACAAAGCAATTTTTGACATTGCGCACTGCTTCATACTGTCACTCAGCCTAATGTAACAATTTCTAACAAACCAATTGTGACGTCACAAAGCAATTCTGATATTGTGCGCAGCATTGTACCATCACTGTGAAATGTAACAATTTCTAACAAAACAATTGTGACGTCACAAAGCAATTCTGACATTGCGCACTGCTTCGTACCCTCATTCTGTGAAAGGTAATTATTAAAAAAACAATTGTGACGTCACAAAGCAATTTTGACATTGTGCGCTACTTCGTACTGTCACTCTTTGAAATGTAACATTTTCGAAGAAACACCTGTAACATCAAAAAGCAGTTCTGACATCTGGCGTTGCTTCTTCTGGTCAGTGAAGGGTCCCTTCACAACATCGTATCCACGACATGACTTCTCGCCTCGCATTTTCCCCTATTCCCCCTTCTTTTATCCAAAATATAAAACAAATATAATTTGCCTAACTCCGAGTTCCTTGTTAAAACTATAGTCCTCGGTGCCTCCAAAAGAACTATGCACTTCGGGGCTGCCCCGCCCCGCCCCCCCCCCCCCCCAGTAAATAGTTCTTTTGGAACCACCTCTGCCTATAATTTTAACCAAAAACTCTCAAGGCAAAGTATATTATTTTAGAACGCTTGCCTCTTTAACACACCATGTTGTAATATTTGTGGAAATGATGTCACAAAGCAATTGTGAAATGTTACATCGCGCCCTGCCTCGTACGGTTATTTTAATTACGATCCCTCTACAGCGTTGCATCCACCACACGACTTTTCCCCTCACATTCCACTTCTTCTGTTTATTTTTTTTTTTTTGATCGAAAATACTGTATATAACAAATGATAACGCTCTAATTTCGAGCTTCTGGTATAAACGAAGGACGTCGGTGCCTCCAAAGGTACCATTCACTGCGAGGCGCAGCCTCTCATTGTATAAATACAATAATGTAGTACAGCGTACTATTTTGGAGACACCTCTGCCCATTATGTGTTAACCAGAAACTCTCTTGGCAAGGTTTATAGGGTCTATTATTTGTATACTAGATGATGGGGGCATGGAAACCATTTTTGCATTGTTTAAGATAGTTTGACAGTGGATTCTATTACCTGCCTGTATAAATTGATTAAAGAGAGCTTCTGCTGAACACATTTGCTGAGGTTCGAATCTTATACGTATACAGTTAGGATACAGTAACACATATTGGATTTACGCTTATCCCAATCACACATGCCAATGCTGCCCGAGTATAAAGAGCATCAGTGCTGGAGTAAAAGACGTAAACTCTTGTGCTTTCTTCGTGTGTTTGGTTGTTCTAAGGAAATTTGGTTGTGTATACATTTCAAATCTTATTAAATCACATCACGATGCTATGACATCAAGTTTATACAATGTCAAAAAAGAACTTACACTATTACCACTTGATTTCAATGTATATGTTGCAATACAACACATGAAATTCTTTCCCCATTATATTACATTTCAGTGATGTTTCATGTCCTCACGTTATATTACGTCTAATGAGATTATGTATATTGTATTACGATTACATTCCTGAATGGGATATAGAAATGATTCAAAACGACCAGGGAGTATGAAAATAAAACAAAAACACACCCACACTATCAATCATGCTTATGATTTGACATGCAGTGCCCATAGACTCTTGTGTGATATATACGTACATCATATTCATACTTACATAAACCGATATGAAAATATGTATGTATCTGTCTGATATGTATATGAATGTTTGTGTGTGTGTGTGTGTGTGTGTGTGTGTGTTATTGTTTGTTTACGGGAAGGGTGGTTAGCGAGAGAGAGTGAAGTAGAAATATATCTCAGGTTATATCATTGAGAAAGGAAAAGAAACGTACAACCGATTTCCATAGATAAATGAAGAAAAAAATAAACCTGTAAAATTCACTGAAAGTGGAAAATTTTACTCAAAATAAACACGGCGGTCTGTGAGCACTCAGTGTTGAGGAGTTGAATTTCCTGCAGGAATTATATTGAGTAAGCATAGAGATTGGGCTGCCGACAGACATGGAAAAGCCGACAAGGCTTGGTCGGGTCATCATCAATATTTGGGAGTCACGCCTTTGACCTCATTTGTGTCCATAATACGCCGTCTTGCTCCATACAGTAACTATATATGGACGTGCACTTACACATTCACAAACACTACTAATGTGTATATTTATATAAGTGATATATATTTCTCCATCAGTCTATTTATTTATTTATCTATCTATTATACAAGATATAGATTATTATGCATAAGAATATATATCATATATATGTATATCTATGTATATTATAATTATATAGATGAATGAATATAAACATGATATACGTGGATATAGGCCTACTTGCACATAACTTGATCTGTCTGTTCTAACCTAATGTAAATACAAACGTTGACTCCTGCTGCATTATGATATCACTTCCCCGCTTGCCTCGTAAAACATCTGTCGCAGGTAAGTTATATATCTATATTATTATAATCATCTTGATTTTGGGGATTGCAATACCGTAAGCATGTTTATGCGAGATCGAAAAATCGACAACATAAGAACAAACACGGGGGGACTGTGGTAAAATAGATGAGGCTCATACCTTTCGAACGGAAGTCTCGAGTTCAAATTCTGACAAGTGCTTACGTCCTTCGACGAAATGTTTTTACCAATGACGTTCCTCTCTACCCAGGGTGTAATGGGTACTTGGCAGGGTGATGTCCGTTAATCCCAAAAGTCCGTTATTTCGAAACAGACAAATTCTCTGTCCGTAGATGTTCGTTAACCCGTAAATGGAAAAGGGTAATTCGTTATTCCGAAGGTTCGTTAATCCGAAAGTTCGTTAATCCGGAAATGAAACAAAACACACACACGCAAACACACACAAGCTGCGTACTAACCTTTTTTCATCTTCGGATTAACGAACCTTCGGAATAAGGAACCGTAGGGTAAAAATAATGGCAAGGCCCTCTGGTAGAGCAGCGACAACACAAAAGAGACTACCCTGGATAAATAACACCCTATGCAAGCATTTTAATTGTTATCTTGGTCGTTAAACCTCTCTCCTTTGCACTCTTCTCCAGCAGGTCAACTAATATGCCATTATTATACGATGCTGTTGCATCGTGCCATATACTTGCACTTCAGTCACAATGGGTAGGATTGCTCAAGAATGGGCGATACATAAGATATATCTCTATGGAATGGATCCGCTTGACCTAGAAACCACCACCTGAGACACATCAACAAAATACGAAGATTGATATAGCCTACAATTTTGCCGCAACGACTCATTACTCCACACTTTATTGATGAATTCAATCTCAGGGACCTTTTGTATTCTCTTGTTCCTTTTAACCTTTTAGTTGGAATACTCAGAATGCACTTTGCAGTATTTGTTGTGCTGATATGTCGGGCAAATTCCCAGTCGGGCTTTCTGGTTGTCAGGAACAACCTGTGATTTGCTATCAAGGTGTGATCATGTGCATACAATCTGATTGTTATAGTTACTTGGTCTTGTTTACATGCAGGCCTTGTCACGTATGCGACTTTCTTAGGGGTTATCTCTTCCATTCAGTGTGTAACCGAACGGCTACTTTCTTGAATTTACAATAAAATATCTTAATTGTCCATTTCCTTGCCAATGCTGCTACATTATGAATTCCGCATTTATTGTTCGTACAAACGTTCATCACCACACGCTTCATTTTCTCAAGAAGCTCTTTAAATTTGTGGCAATGTGCTTAAACAAACTTTGACAAACAATGATTCACATACTAGCATTGGCTATGATATCACGTGGGGTAAAGGACACCAAAAGAAGTTCATCCGTTTTACACAGAGGTGATATATCTTTTAGGTAGAGGAAAACTCACCAGCTTTGACACAGAAGAAATTCAAGTAGGGATAGGGGGTTTACGTGCAGAGGGCACTAGAGGGCGCCCCATACCCAATGTACGAGTTCTTCACTCGCCAAGTTCGGACAACTATAATTTTTTCTCTATATTTTTTCTTTCTTTTATATATATATATCAGGGTGGGGGTACTTCATATAGGATTAAGTGTTTCTTTCTTGGCTAGTTTTTTTTTTTCTCCGATTCGGTAAGATGGTTGTTATTATCATTTTTTTTTTTTTTTGGTAATTTACCTAACCTCGGAAACTTTGTCGGAATGGAGATTAAATTTTATACAATGTACAATGCGTAGAAATCATTGCTTCCAAGACTCAATACGTTAGTATACTTTTGTGAACTACACTCAGTTAGTGGAATTGAATTCATTGTTTAAAAAAAAAACAAGAAAACAAAAACTTCCACAAACTTGAAAAGGGAGATATTCTTTTATTCTGTGACAGACAGGCAGCCAGAAATAAAGAGTAAACAATAAGTATGAATACGTGTAGGTTCATATTCAGATAAAATGTCTAGGAAATTGACACATTGACAAACCGAGAAAAGACAAGTGAAGCATACAAAATAAAAATAAGCAACTTAATAAGAGATACATAGTGCTTATATCGATCTCAAACCTATCAAGTACAATGAGTCTTGATGGCCTTATGACTGAACTTTACCAGATATGCTTTGGGGGAAAAAATAAGAGAAATCAATTTTAAAAATGAGTGAATATCAATCATACTGAAATACTAGACAGTTCTTGCTGATGAGGAGGAATAAGATTATTCCATTCACCTTCATGGAGACTGTGTAAGCTTTGGACATAGAGGGCGCAGTTACATTTTTATGAGCACAAACCCTAGAATCCGATCTCTCCCATGAAGTACATGCATCACAGTACATGCTCAGAGATACAGCAACTGTACTGACAAATTCGTGAAACAAATTGATGAAACATGACGAATATTTTAGGTTTTTCGTGTTGGAAATTGTAAAGCTAGCTGTTTGAAGCTTTCTATCGACATTTATTCATGGGCTGGAACACAATGAATGGCCTCTGATAAGAGCCTTCTCATTTAAAAAAAAAAAATGAATTATTGCTATGTGAAGGCGAAATGATATTGCAGAATAACCAGTGACTGGTGTACTACTTTTTAACAGATGATAAGATAAATTAGAACTGATATTGAAACGTAGGTTGTTTCTTTCGGATCTCGTTCGATCGTTTAGGCATGTTGTCATTGTTGGTGAATTATTCATGTCGACAAACTATAATGCTACAATCATTATGACCTCTGTCTGCAATAACATGTATTGCATTAACCACGTCTTATTGTTAGTCATTTTGAACACATGGCATAATCCGCTTCCAAACGCAAAGTTCGTAATATAAAGATAATGTACCATGGCAATACTTCATGCCATTACCAGCAATTTATATAATCATGTCGAAGAACCAACACGCACATAAGAAAACTCGGACTGAGAAAGAAAGAAAGAAGAAAAAAAAACAGAAAAGAAAGAAATAGTCACACTAGGTTACAGAAAACCGTATCGCAATAATAAGATATCGTGAGCGTCGCCTGAACCAGACTGTTACTCCAAATTGAGCAAAAAGTTGATTGACTGTACAGCGCCATTAAAGTTCTCAGGACCACCACCCTAAAATCCACACATTCATAAACAATACATTGACTACACGAGGGAAAAAGAGTTGGCCTGACGGTGTACGCGTAACTTATTTTGACGAACATCTCCTGTCGATTAACGTGAGAGGGCGCTATCGCAAATTGCAGAGCGTTTGGCAGGCAGTGGTGCTTTGCAGTGCTTGCCCTGATCAACCAGGAGGTCTCGATGGTGGTGCGGATTTGATAACGAAATTATCTTTGTCGCGCAAAGTAACCCAGTGGTTGTCATGGGAATGTCTTCACGTACCGAGTTTCACGATTTTTTCCTATTTAAACCAAACAGTCTTCATTCAAATTCAATTCAATGTGGCATGACTTTTGGCAAGATGTAATCCTACTTATTATCTCCTCTCAAACCCCTCAACATAGCGAAATTCAAATTTTAAATAAACATCAACTGATCGCAGACCCACCAGGAGCACCAGTGTGTCTCATTATAATAGAAAGTGTCAGATACACTCATCATCTGGCATGTAGGGTAGCAAAATAGCCGTCCCGTGTGGCTCTCACGGAGATCGCAGCTCAATCTAAAGCCAGCCGTAAGCCGACGACAAGCTCTACCAACATCTCTCCGAACCCCCTGGCCACAAGAATTTAACTAAAAACGTCACTTTCCGTTGTATCATCCGCATGGCTGCGGTCGGTAGATATAGTAAAGTATTTTTTGTATACAGCATGAAATTTTCAGGGGGGGGGGGGGAAAGAGAAGAAGATATCTGCGTGTCATACTTTGCTATGTCCAAATCAATCACCACACAGCGCGATGGAAAAACATTCACCTCCTATCCGTCAGGGTAATATCAATTTAATGCTATAAAATTCTAGATTTCACGACTTTTGTCATCATTCTGCAACCACTATCTCGACCTCCTTGATCTAGTCCTCTGATTATGTCATTATCACAATTCTTCCATGCACAATTTCCTGTTGAAAACACGCATACAATATTGGAAAACGTGCTTCAAGATTCCGTCCCATTCTACATTCTTTGCTTCAAAGATACAAATTAAGTAGTAAATGCGCCTTCCAGTAACCATTGGTAATGCCCACAAAGGAAAATGCTTGAAGAAGACAATATTACTGGAATCGTAATCTCTTGTCTACCACATGACATAGGTTGCTCGTCATTGCTGTTTTATGTTGTATTTTTTGGTAACTGCAAAGAGGAGCACACGTCGTCCAGCTTTGCGACATTATGCCACAACATAATATACGGAGGAGATCTACTTTCTCTACGACAATATATAAACATACAATTTCGTGAACAAACCCCAATTTTTTAATTTCGCCGTTTAATTCAATCTCTGATCAGGTCATTTCCAAGCAATCTCAAGTGAATGGTAATTGTTTCTTGTGTAACTGTTCCTTAATGTTAGTCTGCTTGTTTTTTCCATCTGAGAATATGGCTAGATAGCTCACTTTCAGCTGCACTGTAGCTGGTCTTCCATGAGGTCCAGTTGGATGTGAGACGGGACCACTTCACCGGGTTATACACCCTGACCTAGAAGCATGATGGTTTCGACATGCACAGTGTCATTTAAAGACTGCTAATGTATAATCTCATACTTTTCTGTGAAGATAGGACCTAATTGTTTACAAAGGTGTAAAGTTTTCCATTTTTGGCTTGGGTCCCCGTTGTAACGCGAGGCACCTTAAAACAAACTTAATGCAACTTGCAAGAGTTACAGTTACAATGACAGCAACCTGGCAATACATAGCCAATAAGTTAAGAGCGTTCCTTAGTCACTGTTATCACTGCAACTTGCAACGAATTCAAATGCCTTGAAATAAAGTTATTGTTACCCTTTCACTCTCTAGATTGATGGCGTAATTAGACTAGAGATATCACTGGGGAGCCCGCTTCTTGGGGGGAGTTCGCTCCTCCCTCATCCACGGACGACAGGGCCGGTGATCAATGGTTAAATGACATTCGTGGAAAGCTATCACAAACGGTCGAGGACTGGATAAAAGACAACGAACAGATATATCAAAGCATGTTACTAACGGCTGATCAAAAGGAGCGCATTCCGTGAGGCCATTGATCAGCCACCCCGAGTTTTGTCCGCGGTTTCTCTAAATGATACTCGAAGCCAGTCAATTTACTCGCAAAATAATACTCGCTAGCTGAGAGGGAGACCTTTTCTCTTTAAGCATGAATAATTGATACTGGCATGTCCCCCTTTGAGAAGACTTGAATAGTCGGGGGACAACATGAAAGAATCCGCATCGCTGGGATGTGGAAATGTTATCCTTGCGAGCACGCGTACAGCCAACGACTAATCGCGCCCGCGTTGCACCCTCTTCTCCCTTCGCCAGACGATCGATCGATAGCGAGGAGAAGTGTAACCGATTATCAGATTAAAAAGCTTTGTTTGCCGTCTGACTCCTTGTGTTTGCTAATAAAAAAAGATTTAGCCTGACGCGAAAGAAAGAATTCATTTCTGCCTTTTTTCCCCCTCTTCTCGCGCACAAAAAGATGGTGTCACTTCATGGACTCGTCCATGGAGTAGTTCCCGTCGCCTTTTTGTGACACGCCATCGAACAGTGAAGAGGTACTCGAATGGCCCATTGACTTGAAGGCGAAGTGAGTTTGAGGGTCTCTTGGTCAAGTGGGTATATAGCATCACAAACTAGCACGGACTTCCGGAAAGCACCTCGATGATTCGACCGCGATTATAGCAGTGGACAAGGCAAGCTGCTGTGGTGAACTGCGGAGAAAGTGTGACAGCGCAAACTCTCGCAAACAGCTCCCAGATATTATGTGTTTCAGGTGCGTACGCAATAACTATACGATACCATTTTTTTTTTTTTAGAACGCATGGATGATGTTCAAACGAGGACGCTGTCTGACTTCGAAATAATTGTATAGGTGATAAAAACATGAAGTCTACTTTGGACATGTTACCTTTGCAATGCTGAAACCGATTCTTAGCTTCTCCTACAGAAATTCATTCGATGAATTCAACATGACGTATCATAATGTTCTATACAAAGGCAACATCTGACAGCAGACAATTCGAAGAACTTTTTTTTTTCTCTTAACATATTCACTTTCAAAAGGTTACATTTAATTTTCAAAACAGTGTGTGCGACATAGTATGTCTATCTGTTGACGTACAATGTGATGTTGTTGCCATAATTTTTAGGGGACGAATGACTTGATGATCATTCTCCGAAAGATATTAAACAGTATGACTTACACTAGCAAACTAAATTACATGATGCATGGAAGGACCAAGGAAGGAGTATGAGTAGGGCACATCTCTCTTAAATCCTTTCTGTGCCAAAGGAATCAAATGTGCACAAATTTCAGACACAATCCTATGGGCAGGTAATAAATATGACACGCGCAGGGTTACCTATCCCATTGATTTCCAGTATTCCTTCCTGGGACCAAGGTTTCCTTCTACCTGCGAATCAAAGGTAATGCGATTATAGAGCGGCGATTAGCGAACATGAATGTATCCTGTCCATCAATCAACTATGACTCTGAGTGCAAAAGACACGTCTGTGGAGGTGATTAGTGTGCTCGACAATGCTTTGATCCTAATGGACAGACAGCTGTTAAGTTAAACTCAGCGACTTTAGAAAGTAGGTGGGGACTGTTTCACAAAGAATTTTAATATCTTAAAATCTAAAACTTTTAGAATCTTAAAAGTCAAGATAAACTTCAAATTATGATATGCTCTGTGTGTCTGCCATGGTATTCTATCTTCCTATAATGAAAATGAAAATTTGTAGAATTATTCATGCAACCATCAATATATAAGATAGAATAGGTGACAAAAGAAATTTCTCTCTGAATCATGATAACAATATGAAATCGAATCTAAACAACAACAAAATAGATACAACTAGACAGGGAAAACAGTGGCATACCATAATCTGAAGTTGATTTGAACTTTAAGATCGACTTAAATTCGTGATGAAACAGCCCTGGATAGTCTTGCCTTCAGCGGGATATTGGTAGACTTGTGAGCTTTTTTTCAGATATATTTCTGAAATATATATGTTTGATCCGTCACCACGATCTGATAGTTTATAGAATCAATCATTTAAAGCATATTTGCCTGTTAATTTTTGTCTTATGTTACTAAGGCATATAGAGCAGAAAGGTCATACATTAGATTAACTCACAGAAGAGACCTTTTGATGATTTTGGCACTGAAAGATCTGTGATAAATAACGTTAGATTTTTTTTAACACATTAATAAGTTCGTAAAGAATAAGCGCGCACAAGGAAGTAAAAAAAATATCATCATCAGGATACCGACCAGGTTAGATGGTGTTTGCTAGAGAAGAAAACATATTGATATCAGTTTACAATTCAACTTTATCTGCATACTGCACTCGAAGCGTGCATAATATTATGTTATGCACGGTAGTATATAACAATATATAAAGATTACGGAAGTTTCCTAGTCTCATAGGGTGGTGGTGGTAGACATCTTCGTGTCGAAATTACTCCTCATAAAAATCTTTTCATATGTCCATTTTTTCTCTCTCATCTTATCCACCTCTTTCTCTCTCTCTTTCTCTCTCTCCCCCTCTCTCTCTGTTTTTTTCCTTTCCTCCTTTTTTTTTTAATTCGTATCCTTCTGCTAACATTGCCCACTTGAATTGTTCATCTGTGCTGTAATTGCTACCTATCGTCACTTCATGTTATTTCGTACTCGTTTCGGAACTTCAATTATTTAGCCATCTTGCAGCGTCTGTCCACAGTTCAAATATGTCAGTTGTCGCTGGTATGTCAGAGGCAAAGCATTCGTCATTTGGAGGTAAAGCATTCATCAGTTTGTTTGCAGCATATACAGCCTCACTTTTTCCCTACCTAGTTACACAAAAGTTGACGGCCTCTCGCTTCGACTTTCTAGATTTGTGTCGCTTGTTCGTGTTGGCTATTTCGCGGGTCGTTCACCTTCGCTGCAGGGAAACCGAATCGCCCCGGTCTGCATGCGGGACGGGATCGCTTTCACGGTTTGAACCAGCCCGTTAATGGCCCGCCGTAGCCTACGCTCGCCCCGCCTCGTCATGTTACATAAGGTGGGACAAATAGGGAAAGCGTATCGGTGGCGGATGGGGGTATGTCATGCGAGAAATGCGATACAAGCGTGCATAATTATTGACGGAAAAGACGAATAACATTGCGAGAGGGTACCGCGTAAATATCATACAAAGCCGTCACTGGCGTACGTGCAGGCCAAGCTTGCGTAGGTCTCATACCAGTGACATTTTAATATCACAATGGTAATTCGAAGAAATCAGCTGCATTCCTTTTCTTTTGCTCTGTTCAATGTTGTGTTTTCCATCAAATCCGACGTAAAAAGATAACATTATTGTCTTGCATGATATACTTTTTTCATATGCATAAAAGATATCTTTTTCTTAGTATCAAAAAAGCATCAATTCAAAAAGCAGTTATTCAGATCTAGAAAACACGTTTGGTGTTTCTAGAGACTGCTTAGACTGCTTTGGGAGCATAAATAATGAGCTTCGGTTTCAATGCAGAGAGACAGAGTTACATCTCATCTTTCAAAACCACTGAAAAAAAAAGAAGTATTCAGTGATGCAAATCTCCGTGTTGGTTCGATAATGTGATCACTATTTATACTACTTTTATATTCTATGTTGAAATATCAAATTCGTGTACAATATGTTCAAATTTTGAATGTCACATACTAGTATATATAAACATAGCATTTTATATAGGCCACATAATCAATTATGTCTAAGATGCGTTTTGATAGTCTCTTTCAGTAAATTGTTTTGAGAAAAAGACAGATGAAAACAATGTAATAGAAACATTTCAGAAAACACCGACGTACCACAATTTGTCTCTTAGTTCTCTTAAATGTTATTGGCAAAGAGATGCTGTCCAGAGTTCCGTTTGAGGAGAAAGAATATCACATAACAGTCATGCGACAGTAAAACACATCTGAGTTAAATGGATGGTTTAGTTTTGGTTGAGATGGGGATTAAGCTCTTATCTTTTTGCGATATAATTAGAAACTACTTATGAGATATTAAAGAGCATACAATTCTAAGACGAATTCAAAGTTTGTCTGAGATATTAAAAGCAAAGTAAAACAATTCGATCCTAGCAAAAAGTGGGTTCCATCTTTTATTACAATCGCTCTATTTTTGATATCTCGGCCATTTAAAAACCAATTTTCATCAAATAAACTTTAAATTCCTCTTAGAATTGTATGCTCTTTCATATTACATAAGAGGTTTCTAATTATTTCACACAAAAAGCGTTGGAAATCTGAAGCCCCATCTTACTCAAAAATGTATTATCCCTTTAAGATGGTTGTGAATGTACACTTGGAAACGCGACGATCTCAGTGCTAATACCCAGAAAAGGGTTGGGTAATTATAGAAATTCACCAAATCCGCATTTCTGCCCCCCTGTGGGTGTTTTCTTCCATCATGCAGTTTTCGACTTGGGCTTCTGGTCGGCTTTCCTCACTTTTTAAATCGGTTTTCACGTATTTTATTCCTCTCTTTCTCCCTCTCTTTTCACTCTTTCGTTCGTGTTCATGCAGAGATTCAGTATTTCTGGAATGGTAGGTTATTTTTTCGTGACTGGCTCTCCAAGATGGCCTTATAGAATGTGTCGGGGCCTTTATCAACGCTTCGAGCCGTACCTGTCCACTTCATTTTGGGGTTTGCGGTTATTTGGTAATTCTCAGACATCGATTTTTTTTTAGTTCCTCTTTGTTAGAAATAATTTCTCTATATAAATATTGCTGTGTATGAAGGTAAGCATAATAACATGTCAGGTACACTATACAATGAACTTTCTGTTTAAAAAAGGAATGTGGCTAGTATTTCACGGTATTTATTTTCCTTTAGTGAGTCCCATTCTTTTTTAGTTTTTCTATCAAAGAGGAAGCTAAGTAAAGAAAGAGAAAGGTATTTTGACTAAATGACCTAAAACTGAGACATAAGCGCAACCTTGCGTCACAGCAGTAATTTCTGAAAAGAAGGGAAAAAAGGAAGAAAAAGCAAAACGTTTGAATGCTGCCATATAAAGGGCCATCGAAGTATCAAAGTTAATGGCATCTAATAGCTGTTAAGACATAGTATAATGAAACGTTGATCATCCAAGAATGATAAATCAATTCATTATTCAAATCGAATACAAGAATGTAACCACATAGATATTCTTACAGACGATTCTTATATGCAGACAAATTTGTGATTTGCTGTATTTTATATATCCTTTTATCAACTATATGTATGTAGAATATAACATCACTCATACACGTCTTCTGTTGGCAGTGATAGAGTCCTGATAGTGCAAAAAAACACACAAAAAACCCCGAATAATTATTTCTTAGGTCGTATGGACATGTATGGTTGTTTGCTTTTTGTAGTCTGAAAGGTTTACCTGTACGAAACTGAAGTTAGCCTGCATTAAGGGGCCGAGTGGTTATTTTCTCGCTGGTAACTAGTTCAGGCCAAGAGATACATCGTTGTTGTAAGAGACTGTCTTTCGTCAGTCCATGTTCAACCCCACTGGGGCGAAACCTTATATATGGGGTGTAAGTAAAAGCTTCAATTGCCAAACAAGACATTTCGGTGTTGTGAAACAGCGTGTGCAGACTGGACATTAGGCTACTAGTACGCCAGTGTCTCCGCCTTAAAGAAATGGAAGCACTGGGATCGGGCCATTGTGTGTAGTCAACAATGCACTGAATAATAACCAAGAGTATTCGCAGCTAGACTGGATGGTTTGGAATTACCTGCCTTTGTGATAATATTTCCAGAAGGGGAAAGTTCAGCTTTCGTAAAACAAAACAAAACAGAGGCGGACAAAACCCCCAACCCTGCCTGTCATGACGGTTGAAGACCCTTGAACTTTGGGTCATTCCACTAGCGACCTACATCTAGTCAACCTTTTGGTCAGTTTGACCATGATGTTGCATCGTGTTTTATTATGTGTCGCTCTTGTTAAGAAGGATTGATTTATGACATGAAAGAAAGATAAAAACAAGACAAAAGCAAAACCCAACAACCCCACCAAAAAAAAAAAAAAATACTTGTATTACGATACTCAAATCAAGTAAAACAACCTAAAAGTAAGAAACGAGGTTCAAATGTCTTCGAATACATGTATCGCAGACAATGAGGTTATCCAGTCAGGTGCAAAATATTTAAACTTTTTAAAACTTGTTTTGATGTCATTATTATTATGACAAGCATGAATATAAAGCAAAATTGTAACAACAGTTAATGATCAGTATGACATTGATGAAAATAGTAATAGCGATAGTTACCGGTTTAACAAAGATAACAGTTTAATTCAATCTAATTTCATATTTCTTCTTCCTGAGAAAATAACATCTCTTTCTTGCTTGAGAACACAATAGTTGACTGTAACATAAAAATCAAAAGTAATCAAAGAATTAAAAGCATGTATACATAGTTCAAACCTGGATTGTAATAGTAATAGTAAAAGTAATAGTAATAGTAATAGTAATACTGTTGTAATGGTACTAGTACTAGTAATAGTAATACTAATGGTAATGGTACTGGTACTAGTAATAGTGATAGTAATAGTAATGGTAATAGTTAAAGTAACATAGCTATAGTAGGCCTAATGGTAATATCAAAGGCATGATTTACCATTTGCAGATGAAACAAAAACCCAGCATTAGTACTTCAAAATAGTTCTAAAATGTGAGTTAGAGGTTGAAACAACCAATGAAAAAAATGTGAACTAGTAAAATCGATGTTGAATATTTTTCAATGTACAAAATGTGAACAATAGTTATAATAAAAAATGTTTCCAGAACAAACCGTATACAGTTATGGTTTATTAAGAAAAATAGTGATATCTCTTAATTTTAGGCGTGATTGCGAAAATTTTATATGGTAGGATGTTTTGTGACTTACAACTTACTTACACATATATGCATCAAATGTGATATCTTTATACACCCAGGTGTATAAATGGGTACCTGGCGTGACAGGGCCCTCTGGTAGAGCAGTGGCAACACTGAAGAGGCTACCCTGGGTAAATAAGACCGTATTATTATTATTATTATCATTATTATTATTATTATTATTATTATTATTATTAATATTATTATTATCATTATCATTATTATTATTATTATTATTATTATTATTATTATTATTATTATTATTATTATTATTAATATTATTATTATCATTATTATTATTATTATTATTATTATTATTATTATTATTATTATTCTTATTATTATCATCATTATTTCAAATCACTGCTCCCAAAGGTAAATTGGACCTTTAATAGTGATAGTAATAGTGATAGTAATAGTAATCTCAACGATTGTTACAATCGTGTATAGCCGTCAAACAATGAGAAAGTAAAAACACATCTCGAATTGTCGACGCCCCTAGTATAAAAGGGAGGGAAAAATCAACAGAAAAAAAGAGAAATAAGATGAAATACAGAGCTTAAAAGACAGATTAGGAAATCAACTGTTCGAGCCCGAATCTAGTAATAACAATGCTTCATATCTTTTTCTTTACTTATTTTTCCACTTACATATTATATATATATTCCACTTATAATATATCTTGAGAACACAATGATTGACTGTAAGATAAAATTAGAAGTAATTTATGAATTTAAAGCATGTATACATAGTTCAAACCTGGATTGTAATAGTGATTGTCATAGCCATAGTAATAGTAACACTAATAGTAATAATAATAGTAATAGTAGTAGATATAGTAAGAGTAATGTAACTACTGTAGTAATGGTACTGGTACTGGTACTAGTAATAGTGATGGTAATGGTAATAGTTATAGTAATGGTAATGGTAATGGTAATAGTAATAGTAATAGTGATAGTAATCACAATTGTTACATGTAGACGTCAAACAATGAGAAAGTAAAAACACATCTCGAATTCTCGACCCCTTTATATAAAATGGAGGAAAAATCAACAGAAAAAAGAGAAATGAGATGAAGTACAGAGCTTAAAAGACAGATTAGGAAATCAACTGTTCCAGCCTGTAACCAGCAATAACAATGTTTCATATCCACGATGCGTTGATGTAGCGATATACAAAAACCCTTTCTTAACATCTCAAGGAGTCGCATACTGTAGTGTACGTTGTATTTTCAAGGAAAGAAATCATACATGAAATGTAGAGTATATGTAACATTGTATGAATATACACTTTGTGTGTGTAGGTGTGTGTGCGCGCGTGCGCGCGTATTGAATGGTTACAATGTCATACGGATTATATTACTAGTATATCACGTTTCTTTATTTTAACAAAAGTCAAAGTCAACTCAAATACACAGACAGATTATTTTCAGTTTTTCAATCCCCGAGTTCAAACATATCGTATAAAAGAAATATGTCGACAAGCCATCAGGGTCGGGTCTACCTGGCAATAGATTTTTTTTTTTTCGAAAACCAGGTCAATATTGACACTTTGTCACCTTTGGAAGCAGCAAATGGTAAACTTCCCTTGTTTGAATTACTGTGTTTACTCTGCCTCTGCCAATTTTTATGTCCAAGAATTAAGTTTCACGAAATACGGACCGAGATAGGAATGTGCCAGATTTTACTATGTCTTCTCGTTCGTATGATTATTGGTGCCTGTGCAGATGCGTTTTCGCGCGTTTTTGTCTTGTTTCTTAAAACAAACTTGATAACTATATATTTGTTTTTGTGGAAATATATATATATATATATATATATATATATATATATATATATATTTTTTTTTTTTTAGTACAGAGTGAAGATCACTGAAAATAAAAGAAAGATTTTTTTTTGTTGTTTTGTTGAGTCCTCATGCCCGTGTGAGCGTTCTTTCTTTAACTTGCCTGTGTTTTGTACCAGTGTCCAGAAGTATCTTTGACTTTTACTACAGTACATCGTGGTGATATTACATCTATATTATCATGCTGAGCTTGGACGTATTTTATCTCTGTTCAAGGTTGTTCTCTGTATAGCGGAACTAATGAATAAGTACAATGGTAAAATTAATGAGAAACTGACTCTCCTTCACAGTATTTAAATTTTACTTAAGGAAATATCAAAGAGTCAGTACGACTCCTTTTAGAGCTCTGTTTTCATTTTCTTTTAATGGCTGAAAAGTGTTTTCCATAAATGTTATATAAAGAGTGGCGTTCTTCTTTTATACAGCTGAGCAAAAACAAAACAAAACAAACAAACCTCGAAAGCGTAATCCATTGTACCCACTGCCATGGACAGTCGTCCAAACAATGGTTGGCGAGTTACGGCGTGGTAGAAGGTAGACGTCTGACGAGAGTTGGGGAGAGGGAAGGAGAGGGAGAATGGAGGGAGAAATAAGCCGAACTTGCGAGAACCAATCGGAGCGTGATATTCTAGCTTCCAGAAGCTTTACTGTGGTTCCCCTCGCGAGACGAAGTTTTAAGGGAGTGCTGTGCGCCAAAGCGATTCGTTCGTACAATATATTGCATCAGAGAGCAGCGAGTAGTCAGAAGTGTTCAAAGCGCCGAATCAGACCACTCCACTTACTCTCGCCTGTCCGCTTTAGGTTGATTTTGGTTGTATCGTCCCGAAGCGTTTTTCCTGTCTACCGAGCGTATTTATTGAAATAAACAATGAAATGTTTCACTATCACCCTCGTCGACTGAGAAAACTAGGAAATCATACAGCATGACTGAATGTTTGTGTATTTCTCCAACTCTGTGATGGCCAATTGTAACATCTCGTCGCCGTGATCCGTAAGAAAAAATAAATATTTACCATTACAATGATTACGTTTATTTGGCTGTATTCAAGATGTTCATTGCCAATGTTTGCAAGCTTTAAAATCAATGTATTTCTCTTATTCTCCCCAGGTCGACTTTGGATACGTAGTGCGGATATTCAAGGATGCTCTTTATCCTGCTCGAACCTGAACGTCTGCATTTCGAACAAGGGACGTGTCATCGGAAACACCAGTCCGCCGCTCACAAGGAATATACGTTTTGATGGGAAGCTTTCACGGGGAAGACTGACATTGCATTGTGTGGATGGTACCATGGACCAATCATCGTCGGACCGGTGCAGGAACACGATGTCAGGGCCCCGCTCGAACACTGAATGGACGAAAACCTCTGGCTGGCGGCATCTCTTTCGCCGCTCGTCGGTGATGTCGGTCCCGAAAAATGGCGCCTTACTTTTGCTCTGGACTTTCGTTGGATTTTTATCGGTCTCAATAGCTAAAGCGCAGGACACGACATGGATGTAAGTCATTTTCCCCCTTTTTTCTGTCTCTGCCGCTATGACTATTCCTACATGGCCACTTGCCTTGTCATCTCTCTTCATACTTTTTCCTTTGTTAACATAAGCCCTATAATGTCACGTGTCATTGCGATGATCTTTTTTCTAAGGAGAGTTCGCTGCATCCGTATAAGTGAAGACATAAGCTAATCTTTAGGTACAGCTCGATCTGTATTGACTGCTTTGAATTGTGTCTGTATGAAAACAGTATACATGCCACCAAACCGCAATCCCGCAAGAAGGACTCGCCCATCAGTGATAATCAGCATCCATAATAGCTCTCCTCCCCGTAGCACCAGTTTGCGACGATTATGTTGTTTCGAGATAATGGTTGGGAAGGGTCGTTATTAGCGTCTTCGAAAAAAGCAAATGTGTTTGTGGTGTTGTTTAGGCTTTCTGGCGTGATGAATAAAACCTGAATTGTAAGGTTCCATGAATGGGTATCAATCATGGGAGAAATTTATGTGTGTGCTGACATGTTACAGACCAAACTTAGGTCAAGTAGTTTACGTGAGAACTTTGTCCCATCTATCGTACCACACACTTTACCAAAGGTGAATACTTAACTTCACAATCCATCTTCTCGCGACCAGTACCAATCCTAAAGTGCAGGTTCCATATTGTATATTTCAGCAGGCAAATGAGAATTTAATGAAGTATAATTCGCAAGTTTCATACCCTTAATGTGTGTCTAAAACCTTACTGAGAAATATTGCCTGTATTTTTTGCATTGTTTGACTCTGCTGAAATGAAAGCAGCAGTTTTTTTCTTTGGTAAAGGAAATCGATGATGTGGCTATATTCATTCCTTTTTTGAACACACCATTCTACGTCGCACGTAGGCGATATGCCTATCTTGATACAAAAATAACACATGTTTGTGTGTTTAAGTGTGATTGTATTTCACTATCAGGTCCTTGTACAACAACTTTTTGTACATAGGTGATGATAAGTGCACTCTATTATAGTAGTAACCGCAAAATTTATAAGACTGTCATAATTCTTATCACCTTTATACTCGTTTCAAGACTCTGCAGTTAAAGTGCTGCTTATCAAACGGTCCCTGCCATCAGCTCAATCCCTTATCCGTCTTCACGTTACCATAAACCTTGTTAAACAGAAACATGATGGGAAGAGAATCTTGTCCAAAGATGAAGGCGCCATGCAGGATTCGAACCCTTGATCTCAAGTTTGATATTCCAGAAACTTATCAACTAAGCCACAGCATGCATCACTATACATAAACACACATAAACGTACAGAAACCGTGTAAATATTTTGGACGATAACCTGGCGAGAGGCTCGTTGCACTCTCCCGCTGATGGATACAGGTATATTTTCGACTGAGAAATACTCTCAGTCAATCAGTAACGCGCAAAACGAAGAGAAGGTCGGCAAATTAATGGAGGCTTTCTCGGGGGACAGATTAGGACGACTTGGGGGTAAAGCTTCATTTAGCAGAGATCAGACGAAAATTGTCGAGTGGTGAATTGCGTTGTCAGGTTGAAGGAGTGCAACCAATGTACCTTTGTACGCACCCTCTTCTTACACCTCTAAATGAAGGAGAAAGGGGGATGTAGAGGGATGGAGTAAAAAGGTGTGTGTTAAGATAGGAGGAAGAAACTTAGCGAGGGGTAAATGGAGAGTAAAGTTAAGCGAAGCAAAGATTGGAAGAAACGAGAAGTGTGTATTGCAATAATTCAGGGATATCAAAGATACTGACAAATGAAAGGAAAAAAAGAGAGGAAGATTGTGACTGCGTGGAAATGTTGGGACGGAGATCAGCTCACCAAACCGTGACCTGAGAGTTTTTCTCGCGGCCCATTGTCGAGAAGTATCATAGCCAGACTCGAGTCACAAATCCGCTGGGCGGCTTGTCCTTGCATTGTTTCCGCCTTCTTCTGTCACCGCGGTCAACCCTGACGCCACCATCCCCAACGCCTCCTTACCTCTTCCCTTCTTCTCCGGACCAAGATCTGGGTACATGTTTAATTAGATAAACCCCCTCTCTCCCTCCCCCATCGAAACGCACCAGTGACAACAGAGCTTTACATAATAGCTTGCCGCCACATTCCTTGCCTGTGAATCGAACATGTGGGGTGTATGGTTGGGGGGGGGGGGGGGAGGAGGAGGAGGGAAGGGAGGGGAAAACCAAGAAAACTTGTCAATTGAGCCGACATATCCTTTGTTCGAGTGCTTTCTTCATGCCAGCCCAGATGAAATTGTGAGGTCTTACAAAAAGTACGAGGTATGCATTGGGTGCAAGGTTTACTGACGCAGAGTATACCCAGAATCTCTCTAACGGTCCAAGTAAGAAGCAGGCTTCGCTATGCGCAAACAAGTTACCTCGACAATCCAGATGCTTCGTGATGAAGTCATCGTGACCAACGAGGCAAGACAAGAATTTAGACGTTTTAATCGTACGCCCATCACCCTTAGTGGGAGTTGGCATTAAAAGAGCGTCAAAAGAATCCATCGATGACACTTGAATAGGTGACAAGTGATACCTCTTTTTTCATGCCAGCTCAGCAAAATCGCCTTAAAAAGCCTATCATCAAGCACTGACCAACGCTATATTACTGACATTGTTCTCGTATTACAAGCCTACCGAAAGGGAATTTGGCGTGCAACGATCTTCGCCACACGGGGTAAATTCGTGTGCCATTGTTGTTTTCATCGCACCTCATTACAGGTCGAGTCCATTTTCTTTGGACAGGCACTGTACCAGCTATCATGCCGAGGAATGACAGTAACATGGCAACCCCTTTGATGACAAGAACCATTTAACTAGATTCGATCTACGGTTGCCGCAAATAGATTTCAAAGTCTGCTCTGTGTACGCCAAACTTGAGACCGATTAGGGCCTGGTAACTGAAAGTGAGGTTAAAAGTTTCATGAAACATGTCTGGAGTACTCTCGTTGCCTCGCATATGCTATTCAAATCATTTGCGGAATTAGGGATTTATGTAAATAAGTGTCAGGCTGTTGATTTGACAGTAGTCCGTCCGTAAAGTCCGTAGTCCGTAAAGACCTTGATACCGAGTTTTTCGGTAAAGGCATGCGTCCGACAATTCTCAAAAGAATGTGCAAGTAAACATAACTACTATTTGACCGTGCTCATGGTATTGATCATGTGACGACTTGAAAAAAAAAAGTTTCATGAAACGAATTGTGATTTGCCTTCAGCAGAATCAAATCATTGTATCATAAAACACTTGTCAGACAGTAGCATCCAACTGTACCTCAGTTCCCTTGGTAGCAGTCGGATGGCAGCCGAAGCTCAATCATCCATTATCATTTTACTTGTCAAGTTAACCACAATTATTGTGATCGTATAACAAGCTGTCATCCAACCACTCGAATAACAATGTCATTTTCATGTATTTTTTTTCTTTGTGTGTGTGTGTGTGTGTTTGTGTGTGTGTGCTGATGTTGAAACTTCTTAATGTTGATGATATTGTTTTGTAACGGTGCTGATTACTTAGATTCCACATGCTCTGTTTGCCTTTATAACCCTTCCCCTGGAACAGAAACCTCGGTCTAGATGCCCGCGTGCAGCAGTTCGACGCGTTTCGCAACCCTGAACTGTTCATTCTGGGCACCCAGCCCCTGTGCAGTGAGCTCCTGGGCCTGTCACCGGGCCAGCAGAAACAATGTCAGCTCTTTCAGGACCACATGGCACCAATAAGCGAGGGCGCCAAGCTCAGTATCGAAGAGTGCCAGAACCAGTTCCGGAACCGACGATGGAACTGCAGCACGGTCGACAGCAACAACGTCTTCGGTAGAGTCCTCAACACACGTGAGTACGATCGAGGGTGGCAGGGGAATCCAGGGTCCAAGACCACAGGGTCTAAGACCACAGGGTCTAAGTCACAGGGATCGAATGTAAAAGGGTCTAATTCATAAGAGGTCCAATACATAGAGGATCCAAGGTAAAGGTATCCCAAGTACACAGATGTCCAAGACTCAGGATCTGACACACAGGGTCCAAGACAAAGAGTCCAAGACACAGATGTCCGATACACAGGTGTCCAAGACACATGGTCCAACACACAGTGGTCCAAGGAAAAGGTGTCCAAGACACAGGGTCCAAAGACAATGAGGCCCCGAGACACAGGGGTCCAGGACACAAGTGTCCAAGATACAGTTGTCCAAGGCACAGGGGCCAACACACGACGATCCTAGACACTGGTGTCTAAGACACAGGGGTCCAAGACAACTTCTCACTTCTATTTTGTCAGCGTTCTTATGGACCAATAGTGATAGAGGGTCCGCACATTGTTAATGTTATTGGAAAACATGGGCTTTTATTGTTTTAACGCATTTTTTTTTATAGGTATACGTATGTTATTATTATTATTTCAAGGGGAATATGAGTGAAGCCTTTAATCTCTCGAATTAGCAGTCTGTTTGTTTGTTTGTATTTATACTTCGCCGTAACGAAGCTAACGGTATATTATGGATATAAATTGTTCCGTGTAAAGGACACCTAAATCTTATTCATCTCTGTGGTGATAAAGTATTCGTGTTACTTCCTGAGACGATGAGAGGTGAACAGAACAATGAAATGAATGACGTTAGATGACGCACATTCCACCCACAAAAGAAATCAAAGGTATCACACAATCATGCAATCATGTCTGTGATCAAGATGACTACGTTTACATGTCCAGTGAACTCTATGTATTCTTTCGTAATATCAAACCGATTTCTAACTTTTTATGCTTTGTTAATTTTAGCCTCCCTGCATCAAAGTTCAAAGATTTCTGGTTTATCTCCCACAAACCTCTCCAAATATCACGTATTGATCTGACTCTATTGGAAACATACCATACCCACAGAATATTAATACAAATATAGTTCAAGTGCATACACGGTAGTGCTGTAAATCTCGTCACCAATTTCGGGTTGTGAGATGGGCAAAACCAGTACTAGACTAGAAGCTTTTGCACTTACTCTAACAATCCCTCTGCGCCTATTGCCGTTACTAGGGCTGTCCTATTTACCGCCGGGTCACGGTTGCCGTGTTATAATGTGTACCAAGCTCGTAAATCATCCCAAGTTTGAATCGATAAAAACTTTGCCACCTACCAACTTCTTGGCCAAGTGACCACCTTTAATCACCCACTAGAGCCCAGTGCTGTGCGGATTCCAACACATTTACCTCGACAAATATTATTCATGCGCTTCGTTAAACTCTCAGTTTATTACGAGTTATAGCAGACCCGATTTTTTCACGGCTTCTGACTGTTCACGTACGTTCAGTTTTAGTGTTGGGGAACATGGCCTATAAGTACGTTCAGTTCTGTGGAACCTTATCAGAAGAAACGTAGTAAAAATATATATGTGTACACAAGGCTTAGGTTTGATGTGATTATCTGGTGTTAATAGCCCCGCCTCAAGACAGCGGTCAATGCTATAGGTGCGAAAGGTTACAGTAGATTGACTTGTAATAGGCTGTTATTTCAGTGCTAACCGCCCACTCACATCCGTGTGATATTTTATGGGGTTTTATACACAGAGGTATGCGAATATGTCTTCTTGTGATAAGTATTGATACACTATACGTCACGTTTGAAAAGATATATCTGCAAAGATTAGACCAAAATGTAGTGTAGAGTGTTTCCCCTTTTAATTCATATCGCAATGTATCAGGAAGTAATTCTATCACATTAAGGCATCACTTTTCTTCATGTTTTGATTACTTCCTTGAATTTAAAAAAAAAAAAAAAAACATTATCTTTCTTGGACAACATGGGACCAGGAAAGAATTTAAAGAATGTCATGACTTCTGTATACTTGATGAGATGGGATGTAAAAATATTTACTGATGTTTGGCTCAAAGTGTATAGTTTGCTTTGATTTTGAACTTTTGTAACTAGTAATATAAGAGAAACACTGTGTAGATTCAAATGACGCAAATGCTTTATAAATCTACTGTATTTCTCAAGAGTTCCGGTTCGATCTGGATGGCTTATTTTCAACTAAATTTGCATCCAGCTAATCACGAAATATTTCATTTGTAAATGGATGAGATTTTTTTTTTATATTATGCAAACCATTTCCATCAAATACTGGACGAAAGCCTATTCCAAACTAGAGCAATAGCATCACGAGTCCTTAAAAAAAGCGAACTTACATAATAATCACCTATCTTGTTCGGCATTTAGATATATCAGTCGCAGGAATATGTAAGTAAGTCTACATTATAAGCCGGTCAACTTAAGTCCGAATTTTGTGGGGCTGTTTAAAGGGCGTATATACGTGTATGTATTTGAGTCTGCGTGTGTAAGGGGGCACTTCACCGGTTTCATGCGGAAGCGATCCCGTCAATCCGTTTGACGTTCGACTCCTGCTGTTACATTCTTCAGGACTCGGAAAAGCTTGACTTCTCATCGTCCTTCTCCTCCGACGTTAAACCCCAGTGACTCCGTATTGTCGCATTTGTTCCCAGATTTCACCGAAGCAAATATTTCTCTTCTTGAGTGAGAGAAAGAGAGGACAAAAAAAAAATGACAGTAACAGAAATGGGTAGGATGGCACACACACTCACTATAACGCATACAAAACGGGAAGAGTCTGAAGAAATGAGAAAGAATCCTGTAGTTTGAAAACACACACAAGAAAGGAAAGTTTTTAAAAGAAACTAGAATAAAACACTAAGTGTTTCCATATCTTGAAGTGTCAATTTTCTCATCTAATCTTATACTTTCGTTATGTTGTAATACTTGTAGAGTGGAAGAGATTGTACAAGTATGTTATTACAAGTGCAAAAACATTAATTTTGCGAAGAAGGGTAGCAAAGCTGTTGTGTTACATGATGAAACTGTTTGATAATACCACTGTATCACGCAGGTATAAAATAACTGTCTTACGCATCGCCATTTCGTAAATCGCAGATTTCTCCGAAGGAGTGGCAATGGCTGTTTCACTTTGGGAATGACCCTATCACTTTAATTACACTTGGAGATCGGCGTCTGGAGACTTTATCCAGGAGCGTGTTCTCAAACTCTTTCTTTCTTTTTTTTTTTGACGGGTGCATTGAGTGGTGATGTAGACCTATTTATCGAACACGCACGAGCAAACATGGCCAAGAATAAGGAGACGTACTGTCGATGGTACCGGTCATAACCCGACCAACAATATCAAGTCTGGCGCTGGTGTATGGGTCGTGAAAACGACAAAAAGACGTTGATGCAGACAGAATAACTGTTATGAGAGGTAAACTTCACTTTTTTAGGAAGCTGTAATTTTGTTACAAAAGAGTAGCTGAAAAGTTTGCGATCGCACGTTTGAATATGACGTGATCGGGCTTCTGGAATAAAAAAAAAAGAAGCGAAAAAAGTGAAAGAATAAAAGAAGGAGTGTGGGCAGTAATTTTGAACTCTCAAGTGTAAACAGGAGAGTTATTCAAACTCTCGAATCGTTGTTGTTGGTTTGCAAATTGCAACTGGCTGCACCAAGCAATTTACTCCTTCAGTCTGATAGTACTGGCACCAGGTCCTGATGTAATTTAGACGTGCCAATTAGCAAAGTGTATACGAAGCCCCTATGCTGGGAAGTGTAATGGACAATAGGCAATGCGTGCAATGAGCCCCTTGCCTTACTAACAACATTTGTGTATGATTAGTCAGAGAAATTGTTGCTTTCATTACAAGAAGAGAATTAACCAAAATAGCAGGCCAATGTCAAAAATGTAAGATACGAGTAATACAAAAGCAAGCCCGAAAACAACACCTAAAACAGAACTGAGTCCTACGCGCCAACTGCAGATAGAGCTAGATAGTGTTCTTTTTTTGTGCCATCTATAGCTCTTTGATGGCTGGCGATAGATTAGAAGTGGACAATGCAAACAAATAAATGGATATTAACATTATGTGTACAGGAAAGCTACTTGATTACTTAGATTGTGTTTTGGTGTGAACCACGACGACACACTACAGACAAAGTTAATGCATTTCTCCTTCAACATATTGCCAATAATAATACGTGCTCTCCTTATGAGCTCTTTTTTCCCTTTTATTCATTCAGCACTTTCTCCTCTTTTCAGAGGCTAAAGATTTCTTCTTTTTTTTACGGTTAAATTTCGGGAAAAGACCGGGACAACAGACCGTAACTAATCCGGCATTGCGCGCTAATTCCTTACTTGGCACTATGCTAATAGCGTGTTCAGCACACCATGTAGTCCTCGTATAGCCCGTGGAGAATCACTTATAGGTCCCGCGGAAGGAGGCGTTAAACAACAGGGAGAATCAATACACCAATATCGGCTCTCTTTCATTCGTACACATATCCCATTCACAAACAATCTCTTAGTCGTCGTGAATAACTGAGATCAGTTCTCTTTGAGGGGAGCGCAAATCCTATTAATAGTGACCCCTCCCTGATGTTCTAAGGATTATCATTACTTTCTCCCCCCCCCCCCCCGTGACTGACCTCTCCTCAATCATGCTCTCTTTGTTCCACCGGAAGTGGAATGTTTCCGTTTTTAAACGTTATCCTCTTAAACTCTTCACACAGGGCCTTCGTGACAACACGCAAATAGCCTAAGCCATTATGAAACCTGTCACCTATGTCGTGTCAGACATCAGTTGTATGGCATCAATACAAATTGAATCACTTACACGTACAGAGTGACGATACGATGGAGGGGGGGGGGGTGACTAATGGTGATGGTGATCTGTGTATAGAGGCGGCGATATGAGATCAAAATTACTGCAATAACTCAATATTAGTAGGGATATGGTGATGAGGTGATAATTAAGTGAGGGAGGCAAGTGAGGAAAAGATGTCGTAATTTTGAACACTGATCATGTTTTGTGAAAATGTGTAAGAAATTTACAATTTCATAAGCTTGTTGTTTGTTGGCTGATTATCATTCCGTGAAACAGAGTTTAATCACTTTTGTTTCTTTGAAGTCAACTTGGACATGAATTAACAATTTAGTTTGACTCTTTTTAAAGAACTTATTAAATATGAGATAGTCTTCGAAGAGATTTGTTATTCGTTCGCATTTTACACACACACACACACACACACACACACACACACACGCACACACACATACACACACAAAGTCTGAGATGGATGTTTTTCCAACTGGATCACGTGTTGTCGCGTGTAAAAGGGACGCAAACAACCGGCTCTCTGGCATTCGGCGGGATTGTTGAATCGGCTGCGTGCTTAATAACATCAGCTCTCGTGTGACAACATGTTCAATGACGACTCATGTAACTTGCGGGTCTCCATTACCCGAAACGTCATTACACCGGCCCAGGCGCAGGTCAGGAGGATTAACTAAACAAACCGAGCTGAAGTTTGGGGCAGGTATCTTCCGCTTTTCTTGTTCTGGAAGGGTCCGTGATTTCTGACTGGATGTCGTCAAGGAGGGGAAGAGTAAACGATTTTTGATGATGATAGCCTGCGGTTCCCGCCCCGCCTTGACGCTGTCATCCCCCGCTAATGTTACACCAGCATTGTTATCTTCAGGAGATGTGACGTCACTCTCCCTAGTGGCACTGTCACTTTTGATCCCGGCGTGCCTTTAAACGTGTACATGTTGATTGGGACGGACTTGAAAGTATTCCGACACGTGTCCAATTGCTGTTATGTTTACTCGGCGTTTTCACTTCGTGTCTTGTATGAGGATGAAAAAAAAATTAATAAAAAATGGCTTTTTCGAAATCTCGTTAAAAGTTGACACAAATGTTTCAGTGTCGGATCGCATCCGTGCAAAGATCACGATATAGCTTAGTGTCAGCTGCAAATTGAGTCTCCGCCAACATTGCGGATGATTAAGTGCTTTTCATTTCTTAACAGAAAAAAAGTTGCCATTTTGGGGAGGCTGAATTTTGACAGGGTGAATTGAATTAAACTAGTCGACCCTGTCGAAGCGTATTCTACGCCAAATATCCACGCCGACAAGTTAGTTATCGTGTTGTTCTTTTTCTTTTCTAAGAAGATCAAACAGCATTGCCGTCACAATGTTATCATGAAGTATTTCGTCTATAAATTTCACATTCCGAGACACACATTATTTCTCTTTAAGTGAACGAAATTTGAATCACTATTGAAAAAAGTGGAAAGTTGTAGAACTTTGAAGCATGAAATTGTTCCATGCTGATGATTGACGCACGCACACATACAAAAACATAAATAGCAACACCGAAGGTCACCTCTGAATCCAAATGTTAAAATTGACTTGCTTTGTAGCATTGCAAGCGATGTGAGATGTTTAGCTGTAGAGATTTTGAAATCCATCATCAGTGTCAATAAGCATGCTATGATAAGTGAACCATGAAAAGAGATTAATTTTCATCAGCCTAAGATTAATAAGGTAAATGTTACTACATTCGAATATTCTGCTTTGGATGTAATGTATGGAAAAGGCGTTATGAAGAACATTTTAGCAGCTTCTATTCGAGATGCGTATTCTTTTGAACCGTTTGCCTATGTAATCTTTGATATTTCATATGATTTAGAGAGAGGTAATATGGTAATGGAAACAATATTGATGGAATCTTATACAAAAACGTAAAAGTGAGTCACCATAAGTATTCTTTTTAGCACTATTCTTATCACTGCAAGAATTATCCGTTTTCCTTAAAAAGGGGGAATAAAAGGAAAAGAAAGAAAAAAGCACAAAAATGCCTGTTCTCAAGGAGTACCTTTCGACGAGAAGAAACAGACAAACATTGGCATACAATTAAGTCACACACACTGACGCCTGTCGTCATAGAATCTGTTAGCGCTTTAATTGCATACAATGTTGGCGACATTTTGAGACGGTATTTTTGTTAGAGGGTTAAACGAATGAGGTGTAACTTGATGGATGTTGCATTTCGCAGGGCGCCATTACCAAGATCACGTTCCGTATAGACCAGGTGCAGGCGGGACGTTTGGCAACCACGGTGATTAACAAAGTTTGTGGCGGTGCACAATACAATGAAAGGCAGCGGGCATCAGTCCGTGCTATGCCGTCCATGAAATTAGACTTTGTGGTTTGTTCTCATACAGCTCCAATCAATTTCATTTAACGCGGTCTCCACCAAAAGTACAAAAAACAAAAACAAAAACATTGTCACCCCAGTGTCTCGCGATCGTTTGATTAATGGCAAAAATCATTAAATTATCGATACGCTGGAAATGGTTCGTTATATATTTCCTATCTATTATATAGGGTGGGGGGGGGGGGTGAGTATCCATGACAGATTCGGAGTTGACATTTTGCTTTCATACCTTGCGGTCTTCTGGTAAGTGAGATCGTTTACATGTATAATAACGAAACAGACTAAGAAGAAATAAGAGCAATGGTAGGCAACGCATGCTCTGCAAATGTATATGTTACTTTTGCTCAGCCCTGTTACAGCAATTTCTATTCTGAGGTACGCAGACAGATTGAAGTTTTTGAAAATTAGAATTGCTTTACAAGTAGGGGGGGGGGGTATGCACTTAATAATTTTGTCTCATTCTCATTTCCAAACCATCAGCAAATTTTCGACAAATTCTCAAAACTATCTAACAAACTCTACCAGATAGAGACTGTTGTAAGGTAAGACCAGGGAGGTTCGATCCAAGACCCAAACTGGCCATGGTCCACAGCGTATGGTGCTCGTTTGGCGCCCAGTACAGAGCGCATGTCAACTGCTAGAGGGATGGGGGATCTTGGAAGAAGAAAGGAGAGGAAGGGGGGGGGGGGGTAGGACCATCCGTAAAGCATGATAACAAATATGTTCAAAGGAATCAGGAAGTGTTTGTCGAAGTCACAGAATGGGTTAAAAGGAGAATAATGCGGCGGTGGTTGCTCGTAAGGACCCCCGAGTCCAAGCGCTGCCAGCAGTGTCAACATGGTACTGCGAGAGGTACCAATGCATGCACCATGTATGCGAACGGAGGCAATAACTCTCCAGTGGTCCTTCCATTCACTCCGGTTGTCTTTTTAGCTCCCCACAGAGTCAGGGAAGCCGTGAGTCAAGCAATGAGTAAGAGGGTAACAGTGTCAGGAGTCACGGACCAGCTCGGGTCACGTGACTACTGACTGACTCGTCCGTTTCGGCCATTGATCTCCCCGATGGACATGATTAAAGGGAAACATAACCCTGTCGACAAAAGACATTTCTAATATATATTATGAAAGTACTGAAATGAGAGGAGCATATGATTATCAGTCAGACTTGCGTACAATAATTGCAGGGCGCATGTTTTGCATTTGCAGTGTTATTTGTTTACTTGTGTTTCTTTTAAAATCAATGATAATAGACTCACAGCCGAACAATTTTCATGACAAAAAAAGAAGAAATTGCATGGCAACTTCTCACCACAATCATGCTATTATATTCATTAATCTTTGCAATTTGGTATTAGTCATGCGACAACTTTGTTCCTTGACTAGCTTAGTGTTAAATCACATAGCTACATATTTGTTTAACATTGCCTTGCCCCTATACACTTGAAATCAGTGGTATGATAATGTGCATCAGGATATCTCCTTTTCCACTTTTTCATTTCTTGCAGCGAGTCGGGAAGCAGCGTTCACGTACTCGATCACGTCGGCGGGTGTCGTCAACGCCATCAGCCGCTCCTGCCGCGAGGGTCAGCTATCTACGTGCGGCTGTAGCAAGTCGTCGCGCCCGTCCGATCTCCCTCGGGACTGGGTGTGGGGCGGCTGCGGGGACAACATCGACTACGGCTACCGATTCGCCAAGCAGTTCGTCGACGCTCGAGAGCTGGAAACAAACCCGCAGAAAGGCACGGCGGCCTACGCCCGCAAGCAGATGAACCTACACAACAACGAGGCCGGCAGAAGGGTTAGCTATGAAATTTCAACATCGTATCATAGATTATATTACTATGGGGGGGGGGGGGGTTCTTTATGAACAACCACCTTCCGTTCGTAAGGCTCCCCCGACTTTGTCGTAGGTCCGGTCGTGTTATCACGAATGCAATGTACCCCCCCCCCCCCCCCCAAAAAAAAAAAAAAAAAAAAAATCATGATTTTTTTTCTGTTTTAAAGAATGTTTCATTTTCTATCAAAGAACCAAATTGTACAAAACAATATACACTGTTTTCACAATAATTTCAGTAGCAGCTTTCACCAATGCGATAAATTATTATCGCAATCGTAACTGTTAAACCTACATAGTGTTAACATTTTAAAAAAGAATACAATACAACTTTCCATCTAATGATTTCGATAACAGTTACCAGCTACAAAAGCTGCTTTCCAAAAGAAAGCTGTATGTATATTCATTTCATCTCCCACTCCCCAACCCCACCTCGCCGTCCACTTTCCGTATCACCCCCACTCCCCCATCTGAGCTACACTTATGCAGGCACTTAAGTTTTGCACAGGGAAATACCAGGACCCTGTTGCATAAGAAGATGCGTTCAAACATACGTCAGGTATCAGCTAATCAGAATTTAGTATTCACAGAATTACGTTTTGTTTTTTTCTGACTTATGATTGATCTCAAATTGTATGCAATGGGGCAGATTCAAACAAATTAATTGACCAGCAAACAAGCGAATAAACGTTTATGAACACACACACGTACAAACAAACATCATACAGACATACATGCAAGGCAACAAGCAAGCAAGTAAACAAGAAAAGCAAAAAACCAACAAACACCCGAAACAGACACAAGAAAAGAATATAACTTGTCAGAATCTCGTGGGGTTTTTTTTTTCGCTCAACGTGCCCGCGCCCTTTCTCTTACGCCGAGCATGCACTCACTCCGTGTCAGAGACCAATTTGCCGGACCAGTTCTTGCTTGTCCGTCGAGTGGATTAGATGATGACAAGTCCCTTAATTCGTGGGTGTAATCGGGGTGTAATCGGGGGATTTAAAGACAGGCATGGAGACCCGATTTCCCTATGTCAACCAAGCGATCAACAGGATTATGAATGATAAATTATACACGAGCGGTTATAGAGTGAGGCTTCTGATGCAGACTGACTAGGGATTGTCGTTATGTGACACGAGAAAAAGAATTAAATGAATGAACCTTCCTATTCGTCGTATTTTGTACCCCTCTTTCCGCAGAAGCCTATCGTCCAACAAGGGAATACCATATGCATGTTCTGAAGAAAGGTTACTCTGAAGTCAAGACGCCAATTTGTTGAGAGATAGTGTTGAATTTCTGTCTCTTGCAAACATTGATTTATGCGCTCCAGTTAGAAAAACGTTGTTCACTTGCACGCAAGTGGTCATATTTTCAACAAATATATGTCGTGCGGGTTTTGCTCAACTCATTCATCTTTCAGAGACGTAAAAATGACTCACAAATATTCTACGTTGATACACGACCTAGAAAGAAACATATGTATGCACTTACGTTAAAATCAATGTTGACGAAAGAACTTAGATGGAACAAGGAGATTTAGTGGGAGTAATCGTTTTGCATAGTGGGAGGTGTTCGAGAGTGAAGTGAATTTGTTTTAACAGATCATGTCAGCTTAGAAAGAGAACTCAGGTTGAGATTTGTGGACTGAGTTCGTTGTTTATCTCTTGCGCCATAAAAAAAAACTCCACTCATTCTGATTGCCACGATTGGCTGTGAGAAAAAAAAAACCCAAAAACAAACAAAAGTGATATATCATTGCAATATGGATAGAGACGGAGCAACATCATTCACGAATAACGGAGATTGTTATTCGTCTAGTAATATTTCTGGCAATTATTCATGTTTGTGTAAAGACATTTAAACCTCGTCAAAATAGTATATACTGACATTTAAGTTCCCTCTTTTTGTACAGTTGTTCAGGAGAAGTCAGCATATTAGCTGGACAAAAAAAAGTCTTTATATCGTGATTTCAGTTACAAGTAAGCTAAAATTTATATTCTCGACAACAGAAAAATAGAAGAATTCGAAAAGCCTACTCGTGGTCTACTTCTCTATGTCTGTACGTGTATCATCTAGATATTACATTGTCCTGGGCAAATTTAGGGGTCTCTTGTACCTTTAAATACCTTCTTCAAACGCCATATCTATAAAGCTATGAACTTCGCGAGTTTCCTACCAATCATTCAGAAAAAATTACGAAGAGCTGCCCTAAAGAAAATAAAACTCTCTGTCACGCACACATGAGATAACACACGGATTAACTATTGAAACAATAAACGATGATAATCATGAAAATACACATACTGTAACTTCCACTGGGAATTATAATGTCAGTAATGATAATATATCAAGCAATCGACTAGGGAAAGCTTGTGGATTCTGTGTGAAATCTGTGAGGATTTCTGTATCAAACGGGTTAAGCATGGACTCTAAGCCAGCTTGCTCTTTTTTTTTGTGTGGCTTCTGTCATTTCTTCAGCGTCGCAATGATGATGGAAATAATTATGAAAGTTCGGCTCGACTTTCGCCACATAATAAGTACACGGAACAGAGTATGCAAAGAAGGGGGGGAGGGGGAACGGAGGAGGAATATTGAGAGGTAGGTAAAAGGAAAGAAATAATCACCCCTCCTGATCCCTCCCCATCTCCAAGTAAAATTCCCCATGGTCGATTAATACCGATGATACGTTGCGAGGCGATCCACACCAAATATGCGAGTGCCCGCAAGCTACCGTTGCACTTCGCCAAGATATTAGAAAAATATCGGGCTGTTCCAGTACGCTCGACGTCGCAGAAAGTGTGTTATAGTGTGTAAGTTATGTCAGAAGAAAAATGTCACTATCGAAATAATTTTTCACACTTGCATTTTTTTTTTCATCTTACTTTTTCCTCGATTGCCCGAGGTCTTATAGTTCAACTAGGCCATTTGTTATTTGTAGGTTAAGAAAGATTTATTCATTTCGCTTAAAATCTCATTATTTTTGTAACATTTAGCACCCCGCATTAGCCTGAAACGATGAGATATTCCGCCTTAGGCTCTGCTTAAATATTCTGAAGAAAAAGTGGACCAGAAGGAGAAACATCACAAATAGAAATGTATTTATTCATAAGAAAACCGTAAAGTTGTTGGGAGGTGACAGAGTAGGAAAAGAAGGGGGAAAAGAAAGAGAGAGAGAATTGAAGAAGAGAAAGATATCGACAGAGAATAGGGGAGAAAAATGAAGGGGCTGACTCATTGCCCATTGCTATGGGGTGAGTGCCCTCTATAGTTATCATCAACGTGAACTTTCTACCGTGAGAACTTTTCTTTTCACCCTCACTTTTGTACCGGTGGTTTTCTATACAGCCAAGTACGATGAGTTACCTTCTTGGTAAGATTTTTGAAACAATGCTGAACATGGAAGAGGAGTAATATAAAAGAAAAATAGCAAAAATGAAAAGAAATCGAAGAAAAAGAATACGTTGGAAGGATAGCGGATAATAATATTATGTACTCATGTAAGCATTATATTACTTTGTATTACTTTATATGGAAATAAAATCATTGTAATTTGAATTGAATTGAATGAACAGATGATGTTGGAGGAGGAAGATGAATTTAATGTGGAAAGCCGAAGAAGAAGGAAAAAAGAAAAAAAAAGAAAACAGGGGGAGGAAAAAGTGACGGGGTGAAATAAAGAGATCTCAAGATGATAGAGAAGAGGAGGACAACAAGAAGAAATTACATGCTAAATAATGATAATGATTTATATTGAAAGGAAATAAAGAAAAAATAAAGAGTAAGAAGGAGCAATGTTTGATGATAGTTACATATCACGTTACAAAGCTTGGACAATATTTATATGCCCCAAAGCACTATAAAGATATCAAGTAGAAAATAATGACCGCCCAAAATTTATCGTAATGTGGAAAGGCTTATACCAACTTTGGTAGAGGCTCTATGAAGCAACAGGGAGGTGGGAAGAGAAGCACGCTACGTGCCCTAATTTGTTTTCAACCACGTTTCCGCATGGATGCAAGGAACAGGAGCTTACATGGCTGGCTGTCTCAGAGATTTTTTTTTTTTCAGTATCTCAGCGTCAAGTTCGTGGCAACAACCCGCGAAGATCCGACACTTGATCCACGACAGTTTGACATGCCTGGATTAGGACCATCCTAGTTTTGATGGTCGGGGCAGATCCCTCCTCTCATACTCAATCATTATGAATACCTCTTGCTGAAACGACGCCCCCTCCCCCCCCCCCCAAAAACCCTAGTTGCCGACCTTGCGTAGAGGAAGCATATACCGATGAATGTTTATTGATACAATATCAATTTAATTTTCTTATCTTCCTGCGTGTGAAATTAGTGTACAGAGATATCAGCTCAAATTGCATCCCGTGGTGTGATTTCATTATCTTCTTAGAATGAAATTGATACAAGCAAATTATTGCCAAATCTGTCATGGAATAGTCATGGCGATGTATGCGGCACGGAAGAATATAAAACCGATTTAGATACCGGAAGTAGGTTTGTTGATTATGGTTTTTTCAATCAGGAAACACAAGATTCTGTAGTTTACGATGATGACTGTCTGATTTAGAGAGCATATGATCAAATAAAAATGGAACAGCAACATTTTTAACAAAATTAGGTGGTGAATAACGGCGACAGCCCCTTGCCAGTTTGAATACATTTCATGAAATAACGCTTTATAAAAATTGATAGCGGTACACACGGGTGACAATAGTTCCTGTGCAACTATGATGCCAAACTTAAATAGCCCCCGCGTAATTTCTCTTTCTGTAATGCATTCTGAACTCAACGAAAGGAAAATGGAACGAAATTAGGCTTGACGATTGTTGATGCCGAGCTAAGCACCGCAGTGATAGCTTCTCATATAGGGCGATCATTTCAGTCAGAAATCAAAGTGGAATATATATGCCACTTTTAATTTATTTTGGGTCTGATGTATTTGGACTGGCCGAGACCGAATAATCCCTGTCATCTCAGCGAGGTTTAGCGGTAAAGCCTCTTCTGATAGCTGCTCAAAGTGGCTGACATGTTGCAGGGTCACGAACGAAAAAAGGTCATGCTCAGAACGTCGTCACCACTTTCCTGTATAAGGTGAAAATAGTCTCGGCTACCAATCCCATCTCCGTCAACCGCCTTGAAAACGTGAGTGCAATCAGTCTGAAAGTATCCCCACCGGATTTCTTTTTATTTCGTATCTCATCAATGTAGGTCTGTCACTGAAATGATTGAAGACTACTCTTCATAACCTTGAACGCGTAATCCCATTTCAACCCAATGTCAAAATGACCTGTCACGTGAGCGATAGTACTTCCCTTTCCCCAGAAATTTCGTTACAACAACCATCAGGATGAAGAAGATGAATGTAGTCTCACTCGAGTTGAACTCTCAACAAACTCTGCGATTTAATCGGTAACGAGTCCTTTTTTTTTTTATTCCGTGTCAATTATTTTGTGTTTGAGAGTGTATACACTGTGTGTATGTGTATGTCCATGTTTTTGAGTGAGTTTGAATGTTATGCATTCACCAAAATATCAGGAAAATGAACAGCTTGTTGTTATTGCTCTTCTCTTATTGTACAAAAGTCATTCACCGCTGCATTAACTGACTGAGGTTTTTTTTTAATGTTTTTTTGTGCGTTCAAAACAATAAATGTCAAGTAATTTCAGGGCTCTAAAATACAAGAGACGCAGATTCAGTTGATTCAGTTTTATCTCGCGAGATCTCGCGAGATGCTTAAGATGAGTGAGACATGATTATAGCCTCACCATGTCGAGAAAGATTTAAGCAGGAATGTGTCTTTCCACCTCCCTGATTTCAGCGTCGCCCGACTAAACAGTGTTTGTATCATAACAGCATCCCTTACGCAGTTTGCAATTTACAGTGTCTCTCATTTGTTAGTCTATGGTCGATATCATATGAGTATCACATGCTACGGGAAAAGATTGTTAGATTGCATGCTTTACATTGACATTATCCTATTGTTCGGAATGCACTTTTACACAATGAACAATACATAAGAGACTTTACATCAGATACACAGAACACACGTTTTCATTTTTTTTTTTTCTTAAAAGTGGCTATGTAGATCATTCCGACCAATCCTTGTGAAGGTTACCACACACACGTAACGCTGGACACTGCTGCCGAATGCTTTGTTCACAACACCTGCTCTAGATAGATTCTGTATCGCTGATACCACTGACGTTCTTCTCTCACAGTCAATTAGAACAAAATTACTTTTCCCACTAGATCTTAGCATGCTCAGCCTCTGCCTTTGGTAGAGCACCTTATTTCTAATGCCCCACAATGAACCCCACGTGATGTGAAAGAAAAGGACCGAATGGCATTAAGTGTAAAGCAGCTTTTCGTTTTATTTGCTTGACAGCTCAAATTCGGTGTCCGAAGGCAAGTTTAATACTGAATTACCACATCAAAAGGTGTTAATCCCTTTGTTGCAATCAAAACAGCCCTCGGCGCCTCTTTATTCAGACCATTTCCTAGCCATATCCGGCGTTGCGCGATGGCATCAATATTATTATAATTATTATTTTTCCTGTTGCGTGAAAAGAGGAAAAAGAGAGCGGTCGTTTTTTGGAAGCTATCGAGCACAACTTTCTGTTTTCCACTCTTGGCATTCCGAGCGAGAATTGTCGCAGTCAATTTAAGCCAGACAATACCAAGGCAATTGTCAAAATGAGTCTCGACTTGACTCAAGCCAACTTAACTTAGTGGTCTGATAGAATATTCAATTTTGCGGTTATGGCTGCACTTATATGTGCTATAACCATCGGTTTAGGGCCACTTCATCGAATGGTTTTGAATTAACACGGTTTTCTTGCTAGCACTGAAAACACCAGAAATGGCTTTTGCCGTTTTCATACCAACCTCAAACCGCACAAAGAAGGCACTGCCGCAGCATCTACATTACATCCATTTTTTTTTTTTTTTTAATGAGCATCAAATCAAACAGAGAACTGGGCTGTGATTAATCTATGCACATATTCATCGACACAGAATAAAACTTCGTGAAAAAGAATGTAAAGGTTTCCTGCCCATTTGAATCATACAGAGAACCAGGCTGTGATTATTCTATGCACATGTTCATGGGCATAGAATAGTACTATACGTGAAGAAGAATGTGAAGGTTTCGTTCTCATTTGGCAGATTTTATGCTAATCAGATGTCTTATGGTTTATTTCCTGTTACTTACGACACTCTCCTTTTGTAGAAGAAAAGTTTTGATTAGATTAGAAAATGAGATAAATGAAAGAGTACCAGTAAGCCTATGCAAAAGAGTTCGAGGCTCGCTAACTTTTGCAGTGAAAAGGGAAGGGTATGCTCCTTCATTGTTATTACACTTCGGGCTGCTAAGATAATTTCTTTAATGGCGGTAGGTGACCGCTGACGAGTTTGTTTTATACCTCGGCCCTTTCAGAGATTAATGGAACCTGTGTAAAAGAAAAAAATAATAGCAAAAATTCAGAAAATATATTATCGACATCCAACGTTAGGTTCAACCGGGTTGCAAGCTCAACATACACGTGTGGCAAGCCCGAGGAACTGTGGCTGAACGCCTGGGGGCGCGCTTGGTATTATTTACAAACTAAATATTGGCCAGGTTTCGCTTCGCCCAGTCTCCGGTGAAAAAGTCTTCAAAGATTAATTAGCTCAGTTGAGTAAACCTTGACAAAGCATTGCAAAGAAGAGTGCCGTCAGCATTTTTTTAAAGTCTATTCAGTTGTTTGTGCCCGCCTGTTAGGGTGAAAAGACTGAGGTTAAGAGCCTTTACTTACAATTTGTAAAAGGGCCTCAGCTAGGAACTTGGCGACGGGGGTAGGGGGTGTCGACAAAGTGACGAATCTGTCACTAACGGTCTCGAAACATTTCACTTTCATCACTGTTTGGGAATTCGGTATAGTCTCGAATAGAAACATACTACGTTGTAACTTACTTGATTACATTGCGGTTGCTCTGGTGGTGGATATTCGTCGTAACTATGTAGACTGTCGAATTTAGCGCAATTTCTGTATTACTTTTTCCTTCTTCGAGTAGTAAACATGTATTTTCTTCTTTTTTTTTTAAAGATAATTGATTATCAGAGAATTTACTTTTTGTTTTCTTATTTTTTAATTCTTCATTCGTCCTCTTTATAGCCTCGAAGATGCTTTTTGTGGTTTGTTTTACATTCATTCTCTCCACGGGAGTATGCCAAACATGATAAAACACATTATGGTATTTAAAACAAATCTTTACAACATCATAAATTTGTATCCAAGGAGCACTGTTTTTGCGTGAATTGCATACTATATGCTAATGTTAGATTTTTCTTGAACACAATGTAAATGTTCATTTTTTTCTTTTCCGTTCTCTTGAAGGCGGTGTCCGACAACAAAGGCAGGGAGTGCAAATGTCACGGTGTGTCCGGATCGTGCAGCCTCAAAACGTGTTGGCTGCAGCTCCCGCCTTTCCGAGAGGTCGGCACCATCCTGAAGGACAAGTACGACGGGGCCACGCAGGTGAGAGTCACCCGGCGCGGGAAGCTCCTCAACGTCGACTCGCGCTTCAACAAACCGACGCGCGACGATCTCGTTTACCTCGAGCAGTCGCCTAACTACTGCGTGGCCGACCCCCGCACCGGATCGCTGGGCACCACGGGCCGAGAGTGCAACAAAACGTCTATGGGCACGGACGGCTGCACGTTGATGTGCTGTGGGAGGGGCTACAATTCCTTCACCAAGGAGGTGGTAGAACGGTGCAAATGTAAATTTAAGTGGTGCTGTTACGTCAAGTGTCGGAAGTGCAGAACAATGGTGGATGTGCATATTTGTAAATAAAGACAACTTTCGTTTTATTTTCTCTGCGTCTTCGCCCGACAGTGGAGATAAGGCGTTTCATCGCTATTCTTCGACGTGCACAGAGTGATCTTGTGATGTTTTCATAAATGGAAATCAGAACTGTTATGTAAATGAGTTAGCAGGGTTACATATGATGAGGCAGAACAGTAAGTGCAGGCGATCGACCGGAATTTGGCGCTTAATCTTTTCATGTCCAGATGTTTGCATTTCTGCGTGAAGTCGGTGGACGTCGGCGTACTAGTAACTGACAGTAAAAAGCGCAATGAGGGCGCTCTACAACCTTCGGGCCACCAGTGTCGTCACGGCACTGTTCGGTCCCATCGGTCTTACCAGGGAGGTGAGAAGAGAATATTCCCACCTCCCTGATCTTACCATTCCACAGAACTTGAGTTCTGTGGTCCATTCGGTCCTCATGACGCTCTGCTAACACTGTTGAGATGCAGCGCCAGTGTTTGAAAAAAGGCTAAACAGTACTTCGAGAACGTTTCACGCCCGTCGGCAAATCTGATTCTCCTGGTCTCGCTGTGTCTAAGGGTCACCTTGTTGTTGACTAATGGGTCACCAAAGTTAGACCGACACTGACTTAACTGGACAGCTAAACTGGACAGAAAAAAAGCACGACAGCAGAGAGAGAGATATATAGATGGAGAGACTTGTCCGAACCGAAAACAGACTAGAGCTGTTGACCCGCAGAGATGTGAGCAGGGTGAAATTAGATGATGGAGAAATGGTACAGAAAGATGATGCTGTCGCAAGAACATTACCCGATGTGTATACGACAACATTTTTATCGAAGAATTACAAATATTAGATTCTCCAGACTGCACCATGTTCTTAAAACGATGGAAAAGTAATACTTGGAAAATTATGTATCTAAAGAGGAAAGACGTATTCAAGGCATGAAAGCTCCTCTATGGACATTTCATGCTACTCGAGTTTTTTAATGTTACAATCAGACTGTGAAGAAGACTACCTGAGAATGAAATATCAGATCAGTGTACTTTCTACGTGCTTTTTGATTATGGTTTTCCGCATTTTTTTTTTTTTTTTGCAGTTCGATTTTCTTTCGTAAACACTCGAATCTATTTATCTGATCTAGCATTATAGGCATTCCTGCAGCTTGTGGAACAATATTAGTGATTGGAATCGTAACAAATACATTTTCATTGTTCAGATATCGCAGCAAGTTGTCCTGTGTGCACATGCTTCTACATTCTAGAATGAAGTTCCATCACGTTATGGTAATTGCACAACATCTAAAAATCAAATATTTTCGCTTGGTACTTTCTCTGTTCTTGCTTTCTTCCTTTCATGGATTCTGCTCTCTGTTGGGATCCTTCTCCTTCTTCCTTGCTTTACAGCGGGGAAAACAGTGTATTGAGATCATTAGGTACTGTCTTATTAGAATTAACTTCGTGATATTGTCACGAATTAAAAGAGTTCTTTTGACAGCCTGGTTCGTTATATTATTGTAAACTTATAAGTTACTCGACTAGTTTTGTACAAAGTCAAAGTGTATTCGATCGTGGTGAAGAATTTGTACATAATTTAGAAATTGATGAGTTTATGTAATGCGCAAAGTGTTTGCGACCATTTTTCTTTTTTTTTCTTATTTCAATGCAAATTCTGTCGAGTTCACGGTTGTGAATCAAAGATAGAGAAGGCACATCTGTTTGTATGTCTGTTTGTTTGTTGTTGAAGTCAACTTTCAGCTGATAAGTTTACGACGTCCGCTGGGATGTAAAGAAAGCATGCACGCTTTCGTGAAGTTTGATAAGAGAATGTAATCATCAAGCTTAACTTTGTCGCGTTTTGCGTCAGCTGTGTTTGTTGGCTTAATTAAGTTTCATTTATTCTGACATGAAAAGTTTTTTTTTAAATATATCATGATTATATATAATTCAACAATCCATCAATTTATATATTTTCTGGTTACAAATACTGAATTATCCTCTCGATTTTTTTTTGTTCACCTATATTCAAGCTATTTTCTGTGTTGCTCCTTTTTGTTGATAGACAAGACATTTCGTCAAAGAAAAGAAATACGTTTATTTATAGATTCTTTCTGAAGTAACGCTTACTCCTTAGAGAAAATAATCGTTGTAAAGTTACGAATCTTAACATCTCATGAAAACTCATTATGAGACTCGATGAGGGACCTCATAATAAACGCCCCCAATGTACAGGTGAAATTTAAGTAACTTATTGAGGGCCCATAATTATCAAAGAATCTTTCTTTTTTCAAATGTTTTGTGTTGCTTTTTCTTTTTGCAGTAACCACAGAAACAGTTTGGATTTTTTACAAGTGATTAAATTTTTCTTGGCTGTCACGGCAAGTTATTGCGCCTTGCAATAATTGCAAACCTTTCCTTGATCGAATGGGCTCCTATAGCATGTCTTTGTGTTGTTTCTCAGTATCTCTTTGCCAACAAAAACCGGAAGAATCTATTCGGGCAGTCGGGGTTTCAAAATCCCGCAAAGAATGGGCAAATACATAATATGATTGCGGTTAGATGAAACAGATTTAGAACAGGATGATTAAGATTTACGGATCGTGTGTTTAAAAAGTAAAAACAAATGTATTTGTTATAATCATTAACTAGCGAAAACTGAAATTTAGAAAGTGAAACAGTCTAAACGGTTCATCATACAACCTGTAAAATTCGTTTGCTCATATTCTGTGATGGAATAGAGAGCTAGCGCTTAAGATCAAGACAGCTGATGAGGGGCCTCAGTCTGAAAAATGGTATGAATTTTGTTTCCTCATTAACACAGCTTGATTCTCTTTAAGCTACTTTGTGAGAAGTGATGATATCAGGATCACGGTGATATTTTCTGATGGGAATATATTAGGTCGGTTACATGTGATTATGCTTTATGGTTCAAACTTTTGTACAGAAAGAAATTGCAGAGAAAGGGTTGTAGTTTCACAGTGTACATTTTGCAAGTGTGAGCTCGATCTTGCTTGAAAGTTTCACAAAGGACCGAAAGGACTGACCTTGCAACAGCATTATGATATTTTTCACATTTTAACGCGCGCGCACACACACACAGACACAGACACACACGCGCACTCACGCACAGACAAACACACACACACATGACTCCTTAAAGGTTAATTTACAGGTTTACAGGGTGTTATCAGTTTGTGTTGTCACATGACCATGGATCTTGTTGAACAACAAGTTTTATCCATATCTTACGCAAGCTCTACACGTGTAGCTGTTATGATCGGTCCACTATAGGTCCACTTGAGGTCCACCCTGTCTGCAGGCCGGAACGCAGAACAATGTACCATGAGGGCGGAGTGCTGTAAATGATAACTTTTTTTTTAAGCTATTACCATGCTGAGTGGTAAAGGAGGAAAACAATGTCTTACAATAATGTATTATCAGAAACAGGCATTAAAACATAAGCGTGAAGTACTAGATCAACTTCGTGTTTGAATGTATGTACGATTTACAATTCCGCATAATATTACGAGAAGTAAGAGAGAGTATTAAAGAGAGAGAGAGAGAGGGAGAAATGTATAGAGGGCAGGGAGAGGGAGAGGAAGGTGGGGGGGGGGGGGGAGGGAGGAGGAGAGAGAAAGATAGGAAGGAGGGAAATTTGAGTCCGTGTGTATGACCGTGATTATGCATGCGGTGCCTGGATGCTCCATAAGTTCATTTATTATCATGCATTCTCGGCATGACACATAATACTGAGCAATTCAATTCAATTCAATTCAATTCAATTCAATTCAATTCAATTCAATTCAATTCAATTCAATTCAATTCAATTCAATTCAATTCAATTCAATTCAATTCAATTCAATTCAATTCAATTCAATTCAATTCAATTCAATTCAAATTCAATTCAAAATGATTTTATTTCCATATAAAGTAATACAAAAGTAATATACATAACGCTTACATGAGTATATTATATCAAATCAGTGACATTGGCGAGTTATATGGTACGTCAGAGCATTTCACATGGAGGAAGTGTGAATAATCCATGTCCATATTCGCAAAACAAACTGGTTTCACTGACTGATGAGTGGGTAAGAACCGGCTGATCAATTCCTGTTCAATTGCTGCTTTCCTCGACGTTTATGGGGGATTCCATATTTTGCTTTACAAAAAAAAAATACACAAGGGACGACATTAAGGAAACATCAAGCGAAATTTTTAGTGCAAAGCCCATCTAATTTGCATGAACAAAATGGCTGCTAAATCATTACTTTTTATTCATTCTTGTAGGCTGTAACTTCTCAGAAATTCTCAACAGAACTGACAAATTAACGCTGATTTCATTGCATAATGAGAACTTGGGGCTGCAGACAAGAACTTAATGCATTATCTTCCCACAAAATTCATTATCATTCAAATTACTAGCAAAATGCGCAAATTTTTAGGGGTTGTCACACAGTCATATAGCACAGTAGCACAATAATTACATTTCTTATGTTTTCATTATTTTTGCAGAAATAGGGAATGACCTTATAATGGCGCTTTTATAGTTTAGGAGAAAATAAGAGACAAAGTCAAAGAATTATCAAGGAAGTAAATGAAACATATACTTATGCAAATTTATATGCAAATGAGGATTGAGTGGATGAGAGATGAGTGGTTAAACTGCAATAAAGATTTCGGGATTTTATAATGTCCATCAACAGTAATCTGCATGCGCTTGACGAATTAGATTATAAACGAGAAACAAAACTGCTATCGTGTACGATGCCATTATCAAAGACCTAAACTTGAAGCCATACATCACTTTCTTGTCTTTTTTTTTTTTTTTTTTTTTTTTTTTGAGGGGGTGTGGCTTGGAATCCAGGAAGATTACAATGTTATCATGGAAAAAAAAAAATCGGTAGCAATCCCTCTACCGATAGCATGACAGAACTGCCCCCCTCCTCTCCTGTCACCCCCCCCCCCCCCAACCTCTTTATGATTCATATGGAGCTTTGGATTTTCTTATCAAAATAAAATCTCGCGTCGTCTGAGTTTTTACGACGCGTTCTGGGAGATATTTACGCCCGCTCAAATTCACGACGCATAGAGGCTATCATCGGTTGCGTCTTCTCGTAATCTGAAGCTACTTTGCAACACGACGCAGGGAGAAAGGAGAACGGCCAACGCAATCCATCGTCGGCTAAAACGGCCGCCTCGTGACTCTATCCTGCACTATAGATGGCGGTGTTCATCCTGTCGAAATGGTGGGCCTTATTTCCTCATAGTGTCGAACTCAAGGGCCTTGTTTGCCTATAAGAAAATGTCGTTCCGAACTCACGGGCTCACGGGCTGTATAACTCGTGGGATGTACGATGACTCATGGACCTTTTTAACCTTGAGTAAATAAAACAAATAAGTAAACAAACATCTTTATAGCAACTGTACTCAACACCATGATGAATCTCTCACTAAAATTATCATCATTTTTTTAATTTTCCCCCCCTGCCTCTACATCAAACATAAAATTATATTCATCTGAACACATAATACATCATAATATTTCAAATAACATCATAATATTTCAAATAAAATACTTTGAAAAAAAAACCAAAAAAAATATCGTGACTCAGACCATCATAATAGCAAGAAAACAGATGTCTAAACAGACACCATTTTTTCTGAAACATGTGCAGCTTATGATTATGTCTTGCAATAAATTTTTCTTTGTCATAATATTCCCTTATACTATCTTTACAAAAATCAAAACGAGGTATTATTCTTTTTATTTCACAAACATAAATTTCATATCTCCCAAGCATAGTAATACAATTCAATGCCGAATTGTAAATACCCCAAAACCAGAGAATTTATTTTCCGTCGTAATGTTATTTCTAATCCCGCGTTAGCATAAAGCCATTCTCTTACTTCAACCCACAATCTATCAACATATTGACACTCACTCAAAAATGTATTAAAGTCTCGACATACACATTACAAAACGAACATTCTTTTCTTTCAACCAACCCAATTCTATTCAGCATCTTATTTGTATATGAAATTCTATTAACTATTTTAAACTGAAACCATCGTAAATTAACATCCACCGTACTCTTGAACTAAAATGATAATAAGGGTTTTATTTTCATGGACACAACTCATTAAAACAACTGGAACCTAATACAGGGCCTAATTATATGTACTAATGTATGTATATATTGTATGTAAAATATTCTACAATCCTTTTATTATTTTTAGGAGTTTATTGCCCACCAAGGCAAGGTTCCATCCAATATCAAACAAAAAACAAAAACAAAAACAAACAAACAAACGACAACATCATTAGTACAGATAATCCAAAGGGAAACTGTGAAATCAAGAAAACTGTGGTCCCTCCCAATCTGTTCTCCGTCAAGTAATCGCACCACCACCACCACTAGTTGTCTTGACAAAAAAAAAGAAAAAAAAAGAGTAAGCATAAAGGCCGATTTGATCAATCAATATAATAGTGACAGTATCTTCTTGCTGTAGATGTGGCTGATACCTTTGTCGGCTTGGAGTGCCAATGGAATCTCCACGCCAAGCCAACTTTGCCTCTTATTAACAGATCTGATAACAGTTAACGTTTTTATATATCGAATCAGACCACACACAAAAAAAATAATAATAATTAAAAAAAAAATCTTTCAACATTTCCTATTTCACACAGGTTTCTCCTCATGTTTGTACACGAAGCAATGGTATCAGCCCATATCAGCCACATCAGTTCAACCAGGGAGGTGAAAGAACCTCCCTGGTTCTATACCATCTTTATCACTATCAGGCTTATGAGTAGGGCCGTATACTATAGTAGAGCAGATAAGCCCTCAAAATCACGTGAATTGTGCAAAATTTGACTAAAGCATGAAACTTTCACCAGTGTTAGTACATACCATAAGATTTATTTTAAGATCGGGAGGTAAGTCTGATTTGACCTCTGATGACCTCCAGAGGTCAATGTACTTTAGATATCAGAAAATTGATGTTTTTAGACATTTGCAAATGATATATGTGGTTATGTTGCACTAAACATGCATTTATACCACAGAGAAATCATTTCCAGATTCAACAGAGCACTGACAGGTTTTTACCTTTGACCTCTGATGACCTCCAGAGGTCAATGAACTTTAAATATCAAAATATCGATGTTTTTAGACATTTGTGAATGATATATGTGGTTATGATTCACTAAACATGCATCTATACTTCAGGGAAACCATTTTCTGATTCCACAGAGCATTGACAGGTTTTAACCTTTGACCTCTGATGACCTTTGGAGGTCAATGACCTCAAAATATTATATTGATCTGTGATGTCATTGGTTAATGGTAACCATTGTTAAGATGTACAAAACAAGCATATCTGTCTTACAATGAAATTGTCTTCATATTCTAAAGAGCAGACAGGTTTCTACCTTCTTCTTCTTCTTCTGATTAAGTCTGCCTCCTTCAATAGACTGAAGATTCTTGCAGACTGGTGCTATTTACATTATAATACAATTTATTTACAGATATTTACAAGCACATAGAAAATTTGACGAAAAAACTAGCCACTGTGATCAACCGTTAGACGGTTTCGAAATGATCCCACAGATGGCGCTGAAACAACTTCTGACGACAGGGAATTCCAGTTCCTTACACCTCTGATGACCTTGAGAGGTCAATGACCTCAGAATATAAGAATATTGAAGTATGACATCATTGGTGAAAGGTCAAACATGGTAAGGATGTACAAAACAAGCATATCTGTGTACAATGACATCGTCTTCATATTCCAAGGCACACAGACGAGTTTCTGCCTTTGACCTCTGATGATCTCGAGAGGTCAATGACCTCAAAGTATCAGAATAGTTTGGCATCATCAATGGTAAACATGATGATGTTTTAGAGAGCACTCGTAGGCCCTGTTTATTAACGAGCCATTACCGTTCACCTATGAAAATCAAACAAGGTCAAATACCTCGAATGAAATGTGAGGATGTTAATATTGATATTGCGATAGTTAATAGTTAATAATTGTTTATAATGTAGGGCTTACAAACCATGCATTTCTGTTACCAAAAAAGTAGCTACTCATTCCGCAGAACTTTTCAGGTAATTATCTAAGTCGGGTATGTGCACAGAGCAAGGGGTGTCGATCTGTTTTCACGTGGGGGGAGGGACTTGGAAAATATGTAAAAGCATAAGTTCATGGTGCAAAGGAATGAAGCGGAGGGGAGGGGGAGGATGTGGGTGGGGGATTGGATTTTTGCAGGTTTAGACCTGAAATCAGTGATTCAGTGTAGCTCTTGTTTAATGTGTGCGTCATCACTTATACGGAAGTTGATGGGGTGTGGGCGCATCTCACCTACCCTCCTCCCAAAGACGAAGTTTGTTTGTTTTTTTTTAAGAATCTGATGCATACGTTTTGGGGATATTTGGAAAATTATGGATCACCAAGGTGTACCAAGTCTATATGGATGGGAACCCAGGAAGCGCAGCGTTGGCGAGGGTAGGGTATTCCACTCCCATTCGACAGAGCTCTTGTATTTTGAGAAATGAGATTCAACGACCTGGCACACAGGCACTTTTGAAGGAATACCTCGAAATTTGTATCAAAAAGGTGTAGTAAGTCAGCCATCTATGGAGGAAGACCAATCGACAGAAGGATGTGGGTGGAGGTATCCCCTCCCACATTATGGAGCTTTTGCATTCTTTTGTTTGCAATTCAATGATCTCGTGCCACTCTTGGTTGAACTACCATTTTGAAAAAAAAAAGTCCATACCCAAATGTGTAGCCATAATCAATGCATGGAGGAGAGGTTGATACAGCGAGAGGAGGGTATGAAAGGGGCTGTCCCCCAATCCTTCCCATGCGAGGGAGCCTTTGCAGTAAGAATAGAAATGTAAAAAAAAAAAAAAAAAAAAAAAATCTAGTATACACATTATATGATGGAATATTTGGGAAATTATCAGTATAAGGAGTGTACCAAATCTAAGGGTAGAAACCGAGGAGGGATTGTTAATTGAAAGATACACTACCCCCTCCAACAACATGTCGGAACTGAAATAAAGATCTAGTACATACTTTGTGATGATATAGAACAAAAATGGGACAAAAGCACTGAGCGTATATGGAAGGGGACATAACGAAAGATAGTGTGGGGGAGGGGGTATGCAAAGGAGATTCTGCCTTTTAATCTGGTGCATGAATAGCTAAAATGTTCAGTGACAATTCATTTTCTGTCAAAAAAGTGAAGAAAAAAAAATCCCAATCTCAGGAAATACTTGGAGGCAAAGTTTTATGTCCCCACCATTCCCCCTCCCATATTTTCTCGGGAGGCGGGGCAAATGCCTCTTGCCCTCCAAAATGAACAATCGTGCATATATAGGAAAGCCTTTTCATCTTTGGAATTCAAATAAAAATATCTCTTAAAAACATTTTTCATAGAATAAGGGAAATTATCATTCCCCAAAGTATGTCATATCTGTGGAAGGAACCAAGCAGGGGGAAGGAGTCTATCGAAAGGAGATATCCTCTCTCACAGAAGGGAGACTTTGCATTTCAGAATTAAATTCTAACAATCCGATGCACACTTAAAGTGAAAAACTTGGGCAGTTTTCTGTCTAAAAAGCAAAAAGCAAAAAACAACAACAAAAACTAACAACAACAAAACATAGTCCACATCTCAGAATTTAATGGGGTGGGGGTCAACTATCCCTGCCACCACCCCACCCCTCCTCCAAACTAATGCCCCGGTATGTGCATGTGTTTTATTCCACTTGTTGAAAAGAAGAGAGAGTTTAAGAAACAATATTGTTCAGTGGTCGCTATCCCAGTCAAGTAAATTGTTTATCAATAAGGTGATTTCCTTCACCTGTATACCTTAAGATGATGTAGGCCTGGTATTTGCCTTGCACGTTATTACATCTATTTCTTCTTTAGTATTCTCGTTTATATTTTGATGTGAAAGCTGTTTACTTTGCCACGATTTTATTTGTACATAGAAAAAATAATCCAAGACTGAAAATGAAACTGATACAATATTTAATGATTGACATGATGCACATATTGTGTATTTCTATAGCAATAAAAGTGAGCAATTCAAAAGGCGTGTACTCATTTGACATGAACATTAGCGATGATCCTCTGACCTCTGGAGGATATTGAAAGATATGCATCAAAATGTAAGAATATTGATGTCTGGTCTCATTGGTTTGTAATGGCCTGCTGCTTATGAAATAATAATTATATTTAAAAAAATGCATTTTGTGTGTGTGTGTGTGTGTGTGTGTGTGTGTGTGTGTGTCCAAAATTGTATGCAGAGTATGCCACACACAGTTCAATTTTGACTTCCATCTAGGACAATGAGCGGTTACTTTTTTCTCAACTACACTGTAATATCAAAATGTATTGAAAAAACACGGTGGCGGCTTGGTCTAACATATTATCATTCCTTTTCGTCGGAGATCCATGCGGGATGGTCAAAACAAACATAAAAATAGATATCTCAGACCTAATTGTTATAACAAAGCATCATAAATTATCCTCATATACCCAACCCAACCCTCTATGCCCAGACAATGTAAACCACCCCATGGACTTACTTGGAGCTTTAGAATATCCTTTGTCAACAGAGAGAGACATCCAAACCTTTGCAGTGCCGACTAAGATCTGCCATGGAACTGATTGGTATTGGCTCTGCATCATTGACAGCAGATCTCGTTTCCTATTCTCCTTCTTCTTCTTCTTCTTCTTCTTCTTCTTCTTCTTCTTCTTCTTCTTCTTCTTCTTCATTATACTGTGTAATCTTGTAATATTATGCCATGGAGCCTTTTCTTAATTGGTTAAAGAAGGTATCCAAAGAGCTATATGAAGCAAAAAACAACAAACAAATGCAAAAACAAAAAGAGAGACATTATGTATCTTTGATAACAGAGCTGAATATTGAGTATATCTCTCCTGAGGTGTTTCAAAGAAATACAAGAGACAGTGGCCGAGAGTAGCCGCCACCTTTTTTGGGAGTAGGCCTACTTTGTGTTCTTGCAAATGATGCCTGACATTTTTGGTCATTTGCCCTTTTTGAAGAATGCAGCAATAGAGCCACACTTTCCTGCGGAGTGGATATTGTGGGGTTCTTGATGCAGAACATCATCGCTGAATTTGCCTGAGCTGTACTTTCTTACAGGGATTGCCATTGTAGTTTTGTTTTGTTTTGCTTTGTTTTGTTTTTCAAGTGTGGCTGTAACACTGCTTGTTTTGCATATGATGGTCATTGCAGCTAAAGAGTGCATATCTTCTCTGGATCATTCCAAACTTCATGATGTTTCATCTGGGTGAATGGATCCTAGATGATGCATGCATATTCCTGGACAGTCCTGAGCGGCATGGAATCTTCGTCTGGAGAGAGTCTTTGGTTGAAGTATAACCTTTTTAAGCTGCTGTGGCGATTTGATTCCAGCTGAGCCTCCTATTGGAACTCCAAAATATTTTGCACAATCCGCTTTCTCCATGGTTTGCCATGAATGCTTATCTATTCCCTGGGTAGGTCTCGGATGGCAATAGCTAGTTGCAATACACAGGATTGCTTCATGTGGAATGCATGTTGGGCCTCACAGTATGTCGAAGTTTTCAAGATGGTCCATGATGTCGCAGCTGTGGACTGTATACTCCAGGACCATGAGTAATTCATCGCAGTCATACTGTAACAACCCACCAGCTTTACACTGGCAAATACAGGCCCACCAGCTGGAACCTATGCAAATATTGCCCATGAGCTTGACACTTAGGCAAACCAGTCCCATAATGAGTCCGACAAATGGGGGAAAAGATCTGTGAGACTTACACTGAATTGATTAAACACTCTGTATATCAGTCTCGTGGGCCTTGTTTTACTCGAGTGTCGAGATAATGGCCATATTTGCTAGTCTACATAACTAACCCAAACATAACAGTTGTATTTGAGGTCACTGCCATCACTCAAGAAACTTAAGCTTTATTTCTGAAGTAATTGACCTCTCACATTTTAGAGACCTGTTACTATAAACCAATGCTCTGTGGAATATGCATACATACTTTGATCAAAACATCAATGCGTGATTTGTACATGATTAAGCATTTACGATTACACCAATGAAGCCAAACATCAATACAGGTAAGCCTACACATGTGACCTCAGTGACCTCTCATTGTCCTGAGAGGTCAAAGTTGGATATAATGCACAGGCTAATGACCAATGTTCCATGGAATGACAAGATTCTTCTATTATAGCATAAATGATTGTACATTGGGTATTATAAAGTTGACCATTGACTATACATAGAATATCAATATTCTGATATTTTGAGGTCATTGACCTGTCACCTTCCTCAGAGGTCAAAGGTAGAGACACGTGAGTAATTTCTCTTGCTCTGTGGAATAGGAAAACAATTCAATTGTAATACAAATGAATATAACATCTAAATCATGTTTGTCTTCAACCAATTGCACCAAATATCAATGTTCTGACATTTTGAGGTCATTGGCCTCATCATAGGTCATCTGAGGTCATCAGAGGTCAAAGGTAGAAATCTGGCTCGAAAGGCTCAGTGGAACATTGAGGCAATTCCTCTTACAAAAATTAGTTTTTAGTACATAATTATCGTGTTTCAGTTATGAGTGACGCATTAAAATATCAATTTTCTGACATTTTGAGGTCATTGACCTCTGAAGGTCATCAGAGGTCAAAGATAGAAACCTGTCAGGGCTGTGTGGAATATAAAGACAATTTCACAGTGACAAAAATTAAGTTTTAGTACATCATTACTGTGTTTTATCATTAACCAATGACGCAAAATATCAATTTTCTTAGATTTTGAGGTCATTGACCTCTAGAGGTCATCAGAGGTCAATTCAGACTTACCTCCCGATCTTAAAATTAATCTTATAGCATGTACTAACAATGGTGAAAGTTTCATGCTTTAGTCAAATTTTGCACAATTCTTCGGCTTATCTGCTCTACTACTACACTAATGTAACACTAACAGTATTCTATCCGTATAAAATTATATCCAGTACCCCCCCCCCCCAAAAAAAAAAAAAAAACCAATACAAAACAAAACAAAACAAAACAAAACAACCAACCAACAAACAAAGCAAAACAAAACAAAACACACACACACAAACAAACAAACAAATACGCAAACAAACAAGCAAACATACATACAAACAATTTCAACAAACAAGCAAGCGATTAAACAGACATAGTAAACTAAAAAATAAAAAAAAAAAAAGACACAAGCAAATAAGACAAAAAGAAATTATTGACAGAACAGCATGGAAAACGGAAAATGAACAAAGCAGGCGCAGGTTACAAAGCGTACAACTCGGCGTGACTTTTTGTGGCCACAGCTAGGGCAGCTCCATCCAGCGGTTCGCTGGCGGCGCGCGCCGTACCGGGCTGAAATTATAGTTCATTTGTGGTACGGTGAGATTAGGTGGAGCTTCGCCAATTGTTAAGGTCATCGCTTAAATGGTCTAAGTCTAAAAATAAGTGAGTATTGCGAAATATGATAAGAGAGTGTCACGTTTGTCTGACTGTTTACGACTGGCTCATTGTACATTTCAAGTACTAGTATTTGATGCATAAGCACCAAGTATTTGGCCAAAACTAGCGCAACTAGCGCAACGAGCGTACCTCGGAAGTACTTTCAAATACCATAGTCAGTCCCATATGCTTGTTTTCTTGTTTCTTGTTTCTGTTCGCGCTTACGAAGATCGAAGAGTGCAATAGAAAACCCTATGCAATGTGGATGGTGACTCTTGGTGACTGGTTGAGCTTGCTGGATCATACTGCATGTGCTGTAGGCCTGCTATGAGGTGCTTTTTTTTTTTCTCCTTTTATTTTTTTAGTCTACCGTGATAGCGCTAGCCTACCTTACTTCATGACTAGTGAATTTGCAGACGTAGAACGGTTCGGTTGCAGCTAACTGCAACCAGCAGCCCCATAGCATAGGTAGGGCTCACACGGGTAAATAATTCCCCATAGACCCTCTACTAGTCGGATAGAGACGTGTGTTAAAATTCAAATTTCAAAAAATTCTGTAAAACAGCCAGGAGAAATGAGGTGTTTCAGCTTCACTAACCTGGATAAGTGAGATATACCCTTTCATCCATCAAATTTCCAGGGTGGATTCTTCGGCTCAAATTCTGTCCATCAAGGCCGCAAAGGGTCCGCAAAGCCAGACTACGAAGTATAGTAAGGGTACTAGGTCTCGCGCAGGGACTTAATGATCGCGCATAGCGTAACTGCGTACAGCAAGCAATATTAAGCGTACGACTAAGCGCAAAATTTGCCGATACGCCCATGGAATAAAAATACCTGACAACCGCTAAACATGAGAAGAAAGCAGGTAAGAAATTTTGATTTCAAACAAATTTTTCACTAAATTTCCAATTTTTTGGAACAAATTTTTCACTAAATTTCCAATTTTTTACCTTATAATTTACCTACCTTAGCTTAAAATCTTTTTTAAGGATGTTGTAGCCTAGACGTGTCGTCTCGCTTGTCTCGTTCGTATGATCGTAGCCGATGGAATTCGTAATTTGTTCGATCGATCGTTGATAATATTCTACGAAAGCCGAAGCACGCTACAGCCGCAGAGAGGGGCAGACACTTTCACGCATGAAACTACATAGGGCAGCTGCGCGATCTTTACATACCCCGAGAAGGTGAACGCATAAAAAAAAGTCCGACATACAAACGGCGACAACGCACTACTCCGTCATCGTATCATCAGGAGATTCTGGGAGGTGATTTTTCTGCATTTTCGTGATATTCATTGAGAAATTCAGGTACGATTATGGAATAACTTCTATTATAAGAGCATTTCAAATTTTCGTGCGCGATATCTAGACCCCTCAACCATACAAGTTGTTGTCACTCAAAAAATCACCTATTTTCCGTACACGTACCCAATGAAATATAGTCCCCTCAAATTCCATCAGAAAAGCTTTCATCTTCCAACCAAAATGCAGTTTGTAGAGGAATTCATACTCAATATCTACAGTTTACAGCTATTCAGTTTTTTGCCAAACTACGTCATTGATTTTTAATTAATTTTTTACTTCATTTATTTTGGTATCTTTGGTACGAATTTGTGAAGGGGTCTGGGACAGTCCATTTTATTTACAGGTGTGAGCCCCATAGGGCCTACGCATAGCGCAATGGGGCTGGTCGCAGTAAGGTTGCAGCTACCTGTAGAGTTTGACTGTTGAATAGCGATGAGTTCACGTCGGAGCATAATCGTGATAAATTTAATGTGTTAAAATTTATGTGTTAAACCAGGTAACGTTAGACAGACTAGGCCTAATGACTGGAAAATATGATGAGTAGTTTTTGATCACTAACTGCGACCAGCCTGAACAACTGTTTCAAGGCAAGGGAGTGCCTCGGTGTTAGACTGTCACTAGTACTACTGTACATTCGTTGTAAAGTACTCTAGTAGGTCTAGAAAATAGTGCATGCTCAAGTACAAACTTGTGTGAGTAATTTCTTGTTGCCAGCTGCACATTCCCCATGTGACAGCAGGAAGAACTTGAAAACACTGAGTGAAGTTTGTTTCTCAAGCTGTAATTTATGATGACAAACTGAGCAAACTTTTATTTTAAAACAGTCTAGCATGCAGATCATTTGGTATCATTTCAGATTGCTATTAGAAAGAAGCAAAGCCTTTCAGCTTTCATTAACCCGTTAAGGACAAGTCCTGAGTATACTCAGGCAAGCGTCTATGGAAAATGCGTGTTGTAGCAAAATCAAACCGTCCTCAAAGGGTTAATTTGTTTAGATTGTTTGTGTTTTTTTGTTGTTGTTGACATAACAAGTTTCTGTTCTGAATGTGAATGACCAATGTATAAGTTTCATTTGTGTGTGTGTATCGGTGTAACAATATCATAAATTGTGGATTTACTTCTACCAAATTTTTTTTTTTCATATTTGCTGTGGTTTTCTGTCATTTACCATTGCATTCTTCTTTTTTTTTTAGCCAAACAAGTGCAGCTGTGTGTGTTAATGTGAAAGATCAGCTGTTCAAGAAAGCTTGCCTTCAAATTCTCAGTTGAAGTAGTTTAAAAGTCCATCCTTAGATCAGTATTCCTTGATTCCCAATGTCCAATATGTTAGTCCCAGCAAGGAGGTTGCCTATATCTCCTTGGTCCCAGACATTCATGATCACGTAGCAATGTAAATATTGATCTTCATATTAAACCTCAACACTGTTAGGGGTAAATTAGTGGCAGTCAATTTAACTTTTAGACAATATGTCTGAAAATGTGAAGGCAAAACCTTTATTCAGTGCAAATGATGTCCCATTTATACTTAGACACAGGTACATTTTTTTTTGCCATATGATATGAAAGGAAAGCTACAATGTAAATTGTGTGGTAATGATACCTGCATTTTCAGTTACTTTTATGATAATATCACTTATCTACACTGTATGGCATATCTTTGTACTGTAAATTGTTCAGTTCCAACTACAGTGTGCATGATTTACTTCAAACATTTTCATGTGTGTGTGTGTGTGTGTGTGTGTAGAGGTTGTTTTGATGCAGTGGAAATACTAAGCATGGTAGCTCATGCTTACCTTGTACATTATACAGTAGACTACACACAAGGAATTTTGTTTGAATTGTTCTCTTATCTTTGTGTGATTGTGCACCTCAATGACATTAATCATAGTGCTTACTTGGGAGTGGAACATCATGTCTGGAACTTACATTATCTGCTGTAAATATCATAGTATGGACCAGTTGAAGTGCATAGATGAATAAAATGCAATGGCGCATTGTATTTATTTGCATTTCTAAAGTGTGCAATCCAAACAATGTTTTCTAGCTGCTCTTCTCCTTATGATAGCATTTGATTATCATCAAGAGCTAGATAACAATGCATTCTCTTTTAAATGACTGTTACAAAAAATGACAGTTTTTTTATTTTTTCATTCACTGTGGAAGAATGGCTTTCCTGTCACTCTTTTTCTCATGACAAAGTAAATCAGCATGCTTGTGCCCTTCAAATCAGCTCTTTATGTACTTTTTTTGTTAGATTGACAGGCTGACGTTCACAATACATGAATGTGTGACTATTACCAAGTAGTGAATGGTCATGAGTGCCATGGTACAAGATTTTGCACAAGGCAAAAGATGAGACTCGATATTCAATGAGGCGAGGCAGAGTTGAATGGTGTGCCTTATTTTTCACCGAGTGCGAAATCTTCCTCCATCACACGAGTAAAGACCATACATAAATTGTTTTATGCAACACCTTGGATGTCGGGGATGTGGTCCACACTAATTCTTGAATGTACTGTAGGGGCTACAGAAATTGCAGCCATTTTGTCATGAAAGTTGAATGGTTGTACACTGAATTGTTGCACAGTACTGTCACGTGTAGTATGCAATGAGCATACGGTTGAAGTTGTTGAGAGTAATACGAGTAACTGAATGCGTGCTTTTAATCGAGTGTGCATAGCATAGATGATATGTATATTGTGTAATGTGACATCAGAGGCATACATTGGTGTAAAAGACTCTGATTTGATCATGTGCCTGACAAGGGAGTCAGTGTAAATGGATGACGTCAGCCGTGCAATGTCCATATTTGCTTGCATGACTCAAGAGTTACAGCCCGCAACGCTACTCTTAAATGCATGTCACATGATGAGCAATTGACCAACCGTATATAGCTGAAACCATTTTAGGTGTTGTATGATATAGAATACAAAACTATCTTTTTCAAGTACTGTTTGTTTTTGTTTTTCTGATATAAAAGAGATGTACTCACAGAGGGGTGTAAGCCTTATTAAGTAACCCATTGCATTTCGTGTCCAATCGCATAAATTATAGGCTGAAAAGTAAGTGATGCTTCTGATGTATGCACAAGCCAAACTCCATTTCTCGTGTAAGTTGGCAATAATGGATGTAGTGTAAATAATATAAATTTTGTTTGTTTTCTTCACATAGTTAAAATTTCTCTCACATTTTTGAAAGTCTCCAATAAAAAGCCAGACAACAAAGTTTCTTCTTCTTAAAGGTATTGTTTACCATTGGGAGCAGTGATTTCAAAAATGATCAAGGTATCAGTTGTATCACAAAACATTCTGCCATGTGAAAATTTTGCAATAAAGCCTAAAATATAAGGAGATATATCTCTGTTATTCTCACTAAACCATAACTGTAGACAATTTAGTCTAGAAACATTTTTATTATAACTATTGTTCACATTTTGTGTAAAGTGTATATTAACAAAACTTAATATTGATTACACTGATTCAAATCTTTACATTGGTTGTTACTATCCCTAACTCACATTTTAAACTATTTTAAGCACTAAAGCTGGATTTTTGTTTCATCTGCAAATGGTAGATAATGCCTTTAAAAACGTGTGGTCAAATTTGTCACCAAACCAGTGAATTATCACGAGGGTGACAATTCATATTCTTATTTGGTACAAGGACCCCCCCCCAAAAAAAAAAAAATGCATATATTGTTTAAAACCAGAAATATTCTCTATAAATACATTAGTACATGCGTTTCCAAGGTTATCTTGTGGTAGATCCAGGGGTTGAGCAGGGATCGAATGGGGTGTGGGTGGGCAGTTTTTACATTTTAGCCTTTTTTTAACTTCATATTTAAACTTTCTGAACACAATCAAGTGTACTTGGCAGGTATTTTTATCAGTGTGATGGAATCTGTAAATGAACACCATGTCCCCATGAAAGCTCTCAAAGCTGCCCCCCCCCCCCCCAAGTTTGCAATATTCTCAGGTAGTAGTCTGCAACAATGTGTGGATGGTGAGTAGGAGACCCCCTGGTCTCTTGTTTTACATAGTTTTGTGCTGGACAAAGATGAGTAATCAATTTGTCGTGTGCTGCATGCATATAGCATGTTAGCCATGCTGAAAGTAAAGCTAAAAGAAAAAAAAAAAAGGCAAAAAAGATCCAGCATTAAATCCCCTTGTTGCTCAGACTGTGCACAAATATAATAGTGTGATGCCGAGCAGACATGCAGAGGGGAGTGTGGGGTCAAAATATATTGTCCATTGACTCTTATCCAGGAAAAGAGTATTTCTATTTGATAACACGCTGCTAAGGTATGGGCTATGCAGTAAAGGTGTACACTTCTAAAGTAAAGCACCTGTTTCATTGCATCTTCTATCTGTGTCACCTGCATTTGAAGCTAGGCGCAGTCCACAAATGCCATCATGGCAGACAGCAAACAAGGTAATGAAATCTATAAACAAAAATTTTAACTTTCAAGTACAGGCTTATTTGGGTTGGTTTGTTTTCTTTTGTAACCCTCATTTGCACAAACGAACACTTTATTTTGGAGAGAAAGGCTTCATTTTACTGAGAGCTGGAGAATGTGCGAAAGGAAACCAAACAATTGAAAATCCATGGCATTGAATGTTAATGAATATCACTTCACATGCTGAAAGTAAAGGATAGGTTTAATTGCCACTCCAGAAAATTGAAAAGTTTAGTATGTATCCAAATATGTTCAGCAAGGTGTGTTTTCTATGAATTGCCAGCTAAAACTTTGTGCACTTATAATCATGTATACATGTGTGCAATAAGTCAAACATTCAAAAATACTTTTTCTTAAAAAAAAAAAAAACTAATTTGAGAGAATGCAGTGGCGGATCCAGGCAGGGGTGCACCGGGCGCGTGCCCCCCCCCCCCCTTATCTTTTGTTCAAACAAAGGAAATAAAAAGAAAAAATGGAGGGGGGATTGTGCATCCCCCTTTAATTTTGTATAAAAGGTGACCCCTCTTTGGATCTGCCCCTGGAATGTGCAAATGAGGGCTGCTTTCCTATTTCTTTTGCAATCCATGGGTGTTGGGTTTGTACAGTATAAAGGAGCAATTTCATTCTGTGTAGATGTTGACTCCCATAGAAAGAGTAAAATCAAAGAATAGAGAAGAATTTCCATCCTAACCATACATAAAGAGCTCTACGGAGTGGTTATGCTGGATGTTGAAGTTTCTTGTTCTTTCGAAAAGCAGTGATATTATCAAGGCATTGAATAATCACGAATGTGATGGTACAAATTTTTTAGATGGTGAGGGATGAGATGATCAGTTTACTTTGTTGAATATTTTTACCAATGCAAAATTTCAAGGGCATCTCAGACATCGGGTATGATTGAAGTCTTGGTCTGAATTCACAACAATGATTTTTCAGGTCAAATAATGCAAAGGAAGTACTACAAGATTGATGAATTATGCTTTCCAAAACTGCTCAAAGAATTTGAATGTTCATGCAATGATACTATTAATGCATATCATATGATGATCAGTTGACTGTGAAACTGGGAAACAAAAATCTGTTCAGGTTTCATGAGTAGTTGCAACCATTTGTACCTACATGTGATACTGATGTCAATGTCTCTCAAATCACTCGGATGACTGTCCAAAAATCGTCATTCTTTAAAGAAGTTGATGATACATAAACTTTTGCATTTTGTGTGACTTTCACCTCAAACCAGTGTGTTTTACTTTAAAGGAGGTGAAGGGTTTGTAGTTGCTGAATTACCAACCAAAAAATATGATTTACACTTGTTTACAATATATGTAGCTAACCTATGAGAGAGTTGAATGTGATGACATCATTGCCTTTAATATTTAATTTGCATACATGATATTTAAGTGGTTAAATCCCCAATATCAGTGTTCTATAAAAACATGTAAAAAAGTTAGATTCTATGACTGAATTCTACATCTGATTTTTCTGATATGTCTGATTCTAATAAAATTTTTGCAATTCATTTGATTTTACTATTTTAAAGTCAACTTGAGCATGGAATGGTAATGCCCCTAAAATCTAGAAATAGGGGAATATTGGCCCATTCAAATTGTATTTATGCAACTGCATTATGCCAATTGGGTTCTTGGGTATGTGTATATTTATATGCTTGTGTGTTCCTGTTTTGTCTTTGGGTATTGAGGTGTGTCTTGTGTGTAATTCTAACTTCGTGATAACAGCTGGGATATTTATCAATGTTTGTGTTGGTGTGGAGTCTAGTTACCGTGGATTTTGCTTTATTTTTCTATAATCAAAGCTTAGTAAGTTTGTGTTCCATTTCATGCACACTTGTGAGTGTGCCACTATGAATGAGGTCAACATGTTACATTTTAAGTGACCTTTCATCACAAAACCAACAAAGAGTCATCAACTAAGATTTTTCTGTTAAGACCAAATTCTTCTGAGAGGGAATTATGTATAGCCTTTAAAATCTTATGTAAAATGTAACTCATAAAAATTGAGCATGTTTTTAACCCACTATATAACTGATGGAAAATTCACCGTATTGCAATGCCGCTTCGGAAAAAAGTGCTTTGAATGATTACAGTTTACTGAGTCACCCTTCGTTTTACGGCGATCAAATTGGGGATATACAGTTTTATGTCAACCACGATGAAATGATATTCAGATACACCGTAGACTGGGTACACTCATAAAAAAAATAAAAAAAAAAACATTTCATTCATGATTATATGTTATAGTATCAAACTGCTACTCTGACTATCTTGAATGTTTCCGTAGAATTTCAATTCATACTTCCACATCCCTAATAGATTGAAAAAGGTGAAAACAAAACTTAAGACAGGAAAAAAAAAAAGTTATATGGAAATCGTTTGAAATTGTATTTGTACATTTACAAGTTTATGTTTCCAAATGTTCATTTCATTAAGATAAATGGTTGTTTTTGTTTTTTTCAAGAGATGCCAAAAACAAGAAGAATAGAAAAGTTGACCCAAAATACATTTTTTTTCTTTTAAGGCCTGAAGGAAAACAACAACCTGTGCAACCTTTTTGTGTCTTTTCTTTTATGCAAGGTCACAAAGGATACAAGAAAAATCACTCTGTGTTTTGCTGTGTCTCAGGAAATTCCCGCAAGTCCCCACAATAGCTTTACACTAAGAAACAAAATGCATGCACTCATACAAGGTTATGAAATGGGCTGTAGAACCTCTGCAATCTTATTGGTCAATTGTCATGCATTGATTTTTACTGATCCACACTGAGCCATGCGTCCGCTAAAATCTGAACGCTTGGCCATGCATACAGTGAAATCCGAGCGCATGGCTCTGAATGTCTTGTATAGTGTTGTAGGTGTACGGAACGCATGATGGGGAAAACAGTTGTATGTCATGAATTTACGGGCCCATTTTTTAACACAAATGGTGCACAGGCCAATTTCGTGGATCAGTGAGAATTGGATGCTCTCGTTTAACTTTGGAACTGTCTAAAACCCACTTGCTGGGCTCATGGGTTTTAAACAGTTCCAAAGTTAAACTCATGCATCCAATTCTAACCGATCCACCCTGTCCTGTGCGTCGTACATACTAGACTGTATATCCATGCATGGGTGGGACAATTGCATGCATGCTAGCATGATGGAGTGAAGCAAGTTAGAAACATCTATACCGGTACCAAGGAGGTTGAAGTTGGAGTTCCAACTGGCTGTAGCAAACGGTTGTCAGATTTCTATAGATGTACAAAAGAATTTCACAGGTGCATTTGTGCCTTTGATGATCGATGTTTGATGCCGCTGTCTTGCTGAGCAATCTGAAGATTCATTTTGAACATTAACAAATGTTGGCCATATTTTGCTTATTTATTTATTAAATGAAATGAAATTTCACTTCATGATAAAGCATGTAAAAGAAAAGTCAATCCCGTCCAGAAATTTGTGCAAAAGTGTAAATCAGAGCTGTATCATGTGCAAATGTTTAAAACTGTACCATCCTGGAAAGCCGGTTTCATCACTTTTCCACTTAACTTCCACAAATGAAACTAATTTGGCATAATTTTCAAGTATAATTCTTTATTGGTAAATATATCAGATTAGTGTTGGGGTATGCCCAGTCGAGTAATTTTCATCTTTGTTTCAGCATTTTTTGCCAATTTCTATTCGCGCATCCTCATGTCTGTACCTCCTACCTTTTATAAGAAGGGATAGGGAAAAGTAATTTCCATCACAAAGACATATCTTCTTAGAAAGTGGCTGGTGATTATGCATTGAGACACGAGTCAATTGTCTTCCTATCTGCGTGGCAGATCCTGCTTGGCACATACTTCAAATATTTTTGAGCAGCGGCATCAAACATCTAGCAAAGGAAATAAGATGGCTGTGACTCCATTCTCTTGAACCTCCTTGTCTATACAAAGCCCTCCTCTCCTTGAAATGTATCTTCCCCACCATAACTATTCCAGGGAAAAGTGCTATATTATTTTCCATATGGGAAAGAAGCTGCAGCTTATAAGTACTTGAAAATATGTTGCATTTTTCATGAAGTACCACTGTAAGATTGCACCTTGAGCCATTACATCTTGTGGTCAGTAAGAATTTTCCTGCTTAATGTGCAAGAAAGTGCCAAATACACGTATTGCACAATGGTACTATATGTTTCCAGTACTATATATTTCCAGTTGTCGTTTGAAATGCTATATTACCCCTTTGTCAATCAATTTCTTCTTTGGCTATGGACACTTCTTACAGATTGTAGACTTCTTGTCTGTCCCCATACCAAGGATGGCTTCACAATTTACTTACAGGGAGAATCAGATTGACAGTGTATGTTATATGTATGTGATACAAAAATGCAGTCTATGGCTGCATTTATTGAACTTTTAGAACCACATTTCAAAATGCATTTAGAAAGGCATGTATGAACATGGTTGGAAATGCATTCTTTTGGATGCCATATTTATCTACAAATCATATGCAGCTGTAAATTGCAATTTGGAAAGGTGACATGGGAAGCCCAGTGATATACTCTGTGTAAGCATGTTTCAAAATGGTTTCAAACTCATTTGAAATAGTGATTATACCTCTGAACTTCCTACAAGTGTGTAGATAAACACACCCCAAAACTACTCATAGAATTGTACCTTACTGCTGGTAATTTCCACAAGCTGCCTTGATAGGATAATTGTATCATTCGTGTCAAAAAAATGCTTTATGACAACAACAAATAAAAAAAAAAAATTGCAATCATAAAAGTGCAGAGGCTGCAACCTGCATTTATTCTTCCCCTTGCTATGATCGTTACATTTGTTTATTTATGCATTGAATAGAGTGTCAGGACAGCCATGCATTAAATTCATTTCCATCAATTTCAAGCTTTAGCAAAGATTTAGCGTTAGCTATTAGTAGTAATGCTGCTGATGATCTCCCTGAGTCATATATATAGCTCTCCTAAGCCAAAGGCTCAAGTGAGCTATTGCGAGCATTCATTGTCCAGTGTCCATTGTGCATCATGCATTGTGCATATTTGTTAAATACACTTTCAGCTTCTTCATGAAAACCACATGTCAGGTTTTCACCAAACTTGACAGGGTAATAGAATCTGCAGTATAAAAGGGTCCTGTACCCAGTTTGCTATGTTCTCCTGCTGATCTGTTAAAAGGTAATTTTCTGCAAGACTGTGTGAACAGGTAAGCAATAGCCCCCCACCCCCAGGTCTCTTGTCTTTATTTCTGTTCGATTACTTGCAGAATTAATTCTTAAAATCATATTACATGTATGTACTCAACTTGCCAGAATTTTCAATGTTTGTGTATGGTCACAATTGGTGTGTGGTTATTCTGTCTAAAGTTCTTATAATGTAAGCAAGAGTAGTACAATTTATAAACACGAATGCATCATTTTGTGGTTATACAATCTATTTTTATCCTATGCAACTGTAGTGCTTGCCACAGGAAAATCAAAGCAGGCTTGTTTGTGTAAACTCATGTCATTGTAACCATGTGTTTAAATATGTTGGCTTTCTAACTTGCCAGTGTGGAACCATTCCTAATTCTAATCCTCTTTCCTGCTTAAATGAGAAAGGGTGTTTCTGTTCTGGAACTGTGGAACATTTTAAATGTAATATATTAATACAGCTGTACTGTGAAACACCAACATGCTAAGAATTGAACCATTGCTCACAGAAACCTAGCCATTTCTTTTGAAATTTCTGAAACTCCTTGGGAGCGGGTCGATACTGTTGGAATACTTTCACAAGAAACAGGTTGTCAACCATTCGACACAAGAATTGTGAAGTAGTGTGTGCATAAAGGAAACTCTACAGAAAAGTGACCAGTTATGAAATTGTAAATTTTATACATCTTTTACCAATTCCATTTCTTTGTTGTCCTCTAAATGTATAATAAATATAATTCACAAACAAACAAACACGCTCTCATACAGACACCATCAGGTGGAAACACACACACACTAAATGAATGAATACACTGCTAAACGAAAAGGTAGAAACACGCACACATGCACACACACACACACACACACACACACACACACAAACACACACATATGTGGATAACAAAGAGCTCAAAAGACCCCAGAACAAACCAGTTGATGTTAGTGAAACACCTGATGCACCAGACTTTGGACTCTATGAGTAGGACCCACTCTAAAGTTGGTTTATGCTTTAAATGTAATGGTGAAAAGAATAAAAGAAATAAGTGTTGACCAAATAAGCATCTAGAGCAATGTAAACTGACCATATATTGTAGATGAAAAAGTTCTTCACTGAGGCATTAGCTTTCATATCCACATTGGGGTGTATATTGTGTTTATGAACATATTTTTATCTTTTTGTGGGTGAATTTGACCAGTAGCATGTTTCAACCTGTGTGACAGATCTGGGAAGTGAAGTGTTTTTGCTACCTTATTTGCCATCAACGTTTGTTTGGAACACATGTCAGGGATTAGTATGGCTGTGAAATCTTGTTGCCTGCCGTATGGTAAATGATTAATCCGTTCCGTAGACCTCCATCCGTCGGCAATCTCACAGGATCAAAACCTGTAGACAGGCAGAAACCGTGCATTTCACATACATTCCATGTTTAGAAGGGTACATATGAAATTGTGCTATGTTCTTCAAATTGAAGGAAATTCAATTATAGTTAGCAGCGCCATTCTGTAATCATCATGTGTATTTTGATCCTCACCCGTCTAGGACTGGGCGACTTTCTTAGCAGGTGGAAGCAGAAAGTGTTCTCAAAGGACCAGGCTGGGAGAGGAGGATCATCTGCAGGAGAACTCGCAGCCAGTGCAAGTGAGAAGTCCCTACACAATGGATTAACAGGGGACCGGGACCTTGCTTTCCAGTCCAGATGTGACCCTTGGCAGGGGCGAGAGGCCCAGTCGGAAATTTTGAAGCAGGCTTTAGACCAGTTCGTAGCTGATATAGTCCAGCACTCAAGCCGCCCCAACGCAGACTTGAATGATTGCAGTTTGGACCCCGAAGCGCAATCAGACGATCAGAGCAGCGTGGACGGGAGCATCATCAGCGACTCAACGAGCGAAGGAATTTTGGGAACCACTGCCAAGGAGGAAGGTGATGCTTCCTCTCCATCTCACAAACAGCACAGGACAAATGCACATCGCGTAAGGAGTAGAGTAAGAGAACCAAAGATGCCTCTGAAGCCACAACTGTCGATGCTCAGGAACAGATTCGGCCACGAGAACAAAGCGGCCACCCAGATCGGCGTCAGCCACGAGGGGCGCGAGGAGTGGGCCAACATCACGGTGGAGAATGCCTCCATGCCAACCTGTGAGCCTGATGTGACGACTATATCCGTGGAAGATGCCACCTGCACAGGATCTCAGGTAAATACAGACCACAAGTGACACTTGGAAAATGATGAAAAAGTTTAGTGAGGGACAATATTGGGAAAACAGCATGTGGTTACAAGATATCACATGATACATATATGTACTAGGTGTTACAAAAAAACATTTCCCACTTTTGATCCTTAATAGTTCGAAAACTATACATCAGATATCACTGTCATTGATATGAGTAATAGCTGAATAGTGTACAATTTAGTTGGAGGTGATTTGAATATGAGAGCATGAATCACTTTTGTTAAATCCATGATTAATTTTAAAGTTAAATTCCAGATTTTGGTCAAATTTGAACCCTCTGTACAAACATGAACTTTACACAAGAACCAATGATGTGTATGTGAGTGTGTGCTTACAATGACCCTGAACAATATACATGAATACCATATCACCTTTTCAGAACTCTGCTGACTAGGCTTCTGGACTCTTGCTCCAAGGCACATCAATGCTTTATCAATAATTCATTATGGATTGCCCTGGGCACTGCTAGTTTGAATTCCTGGTAAAGGGTAAAATGCATGCACATGAAAAATCATAAGCACATGTTTTCATGTACTTGCATACACTACATTTCATGATGAATAAAGACTAGCTGTGATAGTGGAATTTCTCATGAATATGTAATAGAGCATTCCAATCCTAGCCATTGTTCAGGACCATTGTCAGGGTGTTAACCACACACTCCCATACACACCAATTGACCCCTGTGTAAAATTGAAATTTTGTACAGAGGGTTGAAAACAGAGCATAATCTGAAATCTAACTTACAAATAAGTCTTGAATTTAATAAAACTGATTTATGCTATCATTTTTAAATTACCTCCAACAAAATTGTACACTATTCTGCTGTTGCTCATATCAATGTCAGTGTTATCTAATATATAATTTTTGAACTATTAAGGATAAAAAGTGGGAAATGTTTTTTGTAACACCTAGTACAATGTAGATAGTAGTCCACTAAAACCCCGTTTACAGTGCGGGGCTGGGCCGCGGAGCCCTCCTTCATTTCAGTGTAAACGCGCAAAAGGCCAAATGCGGGGCCAAAATTGGCCGCGCATTTGGCCACGTCATTTGGCCTTTTCTCTGTGTAAATGCAAACTGGGCCAAATGCGCGGCCAATTTTAGTCTGGCTTCCAAACCCTCTGCCCGTACTATTTCACTATTCAGGATATTAACCCCCTCAATGTCGAAAACTAGTATAGTTTAAGGTGGTTTTGTCCTGCAAAGGATTTTTCCTTCGGCAAAGGCCTTTGCTCCAGAGCGTGGCCAAATCCAATTGGCAAAGGGTCTGAAAACCAGACTATACCAAATTGCGTTTGTTTACGAGCAGAGCGCCACTACAACAAAATATTGAAAGGTTTGAATTAAAAGCGCGGCCAAGCCCGGCAGTGTAAACGGACAAAATTTGCGGGGCTTGGCCCCGCAATTGAGGGCGGGCTCGGCCGCGGCTTGGCTGCAGCTTGGCCCAGCCCCACACTGTAAATGGGGTCTTGGTTGCTGAATTTTACCTTTATGATTCATAACTTTTATCATCATTTATCATTTTGTAGTTTATTTCAGGTGTAACAGACCTTCTGCACTGTCTTTACTAAAGAATAATTGCCTGAAGAAACAAATCTCTTCATTGATTTGCATCAGCAGACTTTCCTCTGTAGCAATTTTTATGTCCTCTATGATACTTCGAACAAAAAACAACAACAAAGCATTCAACAAAACAATAACATACATGTGTACCAGCTGTAATACACTTGTATTTGCAAGTTTACACATTTCATTCTGCAAAGGTGAATGATTTATAATTTACCACGAAAATATTTTTTTAAGTAAGTATTACAAATAACATTTTCATACTTAAACAATAGGCAGTGCAGTCAAATCAAGTCATTGAGACTACGCCATAGCTGATTGTCTTTAACCCATTTGAGGACGAACTGATTTTGCTATAACACATGTTTCCTGCAGACACCTGTTGAGTATACTTACGTTTTGTATGACTGGTCTTCAAGGGGTTAAGTTTTTCAAATATAATTTTGTGATGTCCACCAATTTTCAGACAAAGCATTACAGTTGTAGTTGTTAAAACTGAAGTTACCATGTTTGCTAAAACATGAATTCAATATGAATTATATCTTTATGTATGCTGACACTCAGTACCTACATTATGGACTGCAAAGTAATCCTTTCTCAGCAAGACGTTGGAACCTATTATATTGAATACAAATTGTATGTTGTATGTGTATGTATTCCTCTAGGACATTGTCACTCTTGTAGTCATGTGCAAACTCAAGATGAATTACTTTTTGGTAAATGCCTAAGGGTCTTCTTGAAAAGCAATGAGCATAGCAACATTTGTTTATTTTCCTTTACCTCAAAACTATCAAGTACATTCAATTGTGACTCTCATGACCCATTGTTATGTCATATAGATGTATGACATGTCTGTATCGATGCACACTGTGAAGATCTATGGTAGAGAAAGGGGTAATTCATTATAAATGTGGTACAGCAATTGTGTACCTGGTACAATTATACTGCTCAAAATTCTACAGCTAGGTATTGGTAGCTTGTCTTCATGTTCTATGTCCGTATGTTAAAGGTACATGGTCCTGGTGGTTTAGTCAAATGCGTACACGGGCGCACGGTGCAAGTTTCCTATAGAGACCTACGCTATCGACTCCTCTTTGGTGCTTATGCTTTGGCCCACTTCTCCGACTCCGAAGAAGTCCGATCCACTGTAGCCAGTGGTCCGATCACAGTTCGGTTCATGATTCGGCTGAGGGGATGACAGTTGTAGCAAACTTCTTTTATGATGTAATAATAAGAAACACACATGCACGCACCCTGGCATTACTACAGACTGCGTGATGCGCAGAGAAGACAACAAAGGCAACGTTACTTAGCAACACCTACGCGCTTTACTCTTGATGACAGCTCAGCTTCGGCAATCTTCGTATCAACGCTAACGGTGATCGGCAGTATCATCAACAACACCCTCTACACTACCAGGACTATGCACCTTTAACCCCCCCCCCCCCCCAAAAAAAAAAAATGTTATGAAGCTGATCACATTTCAATTTTCATAAAAAGTATATTCCATCAATTTGTTGCTGACATAAAAATGCCAGGGTAATATCACACCCCCTACTTTCTGAAAGAGGCAAGTCATGTGCCTTTTCACTACGCTAGAAAAGTGAAAATATGTTGAATTTTGTTTACATGGTTGTCTATAATGATGTCATGAAGTGTAGTAGTCTCCTTGAATATCCAGCTTATCCAGCGATGATGGCACCGAAACCTAAAAAATTCATAACTCTTGAATCGATTGCTTGATTTTCCTCAAGCTTTCGCTGATATATTCAAATTACATTGCTGCTTTCATTCAATTCACATTTATTTTGGGTCCTGGTTTCCTTTAAAGTGGTGTTCTCACCTAAGTGGTTCCCAATCATTGTGCGAGCACTGTTTATGTTTGTAAATTATGCATTGGTGATTTTTGTTTGTTTGTTTTTTTGTTGCTGCATATGTATTCCAGAAAAAAACAAAGTCAAGTCTTGAGGATCCTGCCCCATTGAACCCATCCTCCGCTCAGAGGGAGCCGCCCTCTGAAGATGCCTTCTCCGAGATGAGCGATACATCCCAAGTGGGCTCCAGGTCCAGTTGGAGTGGCGACCAGAAGAAGGTCTATGAGATGCAGCTGGAGAACCTTCAGGAGCAGCTGGTCGACATCATGATCGAAAACCAGACGCTGGGTGAGGCCTCAAATTGTTGCAAATTCCTGCATTTAGGACAAACATTTTGTTGACAATGGTCTGAACATCCAGTGTTTTTGACTGTGTTCGGTATGTTATAATCATTACATGTGAATGGGAAAATTTGTGATTTTGCCATACATGTACACGTAAGGTTTGCACTTGTCACAGTCCAAACTCCACCATTCGTTGTTTGGGGGTTTTGTGCAAAATGAAACATAGCAAAACACTAATCTAATCTCTAGGCACAGTATGTTTGCACATCAATTATGCAGGATCACAAAGGATCACAAAAAATCACAAATTTGGTCACCCTCGGGCCAATGAACAATTAGTGCTCTAGTAACAGCCAGAGAACTACACTTAAACTTATCTGAACACTGACATATAGACCATAGTCAAAATGCAATTCTTGTGCAGTTTTCTTTTCTTTTTTTTTTTGTTGTTGTTGCATGTTTAAAGGAATGCAATGGTATAGTTTTAGTGGAGATGAGGATTGAGCTTTTGACTTTTTGCGAGATATCAAGAAACCACTTAGGAAATAATTATGAAATAATTCAGAGTATACAAGTTAACTTGTACCATTCTAAAAGGAATTAAATCTTTATTAGAGGAAAATGGGTTTTGGAATGACTGAGACATCCAAAAAGAAAGTTAAACAAAGCGATCGTAATAAAAGGTGAGTCCCCTCTTTTATTATGATTGCTCTGTTTTGGATATGTCAGCCATTTCAAAACCATTTCATCACATACAGTAAATGTTGAATCCCTCTTGGAAGTACATGCTCTTTCATATTTCATAAGAGATTTCTCACTATCTTACCAGAAAATATCAGAAACCTGAAGTTAGGTCTCAACAAAAACTATACAATCCCTAAATGCAAGTTCTAACAATAAGATTTTCATTCGTTGTAAATTATATTTTTGCTATATCTGACTGCCCTTTCTTATGTAGAGCTCAATGCATTATTCCACATGCTCCAAGTACAAGTAATCATGGAAGCGTTGTCAACACTTAATGTGACAAATGATGACACAAAACCTCTCACCACTTGATATCACGAGTTGTTTCGTTAGTCCTAAGTATAGCTATTCTCTGCATTCTGTAGTGAATGAGTCCTTTGTTTGCTTAATGTGCATGCAGTCCTACGTAACTCTATAGCAAGCTCTTTCCTTGTGTACAGCTCAGAAATTGCAGCGGTACGAGAACAGCGACATCATCCCGCTTCTTCGGAAGCTGGAGGACGAGAGGGAAAGAAACGAACTGCTCAGCCAGAGATGCCGCACCCTTGAAGACCGCTACAAAAATAACAGGTTAGAATACATACTTCCATTAACTCACTCAATAGCTAAACTTATAGGCCCGAATTAACAAAGGTGGTACAAATGAAACCATGGACAAAAACCATGGAGCGCCAAGTGTCGCACGGAATATTTCGTTACGAAATTGGTCATTTCGTCGACAAAATGACCGTTTCGTTAATGAAATTATCATTTCGTGGACGAAATGTTCATTTAGTTCCACAATGTCATTCCGTTGCAAAATAATAATTTCATTGACAAAATGACTGATTTCGTAACGAAATATTCCATGCGACACTTGGCGCTCCATGGTTTTTGTCCATGGTTTAAACCATGGTTTCATTTGTACCACCTCGTGAATTCGGGCCATATTGGTTCTCATTTTTAAAGAGGTTCATGATTACTGGAAGTTTCAGTTACTGCAGTTACTGTCGTGAGGACATAGATACTCATGCCTCATTGCCTACAGTGGTGGTAAGTGATAAGATGGTAATAATATACAAATGATGCACAGGATAGAGTGCGTTAGTGGAGATGTAGCGCACTCGAGGGTATTTACAATTGTGAAACATGCACGAGGCGAAGCCGAGTGCATGTTGCACTACATTGTAAATACCCGAGAGTGAGCTGCATCTCCACTAACGCCACGAAATAATCCTGTGCATCATTTGTTTTATAAAATGGGTCGAAAACTAACAGCATTTTTTACGTACCTTTGTGAATCAAGATGTCCGAAGATGTTCGTCTCAAACATTTACGCACGTCGCACTCGGAAATCCCGCACATAAGTACTGTACGTATAAGAGTATACGTACGCCACACATGTTATGCACCCGAAAAGCCGGCCGTCAGCCCGAACTAGAAGTTGTTTACAGGATTGACAGGGCGTATAGTAGCGCGCGACGCACTTGTAACAACTGATTGAGTGCGCACTGCTAGTGTAAGCATTGTGACGTCGGGCCGCATGCATGTTAGTGAGAAATTAATACATGCACACGTGACTCATTTCAGCGCTTCCAATTGGCTACATTCTTGAACCCATTTTATAAAATGTCATAGTGACCGCAAGTGTAAAATGTAATGATAGATGCAAATCCTGTCTATGCCACAAGCCTGAAGAAACATTGCTGCTATATGTTTGGTTTCAGAGTCATTCCTCCTCACATTAAACATACTTCCTTCCAGAATATTGATTTCTTATTTTAATCGCACTCTTTCACATGACACCTGTAGAAACTGTAAATGCCATATTGTGTGGATGGGGACCTTGTGAGACATTTTTTGAGAGTTGTGTGAATTTGTGTTCAAGATTGATGGACAGCGAATGAGGAATGAAAATTTAGCATATTTCCACTTGATATACAATATATATAGAATGCATTAAAAAGGCGTCTTCAAAAGTGCTGCAGATAAATAGGGTTTCTAAAATGCTGTTCATAATCATCATCATTATCAACATCATCGTCATCCTTATTTTTCGAGGAAGTATCTGTGGGAGATGTTAGTTTTTGTGCCTCCGCCACGAAGTGGTGCCGGAGGCATTATGTTTTCGGGTTGTCCGTCCGTCCGTCCGTCCTTCCTTCCGTCCGTCCGTCCGTCCGTCTGTCCGTCCGTCCGTCCGTCCGTCCGTCCGTCCTTCCGTCCGTCCGTCCGTAATGAATTTTGTGGACAAGGTAACTATCAAAACCTGTTGAGGTATCCTAATGAAACTTAGCATGTATGTGTATTAGGGGGTGAAGTTGTGCCTATCAACTTTTGGGTGCACATGCTCAAGGTCAAAGGTCAAAAGGTCAAGGTCAAATACATAAAATTTCACTATTTCCACCATATCTATTGAATGCCTGAAGATATTTTCTTGAAACTTAGTGTATACATGTATTACCCAATTAAGATTCTCTGGTGAAAGTTTGCGTCATGAGGTCAAAGGTCAAAGGTCAAAAGGTCAGGGTCAAATATATGAAATTTCACTATTTTCGCCATATCTATTGAATGCCTGAAGATATTTTCTTGAAACTTAGTGTATACATGTATTACCCAATTAAGATTCTCTGGTGAAAGTTTGGGTCATGAGGTCAAAGGTCAAAGGTCAAAAGGTCAAGTAAAAATATCAAAACTTCTTTTTTTCTCCGTGCCTTGGAAAATTGTTCAAGGTATCTTCATGGAACATAAATATATACATGTACTGACTGGAAGTGATTACCTGTATCTAGAGAATGTAGGGTTCATGGGGTCAAAGGTCAGGGGTCAAAGGTGAAGTGCAACACTTCAAAATTTTACTATTTCCCTCATATTTATGCAATGCCAGCAGGGTTATTATTTTTTTACACTTGGTGTATGCATGTGTAACCTAATAGAAATTTTTTTTTTCCTTCTTTTTTTGCCTCAAAGGTCAAAAGGTCAAAGATCAAGTGAAAGTGCTGAACTAACTTTTTCCTCCATATCTCGAAGTGGCTCAAGTTATCTTGAAACTTAGTACATATTATGCATGTTCTACCTGAAAGTGATTATCTTATGAATTTTAGGGTCAAGGGCCAGATGAAAATGGTAACAATTTACTATTCAATTCAGAAATTGCACTTTTTCTCCACACCTGTACCTTGAAAATTACTCAATGCCTAAATGTATGAATGGGTCAAAGTCTAGTTAAAGTCCTTAAATCCCTAGATAAATGCTCTCCTATTCATCCAATTAAACCTAGGTCAAGGAAGGTGAACATTCAACACATTTGTGACAAACTTGTCATTTCAATATTTTGCCAATTTTGTGAAAATGTAATCACACATTGTCCACATGTACTATCTAGACCTATTGGGAAAATCATGCATTATGGCGGAGGCATACCAGTCGCCAAAGCGACATTTCTAGTTGTGAATATTACTTAACTCACAAGATTTGCAGAAAGTGGAAACACCAAGTAGTGTACCATGTGTATACAGTATACTGCAATGTTTGAAGGGCATTCAGATGCAAGTCTTAAGTGGTGATAAATGAGTTTTAACATCAGTGTGTCATTGTCCATATCAATGCAAGAGCTTCTTTGGTAATACAGACCCAAGTGTCTCGTGATGATGAGTATAATTTGCTTTCATCTAAACAATTCATAGTCGGCCATCTTTATGTTAACCCATGGAAGACTAGTCTCATACTGTATGTACTATGGCAGGTGTGTATGGAAAATATAGCATATTGCAGTATCAGCTTGTCCTCAATGGGTTCTAACCCATGACATTTGCTCCTGCAACAATTGCTCCCATGAAATCTGCACGCTGAGCAAGTAAACATAAATTCTATTCCCAAACATAACCCTCACCCTAAGCCTAATCCTCACATCAAACTAAACATATAACCCTTATATTCAAGTTTGTTCACACTGTGCTGAATTGCCTTTCCGTGGTATACAGCTGTACTTGTAGTTATATATTCACCTTCATCACACACTCGCTGCATTGGCTATTTTACGGAGCAGATAATATTGTTTGCACAATGATAATGTTTGACTGTATTGCATGACTGTTTCACTTGAATGCTTCATTAATATTGGAAGACAATTTATTACCATACGCTTTGGAATACGTACGTAAAGCAGGGAGCAATAATGATTATTAAAATTATGATTCCTGTTCTGTTTGCTAAGTACCTAATGACCAGTCTATTGTAATGATGACATCTGTCAAATGTCAGACATATATAATTGTGCTGTAATTATGAGCTTGGTCCATGAGACAGAACCTCCTTCCCCCACCCCCCCCCCAAAAAAAAAAGGAAAAGACATACACATGTTATATGGCCCTGGTTTACATACAATGTTGTAGTCTGGTGTGGCCATGGTATGCCTCATCTCTTGTGGGCTTCATTTTTTGAAATTTCCATAGAATTAGAAAGAAATTACACCAATTTTTACCTTCTGGTATGATGTGTTGCAATTTGATGCAGTGTGCCCAAAAAGTTTTACTATCTCTGCGCCCTTTCTGAGGAAAGTTGCAAAGCTTGTACAGCCACCCCCATTGATTCAGGACTTTGATAAACGAAAACACTGATGAGGGTTATTGCTGAACAATGCATATGAACAATGCATATGTAGTTCCAAATATGTTCAAGTTATGATGTGATATGTATTCCATATGTTAAACTTCATGCCGGATTTGAATGCCTTCATACAATGTGTCTCACTTATCACCTCTTAATGAGGACAGCTGCTTTGATGCTTTAGACAAAGGTCTCTCTCCTGAATAATCCCCATAAAGAGGTGGTGACTGTAAATTGCAATGAGGTTCATGTACAATGCAATACTGTATACGCCATATATTTCGCGAGTCTAAATTTCCGCGAATCAGGAATTCCTGACGATTTCGTGAGTGGTTAAATTTGTGATTGTGGAGTCCTGTACTGAACGGAGAAGAGTACTATCAAGTACACGCGTACGTCTCATTCACATCAGGTTCAGAGTCAATATTTTCGCGTGTCTTTAATTTCGCGAATAGCACCTGACTCGCGAAACTTGCAAAAATAAAAACCTCGCGAAATATTCGGCGTATACAGTATTTGAAGCATAAGGAGTTGAGTAATCCCAATAAATAGGTGCCAACTGTATATTGGAACAAGTTCCCTTATCACAGTTGAACAGTCTATTATTTGTATCGTATGGATTTGTCTGCTTCTCAGAATGTCGCACCAGATTTCTGGAGACGCTGAGGAGGTGAATGCACCCACTACCACACTCTGTGATGAATCATCTCTCTTTGGTTCGTATCCTGAAAAAAAATCCTTAAAATCATGAAGTGTTTCTTAGAAATATTTCAATATGAATTTGAATTGAAACAGTACATCATAAAAGATTTGTTTATACACAATCACAATTTTTTTTTTTTTTGAAACACTTTTCTCTCCCCAGATTCCTTTATGTCTTGGTCATGAACTATCCTTTATGGTTTAGGGTGTGTATGTGTGTGTATGTGTGTTGGGATGTGTCTCAAACTGAATCAGAATCATTTCAATCTGTAATAGATAATGTCATCCAGCTGTGGATACCAGCAGACTGTCATTTCTTGTGTAAAATGACAGACTTGAATTGTTAGTAATGAGAATAAAGAGCTCATGTTTATTTTTGGAAACATAATTACTTTGCAGACAAGCTGTACAGGGATGTTGTCGAGAGTGATAAATTATGCAGCATGTAGATCCATTGATAAATCTACACTACATGTATAATGGGGCTTCTGAGATAAGCCGCACCCAGACAAAGTGCCATAAAATGACTCGTTGAAGATTTGCATATAATATACACTTCTGCTGAGTGGTCATGAAAATTGTTACGTCATTCAGTGAATGACTCTGAATAGCCGTAGTATTTTAGTGCCTGATATTTCTTTTCTATTCCAAGATGTGCCATGTCTCAGAAGAATATCATATGATTAAAAAGTTGCCAAAATTTTTTACATTCTTTCCAAAACAAAACAAGTGATTAATTCATAAAGATTTCAATGTTTGTCAAATTTCAAGTAAGTCTACAAGGAGCTGCGCAAAGAAGGCAACCAAAATGAAGAAGTACTTTCTTTCATTTTGCACTTCCAAACTGGTTGGAAATTAGTTTATCAAATACGTTGATAAGGGTAAATAGTCAGGTACAATTTGCAGAGTTTCATCTTCAAGGATAAATATTTTCCTCTACATGGAAATTTGGAGCATTATACATTGTACCAATTATCTCAATGAACCTGGTGTATCCTATTCAAAGTCCGACCGGAATACAAGAATCTTGGTGGAGACTGTTTGATGGTGACATGCAAGATCAGTTTTCAAATGTAAAATGTGAAAGATAAGTCCCTGTAGGCTGTAGTGTCTAGATGATTGTCTAAAGGACTCTAAACATCTGTAGATATGGGTATGTATCTTATATCAAGGGCACTGTATACCATTGGGAGCAGTGATTTAAAAAAATGTTTGAGATATCACATTAAATACATATGTGTTGGTCAGTTGTGTCACAAAACATCCTACCACATAAAAAAATTTGCGATAAAGCCCCAAATACAAGGAGCTATCATTATTTTTATCAATAAACGGTGACTGTAGACGTTTAGTCTAGAAACATTTTTATTATAAGTATTGTTCACATTTTGTGTATTTAACAGTACTCAACATTTGTTATACTGATTCAAATTTTTACATTGGTTGTTTCCACCCCGAACTCACATTATAGAATTATTTTAGATCACTAAAGCTGGGTTTTTGTTTCATCTACGTGTGGTAAATAAAGCCTTTAAAGTGTAACAATTGTACCTGCACTCATTATGATGTACGGTGAGTTGGACGGTTGGCTCAGTCGGCAGCGCGTCTGCCTCACGGTCCTATGGGCCCGGGTTCGAACCTGAGTCTGGACTGAGCAATGTTGTGTGTAAACATACCGTCCCCTCTAGCAAGAGGCAAAACACTCTGTCCCTCCGATAGGACATAAAATGGAGGTCTCGTGTATGAGAGAGTCACAACTCATGCACGTAAAAGATCCAGCTTCATTCCTTCATCGCAAAGAGCAAGGTGTTTAACCCGGTGAAGTGGTCCCACCTCACATCCAACTGGACCCCATGGAAGACCAGTTTAGTGTAGCTGAATATGGGCCATCCAGCCATCTTCACAGATGGAAAATGAACAATAACAATAACAATGACAATGTACGCCCTCTACAGATGGCTTTGACAGTCCTCCACCAAGTAGATGGGAGAAGATTCAGAATTATGTTATGGAGAGAGTCTTGTCTGTGATAAGCGACATGACGGAGGAGGCCGATGAAGCGGAACCGGAGCCTGTTGCCGGGGGAGATGAGCTGACCGTCAAGAAGTGAGTAAAAAAACCTCAACAATAACAACAACAACAACAACAACAGTAATATTGATTTTTATCTGTTCAAATGTATCTAATTGATCTGTATAGATGTCTTTCATATAAAGTAGCAAAATTATAACATGAATCAGACACAAATACAGAAGAGGTACGTTGTAAACCTTCTATTAAGGTGAAGTGGAAGAATCATAAAGAAGAAAATATACCATTCTCTATGTGTTAGATGTTGCTATGTTGTTCACAATGGAATGATATGTGACAAAATATAAATATTTGACATGTTTTTCAAATCACTCTGAAATGGAAGATTTGAACGCTGATATATTTCGATAACGTTTTGAGTATAACTGTAAACTGCATTCTCATGAATCATTTATTTTTGTACCTTTCTTGCAGGCTTAAAGAAAACCTAAAGAGATTCAGTAAGTGGCAAACCTCTGTAATTGGAATCTGTTATTTCTGCCTTAAACTTATCAGTTGAATTCAATCTGATACTGTACAGTATATTCTTGTTATCCATTGTAAGGTAATAATTTCAATGCATATCAAAATAGCTGAATGAACATGAACAGCCAACAGTACTGTCTATGAGCTATCTTAATACTCATACCAATTAATCCCAGATTTGTGCATTTATTTTATTGACCCCAGTGGAGAAAAATTTCATTAAATTTTATGTCTATGTGATACTTGTAAATCCTTAATTGAGGACTACATAAATAACCTCTAGCATTTTGTTTTTTGTTTGTTTGGTTTGTTTGGTTTTTTTTTTTGCTTAACTTTAGTTTATATATATAATATTAGTATATATCAAAGGAAATAAATTACAATAATACATATACTGTGACTGATGCAATTTGTGTGAGTTAACTTCAGATATGAGAAGCTCTTTATTAGTGATGAAAGTTGTAAATATGCATCATTGTACATGCTCATTATATTGGATTTTGAATTTTAAGATTGCATGATAATTTTTATGATAAATTTTATGGTAAAAATGAACATTATCATCATTATGAATGCATAATGTTCAGAAAAATACATCTCTATTTTGCAATACATGACGTGTGCATTAGGTGTTACAAATGCCAATGCATGGTATAAAACTCATTTAGTGTCAGGTACAAGATATAAAACACATCTTGTGTCAGGTTATTGCAGTTTTTTTCTGTTTTGTTCTTATAATGCATGCTTGTGATTGGGTTTCAGAGGCTGGCTATGAGCCCGGGCTACTCTTCTGTCGAGCCGTGGCAGCTGCAGTGTCTTGGAAATCACCAGCGTGCACAGTCCTGGTGTTTTTGGTGAGTTTGCCCGTATGATTCATTTCAAATAATGAATACAGAGGAATGCTTTTTCTTGCCTCATTTGATGACATAGTGCATAAATCTGTATAAAAGTATTCTTCCACTTCCTTTTTTGCAATTTATATTCTCAGAGTTAATTCACTTCATTCACCAAAATTGTACAATGATCTTATGAACAAATTGTTTGCATGTAGCACATTAATTTAATAGTCTTCGGACTTTTTGAAAATCGGAACCCAAATTCTAAAGTCAGAGGATGGCTTGAAGCTTGACATTTTTATTTATTTTATTTTATTTATTTATTTATTTTTTTTTTTGGGGGGGGAGAGCATGTTACAGTTGCGTTTTAATTGACCCAATGCATTTAAATGCTGAATTTCTTGCGACTTGATTGCATGTTTAAACCAAAGCTGATTTTTCTCAAAAATGCTACTATTTTTGAATGACTTTCATACTATTCCTATGGTAGGTTCTGGATATAGAATAAGACAAAGTTCAGTTTACATCCTTGAAAAGAGTCTGAAGGATATCAAAAGCAGAGAATTGATATTCAGTGACAGATCACTAATGTAACATGAAATATGTAGAGATGTCTTTGCCTATTGGTATGAGCTCCACCTCTGATATGTGTGTTGGTCTCTTCTTCATAGCTATACATGTATGTAGTATGGAGAGGCTGGTGTGCAACGGTGGTGCTGGGTCTCATGATTTGGTATCTGACCACAACCTACTTCATCTCCAGGTGAGATAAAATGTGTTTTTATGTTTCTTTATTGTTGACAGTCCAAATCTGCAAAGCATTAGCTAGGTCATCAGACAGGAAATCAAAGGCATAATTTACCATTTGCAGAAGAAACAAAAACCCAGCATAGTCAGAAAATCAGCTACACAGTAAAAAATGTTGTTGACTAGTGATGTCTGCAAAGCGTTGCATTGACTCTCAGTTACAGATGAAATTACACTGAAACTTGTTCTGTTGTTGGTTTTGTTTATTTTCTCCTATACAGAGGTTGGATAATCCAGTTCTCCCTGCTTCCCTACCATCTTGTTGAAGTGGTAAGATGCCTGAGATGCAATCTGTTTATCTTTGTGTGCACCTATGAATTTATATTCGGGGGCGGATCCAGGAATTCTGTAAAGGGGGGAGGGGGGGGGGGGCACAACTAATATTTCTGGTGCCACTTCCGGGTTTCATTTCATTTTTTTTCTTTTTATTTCTTTTGTTTTTAACGAAAAATATGGGGGGGGGGCGTGCGCCGGTTGTGCCCCCCTCTTGATCCGCCACTGTATATATGTGTGTGTGTTTGTGTATGTGTGTGTGCATGTGACATATGTAATATATCAATATTAACTGACATGTCCATTTGAACACAATTCAAATACCTATATTATGAATTGTAACAAAAATGTGGCAGTTGAATTGTATTTATGTATGTGCTCTATGTGTGTGTGTGAGTACGTGATGTGTGTGCCAGGCACATACTGCAGTATTTCATGCAATTGTGGTGTGATTGTGATCAGCTGTTTTTAGCATCATTTAAAACTGATTCAATGTCTTATAATAAATTTGCTTGGAAGGAACTGTACAGAGAGTTAGAGCAACCATAGGCAATGCGTTATAAGTTGTGACTGAACCACTACTGAACCTAGGCATAATAACCTCAGCACTTCCTTGTCATTCTCCTGTATCTTAACCCGTTGAGGACGGTTTGATTTTGCTACAACGCGCATTTCCCATAGACACCTGCCCGAGTATACTCGGGACTCATCCTCAACGGGTTAAGATTGTATTTCTTAATAAGTCTCTGTTGTTTTGTCTTGTTTTGTTCATTTGTTTATTTTTGTGAGCATACAAGCATATAACTTATGAGAGAGTTCAAAAATGTAAGTTGATAGTCATAGGACCCCAATCTGCTGATTTAAGTCCTTGCCCACAACATACTGGTAGTTCCATAGACATGCTCTGTACCTCAGCTTGTTTTTTATTCTCTTGTAGCTTCCAGCATCAAGAGTTACATGTACTTGCAAATGTTTTCATGTGAAGTAGTCAGCTGAGGAGTGTGGGAGACAATTTGCATTCAAGAACATTTTGCAGGCTGTTGAATGAATTTTGCATATCATGTAATATTTATGTAGATATTATGATGTTAGGGGGATTGTTGAATAATAAGAGCACCATAATCCTGTAAGAGACATCCTTGAGGTGAAGTTCTGTAGAAACAAACATGTGTCGTGTTTTTGTATGAAAATTCTCAGACACCAGACGAAGGGCCCCCTCTGTCGATGTCGGATCGTTTCCAGCTGGTGCTCCACGTTAGTCGGAAAGTGCAAAATCTCCTGGGTCACTTAGCCGACCAAATGGAAAAGATTCGCAAGTGAGTTGTGCACAATTCTTGCTGATGATGGTTTGAACTTCAATGCAACTCTGAACAGCACACTTGTGAAAAAAAAACCCAAAACAATAAAACAAAACAAAACATTTATGACACATTTCTGAAAAATAATGAAAGGAAAGAAGAGGTCAAAAATACTTTTTGTGGTTTGAAAATATTGAGTGGAGATGATAAAATGGTGTGATTTCTGAATATGTGACCGTGCACCTCAAAACAAACAAAAAGTCGCCAGATATGAATTTTTAATTAAGACCATATTCTAAAAGAGCAGACTTTAAGCTTTAAAATGATGTATAACTCAAATCAAATGGACTCTCCTAACCTATCTAAATATTGGAAAGAAAGCACAAACTCAGGAAAAGTGTGAACTGAGAAAAGAGGCTCTGAAGTACAGTGTCTATTCAAGCGCTTAATCTTTCCTAAACCGTGCTGGCTGTGCGATGAATGGGACAAAAAACAGGAAGGAAACCACAAGAGTAACAACAATGAAGGGATTATCAGATTAAACTGAAATTGAGCGTGCCTCATTAACACATTCTGTCCATAATTAATGCCAACTTTCAAAGCAGTAGCACTATCCTTTCAAAAGTTATTAGAGTTGAAAGTGAAGAGTGTGGACAAGGTTTTTCAGAAATGAAAAAGGGATTCTAAAGACACACGTAATCACACTATTCTACCAAAAATGTTCGAGATAAACTGCTAAAAAAACACACTTTCCTACCCGTTTTATGATACCAAATTTTAACATAATGTAAAAGAAGACCTGCTCTTTCAGAAAATATGAAAAAGTCAAGTTCGGCTAGGTTGACCCATTTCACTTATTTTCAGTTCTCATGCAAAATCAGTGTGTGCGACTTTGTGTTCGTTTTGAGGTGCACGGTCACATATTGTCCTGCAAAAACAAGACAAAACAAAATAAAAAACAACAACAACACACCCACAACAAAAACAAAAACAAAGCAAGTAATTAAGGACATTCTGTCATTTGTGATTGGCCTCTTCTGAGCTAAACAGACCATGTGATGACAATTATAGCTTTAATCAATGTTTATGTGTGTGTTTTTGCTTTTGATTTCATGCAGTTTTCTCTATTGGACCAATGAAGATCTCACGAAGCAGCTGTACAGAAACCTGGTAGTAGCTTTCATTGTTTCACTGTTTGTCTCAGGGTCGTCGCTCCTTCTCTTTGTAGGTGAGTTTGCACTTTAATAGCTTTAAACCTGTGAGTCTCTGTTTGTCTGTCTGTCTGTCTTTCTGTCTGTCTGTCTCTTTCCCCCTCTCTTCCTTCCAGTCTGTTTATTATCTATATCTGAACATCAGTCATAGGTGTATATATTGTAGAGTAATGTTTGTTAAATCATGAAGACAAACGGTTTTTACATATATTTTTGGTGGTCATTCTCCTTTCTATTGTACAGACATTTTTTTTTTTTTTGATAGAGCAATACTCATTATAAGAATGTCACTGTATGTATGCATTATCTCCAGGTCTATAGAGGTTTTCCTCACTCTTTCTGCAAATCTTTACCAACAGGTAAACATCGCATTACTCTGAGCTTTTACATATTCTTATGTTCCCAAAGCCATTTATTGGAAGAGAGAGAAATAGCGTAGATAGATTTACTACTTGCAATTACATTTAAGTTTATATCAAAACCTGTCTATTTCCAGGTACCTTTTTCATTACAGAAAAAAAAAATTAATGTACTACTTTGAACTATGCTTAAATCTAAGCCAATCTTTTACCGGGAGCTTGTTTCATACAGGAGTTTGCAAGCAGTTAAGATGACAAATTCAGTTACCGTAGTAATGGCATGAGTGCTCAGAGCTGAATGCTTATGGTCTAGCTGTTGTAATATTAATTGCAATGGTTGTTTAAAGTTACAATTGTGTTAATTGCTTAATTGTGAGTAAGAAAAATCCTCTGGAATAAGAGATCTATTAAAAGAGTGTGAACATTTTAATCTTTCTTCATCAATCATCTGGCTGGTCTTTTCTCAGGTTTATTTCTGGGAGTAAAGATCTTCCTCATGAACCCAGTGCTAAGGAGGTACCCACGTCTGAAGGCACGGTACAGCTTTGAAGAGAAGCTCTTCCGGGAAGTGCCCACCAACGCTGAGCTGGAACAGAGGCTGGCTAGCGAGGAGAGAGAACAGGTACTTTCATTAAGCCTCTTCAATAAATGAGGCCTGTGTTTCTTGATGCTGGTCAAGTTCATGTTAGGAAGCCTCTTTAACCCATTAGCAACTGAACACTGGAAACCACCCGTCTATTGTTGTTATTTTTTTCATGGTTTTGTGCTTAATGATTTTCTGTTTCATAATGATATATATTTTTTTATTTTCAAAGAGGTCAAACATCAATATCAAAGTATGTCAGAATTACTTCTGTGACACACCATTCTCTTGATAAAGTCTTAATAGGCTTTCAAATAATCATATCTGATAATAGACAACAATAAACATGCCGTAAGCTATTTTAATTTTTTTTAGAAAGTTGTTGAAATGAGAGCAATATTACTGTACCTTCCAGGGAACCGTAGGTCATTATGTACAGAATCTTTAGTTGCTAAAGGGTTAAAAGTGAGGCATGGGTTTCTTGATGTGGGTTGTATTCATGTTATGACACTGCCGTTGTCTTGGTTCAGTACAGGTCCAGTTTGAGTTTGATCATTCAACATCAGTGATGAAGAAGGGATGTCTTCCTATGTAGAACTTAACTTTATGTTACGATGTCTTACATACACAAGGCAACCCTCTTGATAGATAACAGCATGCACATCCTGCTTATAAAGAAGGTTATTTGGGCTGTGTGTGAATTGTGCTTCCCAAGTAGGAAACAGTAAACTGATGTTCAAATTGGAGTTACTGTCAAATCGGAAATTTTCACACAATTGATTTTCAATGCTTGGTCAGGGAGAATGAATTATGTGTGTTTTCTGTTTTGGGGATGGCGACGGAAATTGAGTGAGCAATTCAAATGTTTTATCGCTGCCATGATGGTAAAGGGCTTCGGCAGCACATTCAACAGTAAAAGGTAACAAGTCTGCGTTATGACAGCTAATTCACTGGGGCTAAAGGACTTATGGCCGTGAAGAAAACTACAAATAACAAAAATTCAAACAATGAGATAAAAATGTACACACTTTAATTCTTTTTTTCATAATCAGCAAAATGCGAAAAATGTCTACTCCTGGTATGCAAAAATTCCGCTTTTACAGTTGTCAAATAGTCTCAATATATATATATATATATATATATATATATATATATATATATATATGTGTATATATACAGTTCGACCTCGATTATCTGGCCATGTCGGGACTGGCGCTCATCCGGATATGCGAATTGGCCGGATATGGGAGACACAATGTTAATGTATATAGCTGCCGTCCAAGCTGCCGTCCCAGTGCACTGGCAGCTAGGCAGGTAGCGTACCCCGCAACGGTGGTGTAATCTATGCTAGCCTGCGCAAAATTGTAGTCCCTTCTTCACAAAAATAAAGTATATCTTTATGTCAAAATCATACATACCTCATTAGATATTGAGAAACCTATCATGCACATCTTATGAAACTAATGAAATAGATCCATGAAAGTCACTGTTTTTTCTCAATTTTTGGATGAAAAAAAAAAGTCCTTCACTGCGTGAATGCGTCCGGATAATAGAGATTTCCGGATAAAAGGAGGCCGGATAATCGAGGTCGAACTGTATATATATATATAATAAAAGTAATACCATATTTTATATTGTATGTTTTCCTGGTAGTTCTTGGTGCCTGACATCGAAGGAATCACCATTAGGGCAGCAGAGGAAGAGTCCTTAGGTTCCAGATCGGCCAGTAAGAGGTGGAAAGCCTTCAGCCAGTCTTTCAGCTTGCCTGAATCAGAGCAGCCACTACCGGGTGAGTCTAGACTTCCACTGTACCCCCTGTTACCCTTTAAAACTGTGCTTTTTTTTGTTCAGATTAGCACATATGTCTGGAAAGTACAATGTAACTGCCAATGAATAGAGATTTAATACACAAAGCTCCTAATCCCTTCTGTGTCACTGTGGCCTTCCTATGTCGGACTGAGGCAGATTGCTACACCTCGGTGAGATTGCTATTTAACTTACAATTAGGTCTTATACATTTGGAGAGATTGTAATTGAATGCTGATGAATATCTTGGCAAGTTACACTATGAAAGTGCCCCAGCACATAAAACCCTGTAATAATAAGCCCATGCACATTGCCCAAGCTTGCAAGTTTTTTATTTTGTTGTTGTTGTTGTTGTTGTTTGCTGGAATTAATAATGAAGCAAAATGAAAGTAGATGAGACATTTATGAGATGAGACACAATGAAATGAATGAAACAAAACTTCATAGCAGCAGAAAGTATAGACAAGTCCGTACTGTGGTCCAATTGTGTGAAAGTACACCATGAAGGCCATTGAAGTACAATGAGGATATAGGCCTAAAGGAGAATTTTGTACTACCTGTTTGTTATCAGTGTATGATTTTTACATCCAAACAGGGAATAGATGGAGTAACATTATTTGTTTCTATTTAGTAATTGCAGAGTTTGAAATTTATTATGTTTGTTCAGGAATCGTAGGAATCTGTCGTGGGGTTTATAAGTGAACCATAAAATGTTGCCACTCTTCATTCATTTTAATGTTTTGTATTTCAGAATTTTGTGAAATCCCTCATATCCTGAAGAGAGTAATAACGATTTCATAAACTAGAACAAAGAGTATCACAGACAAACTTGTCAATGCAGCGTGGAGTGGCTAAAGTTGTTTCTTTTTGATTCTTTTAACATTATGGTTAGAGTCTGAAGTTCATCATGATCATGCATTACATACACTTGCAGACAGAATTTACAAAGGTTCCTCAGATCAAATCCATGGTTTTAATAGCATATACTCTTCCGTTATGTGCAAAAATGAGCATAATTTGCCAAGAGGTGCTTTTATTATTAGACCTCTGTCAGCAGCTACAATGAGTCGAGCGCATTCACATGCCCTAAATAGTTATCGGTAAACTATGGTCTACATTTACACGTAGACCACCTTTTTTGCATTCTGGCCAGTGAATATAAATTCATTAGCAAAAAAAAAAACAAAAACAAAAAAAGAAGAAGATGAAGCTGTTACCTCAGCTACATGTAGGTCCTGTAAGATGCAAAATTCATTGTTCTTGTTTTGATATTAACCCAGTCAACTAAGATGATCTGGACGTTAGCTCAAAGAATGATGTTATTTGCATCATAGAAACCAATAATTGCATGTCATACACATTGAACTTCTGTTACGATGGGAAACAATTCTTATCTTTTCTTGTTTTTTAAATTCTTCCTCTTCATCAGGTTGGAAAGATGGGAAACGATGTACGCTAATTACCAAGAACACCAGAGCAGGTGCCTTCAAGAATGGTAGACTATATCTCACCAAGAGGTACGTATACCTTGAAATTAGATAGTTTGTCATCATTGGGAAAGTGTCCTGCTCACCTGAGCTAGTAGCAAGCTTTAGATCTACTATGCAGACATTAAGACGATGATTGCATCGACCGTTCTCCTCTCTCCCTGCGTCATGCTTCAAAGATAATAGCTTAAGATTTCACAAAAATGCAGCCTATGCAAAGTAAACTAGCACCCTCATAAGTAATTTGTTATGGTGGCATCAAGTGGCTCTCTGCATCGTGAATTTGAGCTGATGCTAAAATGGCCCAGAACCATTGTGAAATCTCAGATGATGCGAGATCGTTTTGATAAGCAGTCTCGCGCAGGGATTTTTTTTTCTTCTGATGAACGTCCGCATCATGATCTAAAGCTCCCTATTGTATCAGTGTGTGTTTGTGTATTGTGTATGCATGTATGGATGTGAAAAGCAAACGAGGAGACAAACTCATGTTTACTTTTACATTTTTATGTTATGTCAATTTATGACATCATGACAACATTTATTACCATGGTAAAATCATTGGTCTCAAGGAGTATCAGATTATCCCCATTAAAATCTGTTTCAGAAGCACCATAACTTGATATCCACATACAAGTCATTGATTCAGTTGGATCGTCGACTTATTTGTAATAATTTGCTGGCAAGCTTGGGGTCAGTGCCCTTTTCACCCTATCAGGATAGTTTCATTATTCAGACCCACCTCTGTCTTCAGTGATGTACAAATGTGATAGGTATTTTGAGAAGTTGACTGTCATTATCATAATCAAACTGGCATGTATAAAGAAAGCGAGCGATGAACAAAGAGTTATGGTGTTTGTGTGTCATTTCTTTCTCTATCACATATTCTGTCATGTTGCAGCAGTTAGAATTATACTTATGTTGAATATGAACTTTCAAACCTTGATGTCAGCCTACGTGTGCTTCTGACTGACCCAGAGTAGGTCATTGTGTCTTAATTCAAGTTGATTATGCAATTCTGTAGGAGGAATCACGTTTTGTTGTTGTAGGTATGTTATATGTACAAGATCTTCAGACATCATATTTTTTTTTTCTACCATGTTTGCTTCTTTGACCAGCTTCCTGTGTTTTGAGAAATCCAGACTGGCAAAGGAGGGCAACATGATGATCCCATTCAAGGATGTTCAGAAGATTGAAAAGGTGAATGCACTTCTTGACATATGCTTTTTTTTTTTATTATTATCAACAGCAAGACACTTTTAAGGTTGTAAGATTCTGAGGAGCCCAACCTCTTCTCCAGATTCTCCATACCTACAATGTGCTACTGTAAAACACAGTATTTTTGCGGCATGAAATTTTCGCGAATCGGAGTCGACGGCCTTTTTCGGGGCATGAAATCTTCTTAAGTTGCCTCTAACATTCAATGTGTATAGTGTAGACAAGACAAGACAAGACAAGACATGTGCATTTTAATTTTGTGAATCTTGGCTCTCGCAAAATTTGCGAAAGTAAAATGCTCGCAAACATTCCTCGTTTTACAGTATGTGTTCTAACTCCACCACAGCCATACATCATTAAACAAATGCGCTCTTTTATTGATGCATAGCAATCAAAATCCCATCTCTTGCACAACTTCTAAAACCAAATTAAAGAATGTCAGTCATCCGCTGTACTGGGGTAAGGACGCATAGAGATGACAAGTGTGGGATGATCTTTTTTTGAATGAAGGTTGTCTTAGCACTGCATTGGAGGCAACATCTGTGTGTACCATTCATCCAGACTCAAAACTGGAAACCCATTATTAGATGACAAGCTCGTGCATTTCCCATAGACAGCTGCCCCAGTATACTCAGGGATAGTCTTCAACGGGTTAAAAGAATAATGGTGGTTGCCTGGGGAAATGCGAGTCACGAACATCAGAGTGAAGGTTTGTGAGATTTGAAACCCAAGTTAAGAATGAGATTTCATCTTGGCATGTGGCACTTCTGTTCACTTGAAATATCATTGGTTTGGTAGGGTGATGTCATATTGCACTTGCGTGAGCCTTTATGAGCTCATGTTTGGATGATTGCATATGTTGCATCTGAAAGACCTCTTTGACAGATTTAGTTGTCTTTATGAACACAAAAATCATTATAATTTCATCAATCTTAATTAGGCTGTGAGCATAAGAAGAGATCTAATGTATGTGAAGGGGTTTTTAACGGATCCCAGTATACACCTGTGCTGTGACAATGGGTTAGTCTCTGTTAGCAATTATTCCTGCTAAGAATAGTCCCTTCCATCATAAATTGTTGTCTTCCTCATGATAGGCCAAGCCCTTTGGCTTCATGCCGGGGTCAGGCATGTCCATCCAGATCCACCTGTCGTCCAGCGACAAACCCATCCTCTTCGGCGGCATTCTCGGCCGGGATGCTGTCCACGACAAGATCTGTCAGACTTGGCAGGCGGCCAAGCTGGCCCTCCAGCACCAGAACAGCCAGAGCCAGAGCCAGAGCCAAAGAGAACAGGTTGATACCAGGGAATCCAGGAGCAGCACCATGGAAACTGCACCGGCAGCGGCGCCGGAGGATGGTAGCGGTACCGCCAGTGCCTCAGAGGAATCTTAAGGTACCAAGGTTTTGATGGGCAGCTGATAATACAGAGGGCCGGACAGCATCTCGGAAATCTATTAGAAGATAGCAGTGTGTCTTAGAGACTGGGGAAGTAGCATGCATACAAACAGGAAAAGGAAAGGATACCAGTGCCATGGGCACAAACTTGTGGTAATAGTGCGATCTGGTAAGTCATAGATACAAGATAGATACCAGAGGCAAGGTGCATGGTAGAGCATGGAGTTAGATTAGAAAGGAGATTGAACCAGCTGCGTGGATGGCAAGTCAGGAAACCACAGCCGGCCAGTTGTTGGACACAGCTGTGACTCCATAGGTGCTGACAAGTGATGCGAGATGGGCATGATTCTGATGAAGTGATTTCTACATGAGAATGTTGCTGACACCACGGACATGTAGCTGTCCCTCAGTGTAGAAAGTAGATGCTGTAGATTTAATACCTAGCAGAACAACCAAGCATTGCAGTAGGTTTATGAGAAAGCATCCATGGTCATAGGTGGTCACAATTATAATAAGAAAACTGATATGCTTTGGTCTTATTTACCCAAGGGAAGCCTTCTGCATGTAAATATTGTCTTCCCAAATGGCCCAAACTTTGTTTATCACACCAACAATTCCATGTAACCATTGATGCACTTGGATGAAGAGGGACAGTGTGGATAAGATATCTTGTATGTGGTTGTTGACACCAGGAAGGACTTGAATCAGTGATCCTCTTGTTTAAGAGTCTTGAGCCTTATCCACTACACCATTGTGTGCCAAAATCAATACAATACCAAAATGGGTGATGTCATTGTCAGGCGTGCAATGACCATGAAATAAGCAGTGCCTCATATACACGTATTCCATGCCATGAAGAGAGTTAATTCAAGAAGCCTTTTTAACTTTTGCCATTGTAAGAAGCAGATGGGCATGACCAAGCAGGTGAAAAGCAGAAATTTGTTACATAGATTATCCCGCACACAGGACTCTTTTCTGCTGTTATACTTTGTTTTTATCCACATATACAAGTTGGTAGTTTTCTAAAAAATGTTTAGAGCCATGGATATTATTTGCGGTTGAATATGAAGCGTTTCTCATGGGGAAAAAGGTTTATGTACAGCAGAAGATGTGGCAAGGTTATTGGGAGTAAAAGTGCTTGGTATGGTGTGTTTTTCTTTTCATCCTTCCGCCTCATGGAAATCAAACTAGAATTTCACATCATGAAACTTTCAAATGAACTTTTAAGTGTTGTTTTAATTCTGTTATTGGCTTACTAAGGTTCAGGTTCTGAAAGAGTGCAAAGCCTGTGTTTTCAATTTGTTCTTCACCATGTGAGATGCAGTTGCACCCTTGATATGCCTTCCACACTGTGACCCTGTCTTGGAATACCACCGATGCCCCACCAAATTTTTATGTGTAGCTAGAGATTTTGCTTCCAAATCAACGGTTCAGATCATTCCTCTGCAGCAGTACTTCAGGTTTGTAATGCCTTGAATGACTCTCCCTGTGGTGACCAAACATTTTCAATTTATGTCATCCCTGTTACTGTAAATAACTTCGTACTATTTCTGTATTGTAAGTCACAAACTGAAATACATCATTTCAACATCCCAGAGTCATATATAAGTCCCAGTATAGTAATTGTAAAGAAGAAGATGGGGAGGATGACTATATCAAGAGAGTACACTTTATATTGTCTCCCTTCGGAGATAACAGAGAAGTGAAGCAAGAGATCAAGAAAATGATTGTTCATATATTAGTAAATGGAATTTTTTGAAGAGGAATTTGGACAGGTTCCAAAACCAAACCTGTCACAGAATACACTGCAGTTTACAAATGTGTAGGATGAAATTGCTGGAACAATTTTATGAATGTAATAATAGCATGAGGACAGATAAGAATGGATTGTGTGTAGTTGTTGTTGTTGTTAGGTGTATGTTCGTATCATCTTGTATAACCTTTACAAAAAGAACTTTTTGTGTATATACTATATTGGATGAAGAGTTACGAATACATCACTATATGCAATAAATACTAGTAATTCTGTTAACAATGTATAATCATTATCTAAGTTTTTCTTCTTTTCTTTATACTTGTTTTTTTTTTAGGGGGTTTTATATGGATAACATGGAAGGTTATTCATCCTCTTATGAATTGAATTGAATTGAATTGAATTGAATTGAATTCATCCTCTTATGAATTGAATTGAATTGCATTGTGATTGCACTGAGCCAGTATAATGATGCCTTGCTTACTGCACAAGTCACTAGTAGGTGAATGTTCGATTAGAATATGATTAGGTACTGTATACGCTGAATATTTCGCGAGGTTTTTATTTTCACAAATTTCGCGAGTCAGCTGCTATTCGCGAAATTAAAAACATGCGAAAATATTGACTCTAATGCTGATATGATTGTGACGTATGTGTATACATGTGACAGTTCAGTACAGGACTCCACCATCGCAAATTTAACCACTCGCAAAATTGTCGGGAAGTCCCGATTCGCAAAAATTTAGACTCGCGAAATATATGGCGTATACAGTATGTGGACTGTACTTTGAGCGCTGCCCCAAGTTTGTCATGAATAGAGAATTTACAGGTACATTAAACTCAGGTATGCTGATAGGATGTGTTCTTCTGTCACATGTTGATGAAAAAGAAAACAAGTGTACAAACAAACAAACAAACATGAAGTATGACAAAGGAACACATTTACCTACAACATTATCTTTTTGGGGCATTTTTATGCCTCCGCCACGAAGTGGTGCCGGAGGCATTATGTTTTCGGGTTGTCCGTCCGTCCGTCCATCCTTCCGTCCGTAATGAATTTTGTGGACAGCGTAACTAAAAAAAACCTTTTGAGGTATCCTAATGAAACTTGGCATGTTTGTGTATTAGGGGGTGAAGTTGTGCCTATCAACTTTTGGATGCACATGCTCAAGGTCAAAAGGTCAAGGTCAAATACGTAAAATTTCACTATTTCCACCATATCTATGCAATGCCTGAAGATATTTTCTTGAAACTTAGTGTATATATGTATTACCCAATTAAGATTCTCTGGTGAAAGTTTGGGGTCATGAGGTCAAAGGTCAAGTAAAAATATTAAAACTTCATTTTTTTCTCCGTACCTTGGAAATTGTTCAAGGTATCTTCATGGAACATACATGTGTAGTGTATATACATGTACTGACTGGCAGTGATTATCTAGAGAATTTAAGGGTTCATGGGGTCAAAGGTCAGGGGTCAAAGGTCAAGGGCAGCACTTCAAAATTTTACTATTTCCCTCATATTTGTGCAATGCCAGCAGGATTTTTTTTTTTTACACTTGGTGTATGCATGTATAACCTAATAGAGATTCTCTGGAAACTTTTTTTTTTCTTTCTTTTTTTGTTTGCCTCAAAGGTCAAAAGGTCAAAGATCAAGGGAAAGTGCTGAACTAACTTTTTCCTCCATATCTTGGAAGTGGCTCAAGTAATCTTGAAACTTACTACATATCTATGCATGTTCTGCCTGACAGTGATTATGTATGTATTTTAGGGTCAAAGGCCAGATGAAAATGGTAACAATGTACTTTTCAATACAGAAATTGCACTTTTTCTCCATACCTTGAAAATTACTCAATGCATAAACTTATGAATGGGTCAAAGTCAAGTTAAGTCCTTAAATCCCCAAATACATGCTCTCCTATTCATCCAATTAAACCTAGGTCAAGGAAGGTGAACATTCAACACATTTGTGACAAACTTGTCATTTTAATATTTTGCCAATTTTGTGAAAATGTTATCACACATTGTCTACATGTACTATAGACCTATTAGGAGAATCATGCATTATAGCGGAGGCATACCAGTCGCCTTAGCGACATTTCTAGTTATTTTTCTAATACCTTGCTTCAAAGGATTTCTAGTCTTAATCTTTCATGTCATTCATATTAATTGTGCTTATCATATAATCACGAAATGACTTATAGATTTGAATGGCTAATTACCAGCTCCTTGACTACATGTATTTTGACATTCTTCTTCTTGTTATAAACTATATTGTGTAATCATGCACCACTTATGTTCCAGCAAAATATTTACCGGGTAGTCCGTATTACCACTAATTAAATCTTAATCTTGTCTGGGGATCATTCTTTGGATTAATGAATTTGAGTGGTGGTTACTGACCCCATTCTTTGGCTGTTTCTGTATTTATTATTATCATTTTTTAACCTGTAGCGGACCGAGAGGTATCACATTATTGGGTTGTCTTTCTCTCTCTCCATCCGTCCATGCGTGATTTTGTTTTTCTTTACTAGAACATCTTGAGAATAACTCAAAATGTTTCAATCAAAATTTAATTATCATCTTTAAGGATAATAATGTGCTTATTAGAAGGTGCTTGTCATGCCAAAAATCACAGGTAAAGATCAAAGGACAAAATTCAAACATAAATGCAACGGTATTGATAAATGAAATTCAGCTACACATGATGTGATGCAATGATCACGGTGAGGAAGTTCAGTGGTGTCATTTTGGGAAGATCTGGTAAACTTGGAAGGGCAAGGTCGACTTTGGTGATTTTTAGCAGTGAAGCAAAAAATATTTTACCAACTTTTGTTGACCATCGTACAATGATAAACTTATATCATTTTGGAAAACGATTTTGTGTACATGAGAGGTTCCAGGTAACTGTCAAATTTTGAAATACGGTAATAGTATTTAAGTAGTGACTATTGAGAGAATTCAGCCATGCTTGGTACAGGTACAGATATTAGGGGAGCACTTTAGGTAGGACCATCCTGAGTTTGATGTGTCTGACATTAGTGGTCAATGAAGAATCTGCAAAACTATGATTGTTTTTTTTTTTTTTTGGGGGGGGGGATTCTGATTCTTTGTAGTGTAAATGCTCTTATTGGTTCTCTGTGTCTTGTCTCTCCACTAGCTGTGTGTCATTACTGATGTACAGACATGCTGCATTGATGTTCTTCCTGTCTAGATTGTCACTGAATTTTGATATTTGTTTGTTTGTTTGTTTCATATCCAGGGCTCATACTGAAAGAAGTTTGAGTTCATTGCATTGGGATGTATAAGTTATAACTTATAAAAAAAAAAAAAAAAAAAGAGAGAGAAATATATATCATAATATATATTTGACAGAACATCTTTTATGTCTTGAAATACACATAAGAAGTACTTTCTTGCTTTGTTTTGTTTTGTTTTGTTTTTGTTCTGCATGAAGCATATAAGAAGTTAATCGTGATCTTCCAATCAAAGCACACTTAGGAACAAAAAGAAAATGTGTAAGTTTGATCATGATGTCATGCTCAAATGCAGTGACTTTGCATGTTTGAAGCAAAATGATGTTAATGTCACTGAAACGCATAAAGCAGCAGATGCATTATACGCCTCTTTATCACATTTTGATAGACAGGCATCGATTGTAGTGCAGATTTCATTGCTTTTATATCTAACATGTTTAACCCTATTCTAACTGGGCTATTTGAGACCAAGTTTTTACTGAGGGGGGGTCAATTTGACCCCCCCTTCAGATCTCGGCCGCCGTTCGTGCGATCGCCGCGAAATTTTGCCTGAAGATAGAGCTGGATGTCAACTACAAGATAACATGGTCATACAATAGAAAATATTGCCTTTCTATTTTTAATAAATTAATTATGCAAATTTTTGCATGGAATCATATTTTCACCTATAACTCCATTAAAAAGACTGGAGGATTGCTAAATTTTTGTGTCAGAATTCCTCAAGACACATAAAACAATTTTCTTGTAAAAAATTAGCACAATCGAAGTCAATTTCTTTTGTTTTTTATTGTTTTGTTAATTTCTTATGTATTTTATTGTTTTTTCGACCTTTTGTTTTCTATTGTTTTTTTGCCAAAATTTGTTGCAGGCACTTTTTCAGGCTTATCTACACTAGAATTGATTAATTTCAATGGTTAAAAGTTGAAATAATCTAATTTATATCAATTTAACCCAAAAACACAATTTGCATTGGATTTGCACACGATATCATGAATTTTAGCTGTTTTTTGGTTGACATGCATATGCAAAACATTGCGTAACTTCAGAACGGTGTACCCGGACGTCGCAAATTTGGTCTCAAAATATGCGGGAGACTTCAATGAAAAAAGTCGTGAAATGACGCAGCAAAATCTTTGCGCGTTGCGAAATCGTGGCGCGAAACGTCGAGGGGGGGGGGGTCAATTTGACCCCCCCCCCCCAGTTAGAATAGGGTTAAGAAGCAATTACCTTGTGTGGAACAATGACAAAAAAGGATGTAGTCTTTATATTTGTTTGCAATATCTCAGAAGGGTGAGAAACATGAGAATGAGAAGAGAAGGAGGAGGAGGTAGGGTGGGGTGGGGGAGGGTCCTGGTAGGGTAGAGGGAATGAAAGAGGATAATGATGAAGAGAAAAGGAGGAGGAGGAGGTGGAGGAGGAGGAGGTGGAGGAGGAGGAGGTAGGGTGGGGTGGGAAAGGGTCCTGGCAGGGAAATGGCAACGGATGAGGATAGTGATGAAGAGAAGAAGAGGAGGAGGAGGTGGAGGAGGAGGAGGTAGGGTGGGGTGGGAAAGGGTCCTGGCAGGGAAATAGCAACGGATGAGAATAGAAGATGAAGATGATGAAGAGAAGAGGAGGAGGAGGAGGGGACAGGATTCAGAGAAGAAGGGGGTGAAGAGGAGCCTCTGAAAAAGATGAAGTTGAGGAGGAAAGGGAAATATTTAGAGGGAAGGAGATGAGGAGAAGCAGGAAGAGGAGGAGGAGGATTTGAAGTATAGGAAATTATCACTTGTTCTATCTTGTACTTTTCTCTTTTTTTTTTGGGGGGGGGGTGGGGACTTTTTTTTAATAGACAAACATACACTATACACAGTACAATGATTGCACTTTTAAAACTCTTGGCTCCATTGCTGTTTGACATTCCTTGACGATATTATTGTTGTGTAGCTGTCTTAACAGCTGCGTGGATACGTATTTGTAAAATAAAGAGATATCGTCGTGCGAAGTTGGGAAAGATGTATCCCCTACCATCAAACCACGAGACCACCTTCTCAATTGTGTTTTGTAAATATTGACCTTCTCAATTGCTGTTTCTGACGTGTTTCAGTATATTTGTGATTAATGTTTCTTTTTCACGTCAAGGCTCATGCAGCTTGACAAACATAAATTATGTCTCGTCAGTTATAAGAGAAGACATTTTCTATATTATTTATCAAAGTGAAATTGTAGTGTCGATATTAGAATAACCAGTGATGCAGAGGACCACGTAATTGTTTTTTTTTTTTCTTCTTGATTGTTCCGTCAACAGTACTCCTCATACCTGCAATAATATTGTCTAATGAAAGGTGAAAGAAAAATGTTTAATACTACCATGTGGTCTTACTACATTGTACAAATGTTTCTAATTATCATGTCGTTCTCATCCAGTGTCGTTTTTGTCGACAACCTTTCTAAATGTGATTAAAGATTTATCGGTAATGAAATAATGTGTGTCCGGTCCGTGCGTGTGCGTTGTACAAGTACATTAATTGTATACATGATGTATGTGCATACTTGTAGGTATGTTCTTGCGGTTTCGTTTTGCTTTGCCGCTATGATCATACACTGACAGACAAATAGATACTTGTAGATAGATAGGTAGGTAGGTAGATAAATGAATAAATTAATTAATAGATAGATAGATAGATAGATAAAGAAAGAAAGAGAGAGATGATTTAAGTATTTTTTAGGGTATGTGTGCGTGTGTGTGTGACGTTGTATATGTGTTACTCTGTGTGAGCTGTGGATCTGCGATATCAGTGTACGGGGTTCACGTTCTTTGTCTGGCGATGCCAGAACATTAACCGTCTTCAAAGACAGACCAAAGAAGTTTGAGCCCAGTCGAGACATGTAGGAGTAACATGACCTACTACATTCTGATGATCTGTCGATAACATGGCGACATGACTAAGCGACTCTTATCGATAATACTCCGGTCATTTCCAATTTCATGACTCGTAACTAAAGTCTCGTAAAATGTCAGTCCCGAGTCTTCCCTTCCGTCACTAGTTCCTTTGCCCCATGTCTACTTATTGATATCCCCCCCCCCCCCTCTCTTTTTTTTTCGCTGGAATCATTCTTACGAAAATGTGTTGTTTTGGGTTTTTCTTACCTGTCTCTTCCCCCTTTCCCCAGTCTCACCCCTGGTTTCCAGAGTTTCTTTCTTCCTCGATACATTATTATTATTATTTATTTTTCAGAAGTCTTTCTGCTGCTATGCCCCGCCCGCGCCCACGAATCTCTGTCACTCGCTTTCCTAATCCTTTCCCCCAAACTCCTCACTTCCTGCTCTCATCAGTACTAGACATTAGTCTCCTAGCCGAGGTCGTTTTCGGGTTCGGATTCTCCTCATGCTCAACATTAACGACATGCTCCGCATTACATGGACCCGAATGCTCCAGACAGTGCAGTGAAAAGTCGTTTCGTGTTCAAACTGACTTCAATTTTCTTTTAAAAAGAAGCTGTAAAATCAAACTTACATTAAATAATAGAATAGAAGTATGTGTCTTGCAAAGACCAGTCTCAAATTTGCTTGCACGAGAAGGACGGTGCAAAATTACAATTATGGAAGATGACAATAATTTGACGAAATTGACATGTAGCTGACCGGTTTATCTCAGACTCGCCTATTTCCTCTGTGAATGAAACTTTTGCGTGAAAGATAATGATTGTTGATTTTATTGTAGACGATTTGACAGCTTGGGGTAAAAAAAAAAAAAAAAAAAAATCGTTTTTTTTTCCTTGTCTAAATAGTAATGTCTTGTAATGATTATGGGATTACCATTAGGCTCTTAACATGGTCTCTGCGTGAAAGATTCAAACATAATCCAATATGAAGGCACATGGTGTATGTGATGGGCTAATAAGAGTTGTAAAAGCCAATATTCTTGTCACTATATTATTCTGTCTTCTTTTTCGAAACAACAATACCAGTGATAATGGTAATAATGATAATAAAAATGCTATTATTATTATTATTATTATTATTATTATTATTATTATTATTATTATTATTGTCATCATCATTATTATTATTATAAATGATACAATAACATATATCAGACAACACTTCAAGCTCTGGACGTCAAAAAAATTGCTGTGTACTCTCCGGGAAAACATGAAAAAACTGTTAGCGGAAGGGTACCACCATTCCTTTCTTCTGATACCATCCCTTTAAGCTTTGCCTTGACAAAAAAAAAAAAAAAAGAAAAAAAGAAATATTGAACGGGTGCAAAGACAACGAGTGATTCCGAACTTAGAGTCAACACAAATTCAAGTTTTCATATTTCCCCTTAATTCATTTCATTAAGAATGTCTATCACAAGATATGCAATGGCTAAGAAGTATATGAATACCTCAGCTTGTAATATATTATTATTTCGAGTATGCCGCTATTTTCATTTGTTGTGTCTATATTCGATGGTGAATTACGACAGTGGTTGGTAGTTCAGGCTCTATTCGATAATAATATTGAAACAATTTTTTTTTTCTCCATCAAAAAATCAATTATTTCGATTTTTCCAGTTTTGCTATATACAATTTAAAGCAAGGAATAACGGGCGGGAGAACACAGTGTGAAACGTAATATGGAAGTAGCCCTTATCGCCTATTTGATTTAATTATTCGCTATGCTCTATAGGGGGAAAAAGTGAGACCCGCGAAGTCCCTCCAAAATCCGTTGATCTTGCCCTAATGCTGCCCACGCGATAAGGCAACCAAATGCTATTGGGAGTGACAAAGACCGTGGGCTGGGCTATGTCCAGATATCTTGCGAATGGATAGGTCTTCTCCCCCGATAAGCCAAAAATGTTCATTTCTATCGTTTGATCGTCGCAGATGGGAGTACCTCAAATTCACGTTCCTCCACAACGCCGTGAGACGAACAGGAAGAATCGGTTTTCCTTCGTTTGTTTTGCTAATCCTCCCCGTATTGATGTTCTGGAGATTGCACATTTTTTGTTTTTGTCATCAAATATGTCGACAATGTTTTTATTTGTATTTCGCGTAAATGTATAGCGTTAATATGCTGTCATACGTGCTGGGGAGACGGATGATGTAGTCACACGTTAGACTTGTGAGCCTATAAATAGAGGGGAGAAATAGAGGAATGTCATCAGTATACCTCCAGACAGCCGGAGAAATCACTTGGAGAGGAAAAGCAGACGGAAAAACTGCTCTCTAACCATCCCAAGAAGAGGGAAGATCGCCATCAAAGTTCAGCTCATACAGAAGGGTAAGATTGGCAATTTCACTCTGGAGTTCGTGCTGTTTTCATATCATTCAGTTTATTCTAGGCCCTTTCATTCTTCAACCTTGTTCTGATATTTGCGATGGACAAGCAGGGACAATAATTCTGTCCGTATGCGCCAGAGTTGTCTAATTTCATTTGGTCCTAACCGTAGGAACAATCAAGAGCGAAAAATATATTTAAAAGAATAGTCCTACGTCAATCCTACACAACACTCTACACTACATTATGGTTGTGGATTCTATTTTCGCTATTTTTGTTTTTTGTTCATGATGATTTTAGGAAGGTCCTAATCTTAATTTTCAATACGTATGCAGTATGCTGAGTAAATCGCTTGGCTTTAGTTAAATTAATTTTTTTTTCATTATATTTCCAGAACGTGATAGTGACGAGATGAATCGCCTGTGGATTTTGCTCGCTCTTGTGGCCTTGCTCACAGCACTGACAGCCGCAGCACCCGGTAAGTCTTACAGAACGATATGTTAATTTTCTTCTTTTATTTTGATCACTTCGTATGCATGTTTCACATTTTCTGGAGAAAGGCATGCTTTAGCGATGAAAAACATGTTTAAACGTTGACTGTGTCAAGTTAGATTCATACTTCAAGGCGCTCAACAAGACTCATTGCCACTATGAGTGCATTCAGGATTCAGAATCTTTACCATTTTACAGTGGATAGCGTCAAATGGAAAATATAGAAACTTACATAATTCTAGTATTCCAGTGTATTCGAAGTAGCCTATTAAGATAAGTCTATGCAACCAAACAAACTTGGCGCGTATTATAACAAAGCTGCAGCATGGCTTGATGATTCTTCATGAACAATTCACAAGCTTATCCATTGTTATTTTTATTTCTCGAAGCAGAATGTTAGAGACAATCACCTAAAACCAGTCTCCTTTGTCTAATGAACGAAGTCATCTCGTTGGCGTATAACGGTAGTGGTATCGTTTTATCTTTCAGCCCGACTGTGTGGTGGAGGAGGAGGAAACAACTACAACTGCCGAGGGGGAGGAAATGGTGGCAATGGAAATGGCGACGGCGATGGCGATGGCGATGGTGATGGCGACGGTGATGGCGACGGTGACGGCGACGGTGACGGCGACGGTGACGGCGACGGTGACGGTGATGGTGACGGTGACGGTGATGGTGACGGTGATGGTGACGGTAATGATAATGACGATGGTGACGGAGACGGCGACGGGGATGGGGGAGACGGTTGCGATGGTGACGGTTATGGGGGTGGATGCGGCTGTGGTGGTAACGGAAACGGAAATGGTTGTGGCGGTGGTGGTAGCAGTAGTGGTAGCGGTAGTGGCAGCAGCAGTGGCAGTGGCAGTGGCAGTGGCAGCGACAGCGGCGATGACGATGACGACGGCTGTGGCAGTGGTTCTGGAGGTTGTGGTAGCGACAGTGGTTCTTCGGGCAGTGATGAGGATGGCGGCTGTGGATACGGTTACGGAGGAAGCTGTGGTGCCACTGGAGTGGCGCTCTCCGCATCGTATCCAGTTCCTGTTCCCGTTCCCGTGCCGCAAGCTCCCGAGGTACATTACGAGGTTGTCGAGAAACCTGTGGTCGTCCCAGTGCCTGTTCCGCAGGCTCCAAAAGTGCGCACTCAAGTGATAGAGAAGCCCGTTTATATCCCTGTCCCTGCCCCAAGCAGCGGTGGGGAGGACGACGATGGTGGGGATGACGCCGGTGGCGCTGACGCTGGTGGAGACGATGGCGGTGCAGATGATGGCGACGACGGTGTAGATGGTGGGGCTGGCGCTGGAGACGATGATGATGATGATGCCGGAGCCGCTGGTACTGGAGGCGATGATGACGATGATGCCGGAGCCGCTGGTGCTGGAGGCGATGACGATGATGATGCCGGAGCTGCTGTCGATGATGGTGATGATGACGGCGGAGACGATGGTGGCGACGACGTTGATACTGGTGACGACGCGGGTGACGACGACGACGATAACAATACCGATGACGGCAATGATGATGGTGATGATGGAGACGACGGAGGGGCTGACGATGGTGGTGATGACGATGATGACGGTTGTGGAGCAGATCTTACCGCTCCTGGTTGCGTTGCACTCAAGAAAAAGGGCGCTAGCGGACCAGGTCAGGATAGAGATTGAACTTGATGTCTAACCTTATCTACTTTTTTTAATCATACATAAATTAAACCAAATTTATTCAAAATTACTCATCTTTACTCATAAGCAGAGTACAACAAAGAAAAAAAAAATATACGCAACTCTTTTTTTTCTGAGCGGTGAAATTTTGTGAGTGCTTTCATAAATCCATTAAGAATGATTCAATTAATTCCTGTCAGTGTATGATATATCAACAGTAATTTTCAATTCAGCGCAAAAAAAAAAAGAGAGAATGAAATGAACAAGTCACAAAATTGACGTACAGATACATCCTCGGAAGTGGGAAGGCGCAATAAGATCTGGACGGAATATAAAATATTTAGGTAGAATATATTCATAGAGCTTGAAAGTTGAAACGAGAACGCCCAATGATAAATCAGTTCATTTGTCTCAAGTTTGTGATTGCGTGATGACATGAACGAACCCTGGATGTTGGATTATAACCCAAGTGAACAAGTGAAGTAACAAGAGAATGTATGCAGCTCTTAGTTTAATATGATTCAAGTAAGCTGTATCTCTCAGTGCGTAAAGTCATATAGCACTTTTCCCTCCCAGGGTCAAGACATCACGGATAATGTTTAAAGGCTTTTGGGTCTGTTCACGGTTCATCTTAATATATACCATGACTGTGCGTTATATTTACCAATCTGCTGACCGTTTGGCTTCGTCTGAATCAGCGCAGAATATAACGTGTAAGCATAAACCTCATTTCTTGATACAGTATGATTGCAGTATGTTTATGATTATGATGTTTGTGTCATTTCTCTGCAGCGCCAATACTCGTGACGGCCAAACCTTGAATAAGATGGTGAAGAAGGAGAAGAAAAGAGGCGTGGCGCGTTGCATGTTTGGTGACACCCCTCCGGTCTGATTGGACGGCGACGAGCCCTTACGTCATAATGATGTCTCCTACTACATTTGCTGGATTTGCATGAGAGCGAGAGCTTGATAATGTCTGCAAATGTTGAACCAATGAGTGCGTTGTAACTGTGCTCATATCATTTTAGTTCTTATGATGATTAATCTATTTAATGGAATATTTATTATTGTATTTAATATATGTGACGTGTGACAATCTTGGAAACAGCCTATACTGAAGCAGCAAAAACAACATCAAAAACACGTTAACATTTTGAAATGAATTCTATCTAGAAAAATTTGATTGTGTCTGAAATCTCGTTATTTTCTATGTCATTTTATAAATCTGACATGGATTGTATAATTGAAAGTCAAACCCGACTTATATCATCGTAAAGTACTTTTCAAAATACTAACTTATGAAGTCGTTTAGTTATTCTATTTAATATTTCTCGATTGTGACAACTCTATCTATGTATGTGTATCACTTATTAAAAGCTGCAAATATGCAAAACTGATATTTTCTTTTTAGTTGAACTCATTTTGTTGAGGTTCGGTGTCTTGTGTATTAAAGTTATGTATGTTGAGAGAAAGACAAAAAAGAGAAAGAGAGATTAAGTAAGAGAATAAGAGGGAGAGAATAATACAGGTGCAATGAAGAGTTTCATTACAAAGCGGGTTAAGTGTTATTTGCAAACATTTTAATGAAGTACATCATCAGACAGAGCAGGGAGGTGAGTCTCACCTCCCTGGACAGAGCAACCAAAAAAAAAAAAAATAAATAAAAAATCAGTAATACCTCAAGCGTTACCTATAAAGGAACATTCTTGATGTTATGTTTAAGAATGTTCCGCATTTTCATAATTATTATTTTCCTTTTTGCAGCTTTAATCGCAAATATCTCAAATGAACAAGAATGGAGTTACCTCCTCTTGCAATCAAACTATTCACATGCATCCATTCACATTTGCCCCATTTGTGAGAGAAAAAGAGAAAGAGAGTGCAACTACCACTTAGCAGGCGTTAACTTTCTTGGTACCACTATTCATTCCAGTATCATTGCACACAGATGATGGTAACAACATTATTCACGCTTCTTAAAGCCCGCCGCACTATACGACTCACGACTATGCGACTGACTATAGGGCTTTTTACACTTGTGTTTCTTAACCCCGGACTTTCTCTGACCCAGGACTATCGTTAGTCCCGTATCAATTTTTTCAGCTTTTTACACTTGCCAATTAGTCCCGTACTATCTCTTGTCCGGGGCTAAGGAGAAAACTGACCTTTTTACACTCGTATTTCTTAGCCCCGGACTTTCCAAACCACATGAATATTCATAATTACGCTGTGTACTGTACACGGACACGCACGCACCGGCAGCACTTGACTACCTCGTTTCTGATTGGTCAGTGAGGGTCGGACTTCGTCTCCGTCGCTTAGCCCAGGATTATTTTTTCGTTCTGTTTACACTCACTTGCTTGGCACCGCAATTGCGGTGCTAACCCCTGCTATTTTGCAGGGCCAGATAGTACCGTACTATCGGTGGGGCTAGCCCACTTTGGCAAAAACGAGTGTAAACAGAAAGTGGGCTAAGGATAGTCCCGTACCAACGGTGGGGCTAAGGCCCCCCCCCCCCCTTAGCCCCACCGTTGGTCCGGGGCTAAGCAAAATTTTACAAGTGTAAAAAGCCCTTTACTTTGGATCCGAAATAAATCACAACAGCCTGAGGATAAACACGCTTGTTTATTTCAGATCCAAAGTCTGTCGTCGTATAGTCGTGAGTCGTATAGTGTGCGATGGGCTTTAGAAGAAGAAGGGCTGTCGAAGAGTGACAGATGCAAACGGGAAATGTATGAGAACAACAAGAACCAGTCTCTCCGAATATCATGTCACGTGGAAAGAAACACTTATGAAAACTAGGCAAGTTGTTAAAGGGATGGTACAAATGTATAATCTTGGTTGAGATCGGGTTTCAGGTTTCTAACTTCTTTTTTGGTGAGATAATGAGAAACATTTTGAAAAAAAAAAACATGTATTCCAAGAGGAATTCAACGTTCATTTGATGAAAATTGGTTTTTAAATGGCTGAGATATCCCAAACAAAGCGATACTAATAAAAGGTGGGACCCATCTTTTATAAGGATCCCTATGAACCTTTGTTTTACTCTGTTGTTGGATATCTCAACCATTTTAAAACATCTTTTAATGAAATAAACCTTGAATTCCTCTTAAGATGGTATGCTCGGCAACATTTCATAAGTGGTTTCCTATAGTATCTTGCAAAAAGTTAAAGTCTCTACCAATACCATACCATCACTTTAATTACCGAGAGGACTTGAATACACTCCATCTGACGCTGATGATTACGTTTACTATTGTATGTAAATGATATGGTGACAGTAGAATGACAGGGACTACTCGTCTCAGTGGTTGACATTAATCAATCAAACTGGCAACGCCTGTCCTTCATCTCCTCCTGAAGCAACAACACGACGCAAGTAGAAAAGTGCGAAGTGATGCATTTTACATTTTTAATTATTGTCACTGAATAGCTCGCATCTATGCGTATACCTCATTCCATTATCAATTCAAATCAATTCAATTCAATTCAATTTATTGATTTCATAAAAGCAATACAGCCAATATTTGTACAATAATTAAATGTCGAGGGAAACCACGAAAAAGCCAGTGGCTTGAAGATTGTGATTCCCTATACAGAAGTACATTAAAAAACAGATTGGCATGAAAATACAGAATACAAAATGTTGCATAATAACACTTGATACTCAATGATAGACAAAAAATACACATGAAAACAAACAGAACATACATAAATACAACACAAAACAGAACGTCATGAATGCATACTGTTCCAATACCTTGATAAAACGTAATTTATCATAAGATTCAAAAAGATATTGTTTCAATTTCAACTTAAAATGATTTAAACTCATAATGCACTTAAGATTATATTCCAATTAATTCCATATTTTTGCACCTTCATATTATACTGAGTTCCTATGTTTCATCTTAGATCGGCATCATGGCAGGACAAAGTTTTGTTTATAACATGTATTAAAAATATGACTCATAGAATGCGTTTTGAAATAATCATCAAAAATACACGGCAATATCGAATGTACATATTAACATAATAATACTTGTTCTATAAAAGATCCTATCTTTGAGGGATAAACAGCCTACGTCTTTTATCACAGACACAGACATCTGAATCATCACATTTCAGTTCTGATAATATTGATGCACATATTCCAGTTATTGTGGCGATTGATGTATTATACAAGGAATACAGAATAATGTATGAAGAAAAAATATACACACACGCACACATAATAATTAATAAAATGAAAGTACACGTCTTCGAAGTCACAAACAACCACTGCAAACACACCAACAGCAAAATCATTGAGTCTGTATGTATCATCGATTTTATCAAAACGAAACCCATTGGCGTGTATCTACACTATTTCATTTTACCATCTTATTTCCTTCAACATGTCAAATCCAATTTCTTAGGAACTCATTGGATTGCTCATGAAATGTTAGATGTCCCAATCTTTATTGGACCTCAATGAATAAAAGAAAAAGGAGAATCATCCACATGTAAATCATGAATAAGCAATCATCAATGTGGCTGCAATTAATCTCATGGACGATGTACGCTTAAGTATTAAAGAGGAAATCCACCTCAAAAATGAATATTTTCTAAACGAATGAGAAAAAAAAAATGCCTGCTTAACATTCTAAGAATGACAAAAATCAAACGAGAAATAAGGGCGATATGACATTCTGAAATTTCATTTTTTTTTCGGAAAACATTTCTTGACCAGTTCTAATGAATATTCAAATGAGCGAGTCGATGATGTCATACCCTCCAATTTTTTATGCATATTACAGTTATATGAAATTCAGAATTTTTGTTTTCTTTTATTTAGCTAATACAGGTAAAAGCATAGTAAAATATATCAGAGTTATTTTGTTCCTTTTTATTTCAAGTGGTTATAAGGCAAGCTTACACAGCTTATACAGTTGAAAAATGAGAATTTTGTCATTTCTGTACGTGAAATAGATAACAAATTGTGAGAGCATGACATCATCAAACTGCTGATATGAATATTCATAATGACTGGTCAATAAGTAATTTCCAAAAAACGTTGAAATTTAAGAATGTTGTAACTTCCTTATTTCTTATGCGATTTTTACCATTTTGCACTGTTCTGCAGGGATATTTTTTCTCTTTGTTATGAAAATGATAAACTCTGGAGTGGATTTATTCTTTAAAGAGGAAAAAACCTGGTACATGTACTTGCAGATTTACGTTTCAGCAAATGTGTAGGCGTCGGTGTTCACTCTGTTTTCTCGAGCTTCTGTTTTGTGTGTTCATTCGGATCCATGAACGAGCGATCCCGGTTTAAACGCTGTTTGTCGCTCACTGTGAAACGCTGATTTGTATCTGGGCGGTGCTCCTCGCAGCTAATTCCTTTTGCATTATCAATCTCAAAGACAGGAAACCTTATACAACTATTCCAAAGTCGTACTGTCGCTCAGAAAAAAGAAAGAAAGATATAATGATCGATTCCGAAATGAATCACAGAAAAATGATTAAATTGTGCAAGAAAGCAGACTCGTTTGTGAGCATTATGGTGCTAGTCCCTCTGAGTGAGATAATAGACAGGGAGGGGGAGGAAATTAACGATGGGAAAAGGAAGACATACTTTCAAAACAATTAAGTAAAGTTGAAATAAATACGATACCAACATTCTGGAATATTATCATGATTGTGATGAATGGAATATGACTGTGTTGTTCAAAATGATCTTTTAGGTTCGCTGTTGAAATGGGGGAGGGGTGGTCTTGATTCTTTAACGTGTAAATGAGAAGTCAGGACATGATATGAAGTCTTCGGACATCTTGCAGAAAACGGCACTGAGATAGTACAGGATAAAACAAAACAAAACAAACACACAAATCAGGATAGTAATATTGCTTAGTCATTATCAAATGGAAGGCGTACTATACCTTCCTTTTTTTTAATCACTTAAATTTTAATGCACACAATATTGAACAATATCTTGACTGAGTGGGCGATGTTGTAGACTTGTGATTTTCTTTCCGTAAACTGAACATACCGTTGCTTGAAAATAGAACTATTGATAGCAATCAATTCGACATAATACTCCTATCACTACTACTAGAAAATCTAAAAGAAATGAATACCCATGATAATCACACCGCCAACGCCTATGGATTTCGGATTTGCACCATTATTGAAACAGATTTTTAATTCAAGAAGTATCTATCGATCTTGGCGCTATATGCTTGGATGAGGCTGGCTCAAGTTCGAGTTTTCACTGAATGGAAACTAGATTTGCTTTGATAAGACTTGCCGAAGGGCTGTTTGACCGGATAGCATGAAAGCAAGGCACATCAGTCAACCCACGCACAAATTAGCCCATCCGGGCCTCTGGCTTGGGCGAAGGAACTTCCAGCAATACGTGGAGGATTACAGTTGATCATTAATTGAGCCATTTGATTAATCCCCTCCAGCAATAAGTGATTTAAAAGTCTTCGACCGGAATAATATCAAACAAAATTGCGATTTTTGCGATATTTCTCACTCTATCATAATTAGTATGGATTTGTTAATAACGAATAATTCAAAATTACCGGATATATCAATAAAGAAAAGCAAGAAAAAGAGGGATGTATAAGTACATCGGCTTATCTCAAGCTATAGGAACACAAACGAACACAGCTTTTCTTTGGTAATTAACAGAGATGTGGCTACTCAAAAGATCGTTACAATATGAAAGATGTCTGGATGTGTTTGTATCATTCCGGGTCCTTCAAAGCGATGACCAAAGAGAGAAAAAAAGAAGGAAAACTCCACCCGATAGACGGGTCTATATAAGAGGGACTGAGGCAGTACCCAAAGCATCAGTCCAGCTCTGGAGAGGGCAAAGAAAGCATACAGAGCCACAGTACTGAAGCAGGAACAGTTCCATCTCGACACTCAACTGTCTCTGAAAGCAAAGTTTTTCCAGCGAAGCACTGAATCCCACTGGTTGATTCGTAGAGCTTGTGGTAAGCAAACTGTCAATGAGTACTAAGAACTGCTTTTGTATAAATTATGTACGCTTCTTAAACTCAGAAAAAACGGCATGGATGGTACATACGATTTTTTTTAATCCCATGTGGCCAAACAGATTTTGTTGAGTTCGAGTTTGAGGTTTTGTCTTTCAAATCCGACTATAGAAGTGTTTTCAGTTGTATTGCAATGTCTGCATGTTGCTGTGTTAAAAAAGGGAAAACTAATGGAATTAATATCTAATTGTCATTTCCACTGGGAAAAAAAAAGTATGTTTCAGCATCAATCCGTGTTTTTTTTTTTTAATCAAACATTTGAATAGTTTTAGCTTTTGATTAAAAAACAATAATTTGACTGTTGTTGGAACATAAAGTAAGGACACCTGATACTTTTTTTTTAATTTCTCTTTTCTTTCTCTCTCTTGACTTCCTTCCCTATCGATTAACTGTCATAATGACAAATCATTTCCCTAGTCGTTTAATCGTGACCTTTTTCTTTCTTACATTAAAGTAAACCTTTGGATCCTGACCATCTTTATTTTCTACATTTTGAAAGGTTGGACACTCAAGCATCATGGGACGGATCTGGTTCTTGCTGACTTGCGTTCTGTTTCTAGCAACATTCACCCGGTCTCATCCTAGTAAGTAAAACATTTGGTTGCACATTTGCCCTTAGAAGATCGAGTTATCTATATGGAGTGTGTATATCTATTTAAATTTTTATGCCTTTATGATTTATACTATCGACAAACAGATACAAACACATACACACACCTTGCCTCCTCTCATATGCTCTTTGCAGAATCACTTTAACCAGACTTATTAAAAAGATTTTCCATTATTTTCTCTACACTACACCATATGACATAATGACTACGCCAAATTGTATTACGTACATTAGAGTGGACGAAGTTCTCACTGGTAGTGTTGTTTGTTTGTTTGTTTGTTTGTTTTTCAGTTTATCTATCCACACACGCGACTACCAAATTGATAAACCATAATAAATTGTAACATTATCACCATGTAACATTATTATTATATTTATTATAGATACATGAGATGGAGGTCGTTGTCTCTGATATATCTCCAAAAAGTGATCCTTTTCCATCTTTTCAGCGGGATCGTGCAATCGAGGAGCTCGAGGTCCAGTATGCGGAACAAATGGCATAACATATGGCGACGCGTGTGATGTGGCGGACGGCACAGACATTGATCATGACGGTGACTGCGGTGACGGCGACGGTGGCGACGGCGATGGTGACGGCAATGGAGGAGGAGACGGTGATGGGGATGGTGGTGATGGTTGGGATGGAAACGATGGGAATGATGACAGTGACGGTTGGGACTGGGACTGGGACTGGGGCTGGGATTACGACTGGGATTGGAACTACGGCACCAACTACGCTCCGGCTGTTGGAGGTGGAAACATTGGAGGCGGCGGTGGTGGCGGTCGGGGTGGTTCAGGATGCAGCAATGGCGGTGGGAGAGGATGTCACGGCGGAAATGGGGGAAGCAGTAGTGGGAGTGGGAGTGGTAGCGACAGCAGCGGCGGAAGCAGTAGCGGAAGTAATGGAGGTAGTTGCGGTGGTGGAGGGTGTGGTGGCTACGGAGGATATGGAGGCGGAGATGGCGGAAATGGCGGAGATGGTGGTGATGGTGGTGATGGTGGTGATGGCAATGGTGACGGTGGTTGCGGGGATGGCAATGGGTGTGGTGATAACGGTGATGGTGATGGAGATGGTAATGATGGTTGCGATGGGAACGGAAACTGCGGCAATGGAGGTGGCGATGGAGGCTGTGATGGAAACGGTGATGGAGGATGTGATGGGAACGGTGATGGCGATGGTGACGGAGGCGACAATGGTGATGGTGGCTGCGATGGTAGCGGAAATGGTGATGGCTGCAGCGGCAGTGACGGCAGTGACGGCAGTGACGGCAGTGACGGCGGCAGTGACAGCGATAGCGGCAGCTGTGGGGGAGACTCAGATTCAGGTGGATCTTCTAGCGGCAGTGGAGAAGGTGGTCATGGTTGCAGTGGCGTGAACAGGGGTGGGAGTGGCGGTGTAGGTACCGTGAGCGTTGCCGCTGCACCTGCTCCTGTTCCAGTGCCAGTGCCACAAGCTCCCCAAGTTCATCACGAGGTTGTTGAAAAACCTGTTTACATGCCTGTCCCTGTACCACAAGCTCCCAGCGTGCGCACTCAGGTGGTGGAGAAACCTGTCTACATTCCTGTCCCTGCTCCTGCTCCTGATGACGATGATGACGACGGTGACGATGGTGACGATGGTGACGATGGTGACGATGGTGACGATGGGGATGATGGGGGAGCCGCTGGCGGTGACGGTGATGGAGGAGATGACGATGGTGATGGCGACGGTGGTGACGGCGATGGTGGTGACGGCGATGGTGGTGACGGCGACGGCGACGGTGGTGATGGAGATGGTGGTGATGGCGGCGGAGCTGATGGTGGCGATGATGGAGGTGATGATGATGATGACGGTGACAATGGTGGCGCAGATGACGGAGACGACGACGATGGAGACAACGGTGGCAATAATGGCGACGGGGGAAACGGTGCTGACTGTCAGGCCGATGCTACGGCGGCAGGATGTAGTCAACTAAGTGCAGGTAAACTATATGTATTCTATACTTATTCGTATTCCTGACTTAGCATGCCTTGTCGCATACTCACTATAGTCTCAATAATTATTTTGGCACGCTAACATTGAAGTCTAATATGTTAGTCTGAATTATGACCCCAAATAAAGTTAAGGATGAGTTAAGATAAAGTTCATCATTATTAATGAGAATGTCGCAGGGAAAGAGTAGCTTTGAGATCAATTCTGCCATATCTTTGTTCATACCACCGTAATAATTATGGTTATGATAATTATTGATAATTATCCTTTTTAATACCAGTGATTGTATTGTTCATTTTCTTTTATTGGTAACGTTTCTTTCTACTACAGTCATGGCTTCACCTTAGTACGTATATCCCTGGGAGTGCCAACCTTTAGCCTGCTCCATGAGCTGCACTGCGGAAGCCTACCCTTACCAGACTGGACAATTCAACGTCATAATCTGTGGTCTCCGACTGTGCAGTTGTAACATCTGGCATTCACCGATTTATTCTCATAGATCAGGGGAAAGATTCCAAGGCCTCTTCACTGAATCGGAGGAAAACGAAATGTGAATTTTCGGTGATATGAGAACCATATGTCAGGCCGATGCTGCAGAAACCATATTCTTTTTAGACTTATTTATTTCCTTTTCCTTTTTCATCCTTAAACTATTGAGCTATTACCATTACAGGATTATTTCCACTATCATTGACTTGAATAAGTACTCTTGATTCAATATCTATGTCAATATTCTGTTGATGTCATTTTGTGCAATGTTTGTTTATTAATTCTGTATCAATTGTTTGTCAAAATATTTCTTTGTTTTGTGTGCTAATAAAATATGTTGACAACAACACCGAATTGTTTAATCAATGTTTTATGTTGTCTGGATGATAGCAAATTTCGGTCAAAAAAGAAATTTATGTATGGCTGCATTTGTTGGACTCGGACCCGAGTAGTGGTGTGTGTGTGTGTGTGTGTGTGTGTGCGCGCGCGCGTGTGTGTGTGTGTATGTGTGTGTGAGAATAACTTGCATGTTAGTTTCCATATCACTAATTTGATTAACAAAATAATGTGTAGTTATTGAACATGCAAGTTGTGCTCGGTCAAGTGAAAGGTGCATTTCAATGTCTTCTGTGAATCAAAGCAGTACTTCAGCAATGATTTACAATGTCACTTGCAGAATCTTGCTTGGAAGACTATTTGTAGGTGTATCCAAGTAATCTTAGCAAAAAATAATAGAGATATTACTACAAACGGTACTGCTATTGTCATGACACATATTTCGATAATCCTTTGGCAACGTGATTATCAGGGGATTATGATCCAATACAAATCAACATGCATTTGCATTGCATACAATTCCTTTAAGGGACACCTGCCAGTTGTATGGAATGGATAGAAATTCTCATTGCTAAACCCAAAAGAAACTTAATTCATTCGTTCATTGTTCACGCATTACCGACGCTGTTCATTTTCAATACACTACAAGTCACATCTATTTCTACATTTCACTTACATGTATAAACATGACAAAGGATTTTGAAGTTTGAAACATATTATCTAGTCGTGATTAACACGTGAACGTAGAGTTGTAAATATGTAGGATCCCTAAGAAATTTACAAGTAGAGATTATCAGTTTTAAAGTAAGCAAATATGTAATCTAATGGACACAACGTAAAGGTACAATAAAGTTTTATGACATAAGAATATGGGGAAACGAAAAAAAAAAAGAAAAGAACCACGAGTGAGCATATACAATTGGAAAGAACTTACTAATATTAGTGCGAGGAATATACCAAAAAAAAAACACACCACAAAGCTAATAAGTTTGCACAGAATAGGCCCCTCGGGAGAGAGAGAGAGAGAGAGAGAGAGAAATGAGAGATTTTTTTAATCTTTTTTTTAATGGTGGACAATAAAAACGTCACCATGGTCATGAATGGTACTGTAGTTACATACAGTACCATTCTATTTATCTCACACAAACGCCTTATTTCTGAAAAATAAAATTTTAAAATTGATAGACTTGTTTGATTACAACTTAGGTATTTTTATGTATAAATTTTCCTCAAAAGATCTTCCTGATGTGTTTTTTTTACAGATGTTCATAAGAAACAATTCTGTCCACCACTATCCAACTCGCCAGAGTGACGCTTATCACCTTCCACGTACTCGAACAATTTTTGCTAAAAACACAATTATGTATACAGGTCCAAAATATTGGAATGATCTCCCAACAGAAGTTAAAAGCTGTTTGTCATCATCATCCTTTAAGCGTAAACTCAGACAGCATGTATTGAATAGCTACAACACAAAAGTGCACTAACATTCCTTTTTATTATGCTCATGGCTGTTCTGTTATACTACTCGGTTGTTGCCATGTGAACAGACTTATGCATATATACATTTAGTTACATGCTCTCTCAAATTCCTGCCCATCGGTGTTTTTCTTTCCACTTCTAGTAAGACCTTCGGTCGTGTCGCATAGCGTCCATAGTTTCCCCTTCTTTCTTTCTTTCCTTCTTTTTTTTCATGCGGCATTGCAGCTGGCTGGTATATAACACATAGGAATTGCAATTGTTCATGTTTTCCATTTTTTGAATCTTTCCCCGTGTCTACGGAAGCCGGAATGTTTAAACCCTAAAATTATGTCGTACTCACAATATCACTCCCATGTCAAAATTGCTATTCGAGCAACTGCTATAGTGTGCAGCATGCGGTTACTTGTTCTCATTTTATCACACACATACATATATGTGAGAAGAATCTTCTGTACCCCCGAATATTAATAGTCATTCTTTTTTGTTTATCCTTACTTTTGGTCTTTAATTTTTCCCGTGCTCCTCATCCTGTTCCCCACACTAGGCTTTTGTTGGGACCTACACTCAACAAGCTTTGCTTTTTAGTAGGTTCCATCGTATTTCTCTTTGCATCCTTTACTTTGATTGAAAATGACACATCGACCGCTATGCATTATGTTTGTATTCCTATTTCTTTATGTATGTATCCAAGCTGGACATTCTGTATTATCATATTTTGTTATATCATCTATTCTTCATCGAGAAATACGAAAATAAAATTGAAATTGAAGTTGAAAAAAACAAAAACAAAAACGTTATACTAATGAAATAATTGAACATAATGAGATAGTCTATCTACTTAGGTATCTGAACATTGCATTCTCAAATGATACATCAAAACATTTATAGGAAGCCTATTTCATTATGTCATCGCTTGTCTTTAAACAATGATAACGGAATAAATGCTAATCATTCTGTAAGTCACTAGAAAGTTCCTCCAAATAAAATTCATAGTAACTATTGTAATGATTACCCAATTGATGAAGTTAACTATAACTTATTCGACAAATAGGTGCACTCGATAGGCTTCCCAACAGCAACAACATCAGTGATGTTTACTGATTTGACTTTTCACTTGAGCATGTATACTTTTTGATTCAATGTCTGTTTCAATATTCTGTTGATATCATTTTTGTACAATGTGGTATTTTGTACAATACATACAAATATTAATGTCTTTTAATTCCTCTCACTCTGATCATACATATAAACATTATTTGCATTTCCAAAGATAACACTAAAACAAAAGTCCTACACATTAACACGAGGAGAGGTTTGCGGTTTCACCATGTCGATAGTCCTGACCGCTATAAGGACTGGACAGAGAAGGCTTGAGGAAAGTGAAAAGAAAGATAGAAAGGTATAATAGGAGAGGGAGAGTAAGGCATTCGTTTGCATGAGATTTGTGACGTTCTGAGAAGGACGGATTACCGTCTGGATAGCTCCTAATAAGGACTAATGGGTATATTCTTTTGCTTTAATGGTGAAGTCCGGGGAGTCCGGCCTGATGACTGTCCCGTTTCAGAAAGATTGATCGTAAGATTGATCTTGCAACTAATGCAATCAAAAACGAAAGTTACGCTTGATCTGTTATAAAGCCTACGCTTTAAATCAAGCGTAAGTATATTTATGAAACAGACATACAATCAGTTTTGATCTTACGCTCGATTCACTGAGTTACGCTCAATAAATCGAGCGTAAGAGTAATCATAACTCTTTATGAACCATGGGAACATTTATGGAAACGATAGTCATTGCTCACTGTTTCTCACCTCCCTCCGCAGCTTCTCTGATTCACAATCCTTTTCAGGACTTACCAATATCTAGCAAAAGAATACTCCCATCTCTTTCATTTATTTTCTGGCCCTTCTATTAACTCTCCTCGTTTCTCCTCGTTCCCCTTCCAAACGTATCAACCCTATCCCAAGGCTATCCGTGTTCCGTCCTCCCAGAACTTTACCATTTATAGCGAAAGGATACCAAACATTCCTAATTAGGGCTATCACGTGACAATTCGTCATCTTATCATTTCATCAATTTATAGTAAGAGAATACCCAACAGTCTATATTTTTAGGGGGTATCCACACGATGATCCACCCTTCTAGGACTTCACCAGTCTCAAGCACAAGAATACTCTACTCTTCCACTCCTATCTTTCCACCTGACTTGTCACTCACTTATACGATTCAACTTTACTTCTTTTTTTTTATCAATGAGAGGAACAGAATAAAATACTACGACAATCGATCTGACATACTGGACATGATTGTGATTTATTTAGAGACGCAAAGACATGATATACTATAGTGTTGTGTAATGATACACAAAGTCATCACTACCCCCTCCCATTCCACTTTTGATGACCGGATACATCTCTTCCCCTCAGGCCAGTCAATGACCCCTACCAATACTGACCACCTCATCCAGTGAGTCATCGACCTTCATCATCCCTCGTAATTTACGACCAGGCTAAGCCAAACCTAAACATCCTGCCCTTCCCCCATTGATTACTTAGAATTGTTGTTGAACCCAAAACCAAGAATACTACCTCCTCTATAACTAGTCCCGCCTTTGTTCCTATAACAACCAAAGCTTTGCCCAATTAAAACTCCTCTTTAACATGAAGACTCCACCCCCATTCACCCATTCATAGTGTGTTACAACAGTGTAACCAGTAACCAATGTGGAATCCTCGTGACTGAATGTATGAGGAGAATTGGATCATGCAGTGAAGAAGACTTAGAGTTCGGATTCAACATCCACCATGGGAGCATGCCACCTTCGGATTGCTCTCTGATATTATTGTAAAGGCCTCTTGCACTTGTAAACTTTTGGAGTCTTGAGTTATAAATGAATATACTCTGAAAGACAAATCCAGTCTCCGGAGCGTATGATTCTCTTGCGTCTTCTTATACATATCTGGACATGGTACCTCTATATCAATGAATGAACATACCGATCCCGAGTAGTTAAACACCGCTACACAACGATAGAAGGTTTCACTTAAAATTTGTTTGTATCTCTCGTGAAGCTGCCAACTTCAGGAGTGGGGAATGCTACTGATTTTTATCTTTTTATTTATATTGTAACTTGACTGTTACCTGTTTTGAGACAGTCTGTCTGGTGCTGGCATATTTCATCATCCAGGTCATTCCACGACAAACAATAAGCATGGCGATGACAATGGTGGTTATGATGATAGTGGTAACGATCGTGATGCCAGTAATAATTCTGATAGTGAAAATAATGATGGGGTTATAATTATGGATAATGATAATAGTAGTAGTAGTAATAATGATAATAATAATAATAATGATAATGATAATAATAATAACAATAAGAATAATAATAATGATAATAGCAATAACAACTAGACTTGGAATTTGTCAACACTGACAAATTAGGTGATCCGATCTGTTCGTAAATGAACGATTTGAGTTTCCTGATCCCAATAGGCATGACCATACCGGTTTCATCTGTGTTTAGTGGACATTGGCCGTGTGATGTTTGGATTGTCATTTAGAAAAGGTAGTCAGACCTGACATCTATGGTACACAATTCCGTATACACTAACGAAAATACAGAATGAAGTATATTTGACCTTTGAACCCAATTTGCACAGACAAGATGGCATCTGAGCAAAAAGTGGTTATTTTGTGAAATGATCCTTGTAACATGGTCTTTACGTGTGCAAAATATGGGAAAGGTAGAACATGTATTCACCAAGATACAGGATGATACATTTATGACCTTTGACCCTAATTTACATACCCAAGATGACGTCTGAGCAAGTAGTTGTTATTTTATGAAATAATGTACGTGACATGAACTAAACATGTGCAAAATATGGGGGTGAGAAGGTCTGTTTTTCTTCAGTTATTGCAAAGAAAGTTGCAGAAAGAAAAAAGTATCTCAATACATCGAAGATAAGCTTTAATTTCAACCACGTTTTTTGACGTGATCCCGACATCGTATGAAAAATGAAGGGCACACTTTCGATAGCCCAAAGTCTCAGCTACAACATATTAAAATCTGGGAGAAATTCACCGAAGCATAAGTGAGCTAGTGCTCGATAAAGACAATCATGTCAATTTTCACATCTACAAAAATTCCCTCCCATAGAGATAACACGTCATAACGAAGATAAAGAAAGAAGTACATATGACCTTTGACCCCACTTTGAACAGCCAAGATGGCATGATACATTTATGACCTTTGACCCTAATTTACATACCCAAGATGACGTCTGAGCAAGTAGTTGTTATTTTATGAAATAATGTACGTGACATGAACTAAACATGTGCAAAATATGGGGATGATAGGGGGTGTTTTTCTTGAGTTATTGCAGAGAAAGTTGCAGAAAGAAAGAAATATCTCAATACATCGAAGATAAGTTTGATTTCAACCAAGTTTTTTGACGTGATCTCGGCGTCGTATGAAAAAATAAAGCGAACCTTGACGACAGCTCAAAGTCTGAGCTACAACATACTAAAATCTGGGAGAAATTCACCGAAGAGTAAGTGAGCTAGTGCTCGATAAAGACCGTCATGTCAATTTTCATTTCCAGAAAAATTCCCTCCCATAGAGATAACACGTAAACTGGTTAAATTTGACAAGGTTACATTATATCCATTTTCACGAGGTGAAGACATCATCCGATTAAATTTTTGATCAATAGAACTTAAAGAGTATTAAATTGGCTACAACATACTAAAATCTGGAAGAAATTCACCAAAGGGTAAGTGAGCTAGTCGTAGATAAAGACAATCATGTCAATTTTCACATCTAGAAAAATTCCCTCCCATAGAGATAACACGTCATAATGAAGATAAAGAAAGAAGTACATATGACCTTTGACCCTACTTTGCACAGACAAGATGGCGTCTGAGCAAAAAGTGGTTATTTTGTGAAATAATTCTTGTAACATGGTCTTTACGTATGCAAAATATGGGAAAGATAAGACGTGTATTCACCAAGATACAGGATGAAACATTTTTGACCTTTGACCCTAATTTACATACCCAAGAAGGTGCCCGATCAAGTAGTTGTTATTTTATGAAATAATGTACGTGACATAAACTAAACATGTGCAAAATATTGGGCTGATAGAGCTTGTTTTTCTTGAGTTATTGCAAAGAAAGTTGCAGAAAGAAAGGAATATGAAAATACATGGAAGATAAGCTTTAATTTCAACCAAGTTTTTGGGCATGATGCCGACTCCGTATGAAAAAACAAAGGGCACACTTACGATAGCCCAAAGTCTCAGCTACAACATACTAAAATATGGGAGAAATTCACCGAAGCATAAGTGAGCTAGTGCTCGATAAAGATAGTCATGTCAGTTTTCATTTCCAGAAAAACAGCACTCCCATAGAGATAACACGTAAACTGGTCAAATTTAACAATGTTACTTTTAATCCCTTGTTACGAGGTGATGCCGTCATCCAATCAAATTGTTGTTATTATATATCTGAAAGCCCATTTAATAAGCTACATCATATTGAAATTTGGACGAAAATCAACTAAAGAATAAGTGAGATATGCTTGAATGAACTTGAAATTCGATGACGTCATTTTGAAAATTTACTTTTTTAACTTTATTAAGAAATTTCATATATTTTAATCATTTTTCCAGCATTGCCAACCCATGAAATGACATGTACAACTCATCAGCTTTCAGAATATGTAAAGAAAATGGGGGGTCACCGTCCATCCTGACGAGTAAAATCGGATTTAAAATTGGCAGTTTTTTGGCATTGTTGCACTGTATATCGCCATTGACGCGCGCGCGGAATTTCAACTTTGACGGACCCATATGACGTCATTTTGAGTGGGATTGACTTGAAACTTGGTAGAAATATTCCTTGACATTTCAGACATCCGATCAAAGTGAAAAAACGGGAAATTTCTATTGTATATGAGCTGTGCGTGCGTATATGTGCGCGCGCGTACGCGTCCGTCCGATTTTTTCAATTTTTCAAAAAATGCGCCAAATGGTCTGAAACGTATGCAAAAAAAATTTGAGCGCGATTGGAGCATACAAATATTTCAACGCGCGCGTACGCGCAAGTTTTAACGATGCGATGAATTTTGAAAACATGAGTAGAATTCCCTTGAATTGAAATTTACGTGACGTAAATTTCATTGAAAAATTCCATTCCATTAATGAGATATGATTGAAAATGTGTTTTCATATAATGACGTCATAGTGACGTCACGGTCGACTGATCACTACGATTTTACTTGACCCGTCGTCTTTGGGACATGATACATATATGGTATAAGTTTGACATTCATAGGCAATGCACTTTCTGAGCTAATCTCTACACAAATTTTGTCCAGAAATAAAGAAGGAACGAGACATGAAAACTCGTCACATTGAGGACGAGTTAGGTGATACGCTTGTGGTCATCAGATGGCGGTCATCTGTGATCGACAAGAAACGAATGTGATATAGGCACCTTGAAGTTATATTGAGCGTGCATGCGAAACTGTTTCTGTAACCACTCGGCCACGGGTCATCCACGGAAATGGTAAGACAAAAAACAACAACAATGTATAGATATAACAGGGGGAAAGTCAATGCCCACTCAACACAAAAAAGAGGGATATGGCGTGTGTGTGTGTGTCTGTGTGTGTGTATAGGTGCGTTTATATACGAACGTGATTTTTACATAGACGAATATGTAATACAAAATTGAAGAAAAAAAAAAACAGTAAAATAGCTAAGTACTAGTATATTGTTTCGTGATCTTGTGAGGTTCGAACCCGCAACCTCACGTCTCTGAGACGTCGCCTTTAACCACTCGGCCATACGTCTCGACGAGAAAATATTATGGGGAACGTTATGGACTTGAAAGACAGTTGTTCAATATATAACACATTCATCGTACGTTGTCAGTTTGCTATTGACATGACGATCTATCGCACGAATATGAGGCAGATATTAGTACCTGTATGAAATTATTATAGGCATGGTTATCAAATTCCCCTAAAATTTCCTTATAATTGCCTTATTTTTACACACAGTTATGCTATCCCTTTAAACTCGTCACAGTTTAATTAGAATCATTAACATCATACATCAGTACCATATTCAGTTCCATAGCTGATCACGTTTGCTAATAAATTAAGATTATTTGTCTAGAATGTGTCATATGGCCAACCTGTATACACACGTATATACACACACAATGCTAAATGCATGTATCAAACATCTGTAACACAACTTTGGACTAACTGTAGGAATTATCGCTGCACTTATCATCCATACTTTTTATCACTATCTGAAACTCCACAAAAACCACTAATTGACAAATAATCATCAATACAGAAGACTGACTTAAAGGAACAATGCAAATACCTTTTTTTACAATGTATAGCTTGTTACATGTATAAATCAGCACAAAGTAACCACGACTACATTGTGTTACTGAATTGGTATGAACAAATTTCATTTTGTTACAATATACTATATCAGTTTGAAAAGCCCAGCCTCCAAAATTTTGCAGCAGTCGAAGTAATGCAGTCTCCAACGCAAAACAAAGGTATACTGTGTGAGTGTGTGCGTATAGGTGTGTTTACATGCAAATGTGATTTCTACATGGACGAAAAGCCCAGCCTGCAAAATTTTGCAGCAGTCGAAGTAATGCAGTCTCCAACGCAAAACAAAGGTATACTGTGTGAGTGTGTGCGTATAGGTGTGTTTACATGCAAATGTGATTTCTACATGGACGAAGGTGTAGTACTCCATTGAAGAAAAAAAAAGTAAAAAAAAAAAATAATTATTTTCTTTCGTGCTCTTGTGAGGATCGAACCCGTACGTGTGCAACCTCACGTTTCTGAGACGACGCCTCTAACCACTCGGCCATATGTCTCGACGAGAAAATTAGAGGAACGTAAACTTATGTACGTGAAAGACGAATCAGGAATCATTTCGTCCGCATTCCATTCTCATTTTCAGTTTTAAATTGCAAAATTGTCAACCTCATGAGGAGATTTCAAAGAATAAAATGCATGATTACTGCAGCTTATTGTCACAGCTACAACATACTTAAGTTTCAGAGGAAATGAAGCAAAATCAGCTGAGATAAAGGTGCTTAAACGTTGTCAAGTCAATGCATGGTTTCTAAAAAAATCACCTCCCATAGACATAACACGTAAACTTGTCCGATTTTGCGTCTTTACATTTAAACACAATTTAAAGCATGATGACGTCATCAAGTTTCAAATCTATGACATGGACTTGAAAGGTAAATGTTCAAAGTACAACATATCTGAATTTGGGATAATATTGAGCTTAAACAACAGAGATACGAGCAAATGAATGTCAGAAACAGTACCTTAAAAAAATCAATTCCCCTTTTTTGATTTCAGATGATGATATGATGACGTCATAATGTATTCATGGAGATATTGATACTTGAAACGTTATTTCCAATTCATATGTTTTTGTAATATGCAATAAAAACATAGGGTAACCAGACGTTTTAAAGAGCTATGGCGAAATAAACAAAGACATGTTTTTCGCTATATTTGCACATAGACGCGCACACGAAATTTCAACTTTGACGCCAACGCATTCCTTTGTTATAGGTCAAAATTGATCGGAAATCAATGGATATTGTTGCTTAATGTATCAGGAATCCAAATCTGTCAAAAAATGTGCATTTTCATTTTGTCTACGCGCACTACGCGCGAAAATGTGCGGACGGACGCGAACGCGCGAAACGCTTAAAATTGTCTGAAACTTCGAGATTTCCCATTGGTAAGTTGTTTTGAGCCTTTTAAAAGTTTGACGCGCGCGTACGCGCCCGTAATAATGTCCTAGGTAATTAGCATTAAAATGTAAGATAGAGCGTGACCTGAACTTAATGTCCACCGAAAATGATACAGAAATGACCTTTAGTTATGAAGTTATGATCGATCATGTAACATGGTCCGAAAATCACAAAATGGCGCCTAGATGACGTCATAGATATGTTACTGTCATGAAAACCTTATTGTGGCTAGATTTTGTCATGAGACATGTTCCCTGAAAATGTCATGTTATTCCGTAATGTCATTCTTGAGATATTGATGACACAAAATTGTCCAGAAAGAAAGAAGAATAAAAAGAAACGAGACATGAAAACTCGTCACATTGAGGACGAGTTAGGTGATACGCTTGTGGTCATCAGATGGCGGTCATCTGTGATCGACAAGAAACGAATGTGATATAGGCACCTTGAAGTTATATTGAGCGTGCATGCGAAACTGTTTCTGTAACCACTCGGCCACGGGTCATCCACGGAAATGGTAAGACAAAAAACAACAACAATGTATAGATATAACAGGGGGAAAGTCAATGCCCACTCAACACAAAAAAGAGGGATATGGCGCGTGTGTGTGTGTCTGTGTGAGTGTATAGGTGCGTTTATATACGAACGTGATTTTTACATAGACGAATATGTAATACAAAATTGAAGAAAAAAAAAAACAGTAAAATAGCTAAGTATATTGTTTCGTGATCTTGTGAGGTTCGAACCCGCAACCTCACGTCTCTGAGACGTCGCCTTTAACCACTCGGCCATACGTCTCGACGAGAAAATATGGGGAACGTTATGGACTTGAAAGACAGTTGTTCAATATATAACACATTCATCGTACGTTGTCAGTTTGCTATTGACATGACGATCTATCGCACGAATATGAGGCAGATATTAGTACCTGTATGAAATTATTATAGGCATGGTTATCAAATTCCCCTAAAATTTCCTTATAATTGCCTTATTTTTACACACAGTTATGCTATCCCTTTAAACTCGTCACAGTTTAATTAGAATCATTAATATCATACATCAGTACCATATTCAGTTCCATAGCTGATCACGTTTGCTAATTAATTAAGATTATTTGTCTAGAATGTGTCATATGGCCAACCTGTATACACACGTATATACACACACAATGCTAAATGCATGTCTCGCACCCCCTCACACGCCTTACCTCGCCAAGAATTATTGGGAGTTCAGACTCACGGTATGTGGCTAAGTTTAGGTCTGTTAGCTCGCCACTACCGAGGTGAGGGTCGAGTTAACAAATAAACCACCGAAAAAAAGAGAAAATAATTTAGAAAATTAATTAGTTAAATACAGTCAAATAAAACAGTTTGTGGAAATTAATTTGGGATCACAATAATCAACTTTATTCACCCGCCACCCAGGCGTGAAATATCAATGACAGACAGGTTGGTATAAATTATTTAACAAAATGTGATCATTTCAATACAATAACCAATCGGCAGCTTATCAATTCTCACACACATCACACTCTCAAACACACTGACCTTTTAGTTGTTTCTATTCGGGGAAGGGATAGGGAAAGTTAGTGGGGAAATGAAGTTAGTATGTGTGGCCACTTACTATTATTATTGTTTGGCGCGAGTGTCCAAATGTTCGAAGAAATGTGCACACAAAACATGAACGCGAAGGTCCTCCTTTGACGACACGGGTGACAGCAGGGATGGGGTGTCTCAACTCCGGGGATGGTGCGTCTACTGCAGGGATGGGGCGTCTCCAGGGATGAGGCGGCTCGGGGAGTGGGGCATCTCAGGAACAAGGCATCTGCTGGGCTGGATTTCCTTTGCTCGTTGTATACAGGTTTAACACGGGCGTTGCCGATTGGGGTTCTTCTTCTTTGAATAGATGTATTTAAATTGATGAAGGCGTGGAGTTTTGATAAAATAGTCCCGTTGACAAAACTGGTATTATTTTGTTGTTCCGAATGAAATTACTGGCGTTCACAGCAGTCCGATTTTCGTTGCTTAGGTTTCGAAGGAAGTTACTGATGTTGATAACTACAAGTTCAATTTCCAGTCGAAGCTTGGACTATATTTCAAAGATGTGCAGCTTCGGAAAAATTAGTAAGTTACAGATGAATAGTGGAGATGAACGGGAGCTGGAATACGGGAGCCGAGATAGGGTTGGAGTTGGAGTTGGGGTTGGGACTGGGACTTCGGCCGGGGCGGCTCTGGGACTGCTCTCTCTGCTTCTCGACTCGACTCCACACTTCTTCTTCACACAGGATTTGGGGTAAAGGCTGGGGATATATAGGTCATTACACATTCATTAACACACCCACTAAAACAGCTCACTTCACGCCCACATCACTCCTCATCTTAATCTTACTCTTTATATTTCCATCCCATAATGATTATTTTTTTGGGGAGGTCCTGAGATTAGCCTAAAATGATTGTCATCTTGGATAAGTCATCTCATTGGTCCTAAGTATCATGATCCGCCTACAAGGGATGACAGATTAATACAAGAAATGTTCCAGGAATTAACCAAGTTGTCTTGGACATTTAAACCACGAGTCATTAGAGGGCTCCATTGGGATAGTGGTCAAGACAGATGTGTGACAGGTTGGGAGACAGTCGACGCCATCACCACTCAATATGGAACAAAAATCTGGCAGAAGTTTCCTCCTGGAGTTTGGGATAATTTATCTAAATATCAACACTTTGGGCTTTCAACATTGCCGCTTGCATCCGACGGTGGATGACTCACAATGGCTGTTTCTGGCTAATGTTATGATCACTCCGGCCAGTCCATCCGAGCTGCCTGTCTATAAATCAAAAGGGTCTTTGTTTTGGGGAGTTACGTATAAAAAGGGCAATGACTGTCGAGGGTCAAGAACCTACTGGCAGAAACTTTAACCTTGCACGTAACAGAATTGGGGAACTAGTCTACAAATTCAGACACAATAGGGGGTATATGTCTGTCGCCTTACACCTTCCCTCCTGCCAGCTGAATGGCGTCCTCGACATTCGAAAACTTATTAATTAACTGGTTCATTATGATCCCATTTTTTTTTTTTTTTTTTGGTACACCACTATATCCTACGACCTATTCATCAACATTCACTAAACAACATTGAACACATACTTGAACAAGAATAGTAGTTACTTCATACGCCTGTGCTTAAACTATCATAACCATGTCTCACACTATACCTTGTCTGACGCTAACAACGGAGAGCACTCATATCCGATGAAATAAATTCGTCTCCGGCACTAATAACTTAATGGCCGAACTCTTATTCAATTCGGTTAACTCTTGTGATTGGCGTGTATCGAGTGTCTTCACCTAAAGCACAACCTTTCTTTCCATAATCATGAACTTAAGAAAATATGTCAAAACTCATTAAATCATGCGTAAACACTTGCAAATATCACACTTGACTGTTCCACTGAGTGATTAAAATGTGATGTAAAAAAAAATAGTAACTCCAACAACTAAAATGTGAATTTCTAAGGTATATGAAGTCGAAACAATTAAATGTGGCATTGATAAATAATCAACAAACAAAATGTATATCTATGTTTTATCTGAATGACAACAGCATCACTATTTGCAGCCGTCTAAACTCTTTTGGTAGCATGAAGGTGGTGTCCACCAAAAAAAATCACAAGCAACACTAATAAAAATCAGGTCAACCCATGTACATATTTAGGTAATTTACCATCAAAACAAACGTAAGGTAATTCTATCAAATTATCCTACACTAATGCGCAATCACTTCCTGAAAATGTGTATATACATGTAAGCATCTGAACATTGTTACGACACAAATTTCTTCTTTCATCTTATCATAAAAAAACAAAATAATGCAAGCATTGGCTATCTTCATCTTAAAATAGCTTGCATTCCAAGTTATTATCATTTAAATCAAAAGCATTTTTTTGTGCAGTGTCTCAAACACTTGTACTAATGTTATTTTACATCATTCATATACACGAAATAAGCTACAATTTGCGTCATTAAAATGACAGCATCTTCATCAGGCATACAGTAAGTCATACCTGACCTAGGTACATTGCCCATAACGCGATGCATCTATCAATATGCACTTAAACAAATACATCAAAATCAAATTGGATTCAGAGAAGAATCAAATCAAAAAGGTGAACTTTACTTATTCGTCTTTTCTACACATCTGCTCCTGAAATTGGGTCATCCTATCTTTTGGTTTCATTTTCCAAAATGATACTGATGCCCTATCACTGTCTGCATATTGCATGACCTATGACCAGCCCTCATCTGCAAGGAATTGTCTGCCGAAAAGCTCAATTTTTTTTTTTTTGAGCTTAAGGTAATGCCTGAACTCAAATCCTTACAAATTCCTAAAATAACGCATAATGTACTTTAACCATACATATCAATGAAAACATCAATATCACACATAATACGGGATTCCAACAGAATCATACCGCAAGCCTTATAGTCATACTTAATAACGCTATCTATAGTCACGACGTTCCTCCTGCAATTTGGCAATCCTATCTTTTGGTTTTCTTTTGTTATCCTGATAACATTCTGATCAACTTGGACACCAAGCGGTAGTCTATTTGGTGTCCTAGGCTCTACTATTACGTCATAAGCTCTGCCTGCAGCTGGGAGAGGGGCTTCCCCATCTAGGATTATGGCCTGTTTGGGAGGAATCCTAACTGCGCGCTTGGCTGCACTCCTAACTACCCCTATTTTACCTTTTGGGTTCACACCTACTGGTAACTGCATGCACTGGTATACTAATCGCCACACCCGGTCAGTTTGTTGATCCGTCACAAAGTTTTCCCCAAACATCAACACACCTCGTTCAACACAAATTTGAATCACATTCGTACCTACACACAAAGGGACTTTCCTGTTGTATGGGGTATCTTGCACAATCAAAACTGGGGCATCTATGTCAAAATCAGGGCTTGGGAGAGAACCTGGGAGACGAATTGAAAGTTCAACATAACCTAAATATGGAACAGGTTGACCATTTGCACCCTCAACTCGAAGAAAATCATCGAGACTGCGTAGTGGGATTCTGGGGAAATGTGACTCATAGAACGATTTTGACAAGGTAGTTATTTGTGATCCAGTATCTAGAAGACATTTACACCTATTTCCATTAATGATAGCGACTGCCTCATTAGCTGTACCTACCATTTTGTCTACGATTTGTTTAGGGGGGCCCTGTGTGGTTGCCTTGTGAGTACCAACGTGGCCTACTGCCCGCCCCGTGGCAGAGGCCCGTTCCTGTTTAAAGGGTAGTCAGAGTTTGCCGGTTGAGACATTAGGGGAGGGATGGATTCCATGGGTGAAGCAAAGGAGGGGTGGGGGTGGGGTGGCTGAAATTGGGGTCTCCTTCTCGGGGCATTACATTCTCGAGCATAGTGGCCAAGACGCCCACAATTATAGCAGGGTCCATTTGGGGCACGGGGGCGCATTGATTGCAATTGGGATCCATGACTAGCTAATTCCATTTCTTGTAATTTCTCCCGGAGTTCCCTGATTTCCTTTTCTAACTCAGGGTGGTTTTCTTTTGGCCTTTGAGCTTGGGTGGCATGGGCACCTACTCTGGGGCGGGGGTGTTGGGGGGTAGAGTGGAAGTTACAGAAGTCTTGTGCCTCCTGTTCGACCAATCTGGACGCTCTAACAAGTTCATCAAAGGATTTCACAGCATCATACTTGTGGCGGACGGCCTGTTTTATCGCCTCATTTGATAACCCCTTCCAAAAAACTACACGCAAGGTTTCATCCTTAGCAGAAGGCGACAGGCCACCCCTCTGTTCCGCTTTGTCTACTGCAAGTTGTAACCGTGCACTGTATGCAGTGACGTTTTCCCCTGGGTTCTGTTTTGTGGAGTAGAGCTGTTGGAGTAGTACAGCTCCAGACTCTACTGTCCCATAAAAGCCGTCTAACTTATGAACAATTTCTTCCACCTTTGCGTCCACCCCCATATTCAATATTAATTGGCCTGCCTCTCCTCTTAGGGAGCGACGCACTAATCTAGCAAGGGAGGCAGGGCTGCATCCTTCTTCTAATTTGAGGCATTCAATTTCTTGCCTCCACACCTCAAAAGAGACTTCTCCCCCCTTAGGTTTGGACTCCCCCGAGAACAGGGATAGTTTCAGGGGACTCTGAATTATCGTTTGGGACTGGGACATAGGGTTACGTGGGGGCTCTGGATCAATTGGGACTTCAACTTTAAGTACTAGGTGGGATTTGGGCACTCCCATCACTTCTAACTCATTGCCTTCCAATTCCTTACCATTTAATTTAGCCACCACCTCGGCTGCTACACTCTTGTTCGCAAATGCGCAGTGGGCATTTCCAGTAGGCTCCCCAGTCAGGGAATCCTTCCCAAATACTATGCGAATTGCCTCACCTACCGTACCTAAATGAGTTTTCAATGTCTCCTCAGTAGTTTGGGGGTTAAGCTTACGGACTAGAATAACACAATCCCCTTGCAAAGCAGCCATAATGTCTAGACAACAAGACTACCAAAAAAAAAAAAAATCAAAATATGACGACAAGCAAATGGATAATTATATTATCGGAATTAGCAAGTGCAACCTACTCCCTCATTCACTCAAATCACCACAAGATACAAATAAATTCACAGACAAGTATGATGAAAAATCATCACCACGACACACAATGCATGGAGTTCAGCAGGTAGTACGAATGACACACTTCATTTCATAGCACGCCACAGCCATACAAATTGTTTCCCAAACAAAGTTATGCTGTCATGCCTTCCAAATGCTTACGCACATCAGTACCATACAAACTTATAGTGTCATGCGTCCTTAAATTTTGTAGAGCAACACGCAAACACAAAATCAAACTTCAGGTAGTTAAAGTGAGAAAGCTGGAGAAATTTGATATTCAAATTAAGGGGAAAGTAGGAGCAGTCTACTTTACTAATAATAATATGCTGTTCACATATAAGATAATATTCTGTTAGCAATCACTCCTCTGAATCCAGTGAGAAATATTGATAGCTTAAATTAAATAAGATTGTGAAGACACTAACATTAATGTTCTGATTAAAGCACTATGAAACGCAAAAAAAAAGTAAGCCAATTACAAATCACAACTTCATTAGACATCAATCATAATTACCAAACAGAAACATTACCTATATCTCATGCCTGGGTGATCAAAATAAAGCAAAATAACCGCTGGGTCTGTGGGGGAAATTTTTGAATAAGAAAAAAAATTTGGGGCGTCAAGGGTTTAAAATTGCTAAAACAAATTCAAAAGTAGAGCATCGTGCTGATGACGCACTGGTCGTGAGTTCCGTCTCGCACCCCCTCACACGCCTTACCTCGCCAAGAATTATTGGGAGTTCAGACTCACGGTATGTGGCTAAGTTTAGGTCTGTTAGCTCGCCACTACCGAGGTGAGGGTCGAGTTAACAAATAAACCACCGAAAAAAAGAGAAAATAATTTAGAAAATTAATTAGTTAAATACAGTCAAATAAAACAGTTTGTGGAAATTAATTTGGGATCACAATAATCAACTTTATTCACCCGCCACCCAGGCGTGAAATATCAATGACAGACAGGTTGGTATAAATTATTTAACAAAATGTGATCATTTCAATACAATAACCAATCGGCAGCTTATCAATTCTCACACACATCACACTCTCAAACACACTGACCTTTTAGTTGTTTCTATTCGGGGAAGGGATAGGGAAAGTTAGTGGGGAAATGAAGTTAGTATGTGTGGCCACTTACTATTATTATTGTTTGGCGCGAGTGTCCAAATGTTCGAAGAAATGTGCACACAAAACATGAACGCGAAGGTCCTCCTTTGACGACACGGGTGACAGCAGGGATGGGGTGTCTCAACTCCGGGGATGGTGCGTCTACTGCAGGGATGGGGCGTCTCCAGGGATGAGGCGGCTCGGGGAGTGGGGCATCTCAGGAACAAGGCATCTGCTGGGCTGGATTTCCTTTGCTCGTTGTATACAGGTTTAACACGGGCGTTGCCGATTGGGGTTCTTCTTCTTTGAATAGATGTATTTAAATTGATGAAGGCGTGGAGTTTTGATAAAATAGTCCCGTTGACAAAACTGGTATTATTTTGTTGTTCCGAATGAAATTACTGGCGTTCACAGCAGTCCGATTTTCGTTGCTTAGGTTTCGAAGGAAGTTACTGATGTTGATAACTACAAGTTCAATTTCCAGTCGAAGCTTGGACTATATTTCAAAGATGTGCAGCTTCGGAAAAATTAGTAAGTTACAGATGAATAGTGGAGATGAACGGGAGCTGGAATACGGGAGCCGAGATAGGGTTGGAGTTGGAGTTGGGGTTGGGACTGGGACTTCGGCCGGGGCGGCTCTGGGACTGCTCTCTCTGCTTCTCGACTCGACTCCACACTTCTTCTTCACACAGGATTTGGGGTAAAGGCTGGGGATATATAGGTCATTACACATTCATTAACACACCCACTAAAACAGCTCACTTCACGCCCACATCACTCCTCATCTTAATCTTACTCTTTATATTTCCATCCCATAATGATTATTTTTTTGGGGAGGTCCTGAGATTAGCCTAAAATGATTGTCATCTTGGATAAGTCATCTCATTGGTCCTAAGTATCATGATCCGCCTACAAGGGATGACAGATTAATACAAGAAATGTTCCAGGAATTAACCAAGTTGTCTTGGACATTTAAACCACGAGTCATTAGAGGGCTCCATTGGGATAGTGGTCAAGACAGATGTGTGACAGGTTGGGAGACAGTCGACGCCATCACCACTCAATATGGAACAAAAATCTGGCAGAAGTTTCCTCCTGGAGTTTGGGATAATTTATCTAAATATCAACACTTTGGGCTTTCAACATTGCCGCTTGCATCCGACGGTGGATGACTCACAATGGCTGTTTCTGGCTAATGTTATGATCACTCCGGCCAGTCCATCCGAGCTGCCTGTCTATAAATCAAAAGGGTCTTTGTTTTGGGGAGTTACGTATAAAAAGGGCAATGACTGTCGAGGGTCAAGAACCTACTGGCAGAAACTTTAACCTTGCACGTAACAGAATTGGGGAACTAGTCTACAAATTCAGACACAATAGGGGGTATATGTCTGTCGCCTTACACATGTATCAAACATCTGTAACACAACTTTGAACTAACTGTAGGAATTATCGCTGCACTTATCATCCATACTTTTTATCACTATCTGAAACTCCACAAAAACCACTAATTGACAAATAATCATCAATACAGAAGACTGACTTAAAGGAACAATGCAAATACCTTTTTTACAATGTATAGCTTGTTACATGTATAAATCAGCACAAAGTAACCACGACTACATTGTGTTACTGAATTAGTATGAACAAATTTCATTTTGTTACAATATACAGTATTCATCGCATAATCGGGCATCTGATAATCGGGAACCTCGCTTAAACGACATACGCTTCCCAGAAACATTTCCAATGCACGTTATTTTCACTGGATAATCGGGCGGGGACCTCTGATAAACGGGACAATTTTTCTTCAAGCGATCTTTGATTTTGTTGATATTTTACATAAAAAATCTACCAAAATACCACAACAATATTTCAAAGATTCCCTATCAGTTGTTGTTTACATCGAACTTACAAAGCAAGCTTCGGACTGGTGTGTTTTGACTTCCGTCCATCCAGTCCACGTACATTTCAGCTTGCTGCCCGCCTTCGCTTTTCTGTACATGTGTATATATGGCGAGCTAGATCGCTACATATTGACAACACATGTACAATGTACAGTGCAGTGATCGCGGCAAGTAAACAATCAAGCCGTGATGATTGAATGATTGAAGGACTTTTCATTGACGTTCCCACATCAGTTCTGGGTAATCATTTCCCATGGTCGTGGATATGTATTTATACAGAACGCCCTACGTGTCCAAGAATTCTACGAATGTTTAAGAAAGTGCTAGCTTTTCATCCACATATTTTGTGTTCGAAGAGAGGTGACAGAAGAAGAACCAGTTGCGATTACTCTACAACACTGCGAGAATGCAGGGAGAGCTAGAGGGTCGCGCTGAGGGGTAGCGTGGTTGTGTATTCATGAACATGTACAGTACGTCAGTATGCATGCGTATGTGTGTGTGTGTGTGTGTGTGTGTGTGCACTACATGTACATGTCGTATGCCATTAGTGTATGGTGAGTGCTCATCGCGAAATCGGGCACCTCGCTTAAAGGGGCCGTGTTTGCTACTCCCAACCTGTCCCGATTATGCGATGAATACTGTACTATATCAGTTTGAAAAGCCCAGCCTCCAAAATTTTGCAGCAGCCGAAGTAATGCAGTCTCCAACGCAAAACAAAGGTATACTGTGTGAGTGTGTGCGTATAGGTGTGTTTACATGCAAATGTGATTTCTACATGGACGAAAAGCCCAGCCTGCAAAATTTTGCAGCAGTCGAAGTAATGCAGTCTCCAACGCAAAACAAAGGTATACTGTGTGAGTGTGTGCGTATAGGTGTGTTTACATGCAAATGTGATTTCTACATGGACGAAGGTGTAGTACTCCATTGAAGAAAAAAAAAAGTAAAAAAAATAATAATTATTTTCTTTCGTGCTCTTGTGAGGATCGAACCCGTACGTGTGCAACCTCACGTTTCTGAGACGACGCCTCTAACCACTCGGCCATATGTCTCGACGAGAAAATTAGAGGAACGTAAACTTATGTACGTGAAAGACGAATCAGGAATCATTTCGTCCGCATTCCATTCTCATTTTCAGTTTTAAATTGCAAAATTGTCAACCTCATGAGGAGATTTCAAAGAATAAAATGCATGATTACTGCAGCTTATTGTCACAGCTACAACATACTTAAGTTTCAGAGGAAATGAAGCAAAATCAGCTGAGATAAAGGTGCTTAAACGTTGTCAAGTCAATGCATGGTTTCTAAAAAAATCACCTCCCATAGACATAACACGTAAACTTGTCCGATTTTGCGTCTTTACATTTAAACACAATTTAAAGCATGATGACGTCATCAAGTTTCAAATCTATGACATGGACTTGAAAGGTAAATGTTCAAAGTACAACATATCTGAATTTGGGATAATATTGAGCTTAAACAACAGAGATACGAGCAAATGAATGTCAGAAACAGTACCTTAAAAAAATCAATTCCACTTTTTTGATTTCAGATGATGATATGATGACGTCATAATGTATTCATGGAGATATTGATACTTGAAACGTTATTTCCAATTCATATGTTTTTGTAATATGCAATAAAAACATAGGGTAACCAGACGTTTTAAAGAGCTATGGCGAAATAAACAAAGACATGTTTTTCGCTATATTTGCACATAGACGCGCACACGAAATTTCAACTTTGACGCCAACGCATTCCTTTGTTATAGGTCAAAATTGATCGGAAATCAAAGGATATTATTGCTTAATGTATCAGGAATCCAAATCTGTCAAAAAATGTGCATTTTCATTTTGTCTACGCGCACTACGCGCGAAAATGTGCGGACGGACGCGAACGCGCGAAACGCTTAAAATTGTCTGAAACTTCGAGATTTCCCATTGGTAAGTTGTTTTGAGCCTTTTAAAAGTTTGACGCGCGCGTACGCGCCCGTAATAATGTCCTAGGTAATTAGCATTAAAATGTAAGATAGAGCGTGACCTGAACTTAATGTCCACCGAAAATGATACAGAAATGACCTTTAGTTATGAAGTTATGATCGATCATGTAACATGGTCCGAAAATCACAAAATGGCGCCTAGATGACGTCATAGATATGTTACTGTCATGAAAACCTTATTGTGGCTAGATTTTGTCATGAGACATGTTCCCTGAAAATGTCATGTTATTCCGTAATGTCATTCTTGAGATATTGATGACACAAAATTGTCCAGAAAGAAAGAAGAATAAAAAGAAATAAAGAGAGATTTTGACAATCACAATAGGTGATACGCTGATAGCGTATCACCTAATAAAGAGAGATTTTGACAATCACAATAGGTGATACGCTGATAGCGTATCACCTAAAAAGAATCCGTACAGATACAGAAGGTGATCCGAAGGATACTCGGATCACCTAACAAAGAATCCGTACAGATACAGAAGGTGATCCGAGAGGATACTCGGATCACCTAATGAAGCTAAGCTTTGATTACTTAAGCCGAGTTTTTCGACGTGCTTTTGACGTCGTATGAAAAAACGGAGGACACATTACGATAGCGCAAAGTCTCAGCTACAACATATTAAAATCTGGGAGAAATTCATCGAAGGGTGAGTGAGCTAGTGCTCGATAAAGACAATCATGTCAATTTTCACATCTAGAAAAAATCCCTCCCATAGAGATAACACGTCATAATGACGATAAAGAAAGAAGTACATATGACCTTTGACCCCACTTTGCAAAGACAAGATGTCATCTGAGCAAAAAGTGGTTATTTTGTGATATGATCCTTGTCACATGGTCTTTACGTGTGCAAAATATGGGAAAGATAGGAGATGTATTCACCAAGATACAGGATGAAACATTTATGACCTTTGACCCTACTTTACATAACCAAGATGGCATCTGATCAAGTAGTTGTTATTTTATGAAATAATGAACGTGACATGAACTAAGCATGTACAAAATATGGTGTTGATAGGGTATGTTTTTCTTGAGTTATTGCAAAGAAAGTTGCAGAAAGAAAGAAATATTTCAATACAACGAATATAAGCTTTAATTTCAACCACGTTTATTGACGTGATCCCGACATCGTATGAAAAAACAAAATGCACATTTACGATAGCCCAAGGTCTCAGCTACAACATATTAAAATCTGGGAGAAATTCACCGAAGCATAAGTGAGCTAGTGCTCGAAAAAGACAGTCATGTCAATTTTCATTTCCAGAAAAACTGCACTCCCATAGAGATAACACGTAAACTGGTCAAATTCGACAAGGTTACTTTCAATTCATTTTTATGAGGTCATGCTGTCATTCAATCAAAATTGTGTTATTACATAACTGATAAAGTATTAAATAAGCTACAGCATACTGAAATCTGGGTGAAAATTGACTAAGGATAAGTGAGATACGCTCGAGTAAACTTGAAATTTGATGACGTCATTTTGAAAATTTACTTGTTTTGATTTATTAAGAAATTTGATATCTTTTCATCATTTTTCCAGCATTGCCAACCCATGAAATGACATGTACAACTCATCAGCTTTCAGAATATGTAAAGAAAATGGGGGGTCACCGTCCATCCTGACGAGTAAAATCGGATTTAAAATTGGCGGTTTTTTGGCATTGTTGTACTGTATATCGCCATTGACGCGCGCGCGGAATTTCAACTTTGACGGGCCCGTATGACGTCATTTTGAGTGGGATTGACTTGAAACTTGGTAGAAATATTCCTTGACATTTCAGACATCCGATCAAAGTGAAAAAACGGGAAATTTTCATTGCATATGAGCTGTGCGTGCGTATATGTGCGCGCGCGTACGCGTCCGTCCGATTTTTTCAATTTTTCAAAAAATGCTCCAAATGGTCTGAAACGTGTGCAAAAAAATTTTGAGCTCGATTTGAGGATACAAATATTTCAACGCGCGCGTACGCGCACGTTTTAAGAGAAAATATGAATTTTGAGAATATGAGTAGAATGCGCATAACTTGAAATATATGTGACGTAAATTTCATTGAAAAACTCTATTCCATTAGTGAGATATGATTGAGAATGTGTTTTCATATAATGACGTCACAGTGACGTCACGGTCGACTGATCACTATTATACATTAGATCTGTCGTCTTTGGGACATGATACATATATGGTATAATTTTGAAATTGATAGGAAGAGGACTTTCTGAGCTAACCTCTACACAAATTTTGTCCAGAAATAAAGAAGAAGAAGAAGAACCAACAAAGAATCCGTACAGATACAGAAGGTGATCCGAGAGGATACTCGGATCACCTAATTATGATGATAAAAACAATGATTATGATATAATAACAACAGTAATAATGATGCTGACAATATTAATATTCGTCATTATTACTACCATTATCATGAGTTATAATGGCACTGATAATGGCGGCTATAACCATAATGTACTTTTATTTGCCCTGAGTAGCCTCTTCAGTGTTAACACTAGACCGCGCTGTTATTACTATCCGAGTATTGTCAGGCGTATAATTGTCGTATTACTCCAAATCCATCTGCTGGTTATTAGGTGATCCGAGAATCCTCTCGGATCACCTTCTGTATCTGTACGGATTCTTTGTTGGTTCTTCTTCTTCTTCTTTATTTCTGGACAAAATTTGTGTAGAGGTTAGCTCAGAAAGTCCTCTTCCTATCAATTTCAAAATTATACCATATATGTATCATGTCCCAAAGACGACAGATCTAATGTATAATAGTGATCAGTCGACCGTGACGTCACTGTGACGTCATTATATGAAAACACATTCTCAATTATATCTCACTAATGGAATAGAGTTTTTCAATGAAATTTACGTCACATATATTTCAAGTTATGCGCATTCTACTCATATTCTCAAAATTTATATTTTCTCTTAAAACGTGCGCGTACGCGCGCGTTGAAATATTTGTATGCTCAAATCGAGCTCAAATTTTTTTTGCACACGTTTCAGACCATTTGCAGCATTTTTTTAAAAATTGAAAAAATTGGACGGACGCGTACGCGCGCGCACATATACGCACGTACAGCTCATATGCAACAGAAATTTCCCGATTTTTTACATTTATCGGATGTCTGAAAAGTCAAGGAACATTTCTAGCAAGTTTCAAGTCAATCCGACTCAATATGACGTCATACGGGACTGTCAAAGTTGAAATTCCGCGCGCGCGTCAATGGCGATATACAGTACAACAATGCCCAAAAACCGCCAATTTTAAATCCGATTTTACTCGTCAGGATGGACGGTGACCCCCCATTTTCTTTACATATTCTGAAAGCTGATGAGTTGTACATGTCAGTTTATGGGTTGGCGATACTGAAAAAGTGATTAAAAGATATCAAATTTCTTAATAAAGTAAAAAAAGTAAATTTTCAAAATGACGTCATCAATTTTCAAGTTTACTTGGGCGTATCTCACTTATCCTCTGCCAATTTTCACTCAGATTTCAGTATGTTGTAGCTTATTAAATGTTCTTTCATTAATGTAATAACAACATTTTGATTGGATGGCGGCATCACCTCGTAAAAATGGATTAAATGTAATCTTGTCAAATTTGACCAGTTTACGTGTTATCTCTATGGGAGAGCAGTTTTTCTGGCAGTGAAAATTGACATGACTATCTTTTTCGAGCATTAGCTCACTTATGCTTCGGTGAATTTTTCCCAGATTTTAGTATGTTGTAGCTGAGACTTTGGGCTATCGTAAGTGTGCCCTCCATTTTTTCATACGAGGCCGGCATCACGTCGAAAAACTTGGTTGAAAATGGCACGTGGCTTCGATGCAGCGTCATTTTGCTTAATACACAGGGCCTATGGAGCATGAAATAGGTCATTGCATAGCGCATCCGACTCGTAATCCTAAGGTCCCTGGTTCGAGCCTCACCCTTGCCAATATTTTTTTATTTTTTTTTCCAAACTCTTTTTTCTTCTTTTTCTTTATTTAGTCTTAATCTCCCTCCCTAACTTTATCTTTTTCTGATTTTTTAATGCTTCTCCTTCAAATTTCTATAAAATAACATAATTTTTTCTTTATTTTTCTTTCTTTCTACTACATTCTGTGCAATAGATGAAGAACAACAATGGTTATCAATCCCATATTTTGCACATGTTTAGTTCATGTCACGTACATTATTTCATAAAATAACAACTTCTTGATCGGACACCATCTTGGGTATGTAAATTAGGGTCAAAGGTCATAAATGTTTCATCCTGTATCTTGGTGAATACATGTCCTATCTTTACCATATTTTGCACACGTAAAGACCATGTTACAAGGATCATTTCACAAAATAACCACTTTTTGCTCAGATGCCATCTTGGCTGTGCAAAGTGGTGTCAAAGGTCATATGTACTTCTTCCTGTATCTTCGTTATGACGTGTTATCTGTATGGGAGGGAATTTTTCTAGATGTGAAAATTGACATGATTGTCTTTATCGACGACTAGCTCACTTACCCTTCGGTGAATTTCTTCCAGATTTTAGTATGTTGTAGCCAATTTAATACTCTTTACGTTTTGTTCATCAAAATTTTAATCGGATGATGTCTTCACCTCGTGAAAATGGATATAATGTAACCTTGTCAAATTTAACCAGTTTACGTGTTATCTCTATGGGAGGGAATTTTTCTGGAAATGAAAATTGACATGACGGTCTTTATCGAGCACTAGCTCACTTACTCCTCGGTGAATTTCTCCCAGATTTTAATATGTTGTAGCTGAGACTTTGGGCTATCGTCGGTATTCGCTCCATCTTTTCATACCACGCCGAGATCACGTCAAAAAACTTGGTTGAAATCAAACTTATCTTCGATGTATTGAGATATTTCTTTCTTTCTGCAACTTTCTTTGCAATAACTCTAGAAAAACAGCCCCTATCACCCCCATATTTTGCACATGTTTAGTTTATGTCACGTACATTATTTCATAAAATAACAACTACTTGATCAGACACCATCTTGGGTATGTAAATTAGGGTCAAAGGTCATAAATGTTTCAACCTGTATCTTGGTGAATACATGTCCTATCTTTCCAATATTTTGCACACGCAAAGACCATGTTACAAGAATCATTTCACAAAATAACCACTTTTTGCTCAGATGCCATCTTGGCTGTGCAAAGTTGGGTCAATGGTCAAATGTACTTCATTCTGTATCTTCGTTATAGTTTATACCAGGGAGGTACCTCCCTGGTTTATACCGAATTTGGTACCAAAGATGGTAGACCTGACTCTCTTTTGTAAATGAGAATCCAAATATCACACTGCCAATGTCTCTAAACACAGATGAAACCTATATGGTCATGCCTATTGCGATCAGGACTCGAATCATTGATTAAAAAAAAAAAAATCGGATCACCTAATTTGTCAGTCTTGACAAATTCCGAGTCTAGTTTGTTTGTTTGTTTGTTTGTTGATGTGTGTGTGTGTGTGTTTCTTTCAAGTAGTTCATACTCGTCTTTGTATACATGACTGTGTATATTCATCTTTTCCTCCCTCTCTCTCTCTCTCTCTATATATATATATATATATGTATATATATATCAATTACATATATATATGTATATATCCCTCTCACACAGTAACACATTCTCTCTCTCTCTCTCTCTCTCTCTGTATATTTCTCAATTTGTACCTTTTTCCTAATGTGTATGTCATTTATGTGGAAAGTTTCATATGTTTGATCATTTTTCACATTGCAGTGCCTTACAATTTAACTAACAATACACAAGACAGCTGTGATTTGAACACCTGTACATATTAACAAGATATAGCTGAAAACTGAAAGCACACACAATGTAGTCAATGAGTTCAGTTAATAATAATTTATTCTTAAATAATCGAACAAGCAGATAAATGACTGATAAATATAAGGCTTAGAGCATAAATAAATCACACAATCTTAAGAAAGCAGCTGTAAATTAGATCAGGCTTTTCGCTCAAATTAAAGTACTTATTACAGATAAATAATGATATGTTCAAAACCGATATATAGGACGAAAGAAGATAGGAATGGGATTCACAGATAACATCGGAATGGTAAGCACCGGTATAAGTAGGGCATGTATGAAGGTGGCTATAGAATTAAATTGACCATCTTAGAAGGTGAAGAGCACATGATTTCGGGTTTACTAACCCCTTCACAATTCTTTTTAACAGACCTACCACTTATGCACATCATTCAGCAGAATACTTGCAAAATTACCTGTTTCTTTTTTTTTTGTTTTTTTTTTTACAACCAAGATGTGAGAGGCGAAATTTTGTCATGTGTATTTGTTCTTGACTTTCGAAGAGTCATACTGGAGCAGAGAAATGATAGTAATGCTGATTTGAAAGCCTGGTGTACGTAGCATTCTACCCGCAACGAAGTCCAAGCGGATTAAGTTGCTGATGAAAGCCAGGCAGGCGAATCTATGGTGAGCCAAAAACTGCAATATAATCGAGAGGAACAGTGAACAAAGAAATTAGTTCAATCGGGTAAGCAGCTCAATAAAGATAAAGGATAGCATAAGATTGAGTTAATCATGTGTTATTTCTGTGTCTGTAGTGTGTAAACCTATAAGAGCTGTAAAAATCAAATGCGTTGAATGGCATGATATAAAATTCAGTTTCATTCAAGTTCAAAGTGGCCAATTATAACTACCAATGGTCAGGAGAACATTGCAGTGGGAAATCAAATTTTAATCAAATTTTACCTGCACTTAGTTTTTTGCATCCTGCAGCCGTAGCATCGGTCTGACAGTCAGCACCGTTTCCCCCGTCGCCATTTTTGCCTCCGTTGTCTCCATCGTCGTCGTCTCCGTCGTCAGCGCCGCCTTTACCACCATCGTCATCACCTCCACCGTCGCCACCACCATCTCCACCGCCAGCACCATCATCATCGTCACCGCCCGCTCCGCCGCCATTGCCACCATCGTCATCATCCCCAGCTCCACCGCCAGCACCGCCGTCATCGTCCCCACCAGCTCCGCCACCAGCTCCACCGCCAGCTCCACCTCCACCTCCACCGCCACCTCCACCTCCAGCTCCTCCTCCAGCTCCACCACCAGCTCCACCTCCAGCTCCACCTCCAGCTCCACCTCCACGGCCAGCTCCCCTGCCAGCTCCGCCACCAGCTCCACCGCCGGCTCCACCGCCAGCTCCAGCACCCCCATCACCACCATCGTCATCTCCTCCAGCACCGTCACCGCCAGCATCTCCTCCTCCATCCCCTCCGTCACCATCGCCGCCATCATCGTCATCATCAACACCTGCACTGCCAGGAGCAGGAACTGGAATGTAGACAGGTTTCCGTACTACCTGAGTGCGCACACTTGGAGCTTGTGGCACAGGGACAGGTACGTAAACAGGTTTTTCAACAACCTCGTGATGAACTTGGGGAGCTTGTGGCACTGGCACTGGTACTGGAACAGGAGCAGGAGCAGCGGCGACGTGCACGGTACCTACGCCTCCACCTCCACCCCCACCCACGGTACCTACGCCTCCACCTCCACCCCCACCCACGGTACCTACGCCTCCGCCTCCACCCCCACCAACGTTACCATAACCACCTTCTCCACTTCCGCTAGAAGATCCTCCCGAACCGTCGCAAAAATCGGAGTCTCCTCCACAGCTGCCGCCGTCGCTATCACTGCCGCCGTCACTGCCGCTGCAGCCATTACCATTTCCGCTACCATCGCAACCACCATCACCATCACCGCCATCGCCACCATCTCCATCACCGTAGCCGCCATAACCACCGAACCAGCCACACCCTCCACCACCACAACCACCCCCACTACTTCCTCCACCGCTTCCACTACCGCTTCCACTACTGCCGCCCCCGTTTCCTCCTGAGCCGCCGTAGCATCCCCCATTCCCGCCGCCGTTACCGCATCCGGACCCACCAAGACCCCCACCGCCGCCAAAGAACCCACCTCCAAAAGTACCGTAGTCCCAATCCCAATCGTAGTCCCAGTCCCAGTCCCATCCGTTATCCCAGCCGTCACCATCATCATCGCCATCGTCTCCATGCCAACCAAGAGTGCCATCGTCCCCGCCGTCTCCATAACCGCCGTCTCCATCGCCGCCGTCTCCATCACCGCCATCTCCATCATCGTCTCCGCCATTCCCGTCACCATTGCCGCCTCCACCACCTCCATCACCACCACCTCCATCACCATCATCCCCATCACCACCATCCCCATCACCACCATCTCCATCACCGCCATCCCCATCACCACCATCCCCATCACCGCCGTCTCCATCACCACCGTTTCCACCACCACCGTTTCCGCCGCCACCGTTGCCGCCACCACCACCGTCGCCGTCACCACAGGCACCATCATGGTCAATGTCGGTACCGCCCCCAATATCGCACGCATCCCTGTATGTTATGCCATTCCTTCCGCAAACAGGACCCCTCACTCCTCGATTACATGATCCCTCTGAGAAAAAAGAAAGAAAGAAAGTAGAATATGACCACTGATAGTAAAGAACGTACATTTAATTTGCTTGTTGTTATGAGAAAAAGTAGTCCTGTTTTAATTACTCTCGTTGGTCCCATATCGTGCAACACCGTGAACATTTTCTTTTGAATTTCATTATGCCGTCAACTCTTTTTTTTTTTTTTTTTTTTTTTGCAGAAGGGAGAAAACTTAAAGTACTCTTGGCACTAGTTAATCATAATAAAAACTGTCAATGTCTCCAATGCATTTTTACGAAGCAAAGATTTGGATTGGTTTGCATAGTCAGAGCTCCACTTCATAATGAATTTCTTAAGCCTGACAGTATCGGTGAGTTGAAAGAAGTGACAATAGATCGTTTAAATAATGCATTGCAACTCTCTTCTAGGAGTTTGCTACAAATCCTCGTTTGCATGAAAGAAAATTCTTATAATTCATCGTAAACATCTTGGTATTATTTTCTTGAGAACAATGTTGGGACTAAGAAGCTACAAAGATATGGGGTGAGGGAGAAGGAGGCCGTCATTGTAATCAAGATAACCATCTTACACGCCTCTGCAAAGAGGCATGTTGTAGGTGAAACAGCTTCTCCCAAGATGTTCGCAGAGGGGAAAGATTCGAACACCAGACTCTTTTCTCCAAGACTCTATCTTTATTAATTATAATTATGCCGCAAAGTTGCCGACCTATCACTGTTTACTTACTGGGATGTGATCTTGCAAATGCAGCCAAACAAAGAAGGCACGCCAGTAAGAGCCACGACCGACCCATGATGATGAAGAATCAAATCTGGAAGAGAACAAAAATAGATGTGTCATCAGACAACAGCCATTACTTACGGGTAATTGTATTGAATGGTAAGCAACTAGTAAGCAATGGTAAGGGTAGACCCCTCACAGAGCAGTCTTATGATGGATGAAAGAATGCCTTTCCCTTGTATACAGGGTCACGAATCAAAATATAGGACTCTACAAACAAGCTTGAGAGCTGTCTTCACTCAGTAATGAGAAGAGATTTTCGCTGTAGGAAGCTTTGATAATTCCTTTCTGCCCTATTCATGCATTACAATAATTACAGCGAAAGATGAACCGTGACATAAACTGTTTGATACAGACTTTCTGAAAATGCGGTAATTTGCTGACTTAAATGACAAAAGACACAAAAAGAAGAACAAAACCAAAAACAACAACCACAACAGCGAAATGTTGCAGATGCCGAGACCAGAGTTTTTAAACGATACTGGCAAAAAGTATCATTATTGTCAATATCTATACGTCGCGCACATACGATATACAAGACGTTAGCAACATTATCATGCATGTCGTAATTATAGACACCATGAAATCAAAGAAAAAAATAAAAAAAAACAAAAAAAAAACTACATTCCGCAAATCATATAACCCTCGAGTGATATTGGGAGCCACTTTGCAACGAAAACACAGACACAATTTAATGTTTGCATGTAAGATGGAAACAAGCAAACAAGAGTTTGAATTGAAGAGTTTCGTTGCAATATGAGCTAAGCGCTAGTTTCAAACATTTTAAAGCATGACCATCATCAGATAGAACAGCATAAAATTTTTCCGGTAATACCTCACCTGTAACTTAACCAGGAACATTCTAGAAGTTATGATTAAAAATATCCGTATTTTCTTATTGTTTTCTTTGTTTTTTTTTTAGCGGGTTTAATCATAGATATCTCAACAAGAATGGAGTTAGCTCGTTTTGCGACAAAACTCTTCAATTACTTCTCTGAAAACGAATCCTTACCGCAAAGTCAGTGGAATTCACGCTTCAAAATCAAGTGGCTTGAGAGTCAGCTCCCTGGAAGAGATAAGCACTGAGATGGCTCTGCTACTGCTTCGGTTCTCAGAATCTTTCTTCTCCTTGCTCCATCCAGAGCGGGAATGATGATTTGGACCCTGCTACCACTCCATATTTATAGACCTCAAAACCCCCAAATACTTCTTAGGGAGGATCTAACAAAATCGTCTTGGGTCACTGGAAAGCATCAGATAACAACATCCAATCAGACATCGGTCCCTTCCTGATTCTTCAAGCTCTGTGTGTGATTTATAGAAATCAAGTATGATTCGAGAGGTTTTAGCTTCACAAAAAGGATTCCAAAAGATCATTGATTTCATCACTTTATTTAACATTATTTCCCGATCTATTTAGCATCACTGTTTCAGTATACGAGAATCTCCAGACATATTTTATCCAATCAACTCCCGCCACAAATTTGCGATTGCTTCACACGCAATGTCTGGATAGCGGATGAATACAGGATTAAAACATGATTACGAGGGCTCATAATCCTAATCACGTACACTGCAAATTTGCCCGTGATTTTCGACTACGATGTCCCGATAGATGTTCCAAGTGTATTAAAGGAATACTTTTGAAATCATTGCCCTCAAAGTACCTCGTTGCTTCTGTAATACACCTTCTCATGTGCTTCAGAATAGATTTTTTTTTCACTTTTACACTTCATACGATTTACACAATTAAACTCAATTTAATATTCCTCCTGAATGATGATCTATGAACTAGCATGTAGCCATACATTACACAATCTTATAGAATCCTTTAGCACTGAACTGAAAATTATGTACATAATAGCCTATGGTTCCCTGAAAGGTACAGCAATATTGCTGTCATTTCAACAAACAACTTTCTGAATAATGTTTAGGGCGCTGTGGCATAGTGGATACGACTCCAGAGTCCCAATCGAAGGACCCGAGTTCGATTCCCGCCTAGTGCTTACGTCCTTGGAAAGGGTGTTTTTACCCACCATGTCCCTCTCGACCCTGGTGAATAAATGGGTACCTAGGTGGCAACGCTAGGGTATAATTCAGGGCCCTCTGGTAGAGCAGTGTCAACACTAAAGAAGCTACCATGGATAAAAAAAAACCCCACCTTATTATTATTATTATTATCATCATCATCATCATCATTATTATTATCATTATTAATGTAAAATAGCTAATTCATGGTGTTTTTTTTTTGTCGATTAAAGGTTATGCTTATTTTTGAAAGTCTATTAAGACTTTACCAAGAGAATGGTGTGTCACAGAAGTAATTCTGACATACTCTTGTTGACCTTTGACCTCTTTCTAATTACATGATTATATATTCTATGTGAGAAAAAACAAATGGAAAAAAAATAATCCAAAAGAAAGGACGGGCGATTAGGGGCGTTTTAGGGAGTAATAAGATGGTGGTTTCGGCGACTAATAGGATAATTGCCTTACATGAAGAAAGACTATAATGCGATGAGGCAAGGAACTTACCAAGCGCAATGATTATAAAATAGCAAAATCTATGTAAACTAGCGTAACAGCGTGCCTATCTAAAAACCATCATGTGACCGGGAGGTAGATGTATTGCAAGTAAAGAATAACTGAGAGAGATATGTTTCACTTTAATATTATCTCCGTTGTCATACTATGTCACTTTAACGCTGATACGTCATAGAAATCATGAGGGTATTTTTTTTTCTTTATCTTCTGTAATCTAGGTCAATAATGTATTGCTTGCCTGTTTAAAGCTGAAATGACAATAGCATTTTGAAAATTTTTAGCGGACCATTTTCTTAAAAGAAATATTGCATTACTATTGAAGTATACTGTTCACAATCTAAAATAGAGCGATACTTTTTTTTTCTGTTGTCGATTTGCATCTGTTCTGTATTGCTATCCCCGATGAAAAGAAAAGAAAAAGAACGCAGCGCAGAAGGGGGATGACAGAAAGTGACAGAAAATTACAAAAGACAAAGAGTGAAAGAGAGAGACGTGGCAAAATAAAGCGAACACATGGAAAACATTGATAAGTAGAATGGGGACTTCATGTCCGTTTCTCTCCCACTGTGCGACTGACTGAGAAGAAAGACGTACTGGGGTCATCCGGTTAGCCGAGCGAAAAGTGCTCGCACTCGGCTCAAGCCTGCCTAAGCCGTACTAATCCTTCCTAACGCGATAGGGAAGTCCGCACAAATGAGTGACCGAAAAGCAGGGTCCAGCTCGGACGGAAAATTCGAACCCGAAATGAACTCTCGTGGGAGATAGCATTGATTTGGTCATAATCTAAAACAGCATCTTAATCATAGTGTAAGAACTGGCGTTTAAAGTCTTTGCCATAACTGATGGCAAGGAAATGTTCGTTGTTCCTTTTGAAAAATTTTTTTCTTTAGACCGGTTAATAATTATATGATTATATAATTTTAACGACGGCTCTTTGCTTTATCTACCATTCTGTTAATTGTATGTGCTCTGTTTTCTTGGGCGTTTTCCCAATTCATGGTTTAAAACAACAAATATAGCAATGATAAAACCCCCCAAAACATTTACAAAAATCGATGCAAATGGTTGATATGAATATATGAATCTGGGTCGCAGATGATTAGTTAAAAGTATCTCAAAGCTAAGACACGAACAATGATATATGGTGCTAAAATATTCTGCTTCCACGCCCGATAGTCTTCATAAATCACGATGTTGCTACGGTTGAGACGGCAGAAAGGTACCTTCTGGCATCATAAGCAGTTCTTCGTGGGGAATTTGTAAGGGTAAGTACAGTAATCATCTTGGTTATAAGTGCATGTGGATCGCTATGTAGCGCTGGAACACTTTTATAGATTCATTGCAGATGATCGTAGGCCATTTAAATGAAAATGAATTTTTACGTTAAATTTCTGTAACAGTGTAGAGAATTCAAAGCCATTAGAAGAGCCAAGGTAATGTGTCATATCTTGAAGATCGAGAAATTAAGAAGTTCATACCAAAACACAACTAAAAATATATTTTTGTGATGTTGCTCCTTGAAGTAACAACTGAGATTCATGTCAAAAAAGGTAGCTAATTCTTGCTTCACTGAACAAAAATATAAAGTTTTAGAAACAATCAGGACAGCTATCTAATGTCAGAATGTTTTCCTTGTGAATTTTACAACACTCCGTATAAGTGCAATAAAAACTTTGTCATCAAAGATTTGTCACTTTTTTGTTGTTGTTCAGAGAAATTGATGTTCTTATCTTGAACATCCTTTTACAAAATATAACTGTGATGTGTCTTTCTTTGTATGTTAATTACATGGCTTTTCTTCTTTTTTTTCTCCCCCAAAACAATTGGTTCCAAGGTGTGAAGATGGATGTACAATGTTTTCTGTTAACGCTTACTTGCCTTCTGAGTGGAGAAGTGATAGTCAACGCTAAGCCATGTGAGTATGTTCGGCATTTCCGTATAGATGTTATTAGTTATGTAAATAATAATGATGAAAAACCCGCATCTTTAGCGTGGAATCATTCAAAAGTAATCCTTGATTGGAGGAAGAGCAATGAACAGACTAATCATGAGAAGAGGATGAAAGGAAAATGTTATTCAGAGGGGTGAAGGTTCAGGTGTGAGTTTCTTCAATTTGTCTCCTACAAATGAAAGTTGTTAAGATCTTAACTGCTGATCTTAACTGCTGAACAACTGCTGAACTGTGTTTCTTTTTCATAAACACTGATTACTCGGGGCTTACAGCCAAACAAGCTAGCTTTCATGTAGGTCCCGTCATACTTCTCTTTGATCAATCCCATTTCGATTTTGACCAGTTATCATTACACGTAAGTATATTGTTGTTTTTCTGCACATTGTTTACAAGGTAAAAACAAACAAACAAACTTGTATTATTATTTCTGTTGTAATGTTCATAAATGAGAAGTATGAAAATAAATGAATTGAATTGAATTGAATTGAATGATCTGTAAGTTCACGTACATGTCGGAAAAAGGAACTAGAGGGAGACAAATTAAAGAAACTCACACCTGAACCTTCATCCCTCTGAATGATATCTTGCTTTCATTTTATATGCCTTGTCCGTCTTGGACTATACTTAGCATAACAATGTCGGAATTTCGGAGCTTGGGTATTTGTTCCATGTTTATTGTGTCACTGCCGGCAACCAGGGACAGCATGTTGGTAGTGTCGCTGCCCGGAAAGCAGTAGATGACAGGTTCGAGTCCCACTGGTTCCTTTTTTCGGACATGTTTGTTAATTTACAGATCAGTAGTTGCGATCTGAACAATTTTCAGTTGTAGAGGGAGACAAATTGAAAAAAACTCACACATGAGAAAAGGATTTCAGTGATATTACCTTCAAAGAAGCCAGACGCTTACAGCTCTGGCAATCACCTTTTCTTCGGTGAGGATCCCCTATGAATCTTCTACCTACCATAAGCGTGCGCTGTCTTTCAGCCCCAAGGTTCGCCTCATGTACAAATTTATAACACACTTCATATTACTGCTTCATATATTCATTTGAGATGTGTCCATACTTTCACTTGTAACTGTTTAATCAGTGACGTAGGTGACGTTAATTTTATTCCATCCTATTTTCTCTATTCTACGAAAGAAAAGTAGTCTGAGCTTACTTTTTGTCTTGTTAATGTCTTTGTTTTGAATTAAAAAATAATAGGGCATTGTTCTTCGCAGTATGCCAACGGTGTCAAATAAGGTTAAAGGACAAGTTCACCTTCATAAACATAAGGATTGAGAGAATGCAGCAATATTAGTAGAACACATCAGTGAAAGTTTGAGGAAAATTGGACAATTGATGCAAAAGTTATGAATTTTTAAAGTTTTTGTGTTGGAAGTGCTGGATGAGGAGACTACTAAGGCTCGTGATGTCATATGAGTACAACAGTATAAAGAAAATGTAAAGAAAATTCAACATATTTTCACTTTTTTCGCATAATAAAAGAGCACTTGACTTACCTCTTTCTAAAGGCAATGGGAATAATATTACCCATAACATATGTCAGTAACGAGTCACGGGAATGTGTACTTTTTTCAAAAGATGAAATTTTGTGAAATTCTCTTTATATTTTCCTTATATTGTTGTACGCATGTGACATCATACACTGCAGTAGTTTCTCATCCAGCGGTGACTGCACAAAAACTTCAAAAATTCATAACTTTTGAACGGATTGTCCGATTTTCCTCAAACTTTCAATGATGTGTTCTACTAATATTGCTACATTCCCTCAATCCTTATGTTAATGAAGGTGAACTCGTTCTTTAATTACATGTCTTCGGAGTTGTTGCAAACTATCTGGGAGATATGAATTAACACAGTTCGTTTTCTTGCAGCATCTGACCCAAAAATGTTCTGGTTTTCTCCTCACAGTGGGAAGATGCAGTCATAGCGGACCTGTGTGTGGGACGGATGGCATCACGCACGAGAATATGTGCGGACTTCGCACAACTGAAGTCGATCACGTTGGCGCATGCGACAGTACTGCGGGTGATATCGTGGGCGAAGTCGGACATGGAGATGGGGAAGGAGAGGGGAACGGAAAAGAAGGCGTACTATGTGACGATGCTGATGGCAACGACCACTGCTACGGTGACGACAAGGAAGGAGGCAACGATAATGATGACGGGTGGGATTTCGGCTGGAGTTGGGGATGGGATTTTGACCACGACTGGGATTGGTTTTGGGGACACTCTCCCGCCGCAGGTGACACAGGTGACGGATGTGGTGAAGGAGAGAGTTGCGGCGGAGGGAGCGATAGCAGTGGTGACAACAACGGAAGTGACAGCGACAGTAATAGCAACAGTGGCAGCGGTCAGAACGACAACAATGCGAGTAGCGATGAAATCGACTCCGGTAGTGATATTGACAGCGAAAGTGATAGCAGCAGCAGTGGAGCGTCCGACGAACGCGGTTGCCATGGAAACATTGATGCAGGTGGCGAGTGTGATAGTCAGGAGAGCGACAGTGAAAGCGGAGACGGCAGCTGTGACGAGAGTAGTGGTGGTAATGACGGTTGCAGCGACTCGGTGAGCGGCAGCAGCAGCAGCCACGAGGGCGACTCAGAGAGTGGCAGCCATAGTGGCAGTGGCAGCAACAGTAGCGACGAAGGAGGGGGTTGTGGTTTCGATGAAGACTGCGATACGATTATTCTACCTGATGCTATGCCTATTCCGCGTGACGGGGAAATCGGTGGAAGTTAATTTCCGGTAATGGGGATTTTCCCCCTCTGTTGTAAAGGTACATTCTGGGGGAAATAAACTTTGCAGGATTATGTTCAAGAAACAAATCTTAAGTAACGTATTGATACACCTCGTTGCAACAGCTCTCCTGTATCCCCTTCGATTTGTCAAACTTATTTTGTTTCTTTTGTATGACGAATGATACATCTCAGAAAATCGGTTAAACCAAAATAAGTTCTTATCATGTACTTTACTGATGAGTTAAGGAGATTATTCATCTGTCCGTTGACTTATTTATTTACTAACATATTTATTCATGTGCTCATTCATTCATTCTTGCAGGCATACATTCACTTGTTTATTTTTATAACTGATGCGGTATGGAAGAATTAACAATGCTTAACTCTCATCCTTCTTGGGCAACACTAAATTAACAAACAATTATGAAGAAAATAGCCTATTTCGGAAACTGGTATTTCATTTCATCATACACTAGTTGATTTTTTTTCTTGCCTACTCTACATGGCCGATCTAGGCCTACCATCAATATTCAGTCGTCTTGTGATTTTATTTCAAGTCGTTGAAAGTGTTTATCATATTCCCAATAAGTTATCATGATTCATCGGGGCTTTTTTTTTCTCAGCAAAATATTAGAATGACAAGTTCTTGATATGCTTTGTTTTTGTATTTTTTTCTGTAATTTTACTTCTACCTCAGTCAAGTCACGATTATTATGTATATATCACTTTTTTCAAGCAAAATAATATTTACACTGATGCACATGCATTTCATGGGAATTTTTCTTCTTCCTTAAGTCCCTCCAACTGAAGGATTGACGAGGAGTATAAATATGTCAAATAAACATAGTTGTTTTGGTATATCACGAATATGAAATATGTATTTTTTGTTTGTGTGATGTGCAATTAATGCGCATAAGTAGGGCCTAAACATGCTTATTCAGTGAGAAAGAAAGTAACGAGTGATATGATTTTGTTCAGGGTGAGGCGCATAATTATGACAATCATACACATACATACACATGTTGAATATGACGAGCAAAGTTTGACTTTGCCTTTAGGAAAAAAAAAGCAAATAAAAAAAAAAACCCGGATGCTGTATATTTTGCGTAAGTGAATAAAAATCTTTATTTTACACATTTTAAACGAGAATGAAAACATGTACATTCTCATTCTTTGATAGCACATTGTCACGCAATACTCTGTTATGGTACAACGTTTTATATAAATCTTAAAATGCTATTTTACTGTTTTCCGTAAATGTTACGGATTGATGATATCAATATGGAAGCAGTCACATCCAATGCCCAAAAATAATGCTCTCAGCTTTAACACAATCTTATGTCATCTCTGATTGTGTTATATAGGGGATAGGGGTATTAATTGGAACGGATGGTAGTATTTAACCTCCTTAGGTTGTCCTCGTGCACTTTACCACTCCTATTCAATTGCTGTACACCGTTTGATACACCATTTTTGTTCAGTCATTTCGTATTATACAATTTGACGTACCTCATCCATACAGATACGGCTCTGTCACATGCTATGATATTTCCCCACCAAGGGCCAAGGGAAGATATATAAGGTTATGCGAATAACATAAGAAAGAGCTTTAAACACGTCCTACCTCCTGAGGGCGTCAGCTATGTGGCAACACTCTTGTGAACAATGTTTATCCTTCGTTTGGGAGTGAGATGCAATGTCAAGGCAAAAGATAAGTCATATAAATACACATCAGCGAGGAATGAGCTATGCTAAATAATGATCGAAGATAATGAAAACTTATTTGCCGTACACAATCGTCTTAATGAGATTTGCACGAGACTTGTCCATTGCCCCGTCTTAATCAAATGATGTTTCTATGACAATTACCCAACAACAAGATCATAGATACGGAGGACAACTCTGTCACAAAAACCAAGATAAGACTTGTACATCCTGAAGAAAGGAAGACAGGACGCACCTTTGGCAACAATTAGTTTTTCAAGTGATAACATCTCACCAAGAAACATTCCACAACTGCATTGTAAAGTTTGCAGAACGACGACGTAATAACGTAAGGCAGATCCTACACGGTATCTTTACTATAATATCTACCTGAAAAAGACCATATAATTTTGACATTCCACGGTACATAGTGTATCGCAAGGGATGGCATTATATCTTCATTGTTCAGTGTGTTGGTCTCGAATCCTCACACATACATGTACACCAACAAACAAATACGTACACTCATACACACGCCGAAAAGAGATTTCTACACCAGTCTGTATTCTACCCCCTGTGATTCGCTGTGCCCAGGAAAATTATCCACCAATAACGTTAATCCCTAGCTACTAAAGGAAAAAACATGCTTGGCTCATTTAACATTATCATGACAGCCTTTGATATGGTGTATCAGTGAAAATTTGTAACAGATTAGAAAAAAAAAAATTCAATGTAATTTGCAAAACACAACATGCAAGTATTTTGCGGTCCCCAGATAATTTTGCATACATGATCTAGCAAAAAAAAAAAGAACAATTTTCCCCCAGAAACCAAACAAACGAACAAACACCAAAAAAGCCCGCAAAACGTCATTGAAAGTATTCATCGATGTATAAAATAGCTGTTTATAAGCAATCATAATGGAAAATCGGTAGTTAGTTACTCGGTAAGGGTCATTATTGTTGCACCCGTCGTAGGGGGCTAGACATAAAATCTGCGTGTACATCAAACCTTGAGAGCTCTTGCAAATAATATGCAGCAAGACGCAAAGTAGGGTGACAGGCATACACTTATTGTATGTCCAGTATACTGAGAGTGACGTAACACACAACTCCTGACGAGCTGACTATTCTGTGAATATTCCTTCATCGGAGATAACTGTGTAAAAGTGATAATTTAACAAATAAAACTTCCATAGAAGATGTTTTTGTACTTCCACCATTAACATGTTGTAATTACTATTTGAATAATTATATCGACGATGTTTTCTCTCAGAACAAACTACGATAAAAGACATCGGTTTAGAACCTAATGATACAAAAGGAATTAGACGTTCTTCCACAACAATAGTTATACTGAAGTCTTGGAAGGTCCCTCTGCACATTTATTTCCTTGTTGCTGAAGATGACATCAAAACCATGACACTGTCATCAAGAAGTTGGTGATGACAGCTCTCATTATAAGACATGTCAACACAACTCTCATAGTTTATCTTCCCGATTAATGACGTCATCTGAACAACATCCGAATAAAATCCGTCATTTCAGGGCTAGTTCTCAGTCGTAGGCAATCAGGGCCCGTGATCCTGGTTTAGGTTGTACTACTCATAGCCTACTGGGGGCGGTGTCTTTAGTAAGGTCCACATATTTCCCGTGCTTTAGTGGTCCACAGCTGACGCCAGACCATTTTGATCCTGATTGCCTGGCTGGGGACTCCGTGTGCGTTACAGCTGCTGCCGCTATTCCTGTCATCATCAAAAACGATCCTAGAATTCTGGTAGCGACCTGCACAAAACGAAGAAAGTATTCAAAATAACAAAACTTCAAAACTATACCAGTTCGGGGGGGGGGGGGGTACCTACCTATGTTACATGTCCCCCTCCCGCCCTCATAACGAACTGATGATGCGAGCTGAAATGCATAATACATATCATATACAATGTGCGCCAAATAATTCACTCATTAATTTTGTTTCAGCTTCGTTCATCTTTGTTGGATTAGAAAAATAACATGACCTATTTTCCGCGTCTATATGAAGAAACAATCATTTCTACAACTGCTGTCATTGTTTACATCAATCTTTTGAGATTTTATTCTACCACATCTAAAATAGTTTCAGAAGAACAAACTGATTATCAATTTTGTTGTTAGACACAAGTAGGGCTTATGTTTAACAGTAGACCACAGCCAGTGTTACTGTAAAAAAAAAAAAGAAATCAAACTAGAAATGTCGCTATAGCGACTGGTTATACCCCCGCCAAACAACATTTCATAAGCTTTGGTCAAAAAACTGAGGAAGTAGTTAAATCCGCAAGATCTTTCCTTGATCTTCTGCCATTAATATGCCATTACCATGGCAACGTACTTTCGGGTACTGTCGAAAAATGCGTCTTGCACATCTAAAACCAAAGGCACACATCTGTACCAAGTTTCATGGAAATTGGGCAAAAACTGAGGAAGTAGTTTGCATCACAAAATTTTCCATCATTTTGGCTCATAATATGTGAGCTGTTACCATGGCAACATACTTTTTGTCACTGTCAAGAAATGTGTCATGCTGACCTATATCCTAAGACAAACATTCAATATGAATTCCATGAGAATTGGAAGAACTCTGATGAAGCAGTTTTGCCATGAAGCATTTTGCCCTATATTTTACCAATAACATGCCGTTACCATGGCAACGCACTTTTTGCCACTGCGGAAATATGTGTCTTGCACATTAACATATTCAGATGAACATCTGTACCTAATTTCATAAAAATTGATCAAAAACTGTGGGAGGAGTTTGCGACGCAAGATTTGTACCCATTTTTGCCCATAATATGCCGTTACCATGGCAACGTACTTTTAGGTACTGTCAAGAAATACGTCTTGCACATCTACAACCCAAGGCACACATCTGTGCCAAGTTTTATGGGAATCGGTTGAACACTGAGGAAGTAGTTCGCGACGCAAGATTTGCAACGGACCAACCGCCCGACCGACCGCCCGACCGACCGCCCGACCGACCGCCCGACCGACCGCCCGACCGCCCGACCGACCGCCCGACCGCCCGACCGTCCGCTGATTCCTATATACCCCCTTCAAACTTCGTTTGGCGGGGGTATAATAATTTTGAATTTGCAGCTTTACAGAGTGCATTATGTAAAGGTAAGAAATAAATTGTAAGTATTACGTATGTATTGCGACTGGGTACTTATGCTAGCTTTAGGAAGAAGGGACCGCTAGGGATTCGAGTTTATTTCTGGATTATTCTCACCCAGGATTCCACTAACAGCCGACGAGAGACCACCCGACCTGACCACGTCAAAGGAAAGGTGATAGGGAATCTCCCCGTCGTTACCGGCGGGTAACATTTCGGCCATGATCTCAAACACGGTGCCGTTGTTTAATCTTATCGTCGCGTTCCTCTCGACGACGTCCATGCGGTGGTCGCCGATGATGAGGGAAGTGGACGCGTCGTCGTCCGACCAGCGAACCGTCTGGAAGGAATCGACGATGATTGAAGTTGCGGTGAACTCGAAGATGTGGGGGTCCTGCTCGGAGGTCAGGCTGACGAGGATCTCCTCGGTGAAGGTCCGGTCGCTGATCACTCCTTCCTCGAACAGGAAATCGCCGCCAACGGTTCCGCTCACCGTAATACCTTATTGTCACGAGAATTGTGTTCAACAAATAATATTCAATGCTTAGGAGAGAATATGCTTGATTAAGCATTCTCGAAAGACATGTTGATACTGGACAAATTATGTATCAAAGAATGTTGTCAGGATACGCATGTAAGAGCGAATGTCCTGAAAATAAGACATCGAGCAACGTCAAGGGAAGCAATATGACACTATTGTATTTACTGTGTTTGAATTGGTTGGTAGGTGAAGATCAGAGCACATAACCGCACACGGCTTGCCGCACGTTCATGAGATCACACATAAAGTAAACGCTTTGTAGCATCAAGTAAAAATTGTCCTACTCATGTACATAATCAACATACATATTAAATCTATCTTGATCAACGTTAAAAAAAAAAACCAGGAGTGGATGAGCTCATTATTAGATAAAAAATAAATAAATTATAGAGCATCATCTTTTTGCCATCTTACTAACGTACACCACACTTAGTATATTTAATAACAACGGGACGACGTTCGTGACTGTTATTTTCACAGAGAACTCACGGAGAAGAATGGAAGATGCAATACCGACATCAATAGAATACAAAACCCCGAAAGGGTTCACTTATTTTTGAATATCGGATTCCATTCATTGTAGAACCAAGAAAGGCCCCAAAATATTTCCATGACGTATTGTTAAACAACCACAAAAGGGGCATATCAGGTGGGCGTGGCCCATTTAGTGATTACCATTAACTGGATCCTCGAGTAGGGTCAAAATGTCCCCTCTCCACGGATCGTCTTCCAGGCACACGTTCATGCTGATCTCCGGAATCGCAACGGTGTCCAATAAGGTTTCTGCAAAGCAACGGCGGTGGGGATCAAGCAGCAGGGCACCACAATGACAAAGAGGACGATATAATGAGTCTGATACTAGCAAAACTGGGCTACATTTTACTACAGATGGGCTTATGAAGGTAAGGATAGAAAGAAGAAAAGGAGCGGAGAAGGATGAAGTAAAAGGTAAGGAGGAGACACACAATGTTAAACTATAAGACTATCATGATTATAATGGTATAGTCACATCAAAACTCGGCGCATTGATTGATATGAACGTGAGTAACGTTATTTTGTCACTAACGTGTATATCAAGATTCACTTAGAGTGTGTTTTGCAAAACAGATATTACTGAACTCCAGTTAAGTGATTGCGTCAATCGTCCATTAAAGAAGTAAAGGAGCTGCAAGTTAAACACACAGCACAAGTGATTTTACCGTCGGGGATTCTGGTGGGTGGAACGTAGGGTGCTGTGACAATGTAGTCCGCGTATAGGGACTCTCTGACTCTCCTAGGTAGAGTAGACGCGATGATGCGCATTGCAAAGGGATCCACGACGTTGGTAGAACTCACTTGGTGTCTCAGCAGCAGGGCCGTGAAGGGGTTAAAGAAGCTGTGAATGTTGCGTAGATCGACATAAAAGGCAAAGGTGAGGTGTGATAATATAGTACTTCCTCAGGTAATATAATGATGCTGATAACAATGAATGAGAAGTACGAAATAAATAAATCTAATTTGAAAAAAAAAATGAAATTGAATTGAAAATTATTACACTCTCAGCGGAAGGTCGACGCCCATCTTTGGCACAGCTCAGACAAAATGTTACCGTATCGTTTTGCATCTGTTGTTTTTATATTTTCACGACAAATACACATTGACTGCAATATCACTATGTCGGTTTGCAACGAACAACGAACGATAAAGATTAGGTAATTGGAATGGAGTATTTTGAGGAAACCTTGATTTACAGCTTTGACTTGCGATTAGCTGTCAGTAGCTCTACGAATTCGACAGCCATCACTAATGATCATTCGGTTTGTTTAATGATTCAGTGCCATGGATAAACCGTTCCGTGCTCTGACTGGAAATACAGAAAGTTTGAGCGAATGAACAATCTCAGTGATCGCTGATGTTGTTGAACAGAATACATTGGTCACTCACTGACCTGTGTTCGATGGACATGTCTCTGATCTCATCATCCTTGGCTGTGGCGTACTCGGGGTTGATCTCGTTCACTGCGTTCTCCTGTTTCAGGTCCTGGATGATGTGATATGCCCAGATCTTCGCCAGGATGTTGTCTGGGACGTTTTCATCGAGTAGAGCCATGTCCGGTGCCTGCAAGTCGGGATTTGTATAAGAATTCATCTAGAGCGACACCATAATGGTTTGGAAAGTCGGGCAAGATTCCATCCTCATGGTTGATAGCTTGATAAGGGGTGAAAATTTGAGTCCTAACACTGTCTTGGCATGCATGCAAAATTAATAGTTTATGAACTGTACAGCGAGGATATGCTTAAAAAACCTCAATAGAAAAGATCATGTCCAAAGAAATACAAGTGACCGACAGTCCTATACTTAACTTAATCCTAGTTTGGTTTCTGTTTTCACTGTTTTCTAATTACTCATCTCATTTCAAGATAAAAAAAGAATCATATCATGAGTACATTTATAGGGAAGACTAAACAAAAATACACTTAAAACGCATTTATTCATTCAATTCTGTACTGTGTACGCACTGCATTGTATACTGTACTGTATACGTACTCCCATGTTTGTTTGAAAGCAGAGGTCCGTCTTCTGAATGAAAATGTCTGCTTAAAATCAGCAAACTTTTCATTTCCCATACTGACACCGGAGACATTTGATTTGATTTTACAGAAAAAAGAAATTTGATGAAATTTCAAACCTTCAAAACAAATGCTTTTTATCCATCTTCACTTTAAGAATTAATCTTTGATATAAATAATTGTGCTCTTTATTTTTTTCCCGTAGAAGTAAAACTGAATAATAATCGACGATAATGAGAAGAGAGAAAGCAACACTAACCGTAATGTCTCCACTAGCGGACAATGTGACGGGTCTCTGGGAGGTGCTGCCGTACACATAGGAGCGCAGATTTCGGTAGGGAGTGTTAGGCATGAGTTTCCCCACAATCGTCAGCTCCGATCCGTTGAAGTAGTTGGAGAACGACGTCTCGCTGAGCGTGTTCCGCTCGAAACCGCGCGTGTAGATGAAGGAGACGTCGCGAAGGAGCGGCGAGGCCACCTCGAAGTAGAAGTCTTCCAGCAACTTTCCTGCGTCTGCCCTCTCGGGGATTTGCCTGGCGACGCCGTGATTCTGTACATGGTCAAACCAATGAAATGGGATTTTTAAAAAATAGAATAATACCTATATTTGTAGGCATGCGGTAATTTTAATACTTCATTTTTTTTCCGGCCCGAAATAAAAATGATTTACGTCATATAGCTCCGCAGTAATTACAACGAAACTTGATGTAGTAGTTAAGACTCCAGATGGTTAAAATGCAGGTTCTAGTTTTGACTCATGTTCAGTGAGTTTATACTTTGACTGACTGTGGTACTGTATCCACAATGTCCTTCAAAACCAGGATGTATTATTGGATACCTGGCTATGCAATGGTGATAACACTGAATGATGACAGGGCCATGATAGAGCAGTGTCTACACGGAAGATGCTACCCAGTGTAGACTATCAATCTCATTATATCAATTATGATGATATTATATAAGAATGATGATACTGCTACACTGCTGTAATGCTACTGCTGCTATGATTCTACTTGAATGTAATGATAATGACACGAATACTATAATAACAATAATAGAATACGAAATTATGACATCAATGACAGTAACAATGATAATCGATATTTCCATCACCACCACCATCATCACCAGCATCATCATAGTCATCATCACAATCATCACCATCACAATCAGTATTCATGTCATCATCTTATTGTGTATCTTAATGTATTTTTACATATGTGTGATGGATGGATGTTTATCAAAACTGCAAGACGTCAATATTTTGTAGAGTTGAGACTATGACTCTGCGTATTTTGTTCGTGGATTTTCTTGGCATCAAAGAGAATAATCAAAGAGAATAATTTCAGGTAACCACGTCGTATTTTGGTAAAACGAACGCGTATCGATATATAACACATAAAATGATTTTCTGTGTGTATGGGATTAACATGTTAATCAAGAATTGCTGAAGTTATCTTTTTTTTTGTCATTTCATATACTTCGTGAAAGACTGGCAATAAAATCTGTGGAACTGATTCAATGCAGAATTTTGCCTCATATAATTCGTAACTAACAAAAAGTCTGTACATTGGTGACACTTAAAAAAGATGTTATGTTATTTAATAGTCTTTCCCATCTTTTCTTTCTTTCTTTTTTCTTTCTTTGGTGGGGGAGGGATGGATTTCAAATACATTACCAAGGAGAAACGAGCAATGAAGTGAAGCGAGATGGCCTGAGAAAATTGAGATATTAGTGATTTTAAAAAAATGCACAAAGTAATGCCATCTAGTGGTGTGTTCTTTGGGACGCAAACATTTTTCTCACCTGCAGCGATAGACGCTGCAAGAATGGAAAGTCCAGATCTTCGCCGAATCCGAGATTGAAGAGGGAAAAGTCGTTTCCTATGGCGTTATCGACTTTCCGCTCGATGATCTCCTTGTCGATCTCGCCGTGGTTGGGGTTGCCGTCCGACAACACGATCAGCATCGACACCACGTTCTCGCTCTGCTGAACGACCTCGGCGTCGTCACGGAGCATCCGGACTCCCGCGATGATGGCCTTATACAAGTTGGTATCTAGAATGTGATTTAATTTGGACAGGATTTCATGCTCAGCTAAGATGTGACTTCAAGATCTTCTGTTTCTATCATTGCATATAATATTTTCTCTCCTCTCTGTCAAAGACTTAGTTTTATCAAGGAGGTTGAAGAGATGGAGTAACAACAGAGTTATTCCCTTTGATCTATGTTCGAAGCCGCCGCTCAAAAATATTTGAAGCATGTGCCAAACAGGATCTGCCGCGCCGATACGAAGACAATTGACTCGTGTCTCATTGCATAATCACCAGCCACTTTCAAAGGCAGATATGTCTTTGTGATGGTAATTACTTTTCGCTATCCCTTCTTATAAAAGGTAGGTAGTACAGACACGGGGATGCGCGAACAGAAATTGAGGAAAAAAATGCTGAAATGAAGATGAAAGTTACTCGACTGGGCATACGCGGGCACTAATCTGATATATCTATCAATAAAGAATTATACTTGAAGATTATTAAATATTAGTTTCATTTGGGCAAATTAAGTCGAAAAGTTATAAAACCAGCTTTCCAGGATGGTATAGTTTTTAACATTTTCACATAATACAGCTCTGATTTACACTTTTGCGCAATTTTCTGAAAGGAATTGACTTTTGTTTTACATGCTTTATTATTAAGTGAAATTTCATTTCATTTAATAAATAAATAAGCAAAATATGGCCAACATTATGATAACGTTCAAAATGAATCTTCAGATTGCTCAGCAAGACGGCGGCTTGGAACATCGATCTTCAAAGGCACAAGTGCACCTGTGGAATTCTTTTGTACATCAATAGAAATCTGACAACTGCTTGAATAATTACAGCCAGTTGGAACTCCATGTATAAAACCTCCTTGGTTTTGTGTCGCAACTGTGGCACAAGATTAATCTTCTTTAACCATGGATTCAAGAATCATACTAGGACTTTGGAATCACCGAAAATGAGATGTTCCTTTCCTATTTCATATCAAAACGAACCAACCAAAAAATATAACATATAGATGTGCAGAAAGTTATTGTCGATATCCGGGCTGCAATATACAGAAGATGCAATATTGTAGGCAACCGCGACATCTAAATATATATTTTTGTTTGTAATTCACTGTTGCCATAGTATAACTGCAAATTGCTGCAACTGAAACTAACTTTACATCATTGTTACAGACTCAAGATACCTTGTATCATGCAGGGGCGGATCCAGGAATTCTGTAAAGGGGGGGGGGGGGGGGGAGCGTGACTAATATTTCTGGTGCCACTTCCGGGTTTCATTTCATCTTTTTTCTTTTTATTTCTTTTGTTTTTTACGAAAAATAAAGGGGGGCGTGCGCCGGTTGCGCCCCCCTCTGGATCCGCCACTGATCATGCCATCTATTTTCTGCATGTGAAATCCGCTATTTATGAATAAGGTATTTTGTGTTGTATACTGTTTTTATGGCCATCAAAATAATGACATAACCATTATTGGAGGGGAGGATGTTTGACTTAAAATCAGGCGTACTTTCTCTCTCTTGGAGGCTGTTGACGAATCGCTTGGCTCTGCGAATATTCGACTGGGTGGCGGTGAGCATCTTATTGCGATCCAAGAAGTTAACATCGTCCGAGAAGGGCAGGATATTGAATTTATCCGTCTCCGGCATGTCGTTGAGAATGGTCGTGAGGGCGTCCTTCACCTGACGCAGCTTTGTTCCCGCCATGGACCCGCTCACGTCGATGATGAAGACGACGTGCTTCCGCAGCACCGACAGTCCGGACGGCGAGAAGTAGTGGACGAAATGGTCATCGAGCACCTTGTTGATACGAACATACTATTTCCATTTAGATTATTCACAGGTAGTCATTCTTATATATAAAATATTTGTATAACTTCAACAACGTTCCTAGCATAAATTTTCAAATGAGTCAAGGTCATCTTTTCAACCCTTTGAGTGACGATTACTACAGACAACTCTTAGCTTTGTACACACTGTCCAAGTTCTCTGGCACTGTAAGGGTTGACCTATACGGGAACCCTTATGAACCCTTTACAAAGTCTACGGAAACTCTTGACGAATATTGAAAATATTTTGATTTTGTATTATGTTATATTGATATTTGTGATTGAAAGCCGAATAAATAATGATAACAGTAATAATGATGATAGTAACTGTCATACCGCCAAAATTATCACTCAAAATGTATAGACAAAACTTCACCTGAATATCGCCTCCATCAGGGGTATGATTGACGTCATACTCCACGATATAGTCTCCCATATACCCGCGTGAAGAAACGTCCCTCTGCTCTCTAGGGCCCGGCGAGTATTGAACCTCCCATCGCTCGTCCTCCGGCATCAGTGAGCTAAACCGATCGAGGGGGATAGGGTCAGCGGGTCTAGTCTGGTCTTGGAAAGACGCCCCGCCAAAACTGAATCCTTGCGGCTCTATGACGATCGTCTGAAGATTCATTTCGTCCACTACCTGAAAAGTGATCGAAATAGTTCGTTTGGTCACCTTCTTCAATCTCTTATAAAATTTAGCTCTTCATTGTATCAGTCATCATCACCACTTTATAATTAGATTTCTGTATACCTTTTTCATGTATGAAGAGAAAGTCAACTGTAATATTTTAGATTATCAAACTGTTGGTCATGGATTACAATGAAAGCTTGGTAGTGTCTTCGTAATTTCAAGGCAAGTTTTTGTTTCTGCGATTGTTTCAACCACAGTTCACAAGTGAAGATTATTGTATCGCAAAGTCCTTCGTTACCCGAATATTGAAGATTCGTTCTCATAACGTTTTCACATTAAATTGTAGGATCTAACTATTTCTATCAATAAGGGCGACATAGACAATTCCTTAACTTGATTGTGCTTGAACAAGTGGAACACCTCACTTTAAAGGTCCAGTTTACCTTTGGGAGCAGTGATTTCAAAAATGTTCAAGATATCACTTTTGATGCATATGTGTAGGTTTGTTTTATCACAAAACATTCTACTATATAAAATTTTAGCAATAAAGCCTAAAATATAAGGAGATATCAGTGTTTTTCTCAATAAACCGTAACTGTAGACGATTTAGTCTGGAAACATTTTTATTATAACTATTGTTCACATTTTGTGTATTCAACAACACTTAACATCGATTATACGGATTCAAATTTTTACAGTGGTTGTTTCTATCCCTAACTCACATTTTAGAACTATTTTAAAGCACTAGTGCTGGGTTTTTGTTTCATGTGCAAATGGTAAATTATGCCTTTAATATCATGTTACGACAAATAATAGCCATAATAAACACAACAAATGATAAATTCATGGAAAAAAATATTCTTTGTTTTTCAGTGGTTTCCGCACTTGTCAGGGACAAAACTACGATGATATTAAATCACCTTTCCTTCGCTAAATCACCCAAGTGAAGTGGAACATGTTGCTGTTTTACAGACAGAGCGTGTTCTGGATCACGCCGTCAAACCGCAAAAACGTCATGAATATGCATCTCTTTTATCATGCAATGTGATTCTCGGTTAAGAAACTATGTTTTTTTTTAATATGGTATGGAGCTTGTGTGATGCATCGGTAAATTAGCAAAACAGACTTTTTTTTTTTCTCACGCAGGCTCGACAAAAGACAAAAGCAAAAATGCATTGACGCTTGTTTCCGCCTCTATGTGGAGATGCCCTCAGCGGATACACTGCTGCCATTGAGAAAAGAAGTTTTATGTACCTGCTCCGGGTAGATGCCGATAGTTTGCTGTATTTTACCGAGTCGTCTTGGCAGCATCTCTTCGTAGGTCAGGGTGAATAGGGCTGTGTGTCTCGGGTCGATTGGGACTGACACCACCAGGATGTCGTTATTAGGGTCCCTACAGAGAAAGATGAGGGACTTTGAATTCGCGCTATACGTCTCAAAGATTTCTATTATCACACGGCATTAGTTTGACGTCACAACATCATCATGCCTTGTTCAGCCTTGTAATTTTATTTCAAACAAGCAGTATAATGTTGTCTTCTGTTTAAGAGCTGTTTTACTTTAAAGCAAGGTCATATCTTATTGATATGTTTCCTCGACAGCGATTTAAAGAACAGCACGATACCCTTTCCTATAAGCAAAAAAAAAAAAAAAATGATGAGTCGCATTATTTTGACAGGGTCCTGATAGAGGACAGCTAAGCAATGTCTTAATAAATAATTCTTAAGAATAGAATAATAAAGCAAAATGTAAAGTATCAGAAATGCGAATAGTATGGTAATTTTCTTACTCTTGTGACTCTACAAAATTTTAGCCCAAGTAATGCAGGATATCTCGTATATGCTCCATTTTAGCTCGAATACATATACTTGCATCGCTATCATAAACATATCACGAATACCGTATGGTGTGTGCTGCCGTGAGATTAGCGTACATCATCTTAGAGGATTAAGTACATCCTACATTTTTAACTACGACCAGAACCAAACGGTACTCACAGGGGTGACAGTATCCCTCCCGATCGACCAACCTCGAGGGAGCCTAGGCCAAGCCCAGCGGTGTCCTGGGGGTTTGTAACGTCACTGGTATAGGTACGGCCGTTGACAAAACTAGATGATAAAAGAGAGAATGGTATTTGTCGATCATAATCATCATCTTCGGGACTCTAAACCTACTCAAATAGATATGTAAGATATCTTTTATACTGTATTAAATTTTATATTATATTATATTATATTATATTATATTATATTATATTATATTATATCATATTATATTATGTTATATTATATCATATTATATTATATCATATCATATCATATTGTTATATTATATTATATTATATTATATTATATTATATTATATTATATTATATTATATTATATTATAATCATTGTATTTGACATTAATTACATGATAGAAAAAATACATACATAGATACATAAAACCATAATCTAGTTCAATCGCATTGAATTAAAAAAAAAACAATCACAAAAACTTACAGTCGAAGACTGGTGATGAATGCTTTTGACGGCAACTTCTGCTTGAAGACGGCCTGAGCCGTCGTGGACGCGTTACTGATCATCTCACACTCGACCGTGGTCGTCGCATACCGTAGGACGACGACGGAATTAACGTCTAGCCGGGTGATGTAAACACCTCGCTTTAAAGAGAAATGGTAAGGCATATACTGGGTCCTATGCATCAACAAAGTAAGCATACAAAGAAAATAATTCTTCTATTTTTAGTGATAACGTATCTTTTCATCGTGGGGCTCGAAGCACTCTGTGATACAGAATTGACCGTGTCATCGGTCAGTAGTCAAATTATCAGCTACAGTAACGAGACCTATTGCTGGTATATGCCCCTGTCTCTTGAACGAAGGAAATCAAGTGCTCTTTTATTATGCTAGAAAATGAACAATTATTTTGAATTCTCTTTACACTTTCTTTATATCGCTCCACGACTAGGTCTCGAGATCTGTTGTAACCCTCTTATTCAGCGATGGCGGTAATAAAACTTTAAAACGGTATAACTTTCATGACTTTTAAACGCATTGCCCGATTTTCCTTAAACTTCATTCAGGAGATGAATTTTCTTATGAAACATTGTAAAAGCCTCTTCGTCAGTAGACAATTAAGGTCTTTACAGCACTATGGTGTTTAAGGCACTACGAAAACTATCAAGACGGAAAACATGTGATCTCATCTTGACAAGTTCGCTTCTGTGATTGTTTTCTACTATTAAGTTCATGACCCGCTGGGTTTGCTTCCTCAGCATAAGTGGCAGACAGACAACCGGATGTTTCTTTTGAATGCAGTGTGAAAGCGCTATTTTCCTGATAAATTACATTAAAATTGCAAATGTACAATAGGAAACATTTTCTTCGGCGTGCCGACGTCATGTGTGGATTATCTTAAGATAGCTTCCGTTTTTATCCTCTATGCATTGAATGGGGTGTGGGGGGGGGGGGTGGGAGACATTAATACTTACGTCGTTTCTAACAGCAAGGGGTGCATCTAACCGCGTGGTGTCAATCTCATTTGGCCGATTTCCTGAGTGAAAAATACGAAGTTTGTACGAAGTTGTAACAGTAGTGAATCATACACAAAATGAATTCTCAAGTAAAATATTTGATGAAATATGTTGGAATGACTCTGTGATGGAGTCTTATCTATTGATATACCTCATTACACGGGGACATGGAAACGTGAACGTTGGTGAGTCTCAGAAAAAGATGTTCGTAAGGCATCGTGATAGCGTTGTCTCAGTGACGTGACCATGTAAGTTTATTGTCATTATCTGTTTTGTTTTGTTTTGTTTTTTTGTTGCTTCACTGTCACAAGAACCTCAATGTTTAAAAGAGACAACATGGGGTCCTTAACAGATTACAAAGGTTCTCAAGATATAGCAAGGGTTCTCAGTGTATAACACATACTGAAAAATGTGTCAATTGATTCTACCTTTCAAAATACAAATAGCTTAAGTCAGGGATCTTAGTCCCCAGCTTTGGTGCTTCACAGTCCAGCACAGTATCCTCGAGGATTTCATACACCGGTATTTGACTCATTGATAGTAACCTCAAATAGCTTCTTGAGTTACCACGTGACCTGCAGTGTCAAAGAGTTATCCTTTTGAATTTTAAATGCCGTTATTGCCATCTTGCCAGTACACGCTTGATGGCAGTGAGATGGAAGCAGTGTGTGTGTGTGATTTTTTTTTTTTTTTTTTTTTTTTTTTGTGCGCGTTAGCCCTTAAAACGTGTATATTATGTATGGATGTGCATACTTTCCGTGAGCGAAAGATGTACAAATTTAACCCTAAAAGGGCCGGGGGGGGGGGGCGGAATCCGCCCCCCCCCCCTCGACGTTTCGCGCTATAATTCTGTAACGCGAGAAGGCCTCGTCGCGAGGCTTCTTGACTTTCTTCGTTCAAGTCTCGCGCAACTTCTGAGACCAACAACGTCCGCGCATACCTTTGCGAAGCCACGCCCATTTTTGTAACGGAATGTTGCCCCAAAACGGGCAAAATTTTGTGATTTTGTGTACATTTCCTATGGAAAACAGTGCTCTGTCATGAAAGTCATAAAAACCTGATTATTTTTACAATTAATCACTTTCATTGATTAATTTGTGCTAATTATGGTAGAAAAGTGGTCAGTGACAATTTCCGATGAAAAAACAAAGAAAAAACAAAAGTTGAAAAACAAAGAAATACATAAGAATTGAAATGAGTTTTGGAAGTTTTTGTGATGTACAATTGTTGAATCTGCTAAAACAGATTTACAGATCAAAAATTAGACTCTCAATGCTTTTAATTAGGCTAAAATATCACCTTGAGCTTAATTTGCATAATTAATTAATTAAAATTAGAAATTGATTGTTTCAAAAAATCTTATGACACAATCTTGTAGATTATGACGCGGGTCTCACGCATGCAAAATTTCATCTCAATCGCACCTCCGATGGCCGAGATCTCAGGGGGGGGGGGGGGGTGGGGCGGAATCCATCCCCCCCCCCCCCCCCGGTCTGAGCATAGCCAAAAAAGCCCGGCCCCTTTAGGGTTAATGAGGGAAACATTGATCATAGTAGTATACTACATGTACAAGTAGGCCTACTCACCCACTGCTTCTTCCAGGAGGTTCCTTTCCGTGTTCGCCCTGCTCAGCGCCGGCAATGCCATTGGCGCGTCCGGGCCGCTCATCGCTTCGCCAGTTTCGGGATCGACGACGGTTAGCGGGGTCAGCGGCGTCACAAAGTTGTGCTCCTGGGCCAATCTGATGATGCGCTCGGCGATGTCGTAGCGTTCGATGGGATCGGTGCTCTCGCCGAATTCGTTGATCAGATTTTGGAGGGCTTTCATGGCCCAGATGCGACGCACGACATTGGGGACTGCCCGAGACTGGCTGAGCTCGGGGGACGTGTACTGTGCAATCAGATATTGGGAAAAAGGTGATAGGGATTTTTCTTGTTCATATTCTATCCACATGCAAGTGACTTCTCTTTGACTAAAAATTTGCAGAAACTTCATAAAGTTCAAATGATTATATCACTTCTGAAACACGTGTATTGTAACTCCTCTGCTGAAAGGGGGGGGGGGGTAGGAATTGGGGGTTAAGAAATCGTGATCTACGATGACGAGAATACGTCTTGACGAAAACTTTTTTTTTTTTAGTTGGCTCTGTTGATCTTACCGTTGTGTCAATAGGGATTGATTTGATCCTGTCTCCGTCTTTAGACTTCACTGCTATCCTTGTCTGTAGTACGTCGGAGGGACGACTGTCCAACAGCCTACCAGCAACAACCAGTTCCGACCCGTCGTAGTACACGGGGAACAGATGCTTGGTGAGGGTCTGAGCGTCTGCCATGTCGTTGGGATACTCTAAGGAGACATCGAACAGTAGAGGGCGGTAGAGCTCAAAATAGACCTGTCTGAGCTGATCCGCTGCGGTGCTGCCTTCGTAGATCATCTTAGCCGTACCATTGTTCTGGGAGGCGAGCTTGACGAGGAGGTCGAAGTCGACCAGCCTGCCGAATCCGATCGTGTAGAGGGCGTGCTTGCCATCGATGGCCTGGCGAGCGTTGTTGAGGATGTCCTCCTCGGTGGTGGTGCCGACGGACGGGTTGCCGTCAGTCAGGAGGATCATCATGCTGAGGATATTGTCCTCCGGGCGATTGTAGCGAGCCTCGCTGTCGAGCAGTTCGTCGGCCTTTAGGATGGCATCGTTGAGGTTCGTCTCTGAAAGAGGAGAAAGTTCATATGGAACACTAAATTGTTGTAACATGATCTCTCTAAAAGGATTTTAACGAGAAGTTGCTGAATGAATTCATAAGGAAAGCGTCATGGTGAAGTGGAGAATGGCTGATATATAGTAGAATGAGGATGATGAAAATAAAGTTTACACATTCAAACGCAAGAGAGGACTAAGGTTTTTCAGTTTGATCTTTAATGATATGGTAATGTGCTGAAGGACGTCAAATATGTAATACCTGCTGCTGTGGCCCTTAATATCTTCGCACCAGCCACTACCACTGCCTGTGATGTACAAATTTCCACGTGGACACAAATTCGTTAGTATAGCTCTTTTTTTTTTTTAAAGTTTTCCCAAGATAACCAACAGCTGCTTTCAAACTGTCGGTTCTTTTGGTCTATCAATATTCTTTTACACTTTGTTTTTTCTCTCTTTTTTTTTTCCTTTTTTTTTTTTTTTTTGGGGGGGGGGGTCAAATAATAAGACAACGAAGGTTGGAGCTACCACCCAAACTAACTCGATGTAGTGTTCCCAGGGGCGATAGTCGTACAGCTTACTGGAATCTCCGTTATTCAAGAAAGGAGGAAATTTAAGGTATCATAAATATCGGCCTATTTCGTCAGGAATAAAGACTATAATAGCTGTGGATGGTTTAAAACATAGCATGGATGCTTAGAGTGTCAAAGCAGAGCTGTCTTCCTCTTTTTGGTTTCACGGCGCCGGTGTCGGCTAGGCGAGCTTACCCGAGTCATCCCGCAAGTTGTCGACGAAGGCCTTCGCCTCCTCAATGTAGCGTGTCTGGGCTGGGGCGAGACGATTATTTTCCCGCCAGTACTGGACGCCGTCCGAGAAGGTGATGATGTTGAAGTAGTCCCTGGGGCCTAGGTTGTCCAGCATGGTCTTCAGGGCCTCTTTGGTTTGCGACAGCTTGGTGCCGTACATCGACGCGCTGACGTCGATGACGAAGACGATCTGCTTGCTAATTGCCCGGAAGTCGGTTGGCGAGAAGAAGTGCACAAAGTATCCGTCCTGTACCTGTATAGCGCATGGATGTTTGAAGCATGTAGAAATGTTGTAAGTCACTGCTGATACATTTAAACAATAGCAAAACACGACACCACCTTAGAACAATGGCGACTTCTGCGATTTTTGTCATTACTATAATGAGCCACATATTTACAAAATGTCTACACTTTTTACGTTTATTACTTCTATTACTGCGACCTACTCTCGTCTTTAATACCAATCCATCTACAACTGTCTTAACCCCATACTGCAACACTTGCATCTCTTTCCGTTGTTAGGTCAACTCCTTTGCTTGTTACTCGCATTACCTACAATAAGCCATGGTGATATCGCTTCAATCGAAACAGCAAAACATGAAAAAAAAATGACGGCATTAGTTGCAATAGTTTTATCATCACAATAATTGCTGACATGCACATTTACTGACTTGTGTGTGGCTTCCATCGAGCGTGTCAACAAGCCGATAAGTCAGTACGATGTCGCCGTTCAGTCCGACTCGACTACATCCGAGTTGCTCCTCCGTGGTTGGGAAGTAGCGGAATTTGAAACGCGAGTTACTCTCCTTGACCAGGTTGGCGGACAGGTCAGTGTCCGGAAGAGTCTGCCATGTGTTGCCCCTGTACACGGCTGTGATTTCGTCGATGAACTGGGGCTCGGTCACTTGGATATCGACTCCGAGATCGTTGACAATCTGGTTAAGATCAAAGGAACCAATCATATTTTTTTTTTCCCGTAGGACTATAGCTACAATATCGAATATGTCTCAAAAAAGTTGTGCCAAGATAGAATGACAATTAATATCACTTCCAACCTCTCATTTTAATTCTTTCGTTTTAATGTGATAAAAAAAAAGAATAAAGATATGATAGTGAAAGACGGGAAATAGCCGTTGTTGGAAAAACAAAACAAAAACGCAGATAAGCATATACGCTATTATCATCGCCAAAAGTGAAAGAAGCGTGATCTTAGATTTTGTTAAGAATCCTTAAATTTTATAAATATCACAGTTAGTACTGCTCATTTTATGTTAAGTCCGTGTTGTAAAAAAAATCTCACTGGCCAATGGAGTTTTGGTTAAGGCATTATTCTAAATGAGCAGACGTTAAGCTTTAAAATGATGCATAACTCAATGCAAATGGTTTTCCTAACCCATCAAAATAATGGAGAGGATACAGTACACACTCGGGGGAAATTTAGGGTCTATTCAAGTGTTTCATCAAGCGGTGGTCTGTGCACTGAATGGGAAAAATATAGGTTGTAAATCTTAATTAAAACCACAATGAAGGGATTATCGACTTTAACTGAAATTTTGAACACTTTGTTAGCACGTTCTTTTTATAACTAATGCTTACTTTCAAAACAGTAGCATGACCCTTCAAATTTTGTTACGAACTGAAAACAAATAGTGTGTAAAGGGTCAAGATAAAAAAAGGTTTGAATAAAACGATTTAAATAAAAAAGGCCTCTATGGTACCTGATCACATCATTCTACTAAAAAGTGTTTTAGAAAAACTGGAAAAGAAAAATTATTCGTTTCATGATCCCAAACTTGAGAAATAGTTATGTAGAAGAATTGCTCCTTCAGATAATTAAATAAAACCAACAACTAAAGGTTGACAAGGTTGACCCATTTCACCCATTTTGGGTTATCACGTGTAATCATGTTGTGCGGCTTTCTGTTGGTTTTGTGATGTACAATCACAATTCTTCCATGAGTGACACATCTAAAATAGCTAGTGGTTCCCTTATTATATCAGACTTTGGTTGCTATACGTACTTGTCGAGGGTTAATGTTGATCTGCTGCTGGTACTGTCCGCGAACCTTGTTCAGTAGTTCGTCATAGATCAGGACAAACGTCACCGGCGTGTTACGAGGTACGTTAGGAACGGTCATGACAATGGCATCTTTCGCTGGATCCCTGCAGAATGGCGTGAAGGCAACAGTAAATGTATTTTTAACATATTGAGGCAGCCTAGATAGTTGTTGCTGATCGCGCAAAAAAAAAAAAGAGTCCGTAACACGTGCATCTTCGTATTACGTAGTTCTTGATGTCCTTCCTTACTGACCATTGCTGACGTAATAAACAATGAATGGCTTTCTTGGTTTTGTGTTGTCACATCAGATCATCACTGCCATAGAACTATTATCACTTGTAACTTCTGCTACATTAGCACCTATCACATCCTCAATGAAATGCTCTTCGCTGATTGATCTACAAAGCTTATAGCGACATTATAATTATAATTATAATAATGATAATAATAATAATTATTATTATCATTATTATTACTATTATTACTATTATTATTATTATTATCATTATTATTACTATTATTATTATCATTAATATTATTTTGCCAAAAAGTGCTATTCCTGTCACCTTGCTATCCATAACTTCAACGAGAGTCTCTCAGCACATGGATTTTTTTTTTTTGTTTACTATGACAGTAAATGACACCGTCTCTTTGCAGTAGTTACATTTCTACTTTGGCTGCTGCTAATACACCCAGTACTGCGACTAGTCATGTACCTCAACTGCTGCTGACAAGAATGTTATCATTATTATCATCATCATTATTATTGCAATTATTACTATCATTATCATAATAACAATAATTGTCATTATCGTTATTATTTTTATCAGTAGTAGTAGCAGTAGCAGCAGCAGCAGGAAAAGTGGTGGTAATGGTACCAGTAGTTGAGGAACTTACTACTTGTTTACCAATGATTATAGCTTCATTACTACCAAAAAAAAATCACTTCGACTATTCTAACTATTACTACTACTTCTACTGCTACTACTACTACTACTACTACTACTACTTATACTACCACCGCTACTATTACTTCCACTACTACCGCTACCACCGCTACTATTACTTCTACTACTACTACTACTACTACTACTATTACTACTACTACTACTACTACTACTACTACTACTACTACTACTGCTACTATTACTACTACAGGGCCGGCGCAGTGTTTTCAAAAGTGTGGGGGCCCACTTCCGGGTTTGATGAGCTAACAAGCAAAAAAAAAAAAAGGGTCCTCAGCTCATCTCTCCCGGTCCACTTCCGAGTTTCTTCAGCTAACAAGCAAAAAAAAAAAAAAGTCCTCGGCTCATTCTCTCCCCTCCCATTTTAGTGCCACTTACGTACTTCCGGGTTGAAAAAAGTGTGGGGGCCCAAAGTGATGACACCTTATGTATTCCTTTGTATGGTGCACAAAAAGTGTGGGGCCCCTGTACTACTACTACTGCTGCTACTACTACACCTCTACTACTTCGACTACTACTACCACTATACTGACAACTATTATACTACTACTTTCTACAAACTGTACTACTACTGGCTGTGATGCCACGATGCATCTGGTGATGCTTATGTTAATCACTTACAACGACTACAACCATCATCATCATCGGTATCGTTATCATAATCATAATCATACTCGTAATCACAATTACACATCTGACAATAATCAAGACTATCATCTTGTCGATTTCCTCAATCAGCGATCTCGAATCTTTACCTCCGAGCTAGTAGGGCAATGACCTGCCCGCTGGCACTGGTGGCAAAGACCTTCTGCCATTTCTCGTCCTGGATGTTCTGCACTACGCCCGTGTAACGCCTGTCATCAACATCACTATAAAATATCGAGATGTTAGAAATATTAGCATAAAGGAAAAGAATAGAAAATCGCCATCTTCCCCCTCAGGCATGCAACCTTGTAATGTCCATACACTAGTGGTGGCCAGGGAAAATTAAAACTTGATACACCTGTATCAGGCCACAAACTGTCAAAAAAGGGTAATATTTTGGTGGCCCAGTCTAGCACCTAAGATTCAAAATAGATCGTGTTTCCCTTTAATTCATTAATTGATTCATTTCATTTCATTTCCTTCCTTATTTTTTTAATGGGGCGGGGAGACACGTGCAAGCATGAATATGAATACAAAGTACACTTATTACAAATATTAAAAGCAATATTCATATAATAATCATTGTACACATAGTTATTAGAATCATAGAGCAGGGAAGAGATAATTACCTATATCATGAGTTATTTCAGGAGCATAACTTACACGTAAAAGTTGGATATGAATGCCCCACTGGGGATCTGGTGACTAAATTCCACCACCTGGTTATTGAAGTTGTCGTGACTGTAGGATGCGGTGACGGTGGTGCGAGCATAGCGCTCTGTGATATCCGATTCCACGTTGTATCGTGTGAGTTGAACGGGCGCGGTCTGGCAAAGATATATAAAAGTTGAACTCGCCAGGAGTTTCGTGAAAGGAACTTCGAGCTCTGTTCTCATCGGAATTGACACAATGTTTGCATTCTACAAGGCGGTTAGGCAACAACAATTCGAAATCAGTCGGACGAAAAAACAACATGCTAACATGCTAACATGGCTAAAAATGGTTCTAAGCTATGGAAAAATGTATGTAAGGATAAGAACTTTAATAGGGCACTCAAACCGAAATTGCTCATTGAATGGTCCTAGGACTGTTTCATAGAGAATTTAGTGTACGATTTTCAATGCGTTGTCGGTAATTATGTAACGTAATAATCGGTCCTTTTCCCAATTTAGTCTCGTGGTTATGTGAATATAAGCCGTAAGCCAGTCTTGTTTGTACAAATTGTGTTCATCAATATTATTCAGGGCTCCATGGAAGACCACTATTTATTGGTGAATGGACTACCCTGACAAAAGATTAGAAATAAATAAATAGATAGATAGATAAATGAATAAACAAATTATGATAATACAATGTAGTTGCGTAGACTCTTCAGAATAGGACATTCAATTTTGTCTTCTGCGCACTTCCTGCTACAGCAATACTAAATCTCACCGGTGGAGTTTGTGTTGTTGTAGACCGTGGGGTTGTTGTAGGGCTGGTAGTGGTTGGCGGTTCTGTGGTAGTTGGGACGGTTGTAGTAGTAGGAATTGGTGTTGTAGTCGGCATGGTCGTAGTAGTTGGCTGAGTTGTTGTCGGTGTGGTCGTAGGTTGGGTCGTAGTAGGTGCTGTTGTAGGTTGAGTTGTTGTCGGTGTTGTGGTAGGTTGGGTCGTTGTCGGTGTTGTGGTTGGTTGAGTTGTTGTCGGTGTGGTTGTAGGTTGTGTTGTTGTAGGTGTGGTTGTAGGTTGTGTTGTCGTTGGTGTGGTTGTAGGTTGTGTTGTCGTTGGTGTGGTGGTAGGTTGTGTGGTTGTAGGTGTTGTAGTAGGTTGAGTGGTTGTAGGTGTTGTAGTAGGTTGTGTTGTTGTGGGTGTGGTAGCTGGTTGCGTCGTTGTCGGTGTGGTAGTCGGTAGGGTCGTTGTAGGCATTGTCGTGGTGGTGGGAAGAAGGGTTGTTGGTGGCGGCAAAGTTGTAGGCGACGGACAAGCGACACCGCCAATGCCAATCGATTCGTCGACCACGCCAACATCTCCGTAGTCTGGTCCGATGATGTCCCAGCGCAAATTGGCGGGCCGGTTTTCCGTTATCACCTTGTTGTCGCCAACCATGACGGTGTTGGCCGTCGGATTGTCACCCCTACCTGCCGCGATGGGCGGTGAGTCTGAGAGTACCATGGACATGAGGGGAGTCAGCAGATTGTACCGCTGTGATATCTCCAGCGACCTGTCTATGAGTGCTCTCTTCTCTTCCGCGTCATTGGCCAACGTGAATTTGGTGAAAAGCTCACGCAACAACATAAATGCGTACGTGCGTTCCACAAAGTTCTCGGGCACATTTTTACCATCGAGCGATGGGGGTGGGTTCTGTAAAGAAAAGGAAAAATACAGACAACAATAATCAATGAACAGAGCATAATATATTATACTGTTGATCTTTCGACTTGGTCCTAGAGAAAATATCTTACTCTATATTTCTGTTGGTAAGTTTGTTTTGTTTTTGTTTTTTAATACTTTGTTTGTTCTGCATTTATGTATTCATGTAAGGAACACGGCAAAAAGGCCGTATTTCTCACCTGTGTTAGTGTAAGAGTGTGTTTGAATTGTTCTCGAAATGACGTGTTCAGAGCGTGTAGGTGTACACTGAGTTTGTGTCAGAAAGTCAATGAGTGTGTATGTGTTTGTTTGTGTTTGTGTTTATGTGCGTAAATATGGGGATAGTAACGTTCTGTACACTATGCTGATGTACAGACATGTTTGCTCAATTTCCACATACCGTTAGGCTGACATTGTTGGCAATCTGGACATGTCCCCCAGCACCGACTGCATTGATGACGATGGGGAGCGTCTCAAGATCTTCACTGCCGAGCAGACCGGTAATCGTCAACTCCGTGCCGTTAAAGAAATTGGAGAAGTTTGTGTTCGACAGCGAATTCCCCACGACAGCGTTGTTGAGGTATTGGACCTCGATATCGAAAAGCAGGGGGGAGGCGACCTCGCTGTACACTCCTGTAAGTCAGTGGGTAATCAATGACTTTTAGAGACATCAATAGGACGCCATAGCTATTTGTATGAATTCTTTCAGTTAGTAGTAAAGATATAGATACATCGCTTCCTCGAATATATAATTTATTTCGTATATTACATGAACCTTTTGTAAAAGTGTAGACAATATCATTTTATGATATGTATACTTTGCATTACGTTTTGATTTTCTTTGATTGGAAATAAACTATGATTGAACTTGAACTTGATTGAACTTAATAGGAGATCACTTAGGACATCTTTTGTTGTAGCTCCATTATGATACTTAGAGAAAGGAAAAGTAAGTGAGCAGGTAAAGTACACTGTAGAAAACCGTACATCTGCTTTCTTGACAAAATGCATGTAGACAATAACTCCCGGCTGATAATTCATCCAAGGGAGTGAATTGTTCCCCCTAGTCCAAGCATTATACATGCAATTCTCGACACACATTCTTGCTGTAATACATAAGTCATTTATCATGCTGATGAATAAATACTGGCAGATTGATTTGAACGTAACCTTGCAGTTGCGCCTCTGCTGATGACGACTCGTAGATTTTGCGCGAGATTCCGCGGTTCTGCAGGGCGAGTCGACTCAGCAGTTGCTGGTTGACGAGCTGACCGAATCCGAGGGTGACTAGAGAGCAGCGCCCCCTGTTGGCCTGTCGGACGTTTCGCTCGATGTCGATGGGGTTTTGGACACCCGTTGACGGTTTGCCGTCCGTCAGCAGGAAGAGGATACATACCATAGGGTCCTCCCTGCTCGACACCATCGATCCAGTCGTATCAAGCAGCCTGAAACCTTCCATCAAGGCAGCATTCAGGTTTGTACCTGCATACACAAAAGATCAAGATATTGCTTGGAATATTACGGTTTCCCACATTTTTATGCCATGGCATGTTTTATTCAAAGCTGAAGCTGTAGACGCAATCAAATGTATTTTGAAGTTCATGTAGGCCTGTACCTATAAAAGGTGATATTGTGCTTGTCTTTTTTCCCCAAAATTTGTATCAAAGCCTGCTTATATTCAAACTGTTTGAAAACTGCATACTGTATCACATCAAATTACTTAAAGGAGATTACACACTCTGAAACGTTTGTCTTTCTGCCCAATTAGTGTTGTGGGAAACACTTGTGATTGAGTGCAAACTATGATTGATCAGTTCTTTTTCGACTACGATTGAAACTATCTAGATTTGATGTGTGTGTTTGTGTGTATATATGTGTGTGTGTGTGTGTGTGTGTGTGTGTGTGTGTGTTGTGTAGCGGCTATTACATACCTGCTTTGTGACGGAATCTATTGACATAGTTGTTGGCCTCTCTCACGGTAGTCGGGGACACGTCCACCATCTGATCAGTCTTCCAATAGTACACTTCGTCGGAGAAGGGCATGATGTTGAAACCGTCCTCGTCGCCCATTTGGCTGATGATAGCCGACATGGCACGTTTCGTCTGCCGAAGCTTCCTCGGGTACATCGAAGCGCTGAAGTCGAGCACGAACACGACGCGCTTCTTGATCGCGCTCATTCCGCTAGGCGCGAAGCGATGGATGAAATTGAGCCCAGAAGTCTGAGCTCAGAGGAGGGAACAATTTGAAGAAGTTTTAAGGCATAATGCATTTAAATGACTCTCGCACTTCGTCCTACAAAAAAGACAACGAAAATATAATAAATCGGGTAGGAAATTATTTCTGTAAAGAGTGAAAACTCAGATCAATACGAACTTGTTAAACGTGGTTAAAGAGGATGGTTTCCTCATTAGCCCATGAGGCAGGGCATCCTCGCCGTTGAATGTAGAGAGCTTATGATAGCTGTTTCTGAGCAAAGTCATAGGAATACGTACCTGCTTTAGTGATAAACTAGTAAGCTGCCTAAATGACATCATAAGGTGGTTGAGGAAAATTACGATAATGTACAAATGTCAGGACTGTGCAAGTGAAACAAGTTGTACTTTTTATAAGTGCCAAAATGGAACACGTGGATTTTCATGTTTTAAAGTCTTAATTGACAATATTTTCTTCTGCTGAATGCAAGCCTAGTCTATAGAAATATATCCACTGTGGTGGGCCAGAACAATACTGCGTTAAAGGGTGTATTTCCACAGTGTCACGCCAACGGGGTCTATCGTATGAATTGAAGCCTGCGGCTTCTAAATGGCACGATGATGTTTACTTAACTTCTTGTAACCGTGTATACCCTTGTTTTTCTAATTACCGGGTGCTGGCACATTTGGAGTGGTCCGTTTCTGTATTCTTGCCCTAAATAAACAGCCTTAATGACTACCACAAGGTTTTTACTTACAAAGACATGCATGGCGATCTCACACGCAAAGTCAGATTACTACTGTCTCACTCTCAACAATATCATGCATAAACACCAATGTTCACAATATCACAACGGACACACACTCTCTCATTAATTCTTCCTCAAATCCCCGTTTCTCTCTTTCGTACTCCAACACACATCATTCGTAGCTACTCCCGATGAAATATAAAAGTTTATGAAAGAGAAGGATGAGGACTAAAAGATAATTGACAAGGATGTATACAGAAAGAGTTCTTGGTCTGTCTCAATGACAAGAGTTTGGAGATATCTGTTGTGACTGTCATTAAGAAAAGGCAATGTTAACATATTTTACATCTGTAATCATTTTGCCTAACAAGGCATTCACTTGCCTATATGGAAAAGATGAACCAAAGACAAGTTGTCGTAATGTCATTGGAAATAAAAATAAATCTGAACTACTTCTAAATGAGCGTGAATTAATTAATTCTTTCAATGTCTATGCAGGTTACAGCATCCAGGATCATCCAGATGCTGCATGTTATAACTTGTGTTATCATATTACCTTTATCAGAAAAGAAAAAAATATCGCTAGGATTACACAAGATGATGATGATAATTGTTGTGGAAATACAACAGTTATTTGCTAAATTGCCTCTGGCTTGCTCTGGAGCAACCAACTCTGACAAGATTTCTTTTTTTTTTGTGAGTTTCTGAATTGTTTATGATAATAAAACTTGTGATTTAAAAGGAGATGATCAAACACCATTATCATTATACACACCTAAACCTCGCCTACTCCCACCATTATCATTATACACACCTGAACCTCGCCTACTCCCGATTGTTGAGCCAGGTCGTATCGCAGAATAAAATCAGCAAATATACCGTCCATTCCGTAATGGTTCCTGTAAGTATTCTGTGCGTCCATGTCGGGGGTGAACTCCAGCGTGAAACTGCCATAAGCTGCGGACGAAGACCCTGACCCCGATGCCGAGCCCGATGCTGAGCCCGATGCTGAGGCCGACGACGACAACACAGACCCAGTTTCAAGGTAACTATCCAAGTCGTACATTCTACCAAAGGAACTTATGGCGGCTGTAGTTTGAGACGAGAAATCATAGTGATGAGTGTCTTAGTGCTCGCTTTTCGAGTAGCGAATGAAACCCGTACAGACATGTGGATTGAGTGAATGCAGCGGTATTCGTATAACACGTCAGTGATCTAAGTTTGAGGAAAGTCTGACAATTCATCAAGAGATGATGAATTGTTAAAGTTTCTGTGCAGCCATCGTTGGATGAGAAGGACTACTTAGGTCTACAAAGCATAATGTAAAGTATGTACAAGTATATTAGAAATAAAATTCAGAGGATTCTACAAAATTTAATTTCTTATTATAAACTGAAAAATACACGTTCACTCGACTTGTTACTGACATATAATGTTAAGGATAATAACTATCTCCCTGCTTCCTAAAAGAGGTAAGTAAATTTTACAACTGCTGCGAAAAGGAAGGAGCCAGCCACACACACACACACACACACACACGCACATACACACGCACACAATAAAAAATCTTATGGCTGTAACAGCTGTATCGCATAGAATATAGAGCTGTTACTAGAGCGTCATTTTAATCTGAGATTGCAACACAAAGAGTATCACCACTTCTGAAAAAACAAGCTTAATTTAATGCAGTGAAAACGATTGCATTCACTGAGCGAGAGAGAGAAAACACCACCACCACCAACAACAACAACAACAAAATAAACCCCAAAACACCGTCATGATGGTATCTGTGTTACAATGCGTACAGAAATCCAAAATAATGAAGAACATGGCCAAAGTGAACCCACGTAAAGACATGAGTATTTAAAACGTACTGTTCCTAGCCTCAGCTGAGACGCTGGAAACGAGGAGAGAAGTGGCCGACAAGGAGAAGTCTCGCGAGTCGAGCCCGGCTTCAGAGCGCACTATTCCCTGTGGCTCTGTCACCTCGGCTGCTATCTTGAAGTTCTTCACTGCCTGGTGAGGGTTGCACAAACAGGGAGAGCAAAACAAAACGAGATGCTTTGTGTGTTTGGTATATCTCAAAGCTAAGTAAATTGAATGGTAAATGTGCGTTACGAATATTAGACGAAAGTTGAAAATATCCCTTTTACCTAAAATTATAGCCGCTGAAAGTAGGCAGGTATGAAACGAAACTTTTTTTTTTCCTCTCTTGTTAGGCCAATACAGAGACCAAGTTAATCTTTGAGACTTTTTTTTTTTTGTGTCACAATTTTGGTTCAATATCTGACTATCGTCACAACAAAGACATCAAAGCCAGTGTACTTCACAGTCACATCCATGACTGGATTACTTGGCGACACCAGGGGCTTAATCTCAGAAATCGTACCTTGCTGACTGGGCTGAAATGGGAACGTTAACGTGTAAAAATCCCCCCCCCCCAAAAAAAAAAAAAAAGGGATCGAAAACCCCCAGCATGTAACACTGTTGAGAAGTATGATGTCACTATAGCTGGAGATCTACTAATATTCATTGTAATTCTTTATGTATATTGTCTGCATTATAGTAAATTTGTAAGTTATAAACTTCCATTTTGTAAACGTTAGAAGATAAATTTCGAGCCATTTTTTCTTTAAAACCTTCATGATTACGCATTTTTAATGACTAGGGTAGCATGTTGAACCATGAATTTGAGTTTGTTGCTTTTATTTTAAACTGGAAGCAATGTTAATGTCCTTTCGTCGTACCCTTCCACAGGGAGAGAATTGTCTTTCAATTTCCTTGTGTGAATAAGTTTGGAAAACCCCTGTAGTGATACCTGTCCCGGTCTGACGCTTATCCTCTGTGTGTACCATCCCGACTGGCGTTCCAGGAGCTCTTGGTACTGGATGATGACTTTGACGGTTTTCTTACGGGGAACTTCTATCTGGACAGTGAATACGTTTCGTGTCTGCTGACCCCTGATAGTGACGTAAGCATCGAACAGATTTTTTTTTTTTCAGCGTGAAATCTACAAGCGCGATAAGAAAGTCCCTATTCATCGAAATGTCAGCGTCTCCTAAACAAACTGAGAAATTGAAAATGAATACTGATGACAAAATTCGGCTAGATGTTCTGCAACATTGCGCGGTCAAGCAAAGTTGGACACCTGCCTTACAGAAATAAGATTTGATGTATACCGTAATTAGATAATATAAGATCAATGCATGATTCATTAAATTCTTATAGAGCAGCAAATTTCTAAAATCTTTAAAAGTACAAGAGATAATCATTTTTTTTCTAATCTAGTACGCTTATATGTTGATATATACTTCTTAAAGGGAAGGTATAGTTTTGGTTGAGATGGCATATTCACATTTAACTTTTTTGTGATAATTATAGAAACTACTTATGAAATATTAAAGAACATACGATTCTTAGGGGTATTCAAACTTTATTTGGTGAAAATTGGTTTAAAAATGGCTGATATATCCAAAAACACAGTAGAACAAAGTGGCCTTGATAAAGCGTGGGTCCCACCTTTTATTAGAATTTCTTTGTTTCTGGACATCTCAGCCATTTCAAAACCAATTTTCATCGAATAAATTTTGAATACCTCTTAGAATTGTATGCTCTTTCATACAATGTTGTTGTTTTTTTAATAAGAGGTTTCTCATTATCTCACAAAAAAAAAAATGGAAACCTGAAGCCCCATCTCCACAAAAGCTATACAATTCCTTTAAGTAATTGCTTTCAATTTCAATCCAATTTTAATTTCAATTTCATTTCTATTGTCCAGTAGGGTATTGTTTTTGCCTCAAGTCGTTGTACATTAACGCTTAAAAAAACAAACAAACAAAAAAAAAACATTGAACAGGATTATAATCACAAAACACAAAACTTAAATTAAATTTGACATAAAACGTACAGCGTACTTGTTAACAACCATTATGAAAGGGCTCAAAAGAAGCACGTACCGGAGATAAATCTATATAACAATATACCTGGCAAGTGTGTGGTTAAAAAAAAACAGTGTGTGTATTGGGATAAATTATCTATTCTATTCCAATTGCCATATTTGCCAAGTATATGGTAGCAAAACGGTGTATGTACCAGGGATAACTCTATAAATCTATCTTCAAATAAATCTATCTATCAAATTTGGATAGAAAAAGAAATGATGTATGAAATGCCAGCTAAGTTAGAAATAGTATTTTGCCTGGGAACGACAGTAAATATGAAAAATACACTAATCTTATTGAACGAATACATATATATTCGAGACAGTAATAAGGACAGAAGATGTCGCAGGATGCCGGCTGGTGGAAGCTTTCGACCTTAGGTCTTCGTCAACTTTATTGTCTGTTTATACGAAATGAAATAGATGTTTTGAGCATAACAGATCATATTATGGAGTAATGAACATGATACATCGAGTACTATTTCAGCATGAGTTAACAGCTTCAGAGTATACTTCGCAACATATTCAAAAAATTGCAAAACATCCAACAATGTATTACTGTAAATATATATATATATATATATATATATATATATATATATATATATATATAAAACAGTGCTAGCGAGCACAAGGTAATTAGTTGCATATTTACCCAGTTTTGTAGTGGGCCTCGGCAATTGTGGCTATTGTGACGTTAGAGGGTCTTGATGACGCAGGAACGATGCAGCGATCAGCGGCGTAACCCATGAACGTGTCTCCATCGACGATACTGAAAGAGACGGAGGATATTTTCATGTTAATATTTTTATTTTAAGTTCAATCTTTCTCTGTTTGGTGGTAAAAGGATGGGCGGATGTTTCAATCAAGTTTGTACGACTTTCAAACCTCATAAATGTTTTCATGTTGCTTTTAATAGCTGAGGTAAAATATGGCCAAATATTTATTTTGGATATGCATTTTTTTTTGCATATATTTTCGAGCCCTTGCTCGACCCAGACAAAAGGGGAAACATTAAGAATATGGTTTAAAACAATAACACAATAATGACTCGCACAAACCTCATGTACAGATACCAACTCTCTATTGAAACTTTGTCGAAATGTCAGAAGTATATCTTTAACTTAAATCTGCAAGCAAACCCAATATATCTCACAAGATTGTATATACTTTCATGATTTAAATGCTACATTGTTTAACTATACATTTTACAAACATCAAATATCCAAATCAAAAGTTTGAAGAGATGATTATAACCTGGTGCTTGATCCTAAAATTGAAATAATTATTGTACCATCAACTTTACGCTGAATGTTATGCTGCGTTTCACATCATGTCCCGGCGGTCATGGCAGTCCCGTTTGCCCGAAACGTAATGCGCCGTTGGTAGAAGAGACATTCCTCTCTTCGTATTCTATTCTTGTTAGTTTAAGTCCTCGCCCCGATGAGCAATACTATATCTGTCAAACGCTGTCGTCACGGCGTCTGTCAAGACTATCAATATTATCCGTCGCGTCCAGCTACGGATCACCTCCAAGTTTTGTTACAGCCCATTGTACGTGCCGTCGTGTTTTGTTGCGATCAACCCGTTTTATTACGGCGTGCAGGGCTTTTCATTAGCACCGGGACTGCCGTGGCAAATTTTTTGATAATTTAAAAATCTGACACGGCATCCACGGCAATCACGGCCTGTCACGTTTGCCTATTCTGTCTCACTGCGTTGTCTCACGTCCATCCCGCTTTGTCAACCGCGGCCTGAAACGTGACTGCCTGGCAACGTGCCTGGCTGCCGGGAACATGGTGTAAACGCAGCATTCGATGGCTGACATGACAAACTCACATGTCGAATTGTGAGATGTATGAATTGGCAGGGAGAAGTATGTCGAAAGGGATGCTTTGACTAACGGTCGCCAGGTTCCTCACGTTAATCTTGACCGTGGTTTCGGCGAAACGTACGGCAATCTTCGTCTCGACGTGGAACATGGTGATTTTCATCGGGATGGGCGTCTGCGAGGTGGATCATCAATAACGTGGAAAAAATACTGGTATGCTTTTATAGTTAACCATGCACAATAAGACAGTTCGTGGATCCACATTGCCCATGAGCAGAAAAAAAAAACAACAAATGTCATTTGTGCCAAAAGACATGACGATTTTTAAATTCACTGGATAAGCATCTGTGATGGAATGATTATTCATGTTTACCCTTGTATACTGTATGCTGCTTGCTAGCACATCCATCGGACACCAGGCCTGGTATTTTGGCAAAACTAACAGAAAAAAAAAATGTTAAAATATGCAATGCAAAGATCCCATTTCTTTCTTTTTTTTTTAAATAAAGAAATGGATGCTTCCCCCAAGTTGACAGACCATTCTGGTCACCTGATCTATGCAAGCTCATTTTTTTTTTTTTAAACATGAAGTCCATTAATAGTTACGTCGGGCAAGATTATGCCTTATGACACTTTTGAAACGAGTGAACTGCCTTAATCAACCGAGAAAATATACATGGTCATTTGTATCAATGTGCACTAAGAGCTAATTACGAACTGGCTTATTGTATTATGGGTATATGTACATTGAATATGCCATCAGAGAAACATGTTTTTCCTAAATAAAGTTTGAAACAAGGAATGCAGTATTGAGTAATAGCTAGTTCAAGTTTGCACTAAATAGTTAAAAGCGATGCTTGCCAAATCACTTGATAGTTTTTCGGTAATTCTTGACATTTGTTGGCTAGAAAAAACAAATGGAAGAGTAACTGAAATCAATGCCAGAATGTCATGACAATGCATTCAGAACAGGAGATGCAGTCTCCGATTTACTCATTATTCAGGGACTTGTATCTATTGAAAAGGAAATCTGCCTGCAACCTTCGATTGATTACTAGCTCTGACCAAGGAAAATCAGTTTCAAATGTTGTCACTGCTTTGTGCCAAAGCAATTTGTACTCTCTGCCATGCCAATATAACAATAGCTGAATATCGAGGTCTTACACTATCAGTTGCAGCATTACAAACAAGAAAGAAAAACAAATTTGTTCATTGGGATTTCATGGTTTTGCATACACCTTATCGATGAATATCTGATTAAGTGTTATTAAAGGACAAGTTCACCTTCATAGACATGTGGGTTGAGTGAATGCAGCAATATTAGAAGAACACATCAGTGAGAGTTTAAGGAAAATCAGACAATCTGTTCAAAAGTTATGAATTTTTGAAGTTTCTGCTCAGTCACGGCTGGATGAGAAGACTACTATAGCTTGTGATGTCACATGTTTACGATAACGAGAAAGTATAAAGAAAATTCAACATATTTTCACTTTTCTCGCATAACAAAAGAACTCTCGACTCCTCTCTTTCGGAAGGCAAGGGGAGAAATATTACCCTTAACATACGTGAGTAACATGTCAAAGAAATTAGCACTTTATTCACAAAGTAAAGTTTTGTGAAATTCTCTTTTTATTTTCCTTACATTGTTGTACGCATGTGACATCATACACTGCAGTAGTCTTCTCATCCAGCAGTGATTGCGCAGATGCTTTAAAAATTCTTAACTTTTGAACCGAGTGTCGGATTTTCCTCAAACTTTCACTGACGTGTTCTACTAATATCGTTGCATTCACTCAATCCACATGCATATGAAGGTGGACTTGTCTTTTAAACCGAATCATTCTTATTCTACTGGTACACACACTGACATAGTTGGGCAGAAACGTACCAAAGCACTGCTGAATGATTAGAGTTGTTGGTCATCGACAAACTGGTCATTCGAAGAAACGCTGTAATTACAATGGGTCTTGACATGTCTGTATATAGGTATCAACAAGGATGTGCATGTCACATCTACACTTTTTATTTATGTTTTGATAATTTCCAAGTATAACTGGTAACACGATACTTACAGTTGTCTGCCTCCTAACACGCGCTAGAAACTCCTCCTGTATGACAGGTAAAGAAGAAAATACGTGACAGTAATTTGAAGCACGAAGGCAGAACAGCGCTTATAGCAAGATGGTCGATTGAGTCTACAAACTGATCTAGGGAAGCAAAGGATTCAGTGACTTAAATATTGAGTATAAGCCCGAATTGATTAAGCAAGTCAGGGCTCTATGACGGTCCCATTGGTATTTTGTTGGAAATGTTCTATGACCTGTATTGTTATTGTTGTCCCCCGAAGTAACAAACACTGACAAAGTATCGGTCCTCGCTCGTTTTGTTCTTTTTGATTTATTTTTTTCTTTAGATTTATTTCATTGACCTCATTATTATACATAAATGATATCGAACATTAAAACCAAGCACAAGTCTTCTTCTTAAACCCTCATTCCACTTTTCAGAACAAAACTCCTGTTGGTAGATTATTTCATCTCAACGTCACGTGCCATCAACTGGCCTCACACTGACAGCGAGGGGAAATGGATTTCCTCACATTGTATACTTAGTGTATCAATTACTATCAAACTTTTTTTTTCTCTCCTCACTGCAATAATAACACCCTCGCTTCGAAGAAATTGTTCACTGACTTTTACACACTCACCGCAGCTTAACGTAACAATCTATAGATATCATAGGAGAATCAAACTATTGGACTAATGTAACACTTCCTGACGTCATAAGCGTTTGCCGCAGGAGATAGCCCTCCTTATTTGGTTATCATCGATTTAATTTCTTAGTGACATTGTAAAAGCAGCAGCTTCATCTGAACGTTGAGATGCTACCATCAAAATTACAAAAATTACCTTATCACCTGAAGATTAGCGTGAATAAGTACAACTCACAATCTAGAGCTACCATCGTATACTGCAAACGCAATTGACACTGAATTGAGGAGGTGTAGTTGTTACACTATTACAGTATGTATGATCATGGAAAATGCAAACTAAATGATCAAATTTTTGTCGAGGTCACCGAAATGTGTCTTATAATAGTTGGCAGCCTTCATTTTAAAATATTTTTGGTCATGAATCCCTGATTACGGTTCTTTGCATGATAGCATCCAGCTGGAGATTCTCATCCAGCGACCATTTCAATGTCACTGAACAGATTCTTCGTCGTCTGTTTGGAGTAATCAAACACAATAATAGCCCGAATTCACGAAGGTTGTACAATTGAAACCATGGTTTAAACCATGGACAATTTGTATGGAGAGCCAAGTGTCGCATGGCCTATTTCGTTACGAAATCAGTCATTTCGTCGACGAAATTACCATTGTTGACGAAATGTTTATTTCGTTAACGAAATGATCATTTCGTCGACCATGGTTTCAATTGTACCACCCTCGTGAATTCGGGCCAAAGTTGTATGTGCGTATGTGTGTTTTGACAGGGCGGGCTGTGGGAGGTATCTCATCTCTTTTTGTCAAAAAAAAAAATCTTTCAAACTCAATTACTCATAATTTGTTTCCAAACCTATTTTTGATATGAGCTAATATTTGCCAAACATAAATTTCATGCTGACTGATGTGGCTCGAGAGAAAAAGTCATCGTGGCATTTATACTCTGCAATATTATTGTAACCCCTTGTAGCAACAAGTCTGAAGTTTGTGGGGGAAAAAGTCTGAAGTTTGTAGCGACGCTTGCTAGCCGTGGTATAGCCGTGTTTACACCCATATTCGTGACAATGATTAGGCCTTGGAATTAGTGTCATATATATATATGAGAGCTAGAGGCTTGTAGCTAACGGTCAAATAAGCAGCAAACAAATTACCTTTGAACGGAAGTTCCCTATTTCCTGAGTTCTTGTGGTTTCACACTGAAAAGCAATCGACAGCGATGTAACATCCTACCCCCATAGTTTAACCGAAGGGCAAAGTAAAATAATTAGATGAGTTACCATGGAAATGATATCTCAATTGTTATCCACACCAGTAATATAAAATTTGATGGTTCTCATTAAATGTTGTAGAAAAAAGGCAGCAAAACATCAATTTAACCATTCGTGTAGATAGATTGAGAGCATTCTATGCACGCAACATTGAGGATGCCGGAAGTGACTAAAACATGGAAAAGAGGGAAATTCGTACCACTCAAATGTGGAGAGAGAGGAATGGTTCTTTCATGTTCGCTATCTGGTGCTTTACATTGATTTTAAATCGCACTCCTTCTTTGGGTTAACCTTAAATGATGACAGAAGTTTCGTCAAAGTCAGACGTAAAGTGTATATTAAGCACATCGTCATTGAATTCAAGATTATGTTTTCACGAAACGGTATCATGCACGGAACGGCGGCTTGGAATCAAAGTGTAACATGTCCACATCATATTAAGCGCATGGATCAATTGCTAAGTAAACATATACAAAATCTTCTCTCTCTTCAAAGTCTTCTCTTCAAAATCAAAATTGTTACAACAGAACAAGAATTTTCAGCGAATGAGCAATTTCATGTTTGAAAAAAAAAAGAAAATTAAGAAAATATCACTTCGCAGGTCTTTGAAAGGCAATTTTCCACCTTAAATAATTTACGTGATTATGTATAAGTGAGACTCAAAGTACTTCTTCGTGACGGCACGTGAAACCTAGTTACCTACATGTACTTCGTTTCCTATCTGACGTTCGATTGATTTTGCTTCGTTCATTAAAATCAATCTACCTGTGGACTGAAGTTGCACTTCAAGAACGTTATTAGATATGTAGAGATAGATGCAATACCTGTATCGTATGTCCCCTCCCCCACAAAAAAAAAAAAAAAAAAAAATCAATCTGATTTTCTGCAACGATAAATTAAAAAACAAACAAACAGTGATTCAATCATATTGCTTTTTCGACGTTACAAACTATAACTTATTACCAAAATTTTACAAGAAAAACCATCCGATTTCCTTCAGCGGTCACAAAGAAATGCTGATCCATGTCAGGAATACCTTCCCTCCAAGTTTAGTCCATTGTGTTGCAAATGGGTGCCAAGAGCATCCAAGTGCTAAACTTAAAAGAAACAGACCCACGACATGGTTTACAATGATCCACATTTCTCTGTAACCATTTTAACCACACTGAATGGGGGTTTCTGAAAGAGGGATTAGGTAAGAAGTTATAGTTTCATACCATGAAATAGCATTCAGATTGTTTAATGATTTTGAAAGTTATGAATGCAAAATTCGATTTTTTTTTTTTGATTTTTTTTTTTTTGGGGGGGGGGGGTGGGGGGACATACTGTATTCGTGTTTAGGACGGTCGGCAGTGATGACTTCTTTCGAGAATCGTTTATTTTATGTCGTTGGTGATAAGACTGAAACAATTTACCCCATGCTTTTGTTATTGTTATTATCATCATTATTATCATTATTATTACTGTCATTATTATTCATCTATTTACTTATTTGTTTATTTATTTATTTGACCATAATAGATTTGATTTTACCATAATTTTATATGCATTATTATACAATTGAATATGTATAGATACAGATTTTGGAGAAGAAAAGAAAATGAATCATATACGGAGGTTATCTGATAGACCTGTATTGCAACCGGTCCTACAATGGACGTAACGTGAACCATCAGATACAGTGTTCTCCTGAGCGGTTGATATTATGAATTTCATTGTCTGATTGAATTTCCAAGTATGCCTGGACATGCTCAAGTAAACTATCTTGTGCTTAGGCAGAAACGCACGAAGAACAGATGTTAATAATCTTGAAATCTTCAAAAGTAATTGTTTTAGACAGAAATTGAAGTAACAAAACCGTTAAAACATTATGTTGTAAAATTATGACTCAGGCATGACTATAATTCTATTACGAGTTCGTCTGAATTTCTCTTAAGTCAAAACGTACGGGGGGGGGTGATATCATAGCGGAATGTAACATTTAAAAAAACAAAACAACCAAACGTGAAACTGACATCATCCAATCATCGATAGCAGTCATTTGTACGTGAAGAAATCTCACAAGAGTTCGTAACTCGCAGTAACGAAATGTAGTGTGCGCATATATCCCGTGCAGGTTGAACATGGCCTGATATATCAGATGTCAGAATCCATGACCCTTGATGATAACATAATCTACGTTTGACAAGCAGGTTTACCAATCTGTGTACTGGAATCACATCATCGTGGATGATCATGTATACATGTACACTGTCTTACAAGTGTGAAATGTTGCTCATGCTGCTCAGATATAGCGATAATCAATGAAGAAAGTACAGCGACACCGGATCCAAAATATGCCGACTGTAGCGTGGCTACTTCCTGGTGGGTTGTATTAAAGCGTGCCAGAGAGTTGTAAAAGCGTCGATTTAATGTTGAATGCAAGACGTAAAACCTTACATTTCTTTTCCATCAGAGTTTTGTTTCTCTTACAAAACCTCGTCTCTCATCGAGCCTTTATATTTCGTCGGTTTATGAATATCTTTAGAAACCAGCCTGCCATGTTTCTGTCATATTAATGTGACTAACAAAAGACATGGCGAGGGAACATCCAAGTTATGCTGAGTCGAGGGGAAGGTGCATTCCAATGTCTTTTGTTAAACATCTCAGTACTTAAGCAATGATTGACAGATGAGGTCATCTCAAAAATATCATTATTGATTGGTTTGGAGGATTTTTTGTGGGCGTTCCCAAGTAATCTGAAGAAATATAGAAGAAAAAATCGTTAAAAATATATGTTATGTTTCCAGATATTTATTTCACCGCAAAAGTGATGTTGAGGGTATCAGAAATCAACACAAATCAACTAGCATTTGGATTTCAGGGCCCCTTTAAAGATTCAAGAAGATCAAAATTTTCCCTCTTTCAGATGGCAATCTTCTTTTTCGTTTCTTTCAACTGACAATTAATGAGCCGTTTAATTACTTTAAGCAAAATGAGAGGTGAGTCACTCTTTTGAACTTTCTTTACAGTCTGTATCCATACATCACGAACAAATGCCGAAGTTTCAATATTGATCATGATGTCGCAAGTTCGCAGTAGTTCGCTATCTTTTACCTCACTTAAAACGGTCTTTATTCTACACTTTGGAGAATTCCCTTTCCCCATAAATTTCAAATGAAAGATATTAGTAAAGAAACCTTGCAAGACGTTAGTTATAAACATATTTGTTATTATACTTTAATTGAACCATTTACATGTGTCAAATGCTCACCAAGGATAAGGCTGTCGTTTTTCAGAATTTCCTATTATGACATTTCAGTGTCAAACGCTTCATCATAAAAGAAAAAAAAAAAGAAAGAACATACACACAGCCAGTGCTACTTTTTAGCAATCAGCCAAGAAGAAGCTATAAACAGCATTCACAATTTTGTTACTACAAAAAGTAGAACCATAAAAAAGGGAAAAGCAATCGTGATACCGCTGTCACGTTGATCAAGATGTTTAAAATCTCCATTGAGATTGAGCGATACATGCGGTCAAACCTCACTGACAGCTAGTTGGCCGGGAAAACAATGCAAACCCTCATGCATGCACACAATCATGCAACTTTGCAGAAGAGCTTGAAGGGAATACTCGTCTTGCTTATTGAAATGAGGCTGTCAGCTGGCTTACCGAGGAGGAACGCTCCCGAGGATGCTCCGCCATCGCTTGCCATGTCGCATCGGCTTGTTGGGCGATTGCTGGACGCACTGATGATGCGATGTAGACGATGACGAACAAGAGGACGGACGTCTCCGAAGACTTCATGGTCGTTCCGGAAACCAAAACGTCCTGGATGAATATCCACTCGCATCCAACGTCTCCTCTCCACTCGAGAGATGGATAACCTCCACTGATCGCAGAGAGTATGTGGATGCGTGTGCTCTTAGTGGCAGACGCGACCTGCTATGTCGGGACTTTAAATGTACGCCCCACCATCTAACTGTCTAAACGTTCAGCCCGTGTGGATAGGTGTGCAGAGTGAGATAGAAAGAATGCCGAATTAGAGGGGCAACAGTTTGTGTTGGTGGTTAGTCTTCCGGTGGGTTATCAAACGACCGGCAAAACGGAGTTCCTCCCCCTTTGGTGTTAACACGAATGTTTTTAACCGCGTTATACAATGTATTTAACAGCTCAAAGAGAATGGAGATGGTTGGCCATCTGTGGGAACGGCGTTTTGCGGTTTGGTCTTCAGATGTCAGAGTATATTATTCTGAGTACTATAGCATGCTTAGTATCTGACTCTGTGTGTGTTTGTATTCGTGTGTGGGTGTGTGTGGGTGTGTGTGTGTGTGTGTGTGTGTGTGTGTGTGTGTGTGTGTGTTTGTGTGTGTTGGGTGGGTTTATGTTGATGTAGCGGTGATAGCCCTCTCTTATATAAACTTACATGTATGTCACCATTGATAAATGGCGTATAATTTCTTTTTCATCTTTTTTTTTGTGGACATCATATCATTAATCACTCTTTTGTGGTATCAGTTCATCTTTTCTTTTTCTCACTAATCATTGCCTTTCATTGACCCATCACACACCATCAAAAGCATTCAGACACTGCCCACCCAATTTTCTGCACATTTCATGCCAACCTGAAGTTTGATTCTTGCAAAGACTCTTGCAAATAAGGGATTCGTATATTATCAGGGGTGCTGTTCGTTATTCCGAAGGTTCGTTAATCCGAAACACACAAATTCCCTATACCTAGAGGTTCGTTAATCCGAAAATGAAAAAGGGTTCGTTAATCCGAACATTTGTGGCGTTATTCCGAAGGTTCGTTATTCCGAAGGTTCGTTAATCCGAAAATAAAATAGGGTTCGCTATTCCGAAGGCTCGTTTGTCCGAAAATGAAATAGGGTTCGTTATTCCGAAGGTTCGTCAATCCGAAAATAAAATAGGGTTCATTGTTCCGAAGGTTCGTTGATCCGAAATGAAATATGGTCCGTAACAAACCTTCGGAAGAACGAGCTTTGTGTCATTTTCGGATTAACGAACCTTCGGAATAACGAACCTTATTTCATTTTCGGATTAATGAACCTTCGGAATAACGAACCTTATCACATTTTCGGATTAACGAACGTTCGGAATAACGAATCTTCGGAATAACGAACCTACGGAATAACGAACTTTCGGACTAGAACCTTCGGAATAACGAACTGTAACCGTTATAAGGTATCAATTTGATGTTTCTGTGAAAGAAACATCCTCTTGATAGGAACAGTTAAGGTCTATTATGTTCGTCATTCCGATGGTTCGTTATTCCGAAACACACGAATTCTGACGTATACCTAGATGTTCATCAATCTGAAAAATGTAAGAGGGTTTGTAAATCCGAACATTTTGTGGCGTTTGGTCCGAAGGTTCTTTTTTCCGAAGGTTCGATAGTCCGAAAATACAATACGTTTCGACCGCTAGTCCGAAAATGTAACAAAAAAAAAAGAAGAAAATCGCGTACTAATTGCGAACCTCATACCGTTTTCGAATAAAGGAACCTTCGGAATAACGAACTTTTCTATTCATTTGTGGATTATCGAACCTTCGGTATAACGAAGCTCATTTTCGGTTTAATGTATAGACCTACCTTCGGAATAACAAACCTGAGGAACAACGTACCTTCGGAATATCGAAATTCAATTCAATTCAATTCAATTCATTTATTTTCATTCTTCTTCTTTCTTCTTTTTCAACAAAAACATAACACAAGATAAATCAGGTTTTACATCATAAACAAAGAACATTTGTCTTAATTAATAAATGGTATCAATAAACATAGGAGCGCATACTGGCAAAAAAAATAATACAAAGTCATGCTTCAGTTGAAAAAAAAAAAGGAAGAAAGAATAGAGAGGTCCACTAAAAAGCAAAGCTTGTAGATTGTGAACCACTCATAAAACCTATAAATTACTTATTTACAAACACTTGTGACGAATATAATATACGACAGGACGGGACAAAACAGAAGAAACGCAACAACATGACACAACTTGCCAGAATAGATGACAAGTATGGAAGGAAAGAAAGAAGAAAAGAGAGAATGAGAGAATACCTACACGCTGAATAAGGGAAATGGAACAGAGGATGGTAGAGAATGTGCTTCATAGAGTTGGTGCTGCATGCAGCTGAGCAAGGATTGTAATGGCTACTTCTTTACGTAATAATAAATTCAGTGTTTGAATGATTGGTGGGTGGATGATGAACTCTGAGGTTAACAAATTCTGTCCCTGTCTGTGAGGGACAGAAATGAACTGTATATCCGTCCAACAGATGAAGAGGAAATCAAACAAAACAAAACAAACAATAAACCGTCGATAATCGGTATCAAATCTATGTATGGCATTGAATGCAGGAGACGCATGCTCACCAGTATCAAGAATAACTATATTCAGAAAATGTTATGACAAATACAGCTATTGCATGCGTGCATTGGATATTTCTCGCAAATACGAGTTTAACACTTATATACCGCCTTGCTATCTCATGACGATGGACAATGCGTCTAACCGTTATCATGGTTATAGTACTTCCCGTAATAATTCTTTTGTAGTTATCATCCTCTCACAGAAAGAAGACTCAAAGCCAGGAAACCAGAGGAAACATCATAATTTGTTGAATGGTTTATTTATTCATTTATCTATCTATCTATTTGTTTATATTTTCATGGGGGAGGAAGAGAGAGTATTTTCCAAAGTCTACTTGTTTAAAAAGAGCAACCTTGGTAGCCATGGAAACAAGTGTCGATAGCCATCAAACTATATAAGGGACAAAATATTTCAATTTGCGTGTGGCCCTGGTAACGGGAAATGAAAGTGGATCAGTGCATCAGATTTCGGCCGTATTACCATGGACCCTACCACAAAACTAGGGTCCATGGTATTACCATTATGCATAACCTGACACAGCGACCACTTGAGCGATTTCATATTGGTCTCCATTCTCTTTTCACTTCAGACTATACAAGATTATCATACGCCTCTAACCCGCTGCTTGTTTGTAGCGGAAGAACGCGTCATTGTGGTTGTAAGTTGATACTATGATATACATAGTACTGAATATGAATAGATATTGAATATGATCATGAATATTATTCATGACGTCAGCGTCACCCACTAGTACTTGTCCTCTTTCAAGCGCAACTCGACACCGTTGGCGTCCATTAGTAAAGGATAATCAAACATGATTGTAGAAGATTCATCAAACTAAGAACCTAATGAATTATTTGAATCCTCATCATATAACTTTAAAAGTTCTCCACACCACGAGATGATACATCTTATCTCTGCTAACCCTCCACAACAACTCTACTCTGGTCTTCGTTCGTCTCATCTTCTTGTCCCCACAACTAAACTAAAACTATCATGGGAACATTTTATTAGAACATTATGTCAGCAGCTACCCGCTCACGGTACAGCCTTCCGGACTCATTGTGAAGAATTGTGAGACTTTGAATGAATTCAAGAGAAAGCTAGATATGCACATCTGGATTGATACCCTTTCTATATAACCTGAACATTGCAGCTGCATGGAAACGACTGTCAGATTGTGTACTTCCTACTGAACATTTGAGTGGATATGCTTACATATATTGCAACATAATATTCATAAAGTATCATTGATAATATCATTATTACCATTATTATGGTTAAAATGATGATGATGATGATGATGATGATGATGATGATGATGATGATGATAATAATAATAATGATAACAATAAGTTATTGTCATTATCATCATTATTATCATCATCATCATCATCATCATAACAGTTATCATTATTATTACTACTAGGAATTTATGAAAGCAAGTTTGACTCCCTCTCAGTGAAGAATATGTCAACATGAACATTATTATGCAACGTCCACAACGTGATAGTGTTACGTCCTAGCAAGAAAATATGCCATTCCACACAATCATTACCTTTCCTTTTAATGTGTGTCATGAAGTTAAACAGAAAAAAAAATACTGTATTGGGGAAATGGTTGCACCAATATATATAGTGTACCAATAGCGTTGATATCATGATGTTTATGAGCATAATTCCGTGGGGAGTTGTGTCATCTTTCTGAACACACTTCCACTTGCAAGTCTGCGTTATTAATTCATCAGAGTCACATTCTCTCCCTACCTACAAACTTCCCAGAAATTCGTGTGGGGGGGGGGGGGAGGGGCACGCAGATATTTTCATTGAAAAGCCGTTACTTCTGCAGCTACTTGACATCAGTGCGACTGTCATGCACTCAAAACATACCCCTATTGTTATTGCTTACACTGTAGCTGTTCGACAATTATATAATATTGGCTGGCCTCGAGGGAGATCTCAGAAAATATTGCCCAAACTGAAACAATATTTATCTGGTATCTCCCTCAAGGCCAGTCAATATCATAATCATTACCTATCCCCTAGGTAAATTAAGAAAATATGTGAATACAGCTATACACTATGATATAGATCAAGCCACATTTGACTACCTGTAGATCATCACCAACATGTCGAATAATTGAAAAATTGTTCATCTATGTATATCATTCAATTTCAACTTCAAATATACATATGTAGTTGTAACAGGCGAACTTCAAACATCTGAACGCTTTTACACTTTATTTTTGCTTCTGTTTCAATTTGGAGAGTTGTAATAACTGATGGTCACTGTGCAGTTAGTCATTGCAGGGAGGTGTCTCACCTCCCTGGTCAAATAGGGACTTTTCGATTTGCACGTTGAGCCAGGCGTCACCGTGTTATGACGTAGTTTTTACGTACTGCGCATGCGCGAGTGTCGACCCTCGGCTCATCGCACAAATTTCGAACGCGTTAACCCCGGTTATCACCGTCCACCCAAATCGGTTGCGCCGCGCTCAACCCACCCTTGCTATGACGTCACACTCCTCTCGGGTATCGTACGAAAGAGCACGATGACTCTCGGGAAATCCGTGCTCAGTTCACCTGTTTTCCTTTTTCTTTCGTGAGAATACTTATATTCTAATTACATGAAAGCTTATGATCTTGATACGTCACAGCAGCAGCGCTGACATACAAACTGCAGCCTCTGGTACCTACTTTATTTGCCTGTTTTCACTGTTTCGCACTTTGCAACTGCCTACCGTAGTCCCACACATGCATTTACACGTAATGCTGTACGCAAACAGATCTTGGTGCTTAAAGCCTAGCTAGTGCAGCAGTGCATTTGCCTAGTAGTCTTACCATGCATCATGTTTTAAAATCCACATAATTCCTCCCAGGATACGCATTTAGTCAAAGACAAAATAAATACTAGACTCGGAATTTGTCAACACTGACAAATTAGGTGATCCGATCTATTGGGAAATCAATGATTTGAGTCCTGATCCCAATAGGCATGACCATACAGGTTTCATCTGTGTTGAGGGGACATTGGCCATGTGATGTTTGAAGTCTCATTTAGAAAAGGGAGTCAGACCTGCCATCTTTGGTACCGAATTCCGTATGCACTAACGAAGATACAGAATGAAGTATATTTTGACCTTTGACCCCATTTTGCACACCAAAGATGGCATCTGAGCAAAAAGTGATTATTTTGTGAAATGATTCTTGTAACATGGTCTTTGCGTGTGCAAAATATGGAAAAGTTAGGACAATTATTCACCAAGATACAGGATGAAACATTTATGACCTTTGACCCTAATTTACATACCCAAGATGGTGTCCGATCAAGTAGTTGTTATATTATGAAATAATGTACGTGACATGAACTAAACATGTGCAAAATATTGGGGTGATAGGGGCTGTTTTTCTTGAGTTATTGCAAAGAAAGTTGCAAAAAGAAAGAAATATCTCAATACATCGGAGATAAGCTTTAATTTCAACCAAGTTTTTTAGCATGATCCCGACATCGTATGAAAAAAAAAGGCACACAGACGATAGCGCAAAGTCTCAGCTACAACATATTAAAATCTGGGAGAATTTCACCGAAGGGTAAGTGAGCTAGTGCTCGATAAGGACAATCATGTCAACTTTCACATCTAGAAAAATTCCCTCCCATAGAGATTACACGTCATAACGAAGGTACAGAAAAAAGTACATATGACCTTTGACCCCATTTTGCACACCAAAGATGGCATCTGAGCAAAAAGTAGTTATTTTGTGAAATGATTCTTGTAACATGGTCTTTACGTGTGCAAAATATGGGAAAGATAGGACATGTATTTACTAAGATACAGGATGAAATATTTATGACCTTTGACCCTAATTTACATACCCAAGATGGTGTCCGATCAAGTAGTTGTTATTTTATGAAATAATGTACGTGACATGTACTAAACATGTGCAAAATATGGGATTGATAGCCATTGTTGTTGTTCATCTATTGCACAGAAAGTAGTACAAAGAAAGAAAAATAAAGAAAAAATTATGTTATTTTATAGAAATTTGAAGGAGAAGCATAAAAAAAATCAGAAAAAGATAAAGTAAGGAAAGGGAGATTAAGATTAACTAAAGAAAAAAAGAACAAAAGTGTTTAGAAAAAAAAAAATTGGCAGGGGTGAGCCTCGAACCAGGGACCTTAGGATTACGAGTCGGATGCGCTACGCAATGACCTATTTCATTCTCCATAGGCCCTGTGTATTAGGCAAAATGACGCTGCATCGAAGCCTCGTGCCATTTTCAACCCAGTTTTTCGACGTGATGCCGACATCGTATGAAAAAATGGAGGGCACACTTACGATAGCCCAAAGTCTCAGCTACAACATACTAAAATCTGGGAGAAATTCACCGAAGCATAAGTGAGCTAGTGCTCAAAAAAGAGAGTCATGTCAATTTTCACTGCCAGAAAAACTGTTCTCCCATAGAGATAACACGTAAACTGATCAAATTTGACAATATTACTTTCAATCCCTTTTTACGAGGTGATGCCGTCATCCAATCAAAATGTTGTAATTATATTAATGAAAGATCATATATTAAGCTACAACATACTGAAATCTGGGTGTAAATTGGCAAAGGATAAGTGAGATACGCTCGAGTGAACTTGAAATTTGATGACGTCATTTTGAAAATTTACTTTTTTTAATTTATAAAGGAATTTGATATCTTTTTTTCATTTTGCCAGCATCGCCAACCCATGAAATAACATGTCCAACTCATCAGCTTTCAGAATATGTAAAGAAAATGGGGGGTTACCGTCCATCCTGACGATTAAAATCGGATTTAAAATTGGCGTTTTTTTGGCATCGTTGCACTGTATATCGCCATTGACGCGCGCGCGGAATTTCAACTTTGACGGACCCGTATGACGTCATTTTGAGTGGGATTGACTTGAAACTTGGTAGAAATATTCCTTGACATTTTAGACATCCGATCAAAGTGAAAAATCGGGAAATTTTCATTGCATATGAGCTGTGCGTACGTATATGTGCGCGCGCGTACGCGTCCGTCCGATTTTTTCAATTTTTCAAAAAATGCTCCAAATGGTCTGAAACGTGTGCAAAAAAATTTTGAGCTAGATTTGAGCATACAAATATTTCAACGCGCGCGTACGCGCACGTTTGAAGTATATAGATGAATTTTGAAAACATGAGTAGAATTACGTTGACTTGAACTATATGTGACGTAAATTTCATTGAAAAATTCCATTCCATAATTGAGATATAATTGAGAATGTGTTTTCATATAATGACGTCATAGTCATGAGGCCTCCATCCATTTCAAGCTTAATCGCTTATGATGGTGGTCTCCTGCATTCAATTATCTCTGTTGCTTACTGAAAAATACTGTATATTTTATTTCATGTTTCTGTGTATCAACATTGCTCAATGCAATCACCTATGTGAATCTATTTATGTACTGTTATCGATTTATTTCACTGCACTTGTTATTCTTTGTCTTTGTACTTTTTGAAGTTTGCATTCAAATTGTATTTGATTGAATGCAGAAATAAAAGCAAACAAACAAACAAACAAACATAGTGACGTCACGGTCGACTGATCACTATGATTTTATAAAATTTGTCGTCTTTGGGACATGATACATATATGGTATGAGTTTGAAGTTGATACTCTGAGTACTTTCTGAGTACGTAGATACACAACTTTTGTCCAGAAATAAAGAAGAAGAACCAACAAAGAATCCGTACAGATACAGAAGGTGATCCGAGAGGATACTCGGATCACCTAATTACAAGTACAAACGAGTCACAAATTCCGCATACATGCCCGCAAGGCACAGGTTGCCTCCTGCACACGCCACGAGACGTGACGCCGGCGACCGAAATCGAAATGTGTTTTAGCAGCGGGTCAACGTACAGACGTGACGCCTTGACGTACGGTTGCGCTCGGCGGCACGTCCTTCTCGTTCACCCAATCGAAAACTCCCTATTGTTTGACGCGTCGTGCTGCTGGAACTAGTGGAAGTGGTCGACCTTGTATGAGTTGATTTATCGGCGTTCTTTTGCGGTGCGTGTAATCGACACGCAGCGACGTCCTTGATTATTACCTATACGAGGTAGTTTTGCGAGGCAATTACAGTTTTTATTTTGCAGGGTCAGGAGTTCAGCGGGCGATATTAGAGCATATCTCGAGCATCCGGGGTTTTACATATACAGTGGATTCCTGTTATAACGAAATCCTCGGGACCGGCAGTTTTCTTTTGTTATATCGGAATTTCGTTATAACCGAACAAATAAACAATAGAAATACATAGAGTGGATGACATTGCAGCCCAAATTTTTACTTCGTTATAACCAGAATTTTGTTATAACCGTGTTCGTTATAACGGGAGTGCACTGTAAAACAGGGAGGTGGGAAGAGAAGGAGTGGAATCTCTCTTCCCACCTCCCTGCTTCATGTAAACATTCCAATCGACCACGAAGAGAAAACATTCAAGGACGTCGCTGCGTGTCGATTACACGCACCGCAGAGGAACGCCGATAAATCAACTCTACAAGGTCGACCACTTCTAGCAGCACTACGCGTCAAACAGTTATAGTCCATTTGTGCTCAATAACTGCACAGTGACCATCAGTTATTACAACTCTCCAAATTGAAACAGAATCAAAATAAAGTGTAAAAGCGTTCAGATGTTTGAAGTTCGCCTGTTACAACTGCATATGTATCTTTGAAGTTGGAGTTGAATGATATACATTGATAAACAATTTTCAATTATTCGACATGTTGGTGATGATCTACAGGTAGTCATAGTGTATAGCCGTATTCACATATTTTCCTAATTTACCTAGGGGATAGGTAATAATTATGATATTGACTGGCCTTGAGGGAGATACCAGATGAATATTGCCCGCACTGAAAGAATATTTTCTGGTATCTCCCTCGAGGCCAGTCAATGTTATATAAATGTTTTCTCTTCGTGGTCGATCGGAATGTTTACACTAGGTGGGAAGAGAAGGAGTGGAATCTCTCTTCCCACCTCCCTGTTTTACAGTGCACTCCCGTTATAACGAACACGCGGTTATAACAAAATTCTGGTTATAATGAAGTAAAAATTTGGGCTGCAATGTCATCCACTCTATGTATTTCTATCGTTTATTTGTTCGGTTATAACAAAATTCCGATATGACGAAAAAATAACTGCCGGTCCCGAGGATTTCGTTATAATGAGAGCCCACTGTATATGTAAAACCCCGGGTGCTCGTAATATGCTCTAATATCGCCCGCTGAACCCCCGACCCTGCAAAATAACAACTGTAATTGCCTCGCAAAACTATCTCGTATAGGTAATAATTGATATTATTTCCCCAAGAGCTGGTACTTGACTCTATTGTTCATTTGATGTATTGTCTCTGTCTTTGCCGTCAGACGTCACGTGCCCTTGTTATATTGATTGTGATATTGTGAATACATTGTATTATGATTTCTTGAAAATGCTGCGACCTTGGGGCAGTGCACTTCCGTGAGTTTGTAGACTCAGGTTCCCTATTCTGTTATCATAACCACGGACTTTTTGTTAGCAAGGTGTTTGCGTTTCATCTTTCTGTGGCTTCACTTGTGTCAACAATGTATTTTCAGTTTTCCTCTCAAGGATATATTCGATCTAATCCACTCAATCCATTTAGATCCTATTTCTTGGAAAGACGTCTTCTATGATGTTAAACGTGACTATGAAACAGTGTGGCAAAAACCGTCGGGGGATTTGGTGGTTTCCCGTCGTCCCAATGACCAAAGCAGACCACAAGGCGGCCATCATAACGCGTTTATCACGAGATTTCAGAGGAAAACGAAACAGACAAAATCAATTTGAAAGAATAACCGAATTCCTCTCTCAGTTTGAAATAATTAATCCTCCTGGTCAATATTCTCTCCTCTCTCCAGTCTCTTCTTCCCCCCCCCCCCCCATCTCAACTTATCTCATCTATTCCCTCTATTTCGTATCCTCTCTTCTTATCTCTCCCTCCCTCTCTCGCTCTCTTTAATAATGCGGAGTTCAGTTTTAGTCCATTCATTTTTATTTCATTTCTTTCAAATTCTCATTGAAAAACAAAGAATATAGTGAGAATAATAACATACAGGTAACAGTATATATGTACAATAAAAAAAAAACAAAATGGAGAGAAAGAGCAAAAAACAGATTAAGAAAATTCTTTGAGAGAGGAAATGAAGGAGCAGAGGCCATTAAAATTGGCCTTTCTACGGCTGGTCTCCCACTTGAGATTTTACGTACATCATAAGATATATTTAAAAAGAGGGAAAGAAAGACAATTAGTAGAACAGGCAAAATATGAGTGAAAAAAAAATACACATTGCAGACATATATAGGCGTACCTGTGTTTTGGTGCCTTGTCTGCTACCGGCGGTTTCACGCTGTCGCCATCTTCAGGCAGACTCCTGACGGATATATATATATATATATATATATATATATATATATATATATATATATTATAACTGTATAAGATAATATTTATTGTTGTGGTTCTTTATACCATTCCGGTATAATCTAATGCTCTGTTTATTGTTACAGTATGTGTCTTATTATGATGTGCTTTGATTTTCTTTTCCTTCTTCTTCTTTTTCGAGGGCCTGTAAGTAATACAAGCTATACTTTTGATTTAGGCTCCCCCACTTTCATTCCTACCACTACTATGCCTACCATTTGTGGCAAGTTGCTATTTGTGGCAAGTTGCTATTAGAGCAACTGCTATAGTGTGCAGTATGTGGTTACTTGTTCTCATTTTATCACACACTACTATATGTGAGAAGAATCTTCTGTACCCCCGAGTATTAATAGTCATTCTCTTTTATTTATCCTTACTTTTGGTCTTTAACTGTACCCGTGCTCCTCATCCTGTTCCCCACACTAGGCTTTTGTTGGGACCTACACTCAACAAGCTTTGCTTTTTAGTACGTTCCATCGTATTTCTCTTTGCATCCTTTACTTTGATTGAAAATGACACATCGACCGCTATGTATTATGTTTGTATTCCTATTTCTTTATGTATGTATCCAAGCTGGACAATCTGTATCATTATATTTTGTTATATATCATGCATCTTCCATCGAGAAATACGGCAATAAAATTGAAATTGAAATTGAAGTGATGTTATTAGTATATCATTGCTTTGATTTGTTTTTAATAAAAATGGAGAAAATGTCATCGTTTGGTAACAATTGTAACTCCTCAATTATGTATTATGTATGTTATGTATTTTTTCTACATGTATTTGGCCTTTATCACGTTTCGGGAATAAGTACATTAGAACAACAGTAGGCCCTATACATCTTGTCAGAAAAGTTACAAGCAGAATGACATTTATTTATTCCTTTTACTCTTGACACGAAACTTGGCCCAGAAAGATGCTACAGTTTGTTTGTAAGGTGTTAATCGTTTTGTATTATATGCCATTTTTCCTTCTGCCTTGAGACAAACTAACTGTGATCTTGAATAAACCTGCACAATGTATCGCCGGTAAGAATTCGTCTTGTGGTTGGGTAGTTCACCAGTCAGAAGCTTTGCAGATTTAAAGATCCCCCCCCCCCCCCATCCAACGCTTTCTCTTTGCAAACTTATACATGAATTCTGCGTGGTATAGGTAGCGCACACGACAGTATTGGGTAGCAGGGTCGAGTGGGGGAGGTGCAGAAGCATGAAAAATGTTGGGAAAGTAGGCATGGGTAGGCATGCCATTTATGGAAGGTTCCTTGAGTGTAGCTCCGACAATCGATTGAATCTACCCGCCAGTCGGTGTCAAGAAATAAGTAACAACTGCACAAGGAAGTGGATACAGCAACACACACGTACGTCATATGAGGCAAAAATTCTGGATATAACGTCAATGAAAAGAGTTCGCGGAGTGCAAATTTCCTATGAATCTCAATTCAGGAAATTCACTGTACCGTGCTCAAAACTAACGGTCGCAGAGAAATAGAGGGCGAGAGAAAGATAAAGAGAGGACCAGTGAAAACACGATATACTGCATTGAGACGTAGGGAAGAGCTGGTGTCTATCCGGTATATCTGCTTATCACTTCTGGCGATTATACAGGCCAAGGATTACTCTGACCTTAGAACAACGGCGTTCAACATAAACATCATCAGTGCCTAGCTCTGCGACGCCATCCTGGACTTTGACCTCAATTTAGACACCTGATCACAGATTTGATTTATGACTAATCATATATTGAGATTGGCAAGTCGCGGAACCTGGCCTGACTACTGAATAATGTATAGTCCATCATTAGACTATATCATGTATATAGTCATAAGAATCGGCAGTAGAGTGATCAGCGCACCAACAGAACACGAAGTGTTGCACGAGCCGACGGATCGACATGAATGAAACCGTGAGATCTCGGCTTAACGCCACGGGGCACGTGGAGGAGAGTCGAGAAATGTGCCTCGTAGTGACAATCCTGCACGGGGTATTCGTCGTCGCAGCCCTAGTCATCCTACTCCTGGTCGGTCTCTGGAGAAGATTGAAGAGCTCTTTGTGCTTCAGACATCACGTTCGTTTTCAGGGGCACAGCGCGAGATGGGTTGCCTTCATGGCCATCGTCGTTGTGGGCCTGATGCTCATAGCGGAAGGATCAATGACAGACTCTACTTGCCGAGTTAAGAACCTCTCTCCAAAATTTCACCTAGTTTTCACTGGAGTATTTACGACGCTGGGAATCTTGGTAGCAATGGCCTTCTATCACTACGCAGAATTGTGGAGATACAGGAGGATGTTAACATTGATGTCATTTTACTGGGGAACACAACTTTTGGCATCAATAACATGTGTAATTTATTATTTTCATAGTTACGGACCAACAAGTGGACTAATGTCAATGCGATGTGTGCTCTTCATTGCTCTTGGAGTTTTATATGGATTTCTGCTTCTTATGGAAATATCAATGTGGCTTCCTGTAAGTAGAATTCGTTTTCTTTCATTTTATACGTACGAACCCTGAAAACATCAAAGCCCAATGTTACTCTCCTCATTTCTATCGCCCGCCAAGTCCACATAAGTCCATCACCATTTAAGCATTATAGGCCTACATCGCAGGTACACTTTCAGAGGAATTTCCTCAACCATCTTCTAAGGCCAGAGAGCCGTGGATGCAATGTTTTTTCATCTTCCACACTGCATACTCGATGACCCTTGTTTGTTGAGATTAAAGATTCTTTTCGACTCATCAGTCATTTTATTTTGTCAGTGATGTCCCAGGGGCCGCAAATCGTTTTGTAGTACACGTGTATGTGCTTGTGCGCGTGTCTTTTTTGTTAGGAGGGAATATTAGTACTACAGCTCCCAGCTCCCCCCCCCCCCCGTTCCGCGACCTCTGTATATTCAATAAAACCCCATACAATGCGATAAAAAGACTGCAATAACGACAAAAACTTAAATCACGAGCTTTGCTTTAACATGATGATGCCTAGCCAATAACAAAAATGAAGAACTGAAAACAATTAACAACGAGGCAGAAGGTGAATTGTCTGAGAATATGATGCGAGGAAAATGAAAGGGTTTTGCTTAGACATGATGGCTAGCCAACATGAAAAATAATGGCCTGAATACAACAATTGGCAGGAAGTTATCTGAGAGTGTGTTGAAAGGAAAATGAAAGGGTTTTGCAACGACATGATGGCTAGCTAACATTAAAAATAAAGGGCCTGAAAACAACAGCTAGGCAGAAAGTTGTCTGAGAGTAAGTTGAAATGAAAATGAAAGAGCTTTGCAACGACATGATGGCTAGCTAACATTAAGAATAAAGGGCCTGAAAACAACAACTAGGCAGAAAGTTGTCTGAGAGTAAGTTGAAAGGAAACTGGGGACTTTGCAACGACATGATGGCTAGCTAACATTAAAAAAAGGCCTGAAAACAACAACTAGGCAGAAAGTTGTCTGAGAGTAAGTTGAAAGGAAAATGAAAGAGCTTTGCATCGACATGATGGCTAGCTAACATTAAGAATAAAGGGCCTGAAAACAACAACTAGACAGAAAGTTGTCTGAGAGTAAGTTGAAAGGAAAATGAAAGAGCTTTGCATCGACATGATGGCTAGCTAACATTAAGAATAAAGGGCCTGAAAACAACAGCTAGGCAGAAAGTTGTCTGAGAGTAAGTTGAAAGGAAAATGAAAGAGCTTTGCAACGACATGATGGCTAGCTAACATTAAGAATAAAGGGCCTGAAAACAACAGCTAGGCAGAAAGTTGTCTGAGAGTAAGTTGAAAGGAAGATGAAAGAGCTTTGCAACGACATGATGGCTAGCTAACATTAAGAATAAAGGGCCTGAAAACAACAGCTAGGCAGAAAGTTGTCTGAGAGTAGATGAAAGGGCTTTGCATCGACATGATGGCTAGCTAACATCAAGAATAAAGGGCCTGAAAACAACAACTAAGCAGAAAGTTGTCTGAGAGTAAGTTGAAAGGAAACTGGGGACTTTGCAACGACATGATGGCTAGCTAACATTAAAAAAGGTCCTGAAAAACAACAGCTAGGCAGGAAGTTGTCTGAGAGTAAGTTGAAAGGAAGATGAAAGGGCTTTGCATCGACATGATGGCTAGCTAACATTAGAATAAAGGGCCTGAAAACAACAACTAGACAGAAAGTTGAGAGTATGTTGAAAAGAAGATGAAAGGGCTTTAGGAAAGGCTTGTGTTGACATCGTCGTTGGAATGGATTGTCCTTGAAACAAACACAAAGACCTATTCGTCCACACACAGGAATTCCACTGAAAAGGACCTACTCTAATATCCAGAGTCGCGTCAGATGAAAGGTGTGGCACAGTCTCCTTTGAATACTCAAAGGACAAGAGTTTATAACAAGCCGGACTTTCAATGTCTTGAACAGATAGAAGATATTTCTCTTTATGCTAGCATAGTGTGCGCTATCCATTTTCATGAGTCGGCTTATACCTATAACTTATGTACAGTTAAAAACCCGTGGTAATTTTCTGGTTCTATTCCTCTCGTGAATCAGTCTTTCTTCTTAAATCATTAATTGTTCAGTACGCTTTAATCAGAAATGAAAGGAGGTTCAATGGTATTAATGAAAACTACAAAAGATAATGCATATTGAGAAAACAGCAACAACAACAACAACCGAATGGTGAGCAAAGAATGGGGTTTTATTGACCATCACATAGAATTTGTTGTAGTATTATTATCTGTTTAATTTTCTGCTTATCTGTGTAATTGCCATGTAAATACATTTTGCCCGTGACGAATGCGAGCTTGGTCAACCTTCACAGATAACAGATCGGGTCATACAAACCTCAGAGGTGGCAGCAGGTGTGAAATTTTAACCTCGTACATTGGTTGGGCAAAGATTTATTCACATTGTCATTTCCCATCAAAGCAAACTGCCACAATGTTTACCCTTTAAGTCGTTTAGTTCAGTTCAGTTCAGTTTCATTTATTTTCCATCCGACATCCAACAAAAGGTACAACCAATTACAAAGTATGCTACGCCATCACATTATTTGATCAGTTTGAAAAAAGAAAATACGTAACGCAATATGAATGGTTAACTACATGAAAAGATATGTAAAAATGTAAAACAAAGCAGAATTACTAAGAACATCAATGCATACTTTGAAAGGTAAACTAAAAAGGATGAAAAAGAGTGATCCCCTAAAAACGATGGTTTGTTCTACGTGGATCATTTAAAACGTAGTAATATGACACTTATCAACAACAGTAATCCCAAAAGAAAAGCAGGTTCAGACTAATTTTACAATATTACAACCTGATGCAGGCACTATTCGCTGGGCCGTGTGTCACAGTAACTCATATACAATTAGTCATGTCAGCTCATCATATTTACATTCACCTTCCCCAAATCTGTTTTTCTTCTTCTTCTTCTTCTTCTTCTTCTTCTTCTTCTTCTTTTTGCGCAGTAGTGATCTCCCGTGAACGTATATGTATGTCAGAATATATTGCATTAACCTGTAATGTCGGCAACCTGATAAGGTCTTCGAACTCTGACCGGTTAAAGTTTATTCCAATGTTCTCTGTATTATCAAGCAACCTATGTGATGACAGGAATGGTGATAATATATAAATTTAGGGAGTTTAGACAGAAATAAGATGGTGAGAGATGAAAAAAACCCACCACATTATTCATAAATGAAAAACCCAAACAACTTTCTCCTCATATCATTTTGTTCTTCTGATAGCCCAGAAGAAAAGACTGAAATCAAAACAGACAACATTGATTTGCTGTGTCACTACATGTGTCAAAGGTATGACACGAAGAAAAAGGAAATTTAAAACAGAAAGCAAAATAAACGATTTAGCAAGTACCAGACAAACTCACAATGGGAATCCCCCCCCCCCCAAAAAAAAAAACACACACACACACACAAAACATCAGAAGCCTATGTTTTATTTTGATACATTGCCATATTTATTTACCAGACTTTTTATTATGCAGAACCGCACTCTTTAAGTTTCGAGACTAACAGAAACGACGAAAATAGACCTTATTAAATGGACCTTATTATTATTATTATTATTATTATTATTATTATTATTATTATTATTATTATTGTTATTATTATTATTATTATTATTATTATTATTATTATTATTATTATTATTATTATTATTATTATTATTATTATTATTATCATTACGTAGGCCCTAATAGGTTTTGTCTCATTCATCTGTCCATTGTTCATCTGTCTCATCTGAATCAGCTGCCCGGTAAATGCAAGCCAGACAAGTACAGTACAAGATTCAAACAGTCGTTCAGGGATCCTTCCGAGGACCGAATGTTCTACAGGGAAAGTGACTGCAGCCTCATCTCTCAGCTTACATTCTGGTGGCTCAACTTCCTCTTCGTTGCCGGCTTCAAGAGGCCGATAACTCTCGAGAAACTGGGCTCGATTCCCGAAGCTCACTCCGCAGAGTACCTCTATGCGCAGTTTAAGAGGAGATATGATGTCGAAACAGTGAGTCAATCGTCATCTCATCAAGGATCATTTCTCGTTCTGTATATTGTAATGAAGAGACAACAAACAAACAAACAGCATATTGCTATTGACTTCGATGAAGTCTTTGATATAAGTCATTGTTGTTTTTTTCTGAAATACTTGCAAGATTATCCCGCACCTGCGGTGGCTGGAATTTCAGAATGCTGTTAAAATCTGGAGTCTATTTCTCCTCTCAGTAGCATGCTGAGAAATAACGATGCCAACAATACCACTTGGTGATTACTATTATTATTATTATTATTATTATTATTATTATTATTATTATTATTATCATTATTATTATTATTATTATTATTATTATTATTATTATTATTATTATTATTATTATTATTATTATTATTGTTATCATCATCATCATCATCATTTATTCGGCTTTCAATCACAAATTATATTATTACATTTTCCGAAATCAGAACATACACTGGAGTGGTAAGGGTGAGCCAGGTTGGGCAGCCCGGGTCTGGAAAGATCCAGACCCGTTTTCATCACTTTTATCACTTTTAATGACTCTACCAGGAACGGTTTTACATATAATATCAGAAATTAAGCTGATCAAGTTTTGTCATATCAGTCTGTCATTTTTCAGCTGTAATGTGTTAGTGTGCCTTCGAATTGAACACTTGCTAATCACGTCGTGTTTCCTATAGACCTTGTCTGATACGTTAAAGACATTATCCTCGATGTCATTCGTTGAATTCTTTTTCATACTGTCAGGAACGAGCACGTCGTCGATCCACACCCAAGAATCTGAACAGGGTTATAGCCAGGACCCATTGGCGTGGACTTGGAGCAGCGGGCATCCTTAAACTCATAGCTGACATGCTGGGGTATGTAGGACCCATGGCTATAGGAGGCATTACGCTGTATGTCACACGAACTGACCGCGAGGATCCGAAACAAGGGGAACAGGTAAGCATTGATATACATACGATATGTGTATATATATATATGAAGGGTTTGTTTGCAAAAACCGATAAGTCCATTTTTGAAGATTTTGAAGTACGATCTCTGTCATAAAGTACAAAATAATACCTTTTAAATGATATATTGGTCACTACATATAAAGGTATATTTTTGAAGTTATGGTCAAAAGAAGCATAAATTTTCTTATTATTCTCTTTATTTTTCTTGACTTTTAATCGCAAATATCTCCATTTGGCAAATATGGACTTATCGGTTTTTGCAAACAAACTCTTCATATATATATATAATATATATATAAATATTGAATATATATATATATATATATATATATATATATATATATATATATATATATATGTGTGTGTGTGTGTGTGTGTGTGTGTGTGTGTGTTATTTTGTTATATTCGTTAATTTGATCGGGTTGATCAATGTAGCTTCAAGGCCAATCCATTCCAACGACGATGTCAACACAAGCCTTTCCTAAAGCCCTTTCATCTTCTTTTCAACATACTCTCAACTTTCTGTCTAGTTGTTGTTTTCAGGCCCTTTATTCTAATGTTAGCTAGCCATCATGTCGATGCAAAGCCCTTTTATACAAACTTCATATCACGTTTTTTACTCATGGTATGTTTTGCCAAAAAAAAAAGTTGTATTGTATATCTAAAAATGTGTTATAAAGCAGATATTGATTAGTTTGGTCGGGTTGATCATTATAGCTTTTTCAGAGATTTATGCAGAGTTTTATATCACTTTTGAATACATAATTTGATTTGATTTGAAAAAACATATATATTGTATGGCTAAAAAAAAGGATGTGATTCAGCAGCACAAATGAGAAGAACCAAGAACAGCTGCTTTTTCTTGTTCGAATTAATTTCATTGTGAAGAAGAAGGCCTGATATTGAATGAAATTCAAATAAAGAATATAATTTTTTAAAAGTTATGTTTTTCCGGTATGAGATTGATGTGATCAAATAAACCATCGACTTCATCCTATTTTGTTTTTCACTTGTTTCACTTCTGCCAGTTCGATGTCAGCGGCGTTAGGGTGTCTGAGTTTTTCGCCAACGGATACGTCCTCATCGGAGTCGTGTTCGTGTCGTCAATCGTTCAGCATGTGTGTAATCAAACATATCAGTACTGGGTGTCAGTGGAAGGCATGCACGCCAAATCTGCACTTCAGGTTAGTTTCCACCAGCGATAGATGCTCTTGCTTTCATGGCGTGACAGCCGGGCGAACAAGACGCAGAAGGAATGCCGCCCACAAACAAACAAACTAAAAAATGTTTGATTTGTGATTGACTGTTCAGCTTGGCAGAGCATCACTCTGACTGAGAAATTGCAGTTCTTTGTGACAATTGTATTGATTAGTGGGATTCCTTTGTAGTGAACAAGGCGGGAGGTCTATGGACATTTAGCATTCCCGCACTTTCATGGTTGCTTCACACTGACACAATACTACTGCTCGCTTGTCTACGCTAGTTTTGTACCCAGATTGAGTTTCAGTATATCCTGATTGTCTCATTCATACCTTTCTTGGTAGAGAAGATGAAAAAAAAAAAATCAATTGTCAGTCAATACCGCGAAATGAAGCACATGTTCAATGTACAAAGTATAAAAGGACAAAGATAAAAGCACACCGATCTTGAAGCCCATACTGACTTCGGCACAGTTCCGTTTTCCATTTTTATCTAAATTACCCGTTTTCGTCATCGCTCTTTGACTACTCATATGCACTGACCCACATATACCTCCTTGGTATGTGTATCTTTGTGCTTCTATTCATCAGTATGCGGTTCAATAAAACTGAACTTGAAGAAAAGATAATATATATAGTTTTACAGTAAATCACTGCGTATAGCCTGCATGGTAGCAGTCCAAGCTTATTGTTCATCCAAAGACAAAGATAGAGAAGGAACACACACGTGTATTCATAAACATGGCTAATTACGGATACATTAAAGTACATATACAGTAAGTTTGATAATCGTGTTGACTGTATACCATTATACACGCAGAGTATGGTGTACGAGAAAGCTCTCCGCCTCTCTACACAAGCTATGTCAGGAGGCGCCATGTCAGTTGGTCAGGTGACCAACCTCATGTCAGCTGACGCCAGTAACGTAATGTTCTACTTTTTCAACGTGAACGAGATTTGGGCCATACCCATTAAGGTCAGTATGTTGCCATGGCAAAATCACCATATATTTTATCTTTAAATCGTTGTTTTGTGCAGTTTTATACTTCCAACACAAAGTTTAAGAATATTGAGCAAATCGTTTATATACCTTTTACACAGCCAAAACACAGCTGAAGGGCCCTCCGTATATATTTGCCCTCCGTATTTTTACCTCATTTATGTATGGACCCCATACTGAATTGGGAGATGCATCACTGTAATTTGTAAATAGTATTGACGGTTCAAGGTTGCCATTGAAGTTACTTTCAAGCAAGACATACAAATGTGCAAATGTGCAGACAAATTTGTAATGTTATGGCATCATCTGTAACGGGGACACGTTATGTTGATCACCACTCAACAACCATTCTTTCCACTTTTAAATGCAAAAACAATAAACAAACAAACAAAACTGTGGGATCGTGTTTAAAATATTTTATTTCATCTTTATGACCAACAGTTAACACATTGCTGAGCTTCCGTCACATGTTCTTCGTGCAAAAAACTATTTCAAAATTAAAGTTGAATAGATCTTATTTTATGATAATGAGATTATGCTGTCCAAAAAGAATCCTGTGATATTAAGTACACTTAGATTTTCCATTATTGATTTCAATGTTACAGTACATCATGATTATACATCGGTATAGCTTATGTTGTGTGCGAGTGTGTGTGTGTGTGTGTGTGTGTGTGTGTGTGTGTATTTTCAATCGTACGTCCAGCAGTTTCTAGAAGAGGAAACAAATTGAAAATCTCATGGGCAAGGTTTGGGATCATTTAGTTCCATTGCAAGCACAGTCACCTGATATCAGTTCAGTCTCAACTATGACTATTGTGTACGTATTTTTTTTTTTCTTAGAGTAAGAATTATGTATATGATGCCAAGAGTCACCCTACATCAAAGATAAATCGGCCTGATTTTTTTTTCCAGATCGGTGTTGCGTTGATCCTGCTCTACGGCCAACTCGGTCATGCGGCCATCATTGCCGCCTCGTTATTCGTAGTAGTCATACCGCTGCAGACAATCGTAGCAACCATCCTGGCAAAAGTCACAAAATCTGTTCTGGTGAGTCCTTGTCTACATTTTCCCCTCTTTTCTTTGTGGTTATAGCCTAATGATACAAAAAAGAGAAAACAAACAAAACAAACGCGGATGTGTGTTGAAATCCATGCATGACAGCGTGTGAAGTTTGAGCGCATGAACTGTGTGCCCATATAGGGCCAGCGGGAGGGGAGGGGGGCGGACCATGTGCAACGAGATTGTACATTTATATACATAATTCAGAGAGACTTTGCACCTGATGTATAAAGTGCCACTAGGCAGGGTATCATGGCTCAAAATTCCAGTGGAATCTAAAAAAAAAAGTGTCTCCTTACATTATTACATTTTGATGCATGGTATCGCACGTTTGTAGATATCTTGTCTCAGTATATCAGCCAAGCTTTTGAACGTGTAGTTTTTTTTTTATTTGTTTCATCGACCTCATCAAAACAATACGGACACCATGGAATCATAGTAAACTGACTAATATGCGTCCCATAAAAGATAGTAAGGAATATAAATTTAATGCCAAGTCGCATATGCTGGGAGCTTACATAAGTGTAAAAGGGGAAGTAAGTGGGTGTCTATGTATGTTTTCAGTTGGTTTTGAATTGATTTGATTTATTCACAAAATGAGTATACAGACATTATACATAAATATATTTGTGTCATATATATATTTTTGTGTGGATCATCAGATCATCATAGGTCTATATAATTTGTTGTTGATCGGTAATTATAATTTATTGTGATGAAATATAAATTTGTAATGATGTATGTGTTTACTGTATCGTGAGTAGAAATTATGCTTGTATGATTGTGTATATATTGAAAATTGTATTTATTCATATGTGTACATGTACATATATGTGCGTATGTATGTATGTATGTATGTATGCAGATATTCCTATGTGTACACCCGTATGCCAACAAGAAGAATTTCCTATATGGACAATAAATGAATCTGAATCTGAATCTGAATTTATTCAAATTTTCCCTGAACCGTCCGGTAGATATAATTCACATATATCATGTATTCCGTACAACAGAAACATTATAAAATGTATAATGCGGGTTCATTTTTTTCAGAGTTAGGGATATAATAAAAGGAGAGAAAAAGGAAGAGAAATGAAGAGGAAAATTAGAAGAGGGGCATACTCAACACTATAAGGAGAGTTAACGGTATACAAATCAAGTAATTCTGGTAACATGGGAAGACTCGTTGTATGTCTACGTGATATACGCATCACAAAATTTAATAAACATCTGAACCTGCGGTGTGCAGGCGAGAACCATGATGTGACTGTTATTGCTTAAACATAGGCCTATTTACGAAGGAGGGCGTTCTTTACTTGTCTGTTAAAAGTATGTTTTGTTTGGCACATTCGTTTTTCACGAGAATGAGAATTCCACATGTCGATCTGGACAGGCACGGGTGGGCAAGAGCTGTTCTTGGATTATCTAAGTACACGTTTGTATGGAAGTTCTGGTTGGACAATTATGAATATAGCTGAGCGAAAGTGGGACATGCTTAGCATGTTGATGGGAAGTTCATGGGAATGGAATGTGTACATAAATTCATAGCTGTCTTACCGAATACAATTTACCGAAACAAAGACCAGGGGGGCGTTTCATGAAGGAACTTGTCGGATAAAATATCTGACAAGTCTCTTTTATCCGACAAGTTTTGAGAAATTCTTTATTCTGATTGGCTGATTCCTCTGAACTTGTCGGATATAACTGACTTGTCGGACATTTTATCCGACAAGTTCCTTCATGAAATGCCCCCCCCCCCTCCCAGAAGCCATTACAGCTTCGTTTGACTGGATAATCTTTTGTTTCTTCTCACCTAAGTAATCAATGGCCTTCCTCAAGTATGAAAGCAAAATGCCATGCACGCTACACGCCACTTGACTCTAATCGAGTCAAATTAAACGAGTAGATTGAGAGAAGTTTCGTTTGATCGCGTTGCATCTCTTTTTTTTTTCGAAAAAGTCAAAACACTACAATGAATTATTGCATATTGATGGCGTGTTGATTCATTGTTTTACTGTTCTCCCATTTTTTTTTATGAAGTATGAAAAAAAAATATGTATTTTTTCTCATTGATTATGACGATAATAAATATATTACGGTCATCGATACTAAATACTTGATTATCTGAAACAATTTGATGCCAAGGATGTAATTTCTTCTTCGTTAATTTATGATTTATATAAGATATATGCCTATTGAATCATGACAATGATACCCCATCTCATTTGTATACGGGACTCTGACCAATATCACTACCAAGTATTTCGTGAAATCATGCAAAATATTTGCATTCCACACCATTTTATTTAATCTCGTAAATGCTTTAATAATAATTGTTTGATATCTTCACGCATCATGCGTTTATAGCAGCCTGTTTGCCTGAACAAAGATCATTCTTCATGAGCTGTCTGTGATTGTGGCAGAATGTTTCATTTACGTAAAGGGTCATATTTGATATACCAATTTCTCCAATTAAAGTGGACCTCCGGATGATTTTCAGACTTTTACATTTGAACAACATAACTTAGTTATACTGATTACAAAGTTTAAGAATTTATAGTGATTGGAATGAGGAATGAGAATGTTTTCAAAATCAATAACAAATTGCAATGAACAAGGATCGTGACATGGCAGCCTCACCATAAGAATGCATGATTTGGGGCTAAAGGAAGCAGAATAAAAGAAGAAGGCATGCATATATTCTTCACAGGTGAACTTGTTGAGCAAGCGGTATTGTAATGGAATTACACTGCTACATTTCTGAAATGTGTGAGGCTCTGATGTCACCAACACTGATCAGTGTAATTTATTTAAGATTTTCAGTTTATTGGTTTCTCTGCTCAAGGACCGCAATAAATTCCACGAATCTATGCATGGAGCTGTCAATTTATGTACTACATGATGTGAAATTATGAAAATCGTCTGGAATGCCCCTTTAAAGAGGTTGCTTGCAATGCCAGACATTGACTTTGCGACTTATGTTGTCAAAGGAAAGCTCTGATGCTCGGCTGAGGAGGTCCAACGAAATGCTAGAGGGAATCAGGCACCTGAAACTGTACGGCTGGGAATTCCTGTACTATGAAACGATCAAAGCAGCACGTAACAGAGAGCTGCGGTACCTACTAAAGCTCTACATCCTCTTTGCAATCACTTGTAAGTCCAATTCGGTGACTTTTTTAGTTTCCTCTCCGATGGAGTGTCAAATTCGGAAGGAAATAGATTTTAGATAGAAAGTAGGAAAGACCAACCCAATCTATGTTCTTATCACTGTTTTGCACGCTTGCAAAGACGACGAATGGGATGTTAAAGTGCGGGTGATTTTGACGATTTCTATTCAAATTCCATAAAATTATTATAGCCCCCTCAGGCAGTGTCAGGTCGCCAACTTATTCAGAAAAACGAAATGTTATGAATATAAGCAGATTATGCCTACAGTTAGCACTGATGAAGCACTCAATCAAATGGAAACACTATGTCATTTAAGATGTTTAAAGTAATTGCTTCTCTTCCCGGACTATACTTAACTGAGCTATACACTATATATTGTTTAAGCATCTGAAATCAATACAGCATTATGACTCTAATTATACTATACTGCAAACTCTGCAATACATGTATTTTTCACCCAGCAAATGAAATGTTTAACGTACTCCGTGCCATGAAGATGTACTTGCCTCTGAAAACTTTCTCATGCGCTATTTTATTGTTTCCGGATTTACTGGTATACGTGATCAGAGCATACTTTTCTATGTCGACATCAGCTTTGGCAGTGAATGATGATTAATCGTACAGGAATGTACACTTCTCTTTCAATCCTCGGCAGTTTCGATCAACTCTGGAACACCTATTGTTGTGACATTGATTGTAAGTACACATTCACAACCCATTCAATAATGTTTTATTTATACAGCAGACTTGGTAAAAAATGAACTTTGCATACATATAGATCTCTTTATTCAGCACATGCGGAAAGGCTTTACGCAGTAAATTTCTATTACATTCCTGTTTAGTAAAATTTCAGACAACAAACGTCATTCAAAATCTTACATTGGTCATCATGCCTCGTTCTGAAAGATATGAGATTTTAGAAACACTATGCATTATATTGTTTCTTTGATTATTTGTGACTTATATATCTGAAGCTAAACTTCGGTGTTTGGGGGATGCAGATCCGGCCTCCCCCATGAATCAAACAGCACATCATCCCAGTCATTCTACTTGTATGCACACTCCTTATGAATGGCAGTCTCCTCCACTTGTACCTCAAAATGTGTAAATGTTAACACGAATAACACGGTTTTTTAATATATCTGTATGTTTACATAAACGTGTTGTTCATAAAGTTTAGTTATCACTGATTTTGTTATTATGGTAAAATTGTCTTTGATCCATTACGTTTGTTGTGTTTTTTTTTTGTTATTATTGTACAAGCGGACAAATAAAATAAAGTGAAACTGAAATACAGGCCAAAGTAAAGCAATCCATACGATCTTGATCAAGTAGGTATAATCATTTTACGTCTTCCATTTAACTGAGTCAACAGAAGGTATTGTTAAGCATCCATATCACTCAACTATAGGTATATTGTTATCCAAAAGGCATATACTCCTTTGGCGCCGTACTATGAAGAGTGGCTATTGATTGCAAGATTGATATTTGTCATAACTCAATGAACAACCATTTTGTTGAATTGAGCAAACCATTCATCAATCAAAACGTTTTACAGCAGGGGTCTCCTTGATCCTCACATGTCGAAAAGCTGTCATATCATTCGCCTTTTCCTTTCGACACGCCACAGGCATTCGCTCTTTACACGCCATTGACCGGCACCCCACTAACGCCCGACAAGGCCTTCAGCAGCTTGGCGCTGTTCAACCAGGTCACGGCTCCTCTGTTTCTCCTTCCGTACCTCATCAACCTAAGCGTCAACTTCTGCACCAGCACCAAGCGCCTTGCGCGTTTTCTTTCCGCACCGGAGGTCGAGACCGGCATCGCTTCTCAACCATCCCGGGTGACGTCCACGACATCGGCGGGGTCAGACGGCGGAGGTGTGAGGGGTCACCGCAGCAAAGGGTGCACACCGAAGAGCTCATTCGGCCTAGAAGGACTATCGCACCTTGACACGGTTGTCGAAAGTGACTGCGAGGTCGAAGGACCTGATGAAGTGTTTTTGGTATGACATTGTCATAATCATTGAGTTACAGCGTACCATCGACATGTCGCATGTAATCATATTTCTTCATCCCCGAAGTTGAAAATTGTCGCAAAAAAAAAGAACATAGAAAAGACAGAAATAATGGAACTGGGCGTAGGTCATTCCGCAAAGTACTTCTCCCCTTGAATTGTTAAATGCCGAACATGTTCTGTCCTTCTGTATTTTTTTTTTTTGAGATTCTAATCACGTGATTCTGTGACTGGTAATTGAAATAAAACAACACTAAGAAATACTTTTTTTTTTCTGACACTGGTAAATGTGCCGGTACCTTGAATTGAAAGATGTCGCAAATTAACCCAATGTTACTTGACAGATACACATCAAGTGGTCTATATGAAAATGCTTCTCTCATTATGTTCTTGTTGTTGTGTTTTTCTCTTCGTCGAAATACGGTAGCTTGTTTCGACTACATTATTTCTCTTTATTTTTTTTCCCCATTCGCTTCAGGAGAACCATGAAAATACGATGGTAAAAGAAGTTCTATTTCGGAAGAGGGAGAGGCAGAGAATCGGGGCTTATTGCACTGCTTCCTTTGTCAACCACAGCAATGGCATGCCGGAAACACAGGCGGACCTTCCTCACAACATAGCTATCGCGGTGAGATAGCACACTTCAGTTTGGATCTTTTCCAGTAATGTTTATTTTTTTTCACCTGTCTTTGGCAGGTGCCGGAAACAGAGGGGGGGGGGGGGGGGGGGCACACACAGAGACACAGAGACGCACGCTTTTTTACTTTTATTTAAAAAAAAAAAACACGGAAAAACTCGAGAAAAAAATGAAAACACACAAAATATTAAGATTCTGCAAATTAAATTTTTGCAGATTAAGAATCTGCAAAGTTGTGGGAGGGGTTGGTGAGGGGAATGGAGTGTTGTCCCCCCCCCCCCCTCCGCAAGCACACACACACACACACACACACACACACACACAGACACACACACACACACACAAGCGCACACACTGGAAAAAAATGTTCCGCTGTACCTTCATCTTCCGGCTACAAACGAGAAAGATATATCTAATCTGCTATTATCATTTTGTAAGGTTGAAATAGGTGCGGGTCATTGAAGAAAAGTGTCACCAAAACATGAACTGCTGGAAGAATGAATGATACGGACAGGAAAGAATAGCTCGAAAGATGATAAGATGAACAAACTGGGAGATAGTCATTTTGCGATATGCTTACTTCGATTTAAAGGTGAAGGCAAATACGGCGATCACAATGGCGTGCGATAGTACGTCATATGCTTTTTTAAGATCGATAAATGGTTCAAAGAGAATACAATTACACATAAACATGGACAATACATCCAAACGGGAGTTGCCTTAGTAAACTAGTACAGCTGTTCTTCCTTAAATGTGTTGCCTACGCTCTAAGAAAAGGGAGTTCATTTTCAAGACTCCCTTCCTCATGGAAGCCTGGCTTTTTCAGTTCATTTCACAGTTCCTCGAGCTTTTCGACCAAACTTCCTGTCAATCTGTGTTTGTGTGTGTGTGAGTGTGTGTTCCGATTTTCATTATTTTCTCATGCAATCTATCATGTGATCATGGTGATAAGCTTTTTTTTTTTTTCTTTTGACAGATTAAGAATGGCAGTTTTGTATGGGATCCGGAATCAGAACAGTCCGATATTCGAAATATCAACGTAGAATTCCCGAAAGGTATGATTTTAATTTGTGTACACACACACGCACACACACACACACACACACACACACACACACGCACACGGATATACAGGGTGGCCCAGAAAGAACGGAACACCTAAGATCTTTAATTTCAGCAATATTGTTGCAAATATGTCATTATTTTGCACACTGTTTGAAAGGCCATTATTTTTCTAATAGAATAACACCAAGTTCTTTAATTTTGGTTAATGTGTTATGATTGTCAGCTCTTGGCCCTGAGTAGTCTGGCTGACGATAGATTAATTCCTGTTACAGTGGTATAATGGTATAAATCATGAACTCCAAAGAAAGGCGGCGTTGCACAAATATATTCCGTGAAATAAATTGTTTATTATTGACGAAGCTCGGTGCTTTCCGGCTCGTCAAAATAAAGTAAAAATCAACTGGTACAACTATGAACAATTCAAAGGGTTACATAAACGAACGGAGTTGCTGCAAAATGACTATCCTACCAAATCACCTTGTGGCAGACATACACATAATCATGGGATGTAAATGGTTAAATAGCACCTGGAAAGGGGGGGGGGGGTGTGCGGATCGAGCTACCGAGTCCTTCAGTTCACTCGCGTGAAGTTCACAAAGGTGGAGTGTCCAAGGGTCTTACACGCGGGAGAGCGGACGACGGGCAGGTGCGTCACCCTGGAGGACGAAGACGGTTGGTAGGTCCGAAGGCGGGCCTCCGAGACGAGCGGCGCCGACGGATCCCGAATGTCGACGAGTGTTTGGCGAGTGGCGTGATACCGAGTGCCGGGATGCTGCGTGCTGATTAGCAGCTCGGGATTGATGAGTGCAGGATGTCGCGTTATATAGCGATGCGGGCTGGACGTTTGTCGTGAGCTTTGTAGTGAGCTTTGTCATAAGCTTTGTCATAAGCCCAGCTCATCCCTGAAATAATTAAAATATCGGGTTAAGCAATTAAGGGGTAATTCTAGCGTTCATACCTTTAAACTCCCCTCTGCCATGTGTCTGCCACATTCATCTTATCAACAAAAGGTTTATACCTGTATATATAATCAGTTCAATTACACACTTATCTATTACAACGGATCACCATCTCAATCATACATATCATAGCTTCTATACATTGCAGCTTCATAGGCCAACATATAATTACTCGGTTAAAACAATAATTTCCTCACATTCAAACCGCCTCTTCCTGTTATTATTCTCACTCAGAAATGATACATTATGCACCCCGCAATTACTGCGGACGGTAATTATCATACCTCTCAAAACATTAAGTAATTGCGTATAAACAAAATTAATGGCAGTAGCTCACCATAATATGCATTCCTTTTGCCTCACTATAACTTGAAACAAAACCTTATCAATAATTGGGATGCAATAAGCAACGCACATCTTTCTCATATTACAACAGTTATCTTCTTTACATGGTAAATATCTTCCTTCTTGGAATTCAGTTTCTATACAAAACTTGGGACATTATTATATGAAAATTAATTACGCTTCTGTTTTCTGGATATTACAATTCTTCAGACTTTCCAGAAGCAGAAAATTACTTTTACTCAAATAATGCAGGCAATTAAAATTTTCCTCCACCTTGAGTTGGAGATACAAAAGTACTTAACGAAATGCAATTAATATAACTACTTACAGTTCCTGAAAGGGGTGAGTCGAGCTGGGGGAAGTTGGGGCTTCTCCTGGCCTGTGCTGCCAAAAGTTGCGCTGAAATGGGCTCCTCCTGGCCTGTGCTGCCAGAAGTCACGCTGCCTGCAAATCTGTGGTTTTGCCAGCCATGCTAAAACCACCTTGCAAATTATAGGGCGTGCCTCAGCCTCAGTGCCTTCCCAATTCCCTATAGCTACACACACATAGGAGCCTGGGTTGCAGCTCCTCAGCTTTTCATCCTTCTGCAAGGAGCTCTTGGTATCTTCTGCCTACTCTCACACACTCTCTCTCATACCTTGGCACTCTCATCCTCACTTGCATACACAAACACAAAGGATTTTGCATCCTATCCAATTAGACCCACCTGTGCTAACTATGCTAAAATCTTGGGCTATGTGTTATTGACCCGCTAGTCAGACTGGTACCTTATCCTATTCCTTATAATAGTCCCTAGCTAATGTGTTCAAAATAAAGCTAAGATGTGAGCATACATGATCCTAATGCAAATGAGAGGAGAAGGGGGGGGGGGTAAAACAGGTCGCATTGTGACAATGATTTTAGGACCATTTTTGTCAACCCTTGCAATTTTCAAAATGTGATCATTTTGCACTCTCAGAGATGCCGAAACCAGCGAGAATTCGGCTTGCCATAGAACCAGTAGCATTCACAATGGTATTCACAATGACATTCACATTATTCACAATGATAACGGACAATAACAACTACCTTCCGCCCCACATTCCACACATTGTGAACGCTACTGGTTCTATGGCAAGCCGAATTCTCGCTGCTTTCCATATCTCTGAGAGTGCAAAATGATCACATTTTGAAAATTGCAAGGGTTGACAAAAATGGTCCTAAAATCATAACGCATGAACCAAAATTAAAGAATTTGGTGTCATTCTATTGAAAAAAGAAAGGCCTTTCCAATAGTATGCAAAATAATGACATATTTGCAACGATATTGCTAAAATTAATGACCTTAGGCGTTCCGTTCTTTTTGGGCCACCCTGTATATATATATGATAGTATAAAACATTTCTTCTGTCATAGAAGATTATAAGCAGACACACACACGCACACAAACAGATATGTATATATGCCTGCATTTTGTTTTGATATTGTAATTGCGTAATATGTGCGTTGTAATATTATGCACGTACATATGTAATGTAGTAATGAGTAATCGTGCGTTTTCGTTAATGTAGTAATGAGTGTTGTGCGTTTTCAAAAGGTTTCAACTTTGAACAAAATTGCATGCGTTAATTGCTTTATCAAGTGATTCTATTCTTTAAACTTTTTAAGGACAGAATTAAATTTTGCCACGATATGCCATTGAATCTTTTCAGTCATAAAATGCACAAGATTATAGCGGAAAGTGTATAGAAAGCCTTGCATTATTGTTCATATTTACCTGTCAACGGTCATGTGGCCTTGTTCTTCCTCTGCAGGTAAATTGACGCTCATTTGTGGACCCGTAGGAAGCGGTAAATCTTGTCTGGTAGAAGCCATTCTGAGGGAGATGACGACAGTTTCCGGGTCTGTCCAGTTTAACAAGTACGTCTATACTTGAAACGGTAAATCACGTTAATACACTGTAATACCAAGGAGGTATGTGTGTAGTATATCCTTGTTAATACACGACCAAAAGCTAAATGTTATCAGGAAATACCTTTTTAAATGTATGTGAATGACAAGATTATTTTGTTCGAAAAAAAATGCAAAAAAAATAATAATAATAATCCCTCCACCATGTATTTCAATTATAGAGGAGCGTTAATCCTTTCAACTCCACAAATCAGACAGACTACTTGTCACGACGGGCCAATAAGATTGAAGAGCAAAATGATTATGACTTCGTGTTAACAAATGACAATCTCGAGTGTTGAAGGGTGTTCGTGAATATCATCCAAGCCCCGTATTTGAAACCATGGCTTGCCTGCGTATACAAAACTTGTTTGCTTGTTTTTTTTTTCTAGGCTATTCCCTGTTTCTAGCTCTCCAACTACAGCGCTGAAAACGGGAAGAGCTATCAAGTGATTGTACATGAGCCTGTTTTGTCTAGCTAGCTAGAGTAAAGCTTTTTATTTTTACCCTGCATCACAAAACCAACAAAAAGTCGCCAGACATGGACTTTTAATTAAGAGCAGTTTCTGAACGAGCAGACTTTAAACTTTAAAAAGATGTGTAACTCAATTCAATTGCACTCTCCTAACGTATCTAAATATAGGAAAGAAAGTACACACTCTGTGGAAAATAAGTGTTCACTGAGAAAAGAGGCTCTGTAGTATATAGGGTCTATATCAAATTCAACAGTTAAAGCGCTTAAGCCGTGCTCTGTGTATGAAAGGGACAAAAAAAAAAACATGATGTAAAACTCTATATAGCAACAATAACGAAAAGATTATCAGATTAAGCTGAAATTGAATATGCTCTATCATCAAATTCTATCCACAACTAATACCAACTTTCAAAGCAGTAGCATCATCCTTTCAAAATTTATTAGAATTGAAAGTGAAAGGCGTGTAAACTAAAAAGGGCTTTTAAGAAATGAAAATGGTCCTCTAAGACATACAGTATCTAATCCCCAAAAACAGGTAACAGCGCAATTTCCCAATCGCTATATGATCCAAAACTTAAGAATAATGTAAAACCCTTCACACAATCTAGAAAACTAAATATTTACTAGGATGACTCACTTCAACTATTTTGAGTCCTCGCGTAAAACCAGGGGACTTTTTGTTGGTTTTGTGATGCACGGTCACATATAGATTTTGATCAATAGGATTGTTCGTGAAACTTAACGAAACCGAAAGTATTGAAAAACGAACTAAGCTCACTTAAACTCACTTGAAGTCAAAAGATATTGAACAATACAAAGACATTTCCGGTTTGTGATTGAAATGTCGGTTACGACAGTAGAAAATCCCTATCCTTGGCACACTTTTGTTTTTCTCGCACTTTTACTAGATATGTACATTAGGATGTATTGGACCGTAAATCACGCTGTTCCCTTCTCCCATGTAGAGATATAAAAAGAGTGGCTTACGCACCCCAAAAACCCTGGTTGGTCAACACGTCTCTTAGGAAGAACGTACTTTTCGGGGAAACTATGCAAAACAGCAGGTAAGTTTAAAAAAAAAAAACCCACAATATCAACACTGAAATCATATGTATGCCATTTTTCCCTCTCCTTTGGTTTTTGCATACTTATAAAACGGATCTTGCTCATTTGTGGCTGTTAACTAATAATTAATGTCAAGGCCGTACAATCTTTGTATATATATATTGTATATATATATATATATATATATATAATATTCCGCAAGTTTTCAGGAATCAATGTCTTATCTTAAAATACCAAACATGAATGGTATTTGCTGTCTATAACAATGTAAATGTAAATCTACATGAAGAAATGGACATGCGAGTGACATTGTATCTAAACGCATCATGGACGACAAAATTGTTACGTTCTGCAGATGACTTGATTCTTTTTGTTGCTATTCATTCTTCTTTATACATCATTCTGCCAGGTATCAGAGGATAATCCGCGCGTGTTCCTTGGGAGCCGACATTGACATGCTTCCAGCGAGGGACCGCACCGAACTGGGGGACAAGGGTATCACTCTCAGCGGTGGGCAGAAGCAGCGAGTTAGCGTGGCGCGAGCGATGTACGCCCGTAGCGATGTCGTCATTCTCGTGAGTGCAGTCATTTCTGGGCATTGCGTCATCCTGCAGATCTTTTGAATCCAATTAAATGATTTTACAGGTGTTCACACGATTGTCGAAAGTGATAAATCCGCCCCTTTAAAAGGCTGGTCGAGTGGTACCACCTCATAACAGCATATAATGTGAGAACAAACTCACTTCTTATGAAGATAAATGTCGGTGTCTATTGTATCCTTTAAGACACAGTCCATATATAAATAGACCAATTTACAAACATTTCTAAAACGTATACCTTGGTAACACTAGAAGGCTTGCCCAAGACCGTTTGCTTGAGATTTTCCAGACATACAGCAACTACCCATATATGCAAAGTGCATTCCAAGTATTGAAATACACTGATAAAGTAAGGGTGAATAGAATTATTGTTGAAAATATCCATGTTTACCGATAAACTGACCTATTAGCTCCGTGATTATATGGAATCTTAATCTGAGTAACTCACATATTATACTACTTAGTCGTGAAAAGTGAAATGTTCGATATCCATAGAGACATCAGCGTCATCCAGATAGCCATATGAGGTAACATTCACACGACATGCGCATAGCCCCATGGCTTTGCAAACAATCTATATCAAAATCGGAAGTTATTTGTAGGATAAGTGCATTGCAATATTCCAATCTATAAAGAAGTGCTGACTCCCATATCTGCTTCAGTGTAAACATTCGTCTGAAGAAGGATGCAAAAGACAGCAGTATTGATTCTATAGTGCGTTCAGGCATCATGGTCATTGCGTTTGAAATGATTATCGTCACACTACTTCACGATTATCATATGGCTATTATACATCACGTGTCATCTCTTATCGGGCGATCGAATGCTATCGACAAATTTACATAAGAAGTGCACGTTTTAGACCACAAGGGAAAACGAAACAGCTGTCTCCGTACAAATACTTTTCTGTCAACAAAAGGTGTGGAATTTGCCCGCAAATGTGAGGCATATCCGTGCTTGATGATAATCACCACTCAAAGATCAGCGCAAATCTACAAAATTAATCATGAGAAGTAGGAAAGAAAATGAATACAACAACAAAAACTCAATCGTCTGCACTCAGACAAGGAGCATTTCCTGTACCGATTCAATGGTTATGTTGCTGTTATTGTTGTGTATGTTGTGCAACATAGACAGAAATGTGACCTTTCATTTTTTCTGTTGTTTCTCATTGTCTATTTGTTTTGTTTCGTGTGGCACGAATGAGTAAGTCTCATCACTCGTCTGCACTGAATGTAAATTTTGTACATTATGTCTACAGGACGATCCGCTTTCGGCCCTTGACATGCATGTGAGCGCTGATCTCTTTAACAAGGGCATAAAAGGGATACTGCGACAGCGCCACCAAACGGTCATCCTTGTGACCCATCAACTGCAGTATTTACCGCACGCAGACAAGGTGGGATATTTGTCAATTATGTAGAATTTCATGACAGTTAACAAGCGAGGGTATGCCTGCAATCTGTTAAACATGTTATGGGTAGTATGGTAGGCACGTCAGTACTCTGCCAGTTCCTGATTCTTTTTACCATTAGGTGTTCAAACTCTCCCGTACAAAAATATATAGGTAAAAGAGACGGAATACATCAAAATACCTTTTACTCCCTTTTCAGTCACCTGAATAACATAAATGCTATCAAGATTCTATGAACCCTTTTTAGTCATGCTTCTACAACAGATGATTAATCCGAACCCCAAAGATGTGTAGATCTGAACGAAAACTGCTAGATTTTCTCCAATAAAATACTTGGCACATGTGTATTCCATCCGATTTCCAATGATATGTACAAATCTCTCTCTTCATTGGCCGTAATAAACGTGGAATTAATAACCAGATCATCTACATGAGCGACGGCGAAGTGAAGTGCCAGGGCACGAGCGAGGAGATAGTCCAGGTCTGCCCCGAGCTGAAGAGACAGTGGCAGCAAGCCGTCCGAAAGGCCAGCGAGTCTGGCGGTGACAAGCGAGAGAGCACAACTGAGCTGGAGAGGAAGAAACTCTTCCGACAGTGCTCGCGACAGATCTCCATCTTCAGCAACGCGGAATCCGTTCGAGGTATTATGAATATTCATCAACGATGCTGCATAATAATATCCATTATTCATGATTATTTTCACCAACATCACACATGACGATTACTAACCAGCCGGAAACGTTACTGACATTGCTGATTAAAGTATTTCAATCATGTTATCACTAGCATTCCTAGGATACCGCCAATACAATATCTGGCTGTGTAGGTGCTGATGGTTAAGTCAGGATAAACTATAAGAAACGGATAAGACTTTGTTATAATAGTTCATGACTTTTGCCGAAAATATATACTGGCAACATTGTCTTGTCAAACATGAAAACGAAAAGATTATCGAACATGACCCGATAAATTTACCCATGTGCTACGTTGTAACTTATTCGCGCTCCGTATTGATCGGACGTAACTCGTGTTTGTCATACCAGGGCTGTGGAGCTCTAAGGAGGTGGTTCCACTTCCCTGGCCATGGAGGTAGGCTTGCAGGCTCGCCTAGTTCCTCTTTAGTTATTCATTATTCCGTCCTGATGCGCGGCGTGAAGAGGACAAACGAGTTTATGAAGACTATAATGGAAAATAAAACGAGAACAACATTCTCCTTTATCAACAGGCAATGAAATCGACAGCCTGCTGGTACAGGAAGAACGCGATGTCGGGGCCGTGGCGTTCAGCAATTACATCTTCTACCTGTCTTCCGTGGGATACGTCATCGCCGCGGTCATCCTCGCCTTTGCTGTGCTGCGCGGGTCCCTGCAGGTCGCCACCAACTTCTGGCTCTCTGAGTGGTCAGAAGCCGGCATGAAGAACACCACCACCAACAACAACACAACAGTAAATGCCTTGATATTTCTCTTGGGTCTTCTCCTATAAACCCGAAATCTGCCCCTCTCCTTTCCTCCTAAAAAAACCCCCACAATTATTTCATCCAATTTCATCCATATTTTGTGAGTAAATGAACATGTATCAACTGATAATGGATTTTTGAAGTGGAGAGGGGTATAGGGGAAAGAGGAGAGGGGCATGTTTTGTGTTTGTTATTGTAAGAATCTTGATTGGTTCTTGACTGTTTGAATATCAGTTGTAAGAATCATGATTGGTTCAGGACTGTTTGAATATCAGTTGTAAGAATCCTGATTGGTTCTTAACTGTTTAAATATAAGTTTACAGTCATGGCGCTGGTATATAATATTTATATATTTTTTTTTTCTCACAGTTTACGTGGTTTAAGGTATATCAATCATTTCTGCTTGAACAATAAAGAATACTCCTGCATGGAATACAACATAGAACTATAGGTTTACATTTCAAACTACACACAAGGAGCACAGAAAGTACATAGATTTAGTGACAAAAATGTTTTTGTGTTTTAACAATCGGCTCTATAAAATCTTGAATCCTCTCCTTTGCAGATTGGAGATCAAACTGACTACGTCATCGGATTTGCTGCACTCTCCATGGCAACCGTTGTGTGCCAGGTTCTTTTCAACTTCATGGTCAACGCGGGAATCCTGACTGCTGCAAAAAGAATACATTTCTACCTGCTGGAAAACTTGATCAGAGTGCCAATGAGGTAGAGTATTTTGCCGCCTACCACAGAGCTATCCAAGATTTTGGGGTTTTCCCTCTTCCCGCAAAGTACATCTTTGATACACTGCTAAACATTACCTTTTTTTTTCGATTTCTTTGCATTCCAGATTCTTCGACATCACTCCGATTGGCCGGATTCTTAACCGCCTCACATTCGACACTCGACTAATAGACCAGGTGAGAATCAGCCGTTCAATTCCATCATAAATGTCAAATTTGTGTTCCATATGGAGGTGATGATCTTTTTTAAAATTAATGAGGAAACTGCAAACTATGAAGCCCTGCTTTTTAGCAGTCCCCTCCATGGGCAACTGTTTTCATTCGGTATTAAATTGCCATTAAAGTTGTCTATTGTACTTCAGTTCAGAGTACTTTCCGTTATTACGATGTTGTACTGTTTTGTGTAATTGTGTTTCCACATGTCTCATTGCGATTGCATATTGGTTTGAAATAAAATATGTGAAATGGAAATTGAAAAAAGCAAAATTATTTTCATCTACCAAGTCGATGTAATTCTATTTTGTGTCGTCAGTATAACGATTGAAATGAAATCCCTGCCAATTCTAAATTTTATTTGACTCTACGCGAAGGTCGATTAAATAACAATTTCAATGCTAGGTATATTCGGGGAAAACTGCACCTGGGCAAACTTGCCACTAGAATATCTGTTTTGTATATTTGTTGTTGTTTTTATGACATGACATGCAATACTCAAGGTCAGGTTCATGAAACAGTCAGATGCCCACATGCTCTTGACTATAGTTGAAATGATATGTAATGACGACATTTCAAAATGATCACTTTTGAAAACTGCCGTTATTTTTCCCCGTATAGAGGCTACTTATCACCATCAACATGCTGGCCAATGCCATACTGACCACCGCTTCGACAATCGTTGTCAACGCCGTTGTCAACCCGTATTTCCTCATCTTCCTTCTTCCTGTCACCGTTCTGTTCACCGGACTGCTCATATTCTACATCAGAACTGCGAGGTATCTGTTTCCTTCTATCGGGGACTTCTTATCTCCCTGATGCTTGCATCTCAAGAACATGACACTGCATAATATTCTATTATGCACAGGCATTAGACGACTTACCAATGTATACACACAAGCGTTCATGGATGGAGCAGGGAGGTGCTAGAGAAGGAGAGACAACTACTGCTCTCCTTTGAAGTCATGCGCGGTGCCGCCGAGAAGTTATGCGTTCAACTACAGGTGTTACCCATGTGCTTTGACAAAGGAGAGCATCAATAATCAGGACTAGCGCTCTCACATCTATAAATACTTGCCCCTACTGCAATTCGCTCTCTCTTTCAATGTGATGGCAACAACGAATTTGTGTAACTTGAATTGAAGCAGCGAACCAAAATGCAGTGTAAAACTAACAATTTTAACAGCAAATAGTTTAAAAGCACGCTGGAATACGCTTTAGCGGAGTACTGTATTTGAAAGATCAAAATATCCCAGATTAAAAGATAAAAAAACTAACATGCACAATTATGCGCATTATAGAAAAATATTAGGTTTTTAAGAGGGCCTAATTTTCATTTCATTTTGATTTGCGCATTACGAAGAAACTAGAAATACATGTTAATAATATTGAATTCTTTCCTAAACTATTCTAAATCAATTCGAGTATTTCATTTAAAATCTTACGGTGAAATAAAACTTGCAATTCAACGAAAGGTGAAATGCGTTCTTCGTCTCCGAACTTCGTCTTGCAAACCAGAGCGGCGCCGAGCATGACTTCAAAGCGTAATGGAATGCTAGACATCCCATTGTAACGCCTTGAACCCAAACATGTGTTTGCATGAATTACGGAGAGTTGCCACTCCATCTCTGTAACACCTCCCTGGATGGAAATCATTTTCTCAAGCAGCTTACAAATATTTAACGGGTATGAAGTGTAACAACCATGGAACACATTCAGCCATGATAAACCATATTTTCAGCGGTTGTATATTATACGGAATATTCTTCACAAAATGCTTCCCCACCGTATATCAAAGTATACAGTGTGGCGTGTTTGTAAATGCATTGACAGTGTCACGTGGTAAGAAACTTTGACTGCGTTTCAAGCAATTGAAACTTTTTGCTATTCACATCTGTAATGTCAAAACAGCTCCAACAGATAAACATTATGATGCAGAAATGTACTGTACAGTATACACTACTAGTAAACCAAAGTAACGAAGAGTTGAATCCAGAGATATGGGATGAGTGACAGCTCTACGAGGGAATTATTCACTGTACTGTCTAATTACTTGATTTCACAAGATATGTTATACAATAGCATGGCGACTATGACCTCATACAAGTGTAATTGCCAATATCTCTCTTCTTTCTTCCATAGAGAATTGCAGCGGACGGAAAGCGTGAGCCGATCGCCAATTTTTGCTCACTTTTCGGAGACCCTTGGGGGCCTGACTACCATCAGGGCATTCAGGTATGCTAGAACTGTATACGACCCGGTGACATTTGGATCACGGTGTCCTTCAGTGACAGGTTTTCAAGTTCAAAGTTCAAGTTCAGTCTTTTAACGATCCCGTCCCTGCAAAAGCAATTTATGTTGTTGAATTTTGTTTGTGTGTGGCATGTTTCCAGTTTGCAAGTATCGGCTACATTAGTTCTCTCTTTCTCTCTCTCTCTTTGGAGGTTTTGGGGTTGAGATTGGTAAAGAATGAATTAGACGATTTATTTTGGGGAATGGTGAGTTGATAAGTGTCCTTATTAAATCGACATTGTCATGGAACCTGAAACGTGCCTTAAGTATGTTGTCCAAAGCATTCATTCATACATTGTTTTGTGCTCCGTCACGTGAAATATTGTGAAATGTTATAAACATACTTTTGAAGGGAACTATCCTGTTCCGAAACATCTTCGGCTCTGAACTGCTTTGGATAACAACTTTCTTAAAAAAATTAAAGTGGTTCTCAGCTTTTATCAAAACAAACAAACAAATAAACAAACAACACTCACACACACCTGAAAAATAGACAAATCACTTGTCTTTAGCAATCCGCGAGAGAAATTAATTCCCTTTCTCTGTCCACCCAAGACTGTGATATTACTTCGCTTTTGTCTTTCTACTGCAGTGCAGGAGGACGCTTCTTCAAGACGATATCTGACCTCATTGATACCAACAACACTTGCTCTATCTACCTTTTGGCTGCAGAACGGTGGCTGGGTATTCGACTTGTATGTAAACGTTTTTTTTTTTTTTTTTTTTTTTTTCATTGAGCTAAAAAGAGAAAAACAAACTATGATGATGTCATAAACGCTTAATATATGAGTAAAACCTACAAACTGGGACCTACGGTTGACAAGCCTGCTTCTAAATAGGTTTCATCATACCTCTCTAGCGTTCATTCTCAGATTCCAACTTTCATAGATCGGCCACTATGTTCCATTATTATGTTTGCAATATTCTATAATACCTCCTGGCTGGATATCATGTATTAACTAATTTTGTTATATTTGCTGTATTTTTTCATCGAGAAATACGAAAATGAATTGAAATTGAACTTGAACTTGAAATTGAAATATTTTGAAAGTGAATATTTCTCAAACAGTTCTGTCAGTCCTATATGAGAAATTTTCCATACAAGAGTATATTTCTCTTCCCCTCTCTGTCTTTATAATCATAATTATAGATATACATTTATATATATGCAGTTATTATCATTATGTTTATGTGTTTGTGAGAGTATGTTCTTTCTTTCCGTACGTGCTTGAACATTACGGAAGAAGACGTTTTATCAAAGGCAAGGAGATAGGTAACCCATGTTTATCCTGGTTTATGCAAGTGATGCTAATCAATGACCATCGGATTATGAAACATGATTGGCTTTTACACCTCACCTTTTCCACGTGATGCAGGATTTGCTTGGGGCCGTGATAGTTCTCATGGCGGGACTGAGCTCACTCCTTGGCGCCGCCTACCTGGGTATGGAGTCCAGTCTGATTGGTCTGGCGATCTCGTACGCTCTCATGGTAAGCTGTACCACCATGTGCCCAGGCACATGTGTTTGTTTGTGTGTGTGTGTGTGTGTGTGTGAGTGTGTGTGTGTGTGTGTGTGTGTGTGTGTGTGTGATATCAGCCAGGCACCGGTGTAATAGACACGCCCACCCACCGACACCACGTGCACGTCTCTGCTAAAGCATTCAATGAATATTACCAACTGAACTTTAGTATGTCACCCACGCCACATATATTTACCACTGAAGTTCAAGGAGAGTCTTGATTCTGCTCATCTCACCCTATGAACCACCACATTGAAATGCTATTATATCCAACACGAACATGTTGCCGATTTTAGTATAGAGGGCTAAACTCCCAATTCTTGTGGCCAATCTTAATTATAGTGTTATGCTCAAATTGACATATGATTACGGGTAGATTGTTTAAGTGTTGCTTTTTCAATTTCAATTTCAATTTCAATTTCAAAGTTTATTTCATTTTTCGACAAAACATATATGTTTCACTTTCTTTGATAACATAGAATAAGGTAAACAGAACATTGTGAAATGAAAAGACTGTACAACAATTGAGGACCTATAGTAACTATACATTGTATAGTGAAAAAGAAACAGAAGTGGTCGAAGTGAAGTACATTGTATACCGTTGCTTTAAGTGCGAAAAATGGAGGGACCCACTAAAAAGATATGCTTAATATGTCACGCTCCTTTTTTTTAAAGTAAATCTCAGTTTTTCACAAACCCGATTCCAGCATTATATGATTTAAATATATGCCTCTATTCCAGGTGTCGTCGGCTCTTAACTTGCTCGTTCGCTCAATCTCCGAGCTGGAACTGTACATGAATTCCGTCGAGAGGATACGATACTATGCCATTGTGCCTCGCGAGAATTATGAAGGTACATTGTATTAACACTTCGCATTAAAGGCATTACTTACCATTTGCAGAGGAAACAAAAAGACACAGCTTTAGTGCTTCAAAATAGTTTTAAAATGTGACTTTCGGATAAAAGCATCTATGTAAAAATTTGAATCAGTATAATCAATGTTAAGTACCGTATTGTTAGATATACAAAATGTAAACAATAGTAATAATGAAAAAGTTTCTGGACTAAACCGTCTACAGTAAAGACAGTTACGGTTTATTGAGAAAGATAGTGAAATCTCCTTATATTTTTAGGCTTTATTGTGATTTTTTTTTTATATGGTAGAATGTTTTGGGATACAACTGACCTATACACATTTGCATCAAATGTGATATTTCGAACATTTTTTTTTTAAATCACTGCTCCCAATGGTAAACAGTACTTTTAAGTGTGAGTTAGAATATATAAATTATCTTTTTTTACCAATTTGAAAGGAATATGGAATACATAACAATTTGTATTATGGATCGTTAGCATCAGCAAGTGCAAAACTTTCGTTCATAATCACAACCATTATAACGATTACTTTGGACTTATTTGTTATGATGTAATGTTCATGTTGTTTAGACTTACCAGTAAACAAATTGCCACCTGCTGCAACTGGCCCTGTGATGAGAAAAACTGCTGTAGAATGATGATTTTCCCCGATGAATATCCACACCAGGTGAGGAGCCGCCCGCTGATTGGCCTTCAAAGGGAGAAATACACATCGAGGACGCCAGTTTCCGGTATGCCAGTGAGTTGGATCCGGTACTCAAACAGGTGGATATCCAGATACACGGCCGCCAAAAGGTAAGCGTTGCACTTCAATGGATAGGGGGGGGGGGGGGGGGGGGATGGGAGGGAAACGACATTGCATAAACCCATTGCCTATAGTACAGGAACTGGTACGTTATTCTAACATTATCACTGTTGTGTGAGGGCACTGTGGCATAGTGGATATAACTATTTGATTTTAATCGGCAAATTACTATCATGATTATCATTTTAGTTGTATAGCAGTGGAATATCTATTTTTTCCTTCGTTCCAAAATGATTATTTGAGTGTGAATATCTAGAAATAGGATAAAGGCGTAAATATTCAAAATTAAATGAAGCGCCTTTAAAAACTAATAACGACAACAAGAACAATGGAGGTCCAGAGTTCGAATCCCGTCTAAGCCTTCGTCAAACATCCTTGCACAAGATGTGTTTACCCATATGTCCCTCTCGACACAGATGAGTACCTACCTGGCAACGCTGGAGTGATAATAGCGGCATTTAATTGTCCTCTAGCAGTGGCAACACTTAATCTACCCTGGATAAAGACTACTGGTACCATATCATGATCTTTATCAACGCAAATCACCACATCTCGGAGACAATTGTTTAATTATGGATGAAATATAGTCATGTAGTCATGCAATAGGCCCGTTCACACACAAGGGAAAAAGTGCGATTTAAAAATCGATTTTCTTATCGCGATCAAAATTTCGAAATTTTTTCCAGTGTGGACAGAAAAATCTCACTAATTACCGCGATCCTTATCGCGATCCAACTCGCACTATTAGTGCGATTTTTCAGAATAATCGCGATTATTTTGCCAAGCGTCGTGTGTGTGAGCGCGATCGAGATTCGGAAATCGGTATTTTTAATCCCATCGTTCGTAGCGCGTGCGAAACTCTATTGGGACTGCGGCGGGGTCAGTCTTCGGTCATGCAAGATTCGCGCATGCGCAGTTTGGCCACTGATCGTTCTTCCCTTGCTGCGAAGTGCGATTTTTCCCTGTGTATGAACGGTCGAAAAAAAAAATCGAAATTTGGATCGCGATTGAAATTCCGATTTTCGTCTCTTTTACTTACTTGCCCAGAGTTCTGCACATGGCTCTTCATTTTCGAATTTAGGGTACAAAAATTCCAGCATGATATCCATCTAGGTGACCTCCACGAAGAATTTCAAGCGATGACCCATGCAGTCAATTAACCAATGTACATACATTGTATATTTAATCATCCAGCGGAAAGGACCATACCCTACCCCTCCCCCCCCCCAAAAAAAAAAAAAAATAATAATAATCAAATCAATGTGGATGTGGTGAACAAGTGAAGGGGAAAAAATAGTGGGCAGTTCAAAAAGATGGAGAAATGATGGATCATGGGTGATCATGATAAGTGACACGAAGGTAATAATGACATTCAGATATATAACATTGCGTGTGCATGGTTTAGCAGAAAACATGAATTCAGCCGATGTGCGTGTCAGGAAATTAATTCAACCCTGTGTAAATGAATTAATATAATAGTTATGTAAAACGTAATTTTTCTCTTTTTTTGGAAACATAGATCGGAGTATGTGGTCGATCAGGCAGCGGAAAATCCTCGTTGACTTTGGCATTATTTCGGCTGGTGGAGACTTGCCAAGGTGAGACTGAAACAAAAACTGGTATAAAATCCAGTGCTTTGATAACAGTATAGCGCCACGAATCAAACACTAACTTTAGGTATCGACTTCTTTATTTCCAATGAAAATATGTTGGGCAAAAACTTCCTTACTTTAATATAATTATTGTACATATTCTTTTGCGTTTATACGTATTGATTAAATGAAAAACACGATATTAAAAGAGCAACGATAGAACAAACTCAAGCTTACTCTAATCAATATAACGGATCTCAAGCATAGAATTAAGAATTAACTTTTTTTTTTTTAACGAGAATAATATATCACATGTAATTTATAAGGCATTGGAGGCGGAAATCAGATCCGATATTTTGCCCAGTGAAAGTTCGAGTGAAATAACTTCATTTTTTTTTCAAAATATTGCTTAAGCTTTATTGTTATGAAGATTCATAATTCTTGTGAATTGATAAAAATGTCACGTAATTAATGTCGTTTTTTTTTTTTGTTTTGTTTTTTGTTTTTTTTTTTATTCCAGGCCAGATTACAATCGACGGTATCGATATCAACACTGTACCACTCAAGACACTCAGGCAAAGACTATCGATCATTCCCCAGGATGCCGTGTTATTCGCCGGCACGATAAGGTCAGTGACAATGATCCTTACAGGCATATCAGTGCCATTATAGTCCCGTGGGTTTGGCGTGCGTTTGATTATAACACTGGCTGGATTTACACTGGTATCAGATGATTACTATACAATTTTCTTCTAACAAAATCTATTTCCTTTTGCCCACAGGTTCTACCTCATTTCCTAAAGTAAATGGTTAAATGAAAGGAAATCAAGAAGAAAACAGGAATAAATAAACACAATGTATTTGTTATGAAAAGCAGTGTCACTCCACATCTTTCCATCTACGTTGACTTTATGATACATAGACCTAAAAATGGAAAGTTTCAACTGAAGTCGCAAGTAATAAAAGAAAGTTACGGGATTTTGAAGTTGCACATAATTATCACCAAACATTGACTTTCGCCGCAACCGCATTATATCACGAGTGCAAATTATAGGGAAAGCGGTGGTAATCGTCACCAAAGGTTACCTTCGACATATCACACGTCATTTTAGTCAAGTTTCACTAAAATACGAAATCAAGAAGAATTACCTTTGTTGTTACACAGCAAATTGTTTTAGTGTTTTAATTACCCAGCAATTCAATGACAACCTTTAGAAGAGAACCATGTAGAGCGACGTAATCTGGTCACTTCCTATTTCGTCTTACTATCAGAAAACAATATCAATTGCAGATTCAATTTAAATTAAATCTGAATTGATTTTGTAAGTGAAAATGATATAGCAAAGTGATTATAACCAGACCCAATCAGTAACTGGCCTGTCATATTTCGATAAAGATCAGGAAATATGCTTTCTGCTTATATAGATCTAAAACTGACACCAGGTTGTGCTAATGATTTCCTTTTTTTTTTTCTTTTTTTTTTTTTTTTTTGACTCTTCAATCTCATAGGTCCAACCTCGATCCGGCAGGGGAATTGTGTGACACTGATCTGTGGTGCGCCCTGGAAATCTCGAAGATGAAAGAGACAGTCAAGAGTCTTGAACATGGTTTAGGTATGTATACGAATAACTTGAAGTTGGCGCATTATCTCAACAGAATGATGAAAGTACGTTCTTACGGGGCACAAAGCGGTTTACATATATTTCTGGTGCAACTTCCGGGCTTAATCAGCTGACAAGCAAAAAAAAAAAAAGCTTAAAAAAGACTTAAACACAATACAATTGGCGACTGACAAAGATGGTTCCTTTAAAAAAAGGACAAAAAACTAAAGGGGCGCCCCTTCATTTTTCTTTTCTTTTCTAAAGGAGATTTGTATATTGCCATGACATATATCTATTCCCCCGCTTTAACCCTCTGTACTACGGCCCAAGTTCCTTCTCTGTCATATATTGCCCACCTCGTGGAGCACTTTCTGTCCGTACTGCTACCAAAGATGGCTACAATGTTATTGTAAAGCGCAAGAGAGAGATTAACGTACTCTATATAAGTAGAGTGTAATATTATAAGTATTATTACTAAATATTGCCATTATTATTATTAGTATAGTAGTAGTAGTTGTAGTAGCAGCAGTAGTAGTATGATCATAATCATTATTATAATTACTTTTATAATAACTGTTTTCATTATTGTGTATTGTTATTGTTATTGTTGTGATCACCATTATAATCTTTAGCACTAATACTCTCATGTTGCTGCAGATACTTGCGTGGCAGAGGGAGGCGAAAATTTCAGCGTTGGGCAGAGGCAACTGTTCTGCCTAGCACGGGCCTTCCTCCGGAAGTCTAGCGTTCTCGTGATGGACGAGGCTACCGCTTCCATCGATGTGGAAACTGTGAGTTTTCTGTGTTTGCGTCATGATTCTTATGTCTACCACGAGGTTATCATCATGGTTATGAGTATTCACTTGTCCTTTTTTCCATTCTTGACAAAAACAAAAATATGTGGAGCATAATTATACCTTGCAAATGTTTTGTAAATTAATTGTCATGCACCGCAACAAAACAGAAAAAAGAAAAAAGAAGAAATGTCCCAAGTCCCTACTTGAAGGCCATTACTACACTAGCGCATGATATAAACATAAAGAGAATAAGATTGGAGTAAAATGTTAGAGAATTTGCTCGATGGGTATATTCAAAAGGATTTTTTTCCTACATCAATTTCCGCGGCTTAAATACTGCTTCGGACATTGTGTAATACAATTTCACTTTCCCAACAGTGAACATAGCAAAGGGAAAAAAAAAACTAAAAGAAAAACAATAAGTTCTTTCTTCTTCATAAAATAGGGTACAATTAGCGGTATCATATATTGTCATCAACAGTTAATATGGTAAAAAAAAAACAACAACAGTCAAATAGGAGTTCGTAATCCCACCACCGTTACGTAGTCTGCCCACCTCCAATCAATGTTTCGAAAGAAACATCCTTATCTGAAATACATTTTGACAATGAACATACAAATATAAATTTCACTGTTTGATTTTACATTCCTTCTCTCCGCAGGATTCCGATCTCCAAAAGATTGTTGCCGATGTCTTCAAAGATAGGACCGTCCTCACAATAGCAGTAAGTAAACGTCTCAATTCATCACTCATGTAATTATTTTGTCATTCTCACAAGCAAATGAACTGAGAAAAAAAAAACGGAAGAAAAACAACAGGAAAACATATCGTAACTGCTGATATTTGTGAATCAATCATTCGTACTCTTCTAACTGCTTGTATGAGTCCATTTCCATCATTTCCGTATACTTAAAATATTCTGTAAACCTATATTGTTTTTAGTATGTATCATGGTGAAATGTATACATTAAATTTCTAAACCCCCCAAAACTATACGTTATTGTTGGAAATGGAAAAATAAATTAATGAATGAAAAATGAGTCAAGAAAAACTCTGCAAGGACAGCACGTAGTTTTTCTCTTATATATCTAGCTCTTCTCCTGACATGGTAATGTGAGACATGAAAGAAATGTTAGGTTTCGACAACGATCACAATGCAACTATACTTAAATATTCTTACTCACAATATGCTGTCCTATGTGCAGTTTCCAAATCGGGGACATCGGGGTGTCGGAGCAAAGGAGATGGTGGCAGTCTATAAAGTCTTATACTTTTCGAAAATTCCTATTGTAATGCACCATCTCTAAAAACAATAAAAAACACCCTTTCAAATAAAAAACAACAACAACAACCACCAGTCATAAAGCTATAATGTTCCTTTAAGAATATGCAATAACGCGGCAACCTTTACACCGAGATGGTAAACGAAATGAAAGGGGCACCTCACATCTTTCATGCCACTTGTTTTGCTATTTAGTCCTTAAGTGCCGATAATGTTTTGAACAACCACCATCAGAAGACAAAATTATCTTTAGTTCCACTTGTCAAACTTTTAGTATTGGCCACAAAAAATCTGAGCTTGTCTTTTCAGAATGTTTTAGATCGCATGGATGCTGACTGACGTGTTGTTTCACCAGCTGTTGCGTCTTAACTACCCTATTGTCCTGTATTCCTTTATACGCATAATATAGGTTTTCCCATTCATTTTCAAACTTTTTTTCATTCAATTTCACAAATTTTTACTTCAATTTCGTCGCGGAATGTCGGGAGTAGGCCAATCTTACTTTCAAATTCGTCTTTCATCGTTCATTTTCAAATAAAGTCCATTCAATTTAGTCATTTGGCATATCGTCATTTACAGTTCAAATTCGTCAGTCTCACTCGCAGCACTCAAAACAGCAGGATCGATTTCGTCTTTTGTCAATCATTTTCGTTAAATTTTCATTCATATTCGTCTCATATCTCTACCCGGTGTGATTTTCCAGTCATCAATGTATTGTTGTTGTTTTTTTGTTGTAACCGTTCACATTTTACATTCAGGAGTTAACATACACACAAGTCCCCCCCCCCCCCCACACACACACACACAAAGAATCACAGATACAGATCTTTGAAATTGAATGACAAAAGTGCGAAAATGGATGGGAAAACATATATATACCGTTCCATTCAAAGAAATGCATCCTTTTGAAGATATTGGAAGGTGTTACCACAATGCTTTTTTTTTTAAACTTCTAGCATCGCATCAACACGATCATCAACTCGGATAAGATTATCACTCTTGCCAAGGGAACGGTGGAGGAATATGGCGCGCCAAAGGAGCTACTCCGGAATAGGTCGGGACTATTTTCATCTCTCGTGAGGGCCGGACGAACGTAGCGAAGGGAATCGATACATCAGCGAGAGCCTGACAACTTTCTTGAAGATTGCCTCGCATCCTTAAGTTCACCTTGTCACACCCAATTGCCAAAACGCGTAGAGCATTCTGCGATTGCCGTATATAAGAAATAAAAGACAAAAAAAATAAAGTAATGGATGTTTTGTTAGGTGATATCAGACAACATTGATTGCGCAATATCTCTGGAAGGATTCAATACAGAAATACTTGATGCGTGACCTCAATGGATTTCATCTGCATGCTGAACTGAATAAAGTGTGGAGATAGTGGTATTCATGATTGTTGTAAGTAATGCATTCCACCTACAGTAAGGTGCTGAAGGAATAGAGAGAAGAGAGATAGACAGACAGGCAGACAGATAGACAGAAGGCTGGATTGATAGATTGATAGATTGATTGATAGATAGATAGATAGATAGATAGATAGATAGGGGTAGTATTTATGGTTATTTATCTACCGTTTTAATGCATAAAACGAACCATTGACAAATACTTATAAACGCAGATATTGGGTCTAAACCGGAAATGACGCACACAAAGGAACATCTAACACACGACATCCAATTGCTTTATGTTTATGTAAGAACAAACAATAAATATCGTGACACAACAAATGGGGGACACAGCTCAAGCAAAATAAGAGAAACAGACAAGCAGCCAATAAAGCTATGCCTTTGTCTGAAGATCGAAGAGATCTTGTAGAATGATGATATTGTTGCAAAATAGATTGATTCTATGTAAACTTACAGATGTACTTATGTAAACTTGTGTGTGTGTGTTTGTGTGTGTGTGCGTGTGTGTTTATGTGTTCGTTGGTCGCTATGGTTAGAAAAGAATGTTCTATGAGGTCTTAAAAGAATTTTACTGCTATCGAATTTGGTATCCCGAAGATCGTCCTAAAAGGTAATAAGTAAACAAAAATAACAACAAAACAAACAAACAAAAAACCTTGAGGAAATTGAGTTTAGCTACGCGGCTGAATTTCACTTACTTATAACTTAGTAAAATCGTCATTATGTCGACTTTATGTTATCTTTTCGTGAGTGATAACACCATGCGGCAGACGCTGCACAATATAGTGTTCTGTGCGTTTTGTATGTGCATGTGGCACACGTGGCACAGTTTCTGGCTTCTTTCGTGACATCAATTTAAAACGACATTGTGCTTGAGCTTGTGGAAGAACGAGCACTAGTAGGACCTGCTCACATACAGCCATGCTCGTCGGCAAATGTATTTTACTCATAATATTCTGAATCACGGAGGTATAATCAATAGGCGACCTCTATAGTGTACAACCCTGGTTTCTCTATATTGTTGGCAGACTGTTATAATCCGTACACTGCATTCGTTGTCTTTCGCCTTTTACGTTTATTCTGAAATCGAGTCAACGATGTCCATTTTGAATAATTATATCAGGTATAAATATAAGTAACTGTGACTTTAAATACCTATTGAAAGATGACAAATCACCCTGTGGCAAATTTCTCCTTTATCTAGAACAATTAACCTCTTTGACATACCTGTAGAGAGTGGTTCATTTGGGCGCTTTCATTTTCAGCTTATACCAATGTCTGAACAACGTCATGAAAAAAAAATGAAAAAATCATTACCCTGCAGTCATCATTTCGCTTGCTGAGTCATCACTTTATTTGAAAACGTCAGCGATGAATTGCACCGTGTATTAATTCAAGGTAATCTCTTTTTACCTGATATAGAATCAAACACACGCACACATACACATAGTATACACACACAACGGAACAAGAGGATATAAAAAATATTTCCTTGTTCGGGTAACAATGGCGAGGTAGTTTGAATTGTCAGGAAATCAGCAGAAAGACTAACATAACATTATCTTTCAGCTGTGTTTGTAACCGGGCTGCTGAACTTTGAATTGTGCAATGCCTACATTATAGAGGCACTCATAGTGCTTAAATCACAACTTTCCGACCTTTGAAAGTGCGTTGCGTGATGAAATGAAACACTTTTTGCGTTCCCGGATAAATATTCCTGAAAGTTCACCTGAAATGTTTGTGCTTCAAAGTTGGTCGCGCGGTATATAACTTCTTTCGTTCATTTTTGACAATAAAATGATTCTTAATGCCACAGCATTTCTTGCTTTTAGTCGATAATGTTTTATGATGTACCTTCACTGTAGCTTCGAGATCTAGTGCAGTAGGCCTAGATGGCTAATGAAATATAAATTTTGTCGCACATAGACGTGTTCAACCGTTTAAATGTATAGAGTGAAGAGGAGGTACATCTTTTCGATTGCGGCAAGAGTCTGAATGAATTGATTGATGACATGCGATACAAGTTGCTTATACAATCGGATTTATAGTTTTCACTCCTTGTTTGTTATATCAAGTTATGAGTAGTGAAACGAATTCAATGTCTGCTTTATGCTAGCATGATGGAAACGTTTTTACCTCACCGGGACCCTGTGGAAGAACAGTCATATTTTGCAAATATGACTGAACGGGCAATCCCCCGTTTCTTCTGTGCGTATATGCAATGTATATGCAACTTGTAATGTGTGTATTTTTTTTTATATCTGAAGACGGAAATAAAAACAAACAAACCGACTTGGCACTGCCTGGATACAATGTGCGTCATAAATCACAATCATTATCGGCAGCACCTAAACCGATTGCACTATTCATTGATTGTGGCGTTTTGTTCCGACGCCAAAATGTCTTAATCTGAAATGATCTTATCTACACAGGGTATACGATATAACCTCATCGGGGAAATAATTTCCATAATTTCCATTCTGCCATACGACCCTTCCACTGCCAATACATACTAATAACCCACCTGTATGGGTAAAGAGGGACAGGGTGGATTTGGATGAACCTGTATTGCGCAGCGGATTGGATTTGAGCGGGGAGCACTATTCTTGAGGAGTCCCAAGTTACAGTACCCTGGTGGTGCCAGTTAAAGAGTGTAAAGTCATACTTTTGGGTTGTCTTAACTTCACGTTGTATATACGATACTGTGTGCCAAGTACGTTAATAACCTTTCTTTTCGTGTACATATTGTATGTCATGCGACTGTTCAAAAGCATGTTTCTATTTATTGCGATAATTGTTATAACTCTATATAGGCTGTGTAGATAGTGCACGTATATTGTCATGGTTTTTGACAATATTACACATGTCTGAAATTTTCTTTTAAGAATTACGTGGTGTTTGTAGATAAGACATTCACTAACAGTATTTCCTGCTTTGGTTTGGTAATTGTTTTGAATGTCATAAATACAAACTTGTATTCAGCTCTCATGTCGGAAAATCATTGCTAACTGTCATCTGCATTTCATATGATTCAATATCTGGAGTTCATGTTATGCAAATACAATCGTATATAATCGTATTGATTTGCGAAAGTACTGCACCAAACCTGTACGCTCTATAAAATGCAGCCGGCTATAACACGACATGCAAATCGATGTTATTGTCATAATGACCTAACCTTCTAGCAAACAATATCAAAGCCAGGCACATAGAGTAGGGTTGGTTCTCCAGAATATAAATGTACAGAAACCCTTCTTTTCTGTATTTTGTTTGTTTTTAATCAAAATTTTCTCATTGTGCACTTGCATGTCAATTGTATTTGAAAAGCTGTTTGAATGACCGAGTGTGGTATGTATCAACGTTAACTGTTTCACGAGCAGCACTGTGTTATCATCTTAGGAATTATCCAACTGATTGATAACCATGATAACACATACCTCAAAGGGATGGTACAGTTTCTTTTGAGATGGAGCTTCAGGTTTCCAGCGGTTTTTGATGATTTTTTTTTTTTAGATAATGACAAACCTTTTATCAGTGTTTCCGAAATATTGAAGGGCATATATAATTCTAAGAGTAATTCAGAGTTTATTCGATCAAAATTGTGTTAAAAATGGCCGAGATATCCAAAACAACGCAATCGTAATAAAAAGTTGGACCCACCTTCTCTTAGAATTGTATGTTCTTTAACATTATAGAGTGGTTTCTAAAATCTCGCAAAGATTTAAAAGTTGAATCCTTCAACCAATATCAAACCATCCCTTTAACTGTCAAGTAACGCCTACATTGGCGAATATGCTTCTTCACGGTACTTGGGTGTGCATGTGTATATGTTTTTATAAAAGCACACATTTTTTTTTTTCAAGAATTTATGAATTGTCGATGTTTTCATATTCTTTAAAAGCAGCGTACTTGCCATACTCGGTTCGTATACGATAGAAAGAGGTAGTGAAGGTTTATCAAACTCACTACTAATTCGTGGAGAAGGGGGATTTCCAATGCATGTGCGTGCGAAACGACAGATTAATCAGTAAATATGCTCGATCTTTCATGTTGAAATATCACTATGATTTGTGTGTCTTGACTAATAAACAAACTGCGTCCTGCTGATACCAGTGACTCGTCTTCAACATGTTGTCTTTGTTTTTCTCGAGAAATTAAAGGTAAGATTCATTCTCTGTTAGTGTAATGATTTTCCTATCTAGTCATATAGATATGTTTTTTTCCCCCTTGAGCTTGTGTCAACAAAAATGTGCTATTGGAAACAGAATCTCATTTGAAATGAAGAAACAAACTGGTAATGCATTTTGGCCAAAAAAGCATGAGTTTATACGCGGCTCAAATTTTCGGCGTCCTATACGACTTCTTCAAGACTATTCTTCTATACCCTGAAGAACGCGTATATAGGAAGACGCGTATATTGAAGATTTGGAGAGAGTTCAAAAAGCTGCTGCCCGCTTCACTCATCGTGATTATAGGAAGAGCACATCTTCATCGCAGCTCGTGTCAAACCTGGGATGGGACCTCCTCCATATACTCGTAGACTCTGTGCACAAGCAACCATGTTCTTCAAAATATACCACAACCTCGTAGACATTCCTCTCCCACCAACCATTACCCCAGCCTTATTCATTGGTAGACGAGACCACTCCCTAAAACTCACCATTCCGGATGCAAATGTAGATGCCTTCAAGTATTCTTTTTACCCACGCACCGTCAGAATCTGGAACAAACTATCTTACGTAGCTGTTTCTACACCCTCCCCAGCTACTTTCCGGGAAGCTGCTGTCCCCATCATTAGAAGCATGCAGCCACCCCCTGGAATCAGGCTCCTGTAAGCCCGGTCATGTTTTTACTTGCACTTCACACTTTTTATTGTTAATATACTTTCCTAATCACTGTCAGCCGATGACTGCACACATGCGCATCATCCCGGTATAGCTTCCAGAGTGAGCTGCAAAAGGGATTACCACTTCAAGGTTCAAGGTTCATAGGACGCCGAAAATTTGAGTCGAATAAACTCATGCTTTATTGCATGGACAAAAATGCATTACCAGGTGGTTTCTTCATGTACTTATTCATATAAATGGAGGACTGGAGAGATAAGAAGCATTTCAAGACAAAGTTGAGGCGATCCTCTTTTTTTTTTTTTTTTTTCAAAGAGTGATATCGGAATAGAACAGTCTACCATCATATGTAGTAATTTAAAGAGCTCTTTAATCAACATATTCAGAACAAATCTACTAGAAAACAAATTTTTGGCTAAGTATGATGAATTTTACCTGGGTGAAGTTTTCAATTGTCTATAACACAGAAATTAATCAGCTTCATTGGTGCAGAGGGGCAAATAAGTTTGGTATAAGTTTAAGTCCACTTCCAAGGTATGATTTCTTAGGTATGATAAAGAAAGTAGTGCCACTCAACACTCCGAGAGATTACAGTTACACACGTTTTTTTCAGTAACTGATGTGAGAACAGCAGGGAGTATGTTATCTCCCACCTTCCTGTTGATAGGAGGAAAAACACAACAAAAAGATGTCCGTTTCTGAAACTGGATATTAAACATAACTTTCGTCCAGCAATGTTGAACGTTGCCTTGCGTACGCTCACTCAGTGAGTATACGCCTGAAGGTTTTTAGTATCTGACATGCCCTCATCCGTTACAATTTTAGGAAGTTATACTTTATGTAGGGGCTGCTGGAAGGCGATGAATGGGCCGATTGCATCAAGATCGATGGAAAATAATTTTTCGAGAATGATACCTGTGAACAAAAGGGCAACTGATTTTTTTTTTGCTACCTTTTAACACTGTTCAAAAGCAATAAACCACGGCTTTCCTAATCAAAACCAATATGATCGGGTGCACGTCAAAAGTCATACAGCTCACGAGTTATGCAGCCAACGAATCTTACAGCGCATGAGTTCGATACTAGGCAAACAAGACCCACGAGATCGACACATTCTAAGCAAACGAGGCCCACGAGATCGACACATTAAACCCCATGAAGCCATGATGCAATGTCGAACTCGTGGGTCATTTCTATAGCGTCGAACTCGTGGACCTTGTTTGTCTAGTGTAGGATTCATGAGCCTTATTTGCCAAGTGTCGACTCATGGGCTGTATGAATCGCGGACTGGATGACTCATGGACCATTTTTCCCTCAATGTCGAACTCGTTGGCCGTATGACTGGGGGTGGCGTTCTCGGGGATGACCTCATAATTATGATCTTATAGCCGATCTGCTAACTGATGTCTGTTCAGGTCTCTTCTGCTATGATAAGGCTTTGGTTGATTTCTCCCCCTCGATCCTCTTGCAAGTGTTGATAACAATGCAAGAGCAGATATGAAAAGGAATACGGATAGGATATACTACGATAATAATGTGCATTTTGAAACAGACTGAGATTTTTACCCTCACCCACATTATTGTGAAATCGAAAGAGGAAGGGAGAACTATAATAGATGGAGAGAAGGAGAGAGCAGGGGGTAAGAGGAGAGAGAATCATGAGGATACACGTATTTTTCTCCTCTCTCACTCAATTCCTTTCTCTGTCCTTCTGTTTTTCTACAACTCTATTACTATCTACTAGTATTCTATCTCTTCCCCTTGTCTTTTATCAAAGCAGCATGATGATAATCTCCACAACATATGAAGAGTTTGTTTGCAAAAACCGATAAGTCCATATTTGCCAAATGGAGATATTTGCGATTAAAGGTAAAGAAAAATAAAGAGAATAATAAGAAAAGTTTCGCTTCTTTTGACCATAACTTCAAAAATATACCTTCATAATATGTAGTGACCACTATATCATTTAAAAGGTATCATTTTATACTTTATGACAGAGATTGTACTTCAAAATTTTCAAAAAATGGACTTATCGGTTTTTGCAAACAAACCCTTCATATAGGCCCCAGGGACCTCATTTATAGGACGGTCTATATGCTATTCAGGCAAGTTCATACCCGGGATTTGATGAACCCTTGGTTTCTTAGTTTAGTCCATTTATAAGTTTACCAGGTTCTGCAATAAACTTATATGCTATAACAAAGTCTTTAGATCACCCCTCCCCCCCCCCAAAAAAAAAAAAAAAAATACGAGGCTTATACACTGTTCGCTTTGAAATGCCACTGTATAATAATGATAATATTTCATGAGCAAGTTCACTGTTCAAAACAAAGAGTTGTTAATTCCTTGACCCCCCCCCCCCCCTCCAAAGAAAAAAAAAGAGAGAAAAAAAGGAGACGATGAAATATTCGTGGTATCTTGAAGTCTCAATTAACTACTATTCATCACCCATTCGTGAGTAATGGGAAATGATATTGACCATTGCCGTGGTTTTCAGGAGAAAACTGGCATACAAAAGTTGGGTTTGACCTGAGCATAATCAATAGTTCAAATAATATTCATTGTAATCACAACTATATTTCTCGCGGCTTTTGTAACTTTCCAAACGTTCTTTAGAAAAAAAAAAAAAGAATCTATGTAAATTATACAAAGATCAAAGCAATTTCGTGTATACACGTTGTCACACAGCTTTGAAGCTGACTGTGGTTCATTAACTCTACCCACCACTAGACAGCTTTGGAGTCTAAACTTTTTTACAATCAAATTTTCATGTAAAACTTATTGATGAATTTATTGAATCAATATGTGCAATCACCTCGAGCTATCACTATTACGTAAAACATGTATAATTTCTAGTTATCAATAATCATTTGAAGGGAAACTTCGGCAAATCAAAACAGCTGTCACTCTCTAGTGGGTGCACATTAATAATAACTACGCAATTATTGTTATCAAAGAATATAATTGTAGCGGGATTTATAGGCCTATAGGTCTTGCGCGTGCTTGTGTTTGGCGACCGCTGTGTATGGCGCCTCCGCGTCGATAAAACGGCTGGGAAAAAGACTATTGCTTGAAGTGGTGCAATATCGGAGACATCAGCTGATAAACGTGCGTGCTGGAATTCAATACTGTCAGGTTAGATAGCTTGATACCATTTCGTTTATTCCTTCTATAATGAGTATTCATTATCGTAGCACATGTTCTTCTTGTAGGGAACATTATCACCAGTGGCCCACGTCAAATCTCACAGGTATACCAGCCAGATATACATGATACTAGTATTATAATTCGTTGGTAGAATAACTAACGGAACTGCGATCGCTTTGCCAGCCGAATGCACCCGGCGGGGCGCCGCGGAGCGGCTGGTGGTGCGATGCACGTGCTTGATCTGTAGCGTCTGGCTGATAAGATACAGTGCAGTGCAGCCCAATTTTCGTACCGTAAAGGGTATGGAGTATATAAAGAGGCCTGATTGGTACAATGTATAATGGGGAAGAGGACAGTAGTAAAGTTCCTTAGAAGCTTTTTTTAGACATGGATTTTACTAAAATTGCACCATGCGCTGGAAACGTATATTCCAGTAGTCAGTATACCCGAACGTAGGCCTATAGTTAGCAGTTCGGCCCATTCGGCATATTTTCCTCACTAGGGCTGAAGCTCTACGGTACGGCGCTCATGAGAGTTTCAATTTAAGTATAGACAGTAGAGACAGAACGCGTACTCACTGTAATGTGTCTTCATGGTTCATGGTATCCGTACCAAAAATCGTAATATTGTAATGATATGTAGTGTGATGTATTTTGTAATGTGTACCGCGTGTGATGTGGTGTAGTGAAATGTCTGGAGTTCTCGCTCCATTGTTACCAATGAGTTGTGCGAGGTCAATCACGGGTCACACTGATACCCCTTTTATACTGCCCACGACTTTTAGCTCGCTTCTGAAGCAAGCTAACTTTAGCTTGGGCCAAGTCATTTTATACTGCCATTCTCGACCATCCAAGGTTACGTGCGAGACCAGAACTATCGCCCCACCCCCCCACCCCCATCAGCCTTCCCACCAGCGCGAAAATTCTGTGGCAGTTTTCATGCTTACTTTTAGGAGTACTAATTCAATTCCGCTGTTATGTTACTCGCGAAATTCAACCAGTCATCGGCATCCTATAGTTTACGCACTGGGTTACTGCACCGGTCTAAATTGGTTTCTCAAGATTTAATCATGCTGTTTGTTAGTTCAAAGAGTTCACTGGGAGTATTTACCGAACAGCGAACAGTGACAGCAGTGTATAAAATACTCAGTGCATGCGCATGTGATGCGTAATACACAGCACGCCGATGGCAACAGTACAGTGTCAGTAAACGTAATACGGAAACACCGTACATGATTTCCGGTCACGGGTCTGCTAAACTCGCGTACCTTTTATACTGAAGTTACAAGTGTAGCTCGGACCTGAAGCTGACCTGATCCACCCCCCCTAGAGCGAACTAACTTTAGCTCGGACTAACTATTTTTCAACCTTTTATACTGAGAGTTAATAACTCGCTTCAGGTCCGCACCTGAAGCGAGCTATAAACTCCCAGTATAAAAGGGGTATGATATACAACGTAGCTTTAAAGGACAAGTTCACTTTCATTAACATAAGGATTGAGAGAATGTAGCAATATTTGTAGAACACATCATTGAAAGTTTGAGGAAAATCGGACAATCCGTTCAAAAGTTATGAATTTTTGAAGTTTTTGTGCAGTCACCACTGGATGAGAAGACTACTGCAGTGTATGATGTCACATGCGTACAACAATATAAGGAAAATATAAAGAGAATTTCACAAAATTTCATCTTTTAAAAAAAGTACACATTCCCTTGACTCGTTACTGACATATGTTATGGACCATAATATTATTCCCATTGCCTTTAGAAAGAGGCAAGTCAAGTGCTCTTTTATTATGCGAAAAAAGTGAAAATATGTTGAATTTTCTTTACATTTTCTTTATACTGTTGTACTCATATGACATCACAAGCCTTTTCTCTCCTCATCCAGCGGTTCCAAGACAAAAATTTTAAAAATTCATAACTTTTGCATTGATTGTCCAATTTTCCTCAAACTTTCACTAATGTGTTCTACTAATATTGCTGCATTCTCTCAATCCTTATGTTTATGAAGGTGAGCACTCTGATATGGTTTATTGCCGCTTGGTCTATTCCCACTTGGTCGAATCACCAGTTGGGCTAACACCATTCGGGCTAAACCCATTTGGTCCACTTCTCACTTGGTCTACTTGCCACATGGTCTAATAACCAGTTGGTCTAATGACCACTGGGGCTAATCGTCACTTTGTCTAATTCCCATTTAGTCTAATTGCCAGTTGGTCTAATGTATTTTTTTGCCACTAGGTCTAATTGCACTTAGTCTAATATCAGTTCGTCTAATGTTCAGTTGGTCTAACACCAGTTGGTCTATTGCCAGTTGGTCTTTTCCCACTTGGTCTAATAACCACTTGGGCTAATTCTCACTTGGTCTAATTTACACTTAGTCTATTTCCATTTTGTCTAATATAGCCACTTGGTCTAACTGCCAGCTCATCTAATCATCATTTGGTCTAATTCCCACTTTGGCTAATGACCAGTTGGGCTACCACAGACTCTAGACTACTGATTCTAGGTGGGGGGTTAGAAAAGCTTGGTGCCCCCCCCCCCCCACACACACACACACACACACACTTTACAGGGATCGAATGTCCCACTCTTTTGCATGAAATGTAAAGTGGGAGGAAAGTGGCAGCAAAAATATGAAATATATGTTCCTTTTTTAATTTTGCTTGTCAGATGACTTTCAGTGGAAAATCAGTATGAAGACCTTTTTTTCTTTTTGAAATATCTGTGCGAGGGAGTGGAGCGACCGAGCGGGGGAGATTGTGAGAGGGGGGTATCCCCCCTCCCACACGAGGAAGATTTTGCATTTCCAGACCTGAAATTCAGCGATATGGTGCACACTTCTTTAGAAAAAATAAGAAAATGAAATATTAGTATATCATTGACACAGAGTAAATCGTGGTATTTTAGCTCTTGCTCTGCCTGTGCGAGATTACTGTGAAGGCCTTCTAATCAGTAGGGGCCATCACCGCCATAGCGAGAGATGCGAGGGAGCGAAGCAAGCGAGGGGGAGGGGAGGTGTGGGGGGATTTCCCCCTACCACAGTGAGAACTTTTTGCATTTTGATGTTGTAAATGGTGCAATTTGATGCATTTTTTGCGTGTTTTATCGACTTGAAACAGTCCCACATGATTAAGGTCGCTCAACATGTCTACCATGCCTGTCCACGCACATCTGTGCTCTACCCCTCATGGCTCCTACTAGGAAAACTCTTTGCTGTGTTGTTAGCTGCATGGTCAGGATGCAAGCTTGTACTTTAAACCGTATTCATTCTCATTGAGAAATTTGATGAAAGAATTGCTAATGAGCCCTCCCTTTGTTAACAAACGTTGCAGCATCCTTTCAAATCATGATGACCATTTATACTGTGCAACTTGATTTTGACATTCAAATTTTAAACTCTCCTTGCTCATCAGTGAATACACTTTAAGTGTCATATTAAAAGAGGAAGATATAAACTTTATGATGATATATGATATATGACATGAATTGTTCTATTTTACTGGGAAAATAACTGACAATTCCAGTTTCCTCTTTATTGGGACGTACTGTATATTTACGCCTGTGGTTCCGTCGAAAACAATTTATAAAGCGCAATTATATACCATTTTGGATGCTCTGAAATACAAGTCTTGTAGACAGATTTTTGAAAAAGTCCCTGGTGTAGGAAGGGGATACCCCCCTCCCGCACCCTCCCCCCGCTCAACTCTGCAATGATCAGTTGTGTATAATAGGTTGCTGTAAGATGGCTGTAAGAAACACACGCATGTGTGTGTATCATATAGAGTTGTATAATATATAACGGTTGTTAACACTTCTTTTTTTTTTAAGGACAAGTTCACCTTCATTAACATAAGGATTGAGAGAATGTAGCAATATTAGTAGAATACACCATTGAAAGTTTGAGGAAAATCGGACAATCCATTCAAAAGTTATGAATTTTTGAAGTTTTTGTGCAGTCACCGTTGGATGAGAAGACTACTGCAGTGTATGATGTCACATGTGTACAACAATGTAAGGAAAATATAAAGAGAAATTCAAAAAATTTCATCTTTTGAAAAAAGTACACTTTCCCTTGACTCGTTACTGACATATGTTATGGGTAATATTATTCCCATCGCCTTTAGAAAGAGGCAAGTCAAGTGCTCTTTTATTATGCGAAAAAAGTGAAAATATGTTGAATTTTCTTTACATTTTCTTTATACTGTTGTACTCATATGACATCACGAGCCTTAAGTAGTCTCCTCATCCAGCGGTTCCAACACAAAAATTTTAAAAATTTGTAACTTTTGCATCGATTGTCCAATTTTCCTCTAACTGTCACTGATGTGTTCTACCAATATTGCTGCATTCTCTTAAGCCTTATGTAAACTTATGAAGGTGAACTTGTCCTTTAAATCTATGGTTATGTTTCTTATTTAGACCAAGTGGCATTAGACTACTAGTAAGTGAGAAGTAGACGAAATGGAAATTAGACCAAGTGACGATTAGCCCAAGTGGTAATTAGACTAAGTGGTAATTAGACCAAATGACAATTAGACGAAATGGAAGTTGGACTAAGTGATATGTAGACCAAGTGGTAATAGCCGAAATGGGTGTAGCGCAAATGAATATTAGACCAAGTGGCATGTAGACGAAGTGAATATTAGACCATGTGGAAATAGGCGGAGTGGAAATTAGACGCAGTGGCAATTAGCCGAAGTGGAAATTAGACCAAGTGGTGTTAGACTAACTGAGAATTAGACTAAGTGGTATTAGCCGAACTGGTCATTAGACGAACCGGATATTAGACCAAGTGGAAATTAGACGAAATGGTAAATAGACGAAGTTGTTGTAGCCCAATTGGGTTTAGCCCGAATGGTGTTAGCCCACCTGGTGATTAGACTAAGTGGTAACAGCCCAACCGATAATTTACCTCTGATATTATCTCTATCCGAGTATGTTATGTAGGTCTTATACCGGTAGTCTAGCTACCAGTACGTATCATGTTTAGTACCGTATCAACATATTGCCCCAAATTGAATCTTTGTCTCCTATTCAATGCACAAAATCGAAACTTTGGCAAAAGAAAAAAAAAGCCCTAGGAAATACAGTTTGGTTCAAATTCGACGATTATTATCTATTTTAGTAGTCTTTATTATCTCTCTATTGCCATAGTACTATAAGTGCTATAATTATGTGCTTTTGTGAGTGCGTAACAGCATTCAAACGTTCATTTTGATAAATTCCATGTTGTGCCCTGTGTATGAGCGTGTGATCTCTTACAATTTGATTATAAGCAAAGACGACTTGTAAATCTGTTTTTCTTTGGTGCGTTTTTGTAATAATCTCAATTAATTTGATAGGCCTGATAAGTTTTTGACAGAGGTGCTAAACTCACTGATTCTCTACCAGTACCGTACTTGGTCACTTAGGGAGCCCTATTAAAGACAGTTTTATTTTGTTGTTGTTTTGTTGTTGTTGTTTTTTTACCAGAGTGTGATCACCGTTGTGTATACCCTATAATGCAGCCAAAAAGCCCAAAGAGTAGGTCGTTATAACATCAAATGGCTCCTCCATGTAGGGAATTTATAGCGATACAATCTATAAAGTTTCCTTAAGACGGGTAATCATAGGCCTCAAAATATGCTGATGAAGGTATGATGGCGAATGCAAAATTCTATACTGTCTTTTACATCACTCTTGTTTGTTTACAATGGATGTGGACAGGTTGAATTTAATTACGGATGCCTTGAAAATATCGAATATATCCTCTCTCAGCCTCAGACAGCATAGCATTGAGATAATCCATGAAATACTAGACTGATCGTCGGCATCACGTTTGCATTATAAGCGAGCCAATCAGAGTGTTCAAGGAAAACTTTTAAATTGGAAGCAGAAAGCAGCGCTCTGTGACAAAATCAGTATTAGAATTTTGTTTGACCTGTTCTCTCAATGTATTTCATACCTTATGGTTTAGTTAAAGGTCCGATAATGTACGGCATTCCTTTGACCGAAGAAAAATAATTGAAATCTTATTCTTTTCTCTTTTTTTATTCTCAGGTATGGGATTAGCGATGATCAGCTATAATGTGCATAGTATGCGTGTTACGGTGTGTTTATGACCGGCATGATGATGTCTTCAACATGGAACTGGTTTTGTGGAAAGAATTCTTCGGTACCTAGAGCGGATTTCCTAAACAGTGCTTGTGAAGTAAACACATGCATTGCACTGACGCAGGCAAGTTTTATTGTCCTCTTCTCCGCGGTTTTGCTCTGCCTCCGCTATTGTTCGGGATACCGGAAACGAACTCAATCGAAATATTATGTATTCAGACTGCCTGGTCACGTGACGAGATGGATATTGACTTTCATCATCCTGGTCGTAGACCTCCTAATGATCGCTGAAGGAGTACTGACGAACGGAATCCACGAGCAGTACGGTTTCCCAAACCAGCCACACCTGTACGTCCCGGCGGCCTTGCTGACCGTATCTGGCGTGGCGTCACTCGTTTACTATCACATGATGGAAAAATGGAGAGCAGACAATATGATTCTACTTCTACTTCTATATTGGCTCTCATCATTGGTATCCGTTATGCTAAAGTTGGTGTACTTATCGAGACTGGGCGTCGCATCGGTGCAAGTGTTTTGTTTCGATTTAATGACGTCGGCAGCTGCATTGTTCACGGCAATGTTTTTTCTTGAAACATCACTTTTGTATACATTGGTGAGTTGATGTAAATGATTCGTGTAATGTAAGGCCTCAAATCTCTTCATTGCAATACATTCAATACACATGTGGATCAATCTTCAGTTTTCAAGAGGACAGTTTAAGCAGTCTAACCCCCCCCCCCCCCCAAAAAAAAGAAATGAATAAAAAAGAGAGACTGAGTTATTGATCCTTTCTTGAAATATATGTAATGAAGAATAACCGACTATGTGAAATTACAGTGTAATGTCATCATAGACATAGGTCATTTGATTGAATATCGGAACTCGGCTTTATGTAATTCTATGCACTGTTCACATAATATTTGTGAATCTGCTTGTACACGTTGAGTCAGTAAATTTCTCATGGCTGCGCGATGTCAATGTCGAATGTGTACCTCTGTCCTCGGCATTGGCTGATTTTTTTTTTCTTTCACATCAAGATATTTAGAAGAGTGCCTTCCAACTACCGGCCAACAGTGCCACCATCTTCCAGGGAACCACCTGATTCTATGAGGTACTTGTACGAACTCTCCACCTTGCTCTCTGCCGTGACCTACTGGTGGTTGAACTGGCTCTTCAAGGTCGGTTACCGGAAGCCAATCGAACCGGCTGATCTGGGGACCATGCCCGAGTGTCACACATCCACCTTCACCCACTGCAAGTTCAAAGAAAATTTCACAAGGGAGAAGGTGAGGCATGGGCGTGCCGTGGGGCTCGTTTGAAAATTATCAAGAGTTCTGAAAGATATCAGTTTACCTCGGCAGTTTAGCATCAGCCAAAA